>NC_080073.1:23231985-23831985 GCF_949987535.1 Balaenoptera acutorostrata | reverse complement strand
CTGACAACCCCCTGCCCTGGTGCCTCTAGCCTTCTGAGATGGCCCATGCTTTGTCTATGGAGTGTGTATCTCCCTGAATAAAATTTCTTTCACTTTAAACAAAACAAAAAACAAACAAGCAATAAAACTCACAAAACACCTTCCAAATTTAGGAGCTAGAGAGTCAGTCACCGAGGAAAGGTTCTGAGATCCAAACCAAATGATATTTTTGTGGTGGATATTTTCCATTTGCTCCTCCACTGTGAAATCCGTTTGATCCACTCTCTATACTTCTTGACCAAGCTCTGTGCTCCCGGAAGGCTGATCATGGCCTCCACCAATGGGATCCTTTGCCCTCTGACTTTGTGTTTTGTTTTTTTTAATTAATTAATTACTTTATTTATTTATTTTTATTTATTTTTGGCTGCGTTGGGTCTTTGTTGCTGCGTGCAGGCTTTCTCTAGTTGCGGCGAGCGGGGGCTACTCTTCGTTGTGGTGTGTGGGCTTCTCACTGCAGTGGCTTCTCTCGTTGTGGAGCATGGGCTCTAGGCATGCGGGTTTCAGCAGTTGTGGCTCGTGGGCTCAGTAGTTGTGGCGCATAGGCCTAGTTGCTCCACGGCATGTGGGATCTTCCCAGACCAGGGCTCGAACCCATATCCCCTGCATTGGCAGGCAGATTCTTAACCACTGCGCCACCAGGGAAGTCCCCTTTCTGTTGAATGCAGCCAATCAAGGACATCATCAAGAGGTCTGAGAATGAGGTCATCATGCTTATTTCCCTTCTTCTGTCCTTGTTCCTCCCTCTACAGTTGGGTTGTCTTCCCACTGAAGGCCTCACCTCCCATAAGGTAGCTCTCTAGTGTAGCTCGAACACCCCTCTTCAGCTCCAGTGATGCTCACGTTCTGCGTCCTCGCTCCTTCAAGTTTGGGCTGATACAGTCCCTCTGTAGCTAAGCACAACATTCTACACCACCCCTTGTTGGTTCCCCTTAACCTTACCTACACTTTTATAAACAACTCGGCACTTTTATTAAATTCTCCTCAACTCTCCCATGGGAGGGAGCCAGGTGTGCCCTGCCAAGACTTCGAACCACACTTCTCTTGAAGTGAAGCAAGGTTTTTCCCATTAAGTCTTCACTGAAGAGTGAAGCATGCTGTCTGCCAGCCGAATGGAGGCAATGGCTGCAAGAGGAGGCCTCTTTCTGGGATTCTGTGGGATGAGGCATGCTTCAGAGCAAACAAGAAGCATGTGAAGCCAGATGGGCACATTGAAGTCAATCAACATGCACAAAAGGCACGATGCCAGTGATCACCCCAAACCTGGATGATTTTTCTGATCTAAGTAAGCACAGCTTTAAGACTACTGGCCCCTGAGAGTTTCCATCCAAAGCTCACACCAACATCCAAACAACTCAACATCCCCCTTGGGAGCACAGTAGGCATTGTGGCTTAGGTAACCAACACAGAGTGTGTGCTACTTGTGGGACACTCTGTTATTCAGTCTACAAACCCACCACATTTAACCTCCCCGACTCCCCATGAGGCTGATATTATTACCGCTATACAGATGAGGAAAGCGAACTCAGAAAGGTCAGACCCAGGATACAGAATGAGCAGCAGAAGTGGCACATTCACATGCAGGCCTGAGGCTCTGAAGGCTTAGAGAATGTTATTAGAGACACAGCTTTGGAGATGAAAGCCTTAGAGTTAAGCTCTGGCTCTACTGCTCCGGTTGGGTGACCTTACCCAACTTTTACGAGCCTAAACTTTCCTCATCCACAAAGAAGAGAAAACATTTTCTACATTACAGGTGAATTTTGACTCTTATAAAGAAATAACATGGAGGAAAGAATTCTTTAAAAGCTTAAGAGCTGTAAAAATATGATTGATTCCTTCGGTTGCCTTCTTGTTAATTCTCCTCCACCTTGGAGGTAATGAATCTGATTCCAGTTTCCATTTGCATGAGAAATCAAAGACAGACCAGTGAGGTCTGACTTTCTCAACAGAAATGGCAACAGTAATGATGACACCAGTAAAAACAGTAATAATTTCGCTTCTAATAACAGCTCAAATTCATTGACCACTTGCCACACACCAGGCACTTTACTTGGATTATCTCATTTAATCCTAACACCTACACTGTGAGTAGACATCATTGTCACTTTCTTGGATGAGAAAACCAAGGTGCGGAGAGTTGAAATAACTTGCCCAAGGTCACACTGCTATTAAGAGGCCCCGTTGGGATTTGAATTTACCTCTACCTGTAAAGCTGCACTCACTAATACTGTAATCACAAATCACATGTCGGGTTTCCCTGGTGGTGCAGTGGTTGAGAATCTGCCTGCCAATGCAGGGGACACGGGTTCGAGCCCTGGTCCGGGAAGATCCCACATGCCGCGGAGCAGCTGGGCCTGTGAGCCACAACTACTGAGCCTGCACGTCTGGAGCCTGTGCTCCGCAACAAGAGAGGCCGTGACAGTGAAAGGCCCGCGCACCGCCATGAAGAGTGGCCCCCGCTTGCCGCAACTAGAGAAAGCCCTCGCACAGAAACGAAGACCCAACACAGCCAAAGATAAATTAATAAAAAACCAAAAACCCTTCTAAAAAAAAAAAAAAAATCACATGTCACAGAGCACTTGAAATGTGGCTGGTCTGAGCTGAGATGGGCTGTGAGTATAAAACATACCCTGGATTTTGAAGGCTTAACATGGAAAAGGGAATGAAAATATCTCATTAATAGCAGTATACTGATTACATATTTTGGAAACCTTGGTTTAAAAATATATTATTAAAATGAACTGCAACCCTTTTTACTTTTCAAAATGTCTACTAAAAATTTTAAAATTGCATATATGGTTCGCATTATCCTTCCACTGGACAGCTCTGGAATAGAGCAAAAGGTCCAAGGTGCTTCGTGAGTCTTTGTTTGGCCTGCTTCAGTAACTCTACCCCCTACAGCAGTAATGAAGAAAAGAAGACTTTTGCTTTCAATAACATTTACCGGGAGTAGCGGTAAAGGAATGAACCAAACCCATACTTGTGTGGCTTGGAGAAAGCTACAGCTTTGCAGGTTTATCTTCACCAAGAGAGAGATCTGTTTTGTGGGGCTATGGCATGTGCTTCTCTAAATATTCTGATGGTTGAATCCAGCCTGAAAGCAAACATTTCAAAGCCTCTGGCAGAAGTAGTTTAGAGAGAGGCTTCCAAGCCATCAGGCCAGCAGATGATGTTTACTTCTTGTGACATAATAGTCAAGTCAAATTTTATTTCACAGCAGTTACTTTCATGTCCTGAGAATAGAAAAATCCCTTCAGATGACCCAAACACCCCTGCACAGCCCAAATCCCATTAAATAAATCTGTGAGAGGCTTTGCCTCTTCGGTGGAGAACAGTCAAGACAAGTCCTTTAACCTCCTAAGATGCTTCCTGCATTAGCAGGAGTTTGTGTGCCTGTGTGTGCACGTGTGTGTGTGCGTGTGCGTGCATGTTTCTTTACACAGATTGATTACGGCCGGGTACCAAGGTGTACCACCAAGTTCAGTAAGATGATTTGGAGAGCCCAAATGCCCTCCCGTAAAACGCTTGGCAGAGGACAAAGATGGGTAGAAACATGAAGCAATATGTGCTTTCACAAAGGGTTTTACATTTTCCAGAGTCCTTATGCAACCATGGTTTCATTGTGTGCCCCCAGTCCCAACTTCTCAATGAGGGAGATAAGGAAACTAAGGCCAGGCAGTGTTCTAGCTCAGTACTGGGGAGAAAGGATAAGATTTGGAATCAGTTGACTTGCACTTAAACTTTTGCTCTGCTTTTCTAGCTGGGTGACCCTGGACAAGTTACTGAACTTCTCTGAGCTTGCCCTGACTTTTTCACACAATGTGGCTAATACAGACGCAAAAGCCTATGTGCTGTATGATATCATTTATATGACATTTCAGAGTAGACAAAGCTGCAGGGACAGAGAAACAGTGGTTTCCAGGGGATAGGGCTGGGTGAGGGGAGAGTTGGACTACCAAGTTTTCGCCCAAGGGAAAGTTTTGAGGTGACAGAACTGTTCACTGTGGTGGTTACACGACTGTGTGCACTTATGAAAACTCATAGAACTAACTGTACAGAAGAAAAGTGAATTTTACTGAATGCAAATTTGAAAAGATGACAAAAAGATAACAACTAATAAAGATGCTTCTCCAACGGGGTTGCTGGGCGTTTGCATAGTCAACACTAGAGTAACAACTAAAACTACTTCTTTATATTTCTAACTCGCTGCTTCTAGATTTACAGCTGCTGAATAGACATACAAGAAATGGAACCAACCAAATTTAATGCCAACTCTTAAAAATGGTGAAACAGAAGTTGGACAAAATCCCGGGCTCTAATTGGAATGCTGATGTGGTGAGAGTTGAAAACATGCAGGAGATGGGAATCAGGGGACGAATCCATATAGACTTCTACACAGTGACTTTACCAGTAAGAGAACTCGAAAATCTCTTTGTCTTCCCTGCTCACCCATTTTCTCTTCTACCGGAGCCCCCCTTCCCTGCCCTACCAACTCTAAACTTTCTCACACCGAGTTTCACACAGATCTAGTTGTTTCTTGGTTATTTGTTTCGGGCACATTGCCAGCTGGCTTGATCTGCTTACTGCTACAGAAAACAAACCTCTCCTCCATTTCTCATGTGTTACCAGCCTAACAAATAAACTACTGTCTAAGTTTTACACTGATTCCTGCAAACAACCCAGCCCTTTCCACTCGGAATGCTTTCTGCAGGCTGGGATTTTTAAAAAGATGAAATATAACTGACAGGCAGCAGTGGGGTCCTCAGAGCTGGCAAAGGGTATTTTTAGCTGCTAGGTTTTCATTAATTACACTGGCTGCTTTTGGCTGTGGCTCTTGGTTTCTGCTGTCTTGCCGAGGAGAGCGTGTGGCTTGGAAATATAATTAAATCTGTCTGAAGGGTCCCAGCTCCGGTGCTCATGGATTTCATCATCACGTCTTTGTCTTTAGGATGTTCTGAATTTTAGATGTGTTTGTGGCGGGATACAGGGAGAGAACGGTTTTCCTCCCCTCTGCACAGCTTGAGTTCTCTTCTGCTTTTGCCTGGGAGATTGGCTTAAGCTTTGTAGCTTCTCTCCCACCTTGTTTTAAGGGCATGATTATCCATGCACAAAAAGCAGAGGTGTTTTTTTTTTCATATTTTTTTCCATTATGGTTTATTATAGGATACTGAATATAGTTCACTGTGCTCTACAGTAGGACCTTGTTGTTTATTCATCCTATGCATACTAGTTTCCATCTGCTAATCCCAAACTCCCAGTCCTTCCCTCCCCCACCCTCCCTCCCCCTTGGCAACCACAAGTCTGTTCTCTATGTCTGTGAGTCTGTTTCTGTTTTGTAGATAGGTTCATTTGTGGCATATTTTATTTTATTTTATTTTTTGGCATATTTTAGATTCCACATATAAGTGATATCATATGGTATTTGTCTTTCTCTTTCTGACTTACTTCACCCAGTATGAAAATCACTGGGTCCATCCATGTTGCTGCAAATGGCATTATTTCATTCTTATTTATGGCTGAGTAATATTCCATTGTGTATATGTACCACATCTTCTTTATCCATTCATCTTTCAATGGATGTTTTGGTTGCTGCCATGTCTTGGCTACTGTAAATAGTGCTGCTATGCACATTGGGGTGCATGCATATTTTCGAATTAGAGTTTTCTCCAGATATATGCCTAGGAGTGAAATTGCTGGAACATATGGCAACTCTATTTTTAGTATAAAACGTAGAGCTTTTAAGGCTCCAGTATTCCTCTTTCTGAATGGGAGTTGGGCGTATAGACTTGTTCTGGTGATGTCAGGGGATAAAACTAGGAACTTGTTGTGGAGCCTTCTAATCGGGAAGTGCCCTGAAAGGCTGTGACATGCACTGATCTCCCTGTCACAAGGGGCATTCAAGTGGATGGCCACTTGCTGAGGATCCCTGAAAGAAGTTTTATGCATTCCAAAGGGGTCGGTGCTTTCGAAGTTTCCCCAATCCCAAAAGTCTGTGAGTCCACATGACTGCTTCCCTTGAAAAGTAAGGCGCTGATTCAGGGAGGGTGTAGAATTAACCCTTTCTGGAAATTAGTTAACACAGTACTGGGCTGGATAACTTCTGTCTGTCCCTTCAGCTCTACTTTCTACTCTTCTAGATTCTTCTGTGCTCCCGGAGGCTGACAAATATGAGTTACATCCACAGGTTTCTGAGCTCTCTGGTTTCCAGGTGAGTCTAGCAGCTAGGGAACCCAGGAAGGGGATCAAAGGAGAGTAAGGTTGGGGTTTTATTTCCCCCACTCTCCCACTATGGATGTGATACACAATGGATGTGTTCCTTGGATAAAGGTAGCTCACCTCTCTCTCTCTCTCTCTCTCTCTCTCTCTCCTCTTTCCACTTCCTCATCATGTCCTTTCAGGCTTAAGGATAGTTCTCCTGTCACTTCCCTGAGGTCCTGCCCTACGTCCTACAGTTTTTCTACACCTGCCTACACCTTTGCAGACCGTCCCTCTGCTGGCTCTCCTCCAGGGACACAATTTGAATAGGTCACCTCTTTGCTGGCAAGACCCCAAATGACACAAATATTAAACACGTACTGTGTGCAATGGAGATGATCACACAGTCTTGCCCTCAAGTGCTTTCCAGGGTAGTTATGGAGATAAAGTGAAGATATTGGGGGAAAAACAGACCCATTTTTATTGTGGTGCTCATTCCTCCGTGAGCTCTTGTAACCCTGGGAGACGAGAACTGTGCTGAGATATGTGAGCTAACAAGACCAAACTCCACTCAGAACAAAACCAACCGATTCTTACACGAATCCAATCAAACAAATGTCTTAGTTTTTGACTTACTGACAAACCAGACTGACCGAATGTTCCTTCTGGACTAGTTGTTTTGACACGGTGTTCAGACATGGCCTCTGACAGCATCTGTGTAATGACAAGGTTAACTGTGGCAGAGCAACACACAAGGGGGACCGGTGGTTTCTGGCAGCCACAGGGTGACCTGGGAGGGTGGGGGTCAGAACACACATGGTGGGGCTGGATCCTGGCATAAGGTAAGGATACTGCCCCGCAGGACCCCACAGCTGCCTGATCACAAAGCGGAACGAGGCTGAATTCCCTGAGGAGGGAAGCACCTGCAGAAGCGTTAACAGGAACAGGAAGTCAGGGCTCCTTCTGGGAAGAGTGCATCGGGGAAGAAAGATGTCCTCGTGTCTTCATGAGACAAGCGACGCAGCACAGAGGTGTCCCACTAACGCCCCGCTTCGCAGAATTGGGCAAAGTGCTTTGTACGTAGTCTGTGCACAGAAACTCCTGCGTGGATGGCTTTGATTTTTCTGTCCAGCCCTTTCACTTTTCCTCTAGACTAAAATCTATATCAAGTCAGGGGTTATGTCACATGTGTTTACTTTTCTTTTTTTAAGTCTCCAGGTCTTAACACAGTTTCTGATACAGAGAAGGTGTTTAATAAATAATTGTGGAATGAAGGAAAAATTGATATGCCTTCCTTCACCTGTGAGGTCACATTCCTCTTCCTAGTCAAACTGCACAATTCTGACACCCTTTCCCTCATCTGAATATTTCTAAGGAGTTTCTGGGATGAGTCTGAGAATCCTAGAGTTGTTCACTGGCAAGAGGGGTCCTTCTTTGTTTGTTTAAAATGTGTTTTATTATTAAAATAATACGTGTTCATTAGAGAAAACTATAATGTGGAAAATACAGAAAGGCACATATAAGAAGTTGCAAATCACTTGTGATATTACCACGAGAAATAACCAGAATAAAATATTGATGTCTATTTTTTTCATATATATGTTTTAGATAGACTCAGAAGACCTACCAGGAGTTATAGGAGAAGGTGGACCCACGAGAGAGAAAGAGCCTGGGTCTCTGATGAAGCCCCCCGAAAGTTAATCTTTATGCGAATGAGAAAATTATTGAGTTGAGCCACTGAGATGTTCAAGTTTACCTGCTAGGGCAGGTAGTTAGTTACCCTAACTAACATATTTCCTACACAAATTTCTCCTCCAGCCCTTAAGTATTCTACGAGCTTTGCAGACCAGGAGACAGGGGGAGTGCTAACCTTTTTCAAACCACACTTGCCTTACATCTGCTAACTCCAAAAGGCCACCCTGAGTTCTCCCCAGGAAAAGAAAGTGTGACTGGATGGTTCCACTACTACAAAGCTTCTGGCAAAGACTACATGGAAATGTTTTTTTTTTTAAGTTTCATCAAACTGGAACCTCACAGCAAATGAATCAAGGTACAAAGGTTCAGTGCTGGAAACACTTGCTGTTGGGCAAAACTGTATGATATAGTGAAAAGCATTTTTGGACCAAGAGAGATACTACCTGTTTCTAGCCCTTATGGTTCTGCCCTAACAAGCTGTGGAAGCTTGGACCCCTCTCTTGCTCTCTCCAGCCTTCATGGGGGTATTGAAAGGATCAAGCAAGACAAAATACTTCAAAATAGGTTCAGGTTTTATCAACTGTAATGGGAGAGGTAATGTGATTTAACAAACCTTTAGCAGGATTCGTTAGAGAGGGCTGGTTTAAATGAGAGAAAACGGAGCCTCTGCCCTCATGTCTTCTGGTCTACTGGAGGGAATAGATCACTGAATAACAAACAAGCCCTAATAGGACCAAATGACAGCAAACTATCAGCAATGTGATCTGGGTGTGTAAAAGAAGTGATTAACTTTGACCCTGAGAGTGAGAAAGCCTCCACTAGTGTTCTGAATGTTCCTAAGAAAAAGGGCAAAATTTCTTAACATAACTTACAAGGTCATGTATGATTTGTGCTCTTACCCACCACTTCTTTGGCTTCATCTCTTGCCACTCCATAAACAATATTCTACGCTCCAGCCATAGCCTCCAATTTTGAATTCTTAAACTTGCCATATTTTCTCCTTCAAGTCTTTGGATCCTCCTTTATCACCTCTCCTTCTATTACAAAATATGTACATATCTTTCATGCTTTAGCGCATAAGTTATCTCCTCCAGGAAGCCTTCTTTGCTTGCCTCAGTCCAGGTTAGATATGCATTGTACCAATTTGCATACTACTGGCTATAAGTAACAGATAATGAAATATGACGGTATTATCACATAACTGGATGTCACATATCTGGAGATATACAGATCCAAGATTAGTTCTGTGCAATGATAATGTCGAGAACTGGATTCAACTTTTCCATGATTCTCTTAGCTTTTGCCTCATGGTTATAAGATAGCTGCTGCAGCTCCAAATCATGCCCTCTCACAAAACAACCGAGAGCAGGAAGGGAAGAAGACACCCTTCTGTGATGATCTTACTCTTCAAGGAAAATCCTTCCCAGAAGTCCTTTGAAGGCTTTGCCTTAAATCTCCCTGGTCAGAAGGGGCCCATATATACATGTCCTAGCTGCAAGAGAGGCTGGAAAGTGAACGTCTGGCATTTTCAGGGAAAGAGTCTCTTCAAGTGTGGAAGAAATGCAAAGGGCATGACTATTGGGTAAGCCAACAATAGCACCTCTCTTTGGACTTCCACAGCTCCCAGTTTCCCCACGGGCCATCATTATATTGTATGTAATTGCTTACTTGACTACTAGCCTATAATCTTTGTTAGGGAAGGGCAATTTTATCGAATGAATGAGAAAGAAACATAGCATTATTATTACCAATACTTCTAATAACAAAACAACACATTGAAATCACTTCAGCCTGTGAATAGCTGTTTTAGTAACTCTTTACTGACCAATGGCTCCATGGTGAAATCCTAACAGGTTAAGACCTCAACCTTAAGGGCTATAAGTTATGAAAAAAACAAAAACGAAACAAAACACAATTCCCAAGTCTCTACCAGGTGGTTAGATGGGGTGGGGACAGTGAAAGCATAGAACTTGAGAGCTGGTGGGAGCAGAGAGACCTGAACTGACCGAGGAGAGACAAAACAGGAGTGTGTATCATTTGGGGTTCTACTGGATGTAAGAAACAGAAAATCCAAGTTAGTTTACATAAAAGGAACATTTATTCTCTCAACAGCAAGATGTCTCAAGACAAGGCAGCTCCAGGGTTAATTCTGCTTTGTTATCCATAGCTTGGCTTTCCCTAGGGTTGCAAGATGGCCATCATAGTTCCAAGCTCTATATCCGGAATGTCCACAGAAGGACACATTTCCCCCTATGCCTCTTCTTCAGGGAAAAGATACCTTTACCAGCAGCTTCCCAGCAGACTTAATTTTTCATTAGACAGC
The DNA here is from genome assembly GCF_949987535.1 of Balaenoptera acutorostrata. NCBI lineage: Eukaryota > Metazoa > Chordata > Mammalia > Artiodactyla > Balaenopteridae > Balaenoptera > Balaenoptera acutorostrata. The sequence goes on along the minus strand of NC_080073.1, from coordinate 23,821,736 downwards.
ACTGGGTTACATGCTCTTCCATAAAGCAATCACTGGTATGGCCAATGAGATGATCACAATTGAATGAAACCAAGTAAGATTTATCTTTTTTACACGTGTACACCCCAACATAAGCACGGGCTCTTCTTCAAGGTAAAAAGGAGGAATTGGAATGGCTGCTGGACATGCAACTAATGACATCTGTTATAAATGGCTACCTTGCAAATTCCAACTTTGGAATGAGTAAGTCTTACAAGGCTGAGTCTCAACTCACACCTGGCACTGTAAAACCCTTCACATAAAAGAACAGCTTGGGTCACAACGTGTGTCAGCTGGTTTCTTCTGCTGCAGTCTCATACAGAGATTCATATCATTACTTTAGAATTCCTAGGACATAAATACAGGGTAATTTATTACATTCACACCCTCTAGGTTACTTCTTTGCAGAAGGGATTGTTTAGTCATTTCTAAACACTGGGAGTTACGTGCCGTGAATTATTCCAGAAAAGTAAGACACTGGTACTCACTTTCTACTCTTACGGTTTAAGTTTGGGCCCTGGCCTCCTGCTTCATTGGGATCTAAACAGCAACTCCATTTCTATCTCATTTTTCAGAGGAAGACTTCCTTGTTCCAGATTTGGAACTTGCTTTGCTTTGTCCCAAATTGTGAGGCAACACCTTCATTAAAAGTTTTTAAATTGAGGGACTTCGCTGGTGGCGCAGTGGTTAAGAATCCTGCCAATGCAGGGGACATGGGTTCTAGCCCTGGCCCGGGAAGATCCCACATGCCGCGGAGCAACTAAGCCCGTGCACAACTACTGAGCCTGTGCTCTAGAGACCGCAAGCCACAGCTACCGAGCCCGCACGCCTAGAGCCCGTGCTCCACAAGAGAAGCCCGCGCACCGCAACAAAGAGTAGCCCCCACTCGCCACAACTCGAGAAAGCCCGCACGCAGCAACGAAGACCCAATGCAGCCAAACATAAATTAATTAATTAATTAATTTTAAAAAAAGTTCTAAAACTGAGAGGTGTTTTCCCACCAGGTGGGAGCAAACCGGTTTCAGGGTCTTGGTCCAGTTGGTCTGGAGGGACAGCTGGTGTTGTTTATCTTCCATTACCAAGGCATGGCTCAGCTCAGGCCAGGAGCTACTTCTAAGCCAGAACTTTACACATGAATGGACACCGAGTTATTCTTCTGCCTGGTTGACTGGGTCCTTTTCATTAGATGTTTTGAGATTCTAAGTCAGAGGTCAGCAAACCACAGCCAAAATCTGGGGCCAAATCTGGCCCACCACTTGTTTCTGTAAATAAAGTTTTATTGGGACACAGCCACACTCATTCAGTTACACATTGTCTATGGCTGCTTTTGAGTTACAATGGCAGAGCTGAGTAGTTGTGATAGAGACCCTATGGCCGCAAAATATTTACTATTAGGCCCTTTCTGTAAAGGGCCTTTCTGTAAAGGGCCTGATAGTAAATATTTTGCTGCCCTTTGTCTTAGGGGAAAAGAGCAAGTGAGAAGCAAAATGTCTATCAGGAAGATAAATGCCCAAATACACATAAATAACTCCTGAACAAAAGGTGCAGAGAAATTAGAATGGATTCAGATGGTTTGGAACTGGCCACAGTGGGTCAAGCCAGGCCTTACTGGGACTCTGTCCAGCCCCTGATATATATGGGCACTTCCCAGGGAGCTGAAGCAGTGCCACATCTCCCTGGGAAGAAACATTTCACTTCACAAGTGTTTGTGTTCCCAAATGAGAAACCTGGAGGTGGTTTTCTAAACTGTCCAGTTTAACGGCTCCAGGCAGGGGTGTTTTGCAATCCGACACACACATCCATCAGAGCTGTTCCTACGGAGCCCCTGTACTGGCTGTAAAACACACACAGACAGACCTCCTTGGTTTTCAAACAGGAGCCCAAGAAAGACCACAGCAGAAACCTGTTTATACAGTTCAGATTTTCTTAGTAACATAAGGCGGCCGTTGGACAAGACTTCATCGCTGACTGTAAGAAGTGATTTCTGCTATAATTTAAGGCAGAGTCAGCTGCTTAGGGTTCTGGCTTCTTACCTTTTCTTAGCCCCAAATCAAGAAATAAAGTCATGGAAGATAATAAGTATGAAGCACACTTATTTTAGACTTCACATTAGGTACTTTATGTATACTGTCAATATCTCACTTAATCTTTACAATGATACTGTGGAAAGGGTATGATTACTACATTATCTCCTTGTTATAGATGTGGAAGGTGTGGTCCAGCATAACGTTTTCCAAACCTGGAAAGGTTGTTGAAACACAGATTGCTGGTCCCCGTCCCTAGAGCTTCCTATTCAGTCAGCCTGGGGTGGGGCCTGAGACGTGCATTTCTAACGAGTCTCCAGATGGTGCTGAGGCTGCTGGCCAGGACCACACCGCGATGACACTGGCCAAGCGTTGACGTGAACAGCCAGGTGTCGTGATCATCGTGGCAGGGCCAGCTCTCAAACCCAGATTTGAATGCGTGATTCTTTATCCATGCTTTTAATCATTTCTGATAAACTACCTCCCATGAGCTCCAAAAAGAAGTGAGCGAAAAACATTCAAACGCACACTCAGAAAATCCTATCAAAAATTCAATGGATGCTATTTCCCAAACGACTCAAGTCTTTCTCATTCGGGGTCTTGCATTTTGGGCCGTTTGGGGAACGGATGTTTGCATACTACACAGCCACACAGCCATATAAATGATCTAATTGGCACAATCCTTTGGCCTAGAATAGTGGATCCCTCAAAATTATCAGTTCTAAGAAGTCTTACCCAAATAACCTCACCTCCATGCCTTTTTAATACACTTTCAGGGCTTGAGAAAGAGGTTTTCGCCACACGTTCTTGCTGCAATAGTCTCAGCTCTATACATCTTACCTTGGCTTTCCATACAGAATAGAAATTCCTTAAAGGGATTAGTTTTTCCTGTCCTGATATCCTAATGTTGTATTGCACCTCAGTATATAATATTCAAGGTTCAATACCATGTAGTATGGCATAGTGTTTGAGATATATGGCATAGTATGGCATAGTGTTTGAGAATGTGGGTTTTCCCTTCAAATTTTGTGTTTGTCTACTATCATTGTTCCTCACTCTGTGACCTTGCTTAAGTTCCTAAATTGTCTGTTTCTCTATTAATGAAATGGAGATGAAAATAGTCCCATAAAGTTGCTCTGAGTATTAAATGTCTAGCACTCAGCCGTGGCATATGGAGAGACCTCAAAAATGCTAGTTATAAATTATTATATACATAACTATATCTCATAATTTTGTATTAATATTAACAAATACATGATTAATATTATTAATCACATTACTAATATATTAATTATGTAGTATAATCATTAATTATAAATTGTAATATCAATAAAGTTATAATAATTATATAATTATTATAAGGCATACTATGTAATATACAACAGTATATATTTATGTAATTATAAATTATTATTTAAAGCTCTAGAGAATGGGTTAACTAAAGGCATCTTTTAATTTAGTGTTTTAGCAGAAGAAACACATAGCAGCCCTGGATGTATTAGTCAACATACGTTAGCTACTGGCAAGGATGTCATGAACAAGGTTCCAGGCTCATTAGTCCTTACTCCTTTGCTCAGATCATTTTCCTTCTGGAACAACCTCTTTTTCACTCTTTGCCTCTCCTGTCTTCAAGTCTCTGCTTTGCTTGCTATGAGACCTTCTCTGACCACGGCCATACCCTCATCTCCCTGAACCCACTACCTTTTGGATAAATCATACAAATGAATTTATCCTCTTCCCTAGTTTTTGCTATGTACCGTCTTGTCCTCTTGTCAGAATATAATCTCATTGAGAGCAATTTTTCATGTCTGACTTGTTCTGTACCTGCCACACTGCTTGATAAATACTTGAATATAAGCAGGGAGAAATACAATCAGTTTAAATGTATTCTTTGAAAAGCAGCAGAGTCTACACGGTGACGCAAAACATGTTAAGTCCGTGCAGAATAATCACTAGTCCTATTTTACAAAATAACATTGCATTCAAACAGTGCGAGTACAAAGCGTGTTTAGGCTGTACAGCTCCAAACAGGTTAGAGAGAGAAATAATGAGGTCATTCTCCTGCCCACAGCAACTACACAATTTGGCACACGCTGGAGACGGGTGCGATAAACATTTCTTAACGCAGATCTTAAAAGGGTCTGTAATCCTCAACTCACCTCCCCTTTAACAAGAGTTATTCTGTTTTGACATTAGGCTAGATTAAAACGTCACATCAATTTAGTAGCTGAACTTTGGCTATGGTAGCGATGGTCGTTAGGGACAGGCTCTAGAAACCACACTGAATTTTAAAACTCTCCTTAGACAAGGTTTTATATTTTCATTCTAACGCATGACTCTCCAGCTACAGAATTTTCAGCTAACTTGGAAGAGTGATGTTGAGAAAGGAGACTGAACACCTGGTGGGTGGTAGGATGATGGGCCACATGGTGACTTCACTCTGATTCACTTGAATCCGGGTCTGATCCATTTTGACTTCTTTACTAATAGCTGCAGGAGAGAGAAGTTCCACTTTATGTGACAGTGACAAGCAGGGCAGTGCTTCTCAAACTTTAATGTGTACACGAATCACACAGGGATACAGTTAAAATGTAGATTCTGATTCAGCAAGTCTCAGGGAACCTGTGACTCTGCATTTCTAACATCTGAGCTCATGCCGATTCTCCTGGTCCAAGGACCACATTTTGAGCAGCAAGTAGGCAGAGGATGGTGGGCTAGTTAACGAATGGCTGCAGAGACCAACCAGCCTGGGTGTGACAGTGATGCATGTGCGACGGAAACCAGGACCAAAGGCGACAGAAACCAGGACCTTCTAGAAATGAAGACCAGAGAAGGAATTCAGTCAACTTTATAACAAGAATACTGCTCAGTGTCTCTTGTCAGAAACGTCAGAGTCACCATGGAATTCACCACTGAATTCACCATTCACCATTCACCATTCACCAAGGAAAGAATACACTTTCCTTTCTAAATCTGCAAAGCAGTAACTCCTGAAAAGTTGCTAGTTAAAAGGATGGAAAATGAGTGTGATTAGAGGTAGTCATACGTTCTAGAGACAGCCTGGGTCTGACTCGCAGCTCTGGCACTCACTCATTAGCTGTGACTTTTGGGAAAGTCACCTTCTCTTGCTAAGCCTCAGTTTCCACAATTGGAAAGTAGGAACAATACTCACAGGGCTGTTGTAAGGATCAAAGAGAGAACACATGTGGAGCACTTCATTCTATGCATGGCCCACACTAGTCGATACACTGTAGCTTTTATTTTTTTTATTAGGAAATTAATCAGCCAAGAATGATGGAGAACTTGCTCAGTGAACACCTTTGAGGTGTTCCTAGGGAAAAGAAAAAGGAAAAGAAGAGGAGGAAAAGGACAAGGAGATGCAATCACAGTTCTTAAGAAAATTCCAAAATATACCTGGAGAGGCAAATGCATACACATGTGGAATGACTTAATATTTCCACAGTTACACGCCAAGAAGCACTGCAAGTAGAATTACATAGGACACACAAACCATTGGGAGAAAGCGCATGTTTAAAATGATATCACTGGAGACAGGAAAACTGGAGGAGTCCCTAGACAAAGTCAGGGCTGTATAAACTTTTGAAAAATGTTTCACATCTTTAGCAGGATATTGACATGAGCTGCTATCATATGGAAACTATTTTGTTTAGAAACACCTGGCAAGACTAATTTGGAGGACTGATTTTTTTTTTTTTCCACACAGATTGAACACACAACAAAATACAAGGTGTGTCTGAGATGCAAGCCCGATCAGAGATTAGATCACTAAAGATAAATGATGGTAACTGCCATATTATTTCTGATTATGGTCTGAATGGGCCTGTTGGGTCATGAGCCACCATTTGCAAAGAACCCAAACAAATTCTTGTAAAGCTCACAATAGTCTGAAGACTCTCTGTTTTGATATTTTTCTCTTAAAGGCAACTCTACAAAAGAAAAATAAGAGAAGCTCATTATTTTCATAGAATTCCTCCATTATTTATTTTGTGATTAAATGTGACCATTTTCCTGGTCACACAGGCCAGCCTGCTTCCTGTAACAATGAGACAGACTCAGGCTCTTGAGGAAGATAGAAATAGGAGTCTTCAGGGAAAGAGTGCTGTAGACTGATTACTCTAATGGCTGTGCCGGAGTCTGTAGATATACATGATCGTTCTTTCCCGGAGAAAATAGCATGAGAAGAATCACACTTCTAGATGACTCTCAATTTGATTCCATCTACTAGATGGGAGCATTCGATGCTACTTCAGTTAAGTTTTTCAGGATTAGTGGTTTAGAGCCATTGTTTTAGTTTTATTAAGGAAAATGTTAAATTTCATCTTAACAATACTTTCACTACCTCTTCTTTCTCTTTCTGTTTAAGGTCCTATCCTTAGCTTCTCTCTTTTCCCTCTTCATTTGGCAACTGCCTAGAGCTTCACCTGGATATTCAACAGGCACCGCCAACTTAGCGAAGCTCAACCAACATGTACTAACTGAGAGTCTACTGGGTGGTGAACTGGCTCAGATGACTTTGAGGTCCCTGCCCTCAAAGAGCTGATTTTTAAAAAAGCAGATAAAAAATAGGTCATTTCAAAACAATATGGTAGCTACTAGGTTAGAGTTACACCCAGGAAGCCATGGGCAGCATGGAGGAGGGCATCTGTCTTTAAAAGGAGGAAATTTAGTGGAGGAGATGGTATCTGAACTTAGTCCCGAACAAGGAAGAGTTATAATTGCAACAACTTTTATAGCTCTTACCATATGCACCTTAGCTTCCTCATGTGTACAAAGATGATGATAATAATCATCTACCTTTAGGTCGTGGTAGGGATATATGAGTTAATATATGCATATAAATAATTTGACCAATACCCAGCATATAGTTTAAATAATTGACTGAGTCATACAGTGAGCGAGTGGTGGAGCTGGGGGTTGAATCAGGTGGTGGGGCTCCTAAACCCATGCTCTGAATCACAATGCTATCCTGTAACGTTGGGGAGAGATAAGGAACCATATGGCAGGCAGAGGGAAGAGTATGGCTAAGGCATGGTTGGGTGAAATAGCACAGACAGAGCTGGAGACACAGAGTCCCAACTTACTAGAGTGTGAAGTTCAAGGCGGAGGGTGTCAGGGGAGGAGGCTGGAGCATTAGGAGGCACTGAGACACAGAGGGACTCATACCCATGCTAAGGAGGTTGACCTACATCATGTGGGCAATGGGTTCCAAGCAGAGGGTGCAGGAGGGGTGTGTGTTGGTGCAGGGATAGGCAGATGTCCAGTTTTGAGGGATCACTCTTGCAGGGGTAAGAAGGATGAGGTAGGGCTTCCCTGGTGGCGCAGTGGTTGAGAATCTGCCTGCCAATGCAGGGGACACGGGTTCGAGCCCTGGTCTGGGAAGATCCCACATGCCGCGGAGCAACTGGGCCCGTGAGCCACAACTACTGAGCCTGCGCGTCTGGAGCCTGTGCTCCGCAACAAGAGAGGCCGCGATAGTGAGAGGCCCGCGCACGGGGATGAAGAGTGGCCCCCGCTCGCCGCAACTAAAAGAAAGCCCTCGCACATAAACGAAGACCCAACACAGCCAAAAATAAATAAATAAGTAAATAAATAAATAAATTTATTAAAAAAAAAAAAAAAAAGAAGGATGAGGCTGTGGGCAGAAAAGCCCAAAATAGCATGACCTGTTAGACTGCAATTGCATCCGACTAAACAGGAGATAAAGACACTGCACTGGAGCAGCGGAAGTGAGATGGAGAACAGGGGCCGGCTTTAACAAATATGAAGGCTGACTGGCAGGGCTTCCTGGCTGTGGAAGCAGCCTTGGAGATGGCCCCTGATGATGCCTGCCTCCTGATATTCATGCTCTTGCGTAGTTTTCCTCTCACATTGTGCCAGGGGTGGTCAGGATGACCAACAGCACATGGTAGAAGTGATGATAGATCACTCCCAAGATTAGGTTACAAGAGACTGTGCTTTCCATCTCGAGCTCTATCTCTTGGATCACTCGCTGTGGGGAAAACCAGCTGCCATGTTGGGAGCTGCCCTAAGGAGACGCCCACGTGGCAGGAGACTAAAGCCTCCAGCCAACAGCCAGCAAGAAACTGAGGCCTGCCAACAACATGAGGGAGCTGGGAAGTGGGTTCTCCAGTTCTAGTTGAGCCTTGAGATGCCTGCACCCCTGGCAACAGCTTGACTGCTGCCTCATGAAAGACCCTGAGTCAGAACTACTGTGCTAAGTCTTGACTGGATGCCTGACCATCAGCAATTGTGTGATATGATAAATGGTGGTTGTTTTATGCTGCTTAAACTTGGGGGTAATTTGTTAGGCAGCCATAGCTAACTGGTACAATAACTTAAGGAATGGTAGAAAGTGGGAGACGTCTGTGATGGCATCAGGCTTGGGTAGGTGAGTGGATAGTAATATCAGTAACTGAACCAGGCTCAGAGCTCACAGTCTCCCTCCTCTGATGGGCCTGACTTCCCCATCCTATTAAAGGTACCACTATTCTCCCACTGACCCAGGCTCATAACCGCAGAGCCACCAGTGTCTGTTACATAAGTGATATCCAGGTCTGAAGATACCACTGCCCAACGATTTCGACTTCTGTTTCTCCCATTGTCCACCACTCCAACTGGACTTCACTTCTTCATTACTTTTCACCACATCTTAGCTGTAAAACTGCAAAAGCTTCTTAACTGAATCTCTGTGCCCTGGGTTTCTCCTTGCTTTGTACTGATAAGAGTTGATCTTCCTAAAGTACCATCTATCACTGCCTTACCAAATAAAGTCTAAGTTCTGTAAGCCTGTGTTCAAATCTCTCCATTTCTTCCCTAATCTCTCAGCTCAGCCTTCTCCCTTCATCTTCCCACCATTTGCCCTGCATCTTACTCAAACTGAAAAAATGGACAAAAGCTTTGCTCCTATTGTTTCTGCCTCTTGCAATGCTCTTTCCTCCTTCTGTTTAATCTTTTAGTTCTGTCATAGCCCACTTTGAAATTCACCTCTTTCATGAAAAGTTTTGTGTCTCAATACCTAAACATGACTTAACTTTCCTTTGAGGTCCTCATGCGACTTTTGTATCTCTTTGGGGGCACTTGTATCACCTGTATATGTGTGTTCTTCCCTTTTCTCTCTTACTAGATTTCAAAATCTTCAACGTTGGGGTTACTTCTTATTCATCTTTGCCTGGCATGTGGAAGAGTGCTTAATAAATGTTTGATGAGAGAACGTATTTACTTTCATGGCTGAGCCTCCCTAAGTTTACCCAAAAGCTGAGGCAACTTACCACGATTTGCTATGCTGTTTCTTACCCTCTCTTTGGTCAAAAACTTATCATCCAACTACATAAATAAACTACATGAATAATCAAACGAATGCAATTCACTGTATTTCCCTAAACTCAGTGTCACAGCGTTTTACATCAAATAGAAAAAAATAAAACCAATTTAATAGGTTTTTTATAGGTCTAAAAAAATCAGATCTGTTGATACACATGGGTAATGTAGTTTTTTGTGACTCACAGCTGCCAGTTATAGACTGTTTCCCATGTTCCTGGCCTCTGTGGCTGCTGCACAATTCTCATAAATCCTACATTTAATTCCCATATGAATCCTAAGGTACAGGGACTACCATCATTTCCATTTCATGGATGGAGAACTTGAAGCTGAGAGGAATTGAGTAACTCACCTAAAGTTGCACAGCTGGGAAGAGGTGGAGCTGGGATTGGAACTACGGATCTATGCTCTTATAGGCTACCCTCTGTACTTTGATTTCTATAGAGCAGCGACTTGCTTTGTACACGTTTTGGGGGCAGGGTTGCATGCTTTTACTTTTCACGAGCATTTGCTCTAGTCAGAGACAGGACCCACAAAAGAAGAGGTGGGTTTCTATCTTCCTGGGCTTGTGCGGTATGTAGGAATGCTCTTCCCGACATCTCTGGTATGCCTCTACATGTCCACCTTGGTGTGCTTTTCCCAACACAAACTCTCTCCTTCATTTTACTTCTGTCTCTCTCCCAACCTTTCCCAGAGAACAACGTAGTATATCACAAGCCTGGAGCAAGAGTGCGTCTAGAAAGACCCAATGTGGGGACACTTGGAGTCATCTTGTTTTCCTCTCTCTCCAGTAAGAGGTCTGAGGGTCAGTGCGGTGGAGGAGAGAGAGTGAGCAGGGTTCTGGCCCCTGTCTGGCTTTGTCTGGGCAAGCAGCGGCTGGTCTGGCTAGCGCAGCAGCAAACAGCCTTGATCGTTCCTCTCCGTGTTGGCTACTAAGCCCCTTTTCTGTTTATCCCCTCAGGAGCCCAGGCTCTAGGCATGGGCTCTAGGCCGTGGGGCTCGGGGAGAGGAAAAGCAGATGTTCCCGGAACTGTCACTGCCACGGGCACCGGCCATGTTTGTGTTGGTGTTACTGATATGGCCCTGAGATGGCACGAGCTTCAGGCTGCCAAGGACAGCCCCCTGGCTCTAGTTACTGAAGCTGTCACCAACACTTTACACTTCCCCGCAGGCTGCCAGCTCGGGAGAGTTCAAATCGCTGGAAAGAAGCGCCTCCTTCCTCCCAGCGGTGCTGAAGCAAGACAGCTATTTGCAGTGTCTGGGAATCTATCCCAATTCTCACTGTTTTATGGTCCCAACTTTACCCTGTGATGACTGTGCAGGTCTCTTCTGCAGGAGGGAAGTGGAAGAGAAGAGGGCTGGGGTTGCTTCTTTGGCAAATAATTGATGAGGGAGAAGCAATGGCAAGTGTTGATAGTTCTGGAGTGAGCCTGGAAGCCAATCACTTGGCACCTTATTATATACTGACTTGTTTGTTTATTGGCCACCTATGCCAATAGAATGTTAAGCTCCACGAGGGCAGGGATTCTGTCTAGTTTGTTCATCACTATGTCCCCAAATCATAGCACAGTGACACTCCTGAATGAATATGTGCTGAGTAAATGAATGATTCTCTCCTTATTGAAGAATTTTTAATTTAATTTAATTTTTTATGTAAAAAGGGTTTTTTATTTGCAGGGGAGTGGGACTCCTGTATCAGTTTCTGCTGTACAGCAAAGTGAATCCGCCAAACGTATACATATATCCCCTCTTTTTTGGATTTCCTTCCCATTTAGATCACCACAGAGCACAGAGTAGAGTTCCCTGTGCTACACAGGAGGTTCTCATTTAAAGTAGGTTCTCAATCCCAATCTCCCAATTCATCACACGCCCCCCGCCCCGCCTTGGTATCCATATGTTTGTTCTCTACGTCTGTGACTCTACTTCTGCTTTGCAAATAAGATCATAAAAATTAGGAATGCTTCATGAATTTGCGTGTCATCCTTGCACAGGGGCCAGGCTAATCTTCTCTGTATTGTTCCAATTTTAGTATATGTGCTGCTGAAGCGAGCACACTTATTAATGAATCTTTTTTTTTAATTGAAGTATACAAGTCAGACAAATATCATATGATATCACTTATATGTGGAATCTAAAAAAATGATACAAATGAACTTATTTACAAAGGAGAAATAGACTCACAGACATAGAAAACAAACTTATGGTTACCAAAGGGGAAAGGTGGAGGTGAGGGATAAATTCGGAGGTTGGGATTAACATATACACACTACTGTATATAAAACAGATAATCAACAAGGATTATAGGCTCAGGGAACTCTACCTAATACTCTGTAATAATCTATATGGGTAAAGAATCTGAAAAAGAGTGGATATATGTATATGTATAACAATTACTCTGCTGTACACCTGAAACTAATACGTCTATACTCCAATATAAAATAAAAATTAAAAAAATTGAAGTACAGTTGATTTACAATGTTTCAGGTATACAGCAAAGTGATTCAGTTATGTGTGTGTGTATATATTTCAGATTCTTTTCCATTACAGGTTATTACAAGGTATTGAATATAGTTCACTGTGCTATACAGTAGGTTCTTGTTGTTTATTTTATATAGAGTAGTGTGTATATGTAAATCCCAAGTTCCTAATTTATCCCTCTCCCTCTTTTCCCTTTGGTAACTGTAACTTTGTTTTCTATGTCTGTGAGTCTATTTCTGATGAATCTTATAAACTAAACATGTAACCAGAAAGCCCTTGACTCCAAATCTACCTGTAAAAGAACCAGAAGTATCGATCTGGCAAACATATTAAATCACTGACTCAATGATGCACCATAACTTTCCTCTTTCCTCCTTTCCTCCCTCCTTCCTTGCTCCTTCCTCCCTTTCTTCCTTCACTTGCTCACTTTTTCATTCATCTAATATTCACTGAACACATGAGTAGCAAGTTACTCTGTAGTGTACATTGATAAACTCACTTGTCTTTGTTCAACCAGTGCATTTGAAAAAAACCTCTCTACTGTGTGAAAGATGGAGGTTTATCGGTGCTTGGAGAATTTGTTGAAAAATGGGATTAAAACTAGAGATACAAGTTGAACCAGGCGGTTTATAGCCATGTCCTGAAGATCTCCCAAGGGGAAAAAATGTCAGAAGGGAAGAGATAATCTTACTGTGATATTTTTATGGTAGGAATACTTCCTGGACTAAGTCACAGATTCGAAACACCCAACACAAATCCACTGTACTCAAAAGACAAACTAAATTCTTCTTGAAAAACAAGAATATGAGGTCAGCCGGTAAAATAAGTAGTTTAGGGTCTGGGGTGACCAAAATAGAGACTATTGGTCCAAAGCAGGAGTCAGCAAACTATGGCCCATTGACTAAGTCTGGTTCATAACCTGTTTTTACAAATACATTTCATTGGAAGGCAGTCATGCTTGTTTGTTTACGAATGATCTCTGGTTGCATTCATGACAGCAGAGTTGAATAGTTTTGATAGTGACCGTATGGCCTGCAAAGCTGAGAACGTTTACTCTCTGCCTCTTTACAGAAAAAGTTTGCTGATCTCTGGTCTAAGGGAAAGATGTTCTGATGCCAAATGAGAGCCTTTAAAAGAAAACACTCCTCACACTGAGCTGGGTTCATGGATGTTTATACACCTGCTTTCCCTATCAATGAAAAGTAGCCAACAGTTCATACCATGACGTCATCAACCCCCAAGATGTTACTGCTCACTGTAACTCTTTCTGCTGTATGGCCACTAAGTTAATGATCTGAGATAATTTTCCATAAACTAAATTGTTGACCGATCAAAGTATTCTCCCTCTAGGCGTCCTACTGCACTGCCCTTCCACTCTCTCAGGCCAGAGCTGTATAACACAACCTCACTGCCTCAAGTTTATCCTGGGGTTTTGACTTGGCATCCAGCAGCCTTATAACTGAAGATTTCTTCACCTGTGCTTGTTCTGCGGTTACAGGTCTCAGAATGCCCATAAACTTGACAAAACTTGTCCCTTCTATGCCTTTGCATTTCGCATGCGGATTGTTTATGATTTGGAGTTACATAATTCTTGGTTTCCCAATAAAGAAATCAGCAGGTGGTGTGCCTGTTTTGTTTTTAAAGTTACCTCCCTGTGTAAAAATTTGGAGCCAGGTGTCTCTCACTGAGTTCATCAGACCCAAGCGTCCAGACCTCCTAGGCCTTCCTTAAAACCCAGCCCTGACTTCTAAAAATTTTAAATAAATATTTTCAAAGAAGGGCTGAAGCTTTTGGCCATCCTCTCTCCTCTTACTGAAATGCAGAAACTGAAAAATGGGATCCTCCTTCACTATTTTGGCAACACGGCCTTTCTGGAAAGATAATAATTTAAATAGCAGTTTCCAGATGCTCATTTAATATAATCCTCACAATCTAATAGAGTTCTTTTCACCCTTCTACAAATGAGAAAATGGACACTTAGAGAGTTCCAATAACTTACCCGAGGACACACAGCTATTGAGATGCACAGGCAGGATTCAAACCCATGTTCTTTCCACTCTGCTGTTCTTCCCAACAAAAGCACGGGAACGAGGACCACAGAGTTCTCAGTGATCAAGAGCTAGAGAAATAGTTGATATCCTGTAGTCAGAAGTTTAGAGAATCCTATTGTAAGTCAAAGTCGGTTTACATAATCCTAACCAGTGTGCAATGAACTATTATTTTGTTTGTCATTTCCAATGGAAAGGGAGTTGGTGGGCATTTGGAAGGTGGTGGGAGAAAAGGGAGGAAAGAGTGAATTAAATTTCATTTTCATTGGAGAACCACGTACAGGAAGAAGCCAGATGTGGATGACAAGGTGAGGTGTGGTCAAAGTTAGCTTGAAGAACACAAACATTCTTTAAGTCACGGAGAGTTTGTTACAAAGTAATGGATCTCACCCAAAAGTGAGTGCTAACTGCTCTATAATATAAAGCCTCCTGCCCTTTGACCCCCTTGCCTTTCCCCTTTTCGTCTCCTTGCTTCTCCCATCCATTCACACATTTACTGAGCGCTGACTAAAGGCCAGGCTTTAAGTGAGATCTTGAGGATATAAGGACAACATGACATTTATCTTGCTCTCCAGAATCTTAAGTTTAGGGCTTTCATGTTGAAACTATTTCTCCCCATTTTTCCACCTGTGGGTATGGAGAATGCAGAGGATACCACTGAAATACAACCCAAGGTATTTCTAGGGTCTAAAACATCATGGTGTATGCCCCAAGGTTTGCCCCTACAATTTGAAGTTTTGTCCTAGGAATTGCCAACTAGACCTCTCTTTCTGCCTTATCATTGCTCTTTCTTATCTTCCCAGCCCCTAAAACCACAACTCCAAGTTCAGCTTCTTTTGATCCACGGGGACACAGGCTAAGGGAAAGGCAGGGAGTAGCTGGCTTATTTAAGCTTCTCAAACAACCCAAAGGCAGGGAGAACATGTATAAATAAAATACTGCTGTAGTTAAACCCACCCTCTCCCTGTGAATGACTCATCCTCATTTAGGAATCCCAAAGAGATGGGGGTAGGTGGAGACAGGAGGACAGCATAAACATCCGGTTTCTAGTGATAACTCAGAATATTTCATTAATCCATAAAACCTTTAAAATACTTCTGGTGGTTTTTTTGTTTGTTTTTTTTAAAAATCACACCCACAGAATGCATAACACCAAGAGTGAACCCTAATGTAAACTATGAATTTTGGGTGATGAGGATGTGTCAATGTAGGTTCATTGACTGTAAACGTGTCCCCTCTGGTGAGGGATGTTGGTAGTGGGGGAAGCTGCATGTGTGTGGGCAGGAGAAATGTGGGAACTCTTAGCTCAATTTTGTTATGAACTTGAAACTATAAAAAATAAAGTCTGTTTTTAAAAATCATACACATTCATAAGCTCATTAAAAACTTGTCAAACTGTAGAAAAGTACAAAGAAGCAGGTGAAAATCACCCAGTATCCTTCTGTCCCTAATGTGAGATGAGTAGGGTCAATGATTTAGTGACCATCCCTGAAGGCACTTCTCTGGCCATACCTGTATGTGTACAAATTTCCATAAACAGGGATGGATGTATATGTGTGTGCAAGTATGTGTGTGTGTGTGTGAATGTGCAAATATGTGTGTCTCACCAGACATGTTTTTGTCTCAATTAATATTGATTTACATAATTTTTAATAGCTGCATGGTATTGTTGAAATGAAATGTGTCATAATTTACCCAACCAGTCTCTCTCTCTTTTTTTTTAAAGTCTTTATTGAATTTGTTACAATATTGCTTCTGTTTCATGTTTTGGTTTTTTGGTCACCAGGCATGTGGGATCTTAGCTCCCTGACCAGGGATCGAACCTGCACCCCCTGCGTTGGAAGGCGAAGTCTTAACCACTGGACGGCCAGGGAAGTCCCTATCCAACCAATCTCTTATTTGACAATTATTTCAGATTCTTTTTTTTTTTTTTTTGCTCATATAAATAATGATGCAGTGAACATTCCTGAATGTACATCCTTTCCCTATTTTGATTTTTTTGAATCTGTGTATCTTTCCAGTCCATACCATATCTTGGGAGAGGTTATGAGTTACATAGACTTCATACACACTGCGTGCGTAGTTCTTTATACAAAGTAAACTTTGCGGCAGAGACCCTTGAATAATTCTAACATTTCTATTAGAAAAAAAGGGGAAGAAGGTTTGACTATGACATCACATACACAATGCCTGTAGCTCAGAGCATTGCACACAGTATATGCTCAGTAAGTAATAGCTGCTAATAGGATCTCTGTTATTGTTTCTTTTGTTTTGGTTCATTCATGTCTCTTTGCTGAAAAAGATCTGAGCGTGGCACATGGAGGCCTGAACCACAGAAAATGAAAAGTGGACAACATTTCTATTCCTTAAAAGTTTCTGGCTCTGGCTGTAATCAAGTGTGAGTTTTCAAAACAAATGGTCAAGCCAAGGATGCAGTTCATACAACCATCCTCTCCAGACTCTCAGTGAAACGGCTGTGAAACAGTCACAATGTAGACCCCATACTCAGTGGTGGCCATAATAACAGTCAGACGTATTCTCTCATTTGTAATAAAAGAAGGGAGTACAATTTTTCTGGTTTTTATACATCATTATCTCTGTTCTGACTTTCTTATTCAAAGGCATGTTGGACTTTTATAAATATTATTTCCTGTCAGATTCCGAGGGCTATCACTCTGTCTTAGAGCTCAAGGTCAGCCCCAGATTAGTTCCAGCGCCTTCAACAAAAGCCTAGTACTGTCTGCTTAATCCTCTTCAATTATAACACAGAGGTAAAAAATACATGAAAAAACAAAAAATCCCCCGAACAAAAAAACAACTAACACCAAACTGCTTCTGCCCAAATCTACCATGCTTTTCATGAGACTGTGTGTGGCCCTGGCTGGGCTATGATTGTGAACATCAACTTCAGGAAAAAATTCTTGCTATAGGTTGAGGCTCAGATTTATGGCTCTGTTCTTTGCTCTGAGGTGAGATGGAAGCAAAATCAATGAGGTTATTAGTTTTGGGGCTGCTAGAAGCAAGCAACATGAGCCAATTATCAGTGACCTGAGATCAGGGAAGCAGGAAAAAAATGTCGGATGAAAAGAGAGAAATCAAGAAGGCACTCCATCTCTTGTTATTGTCTATGATAGAATTCATTTTAAAATTATAATCATGTTTTATTAGCACTATAGAAAACAGAATAGACAGCATTAAATGTTGTACTAGAAATATTTGAAATAATATCAACAAAGTTTTGTTCCTTGACCCCTAATTAATAACCAGTCTCACAGCCATGGCACCTCTATCACCTCCACTGTGAACACAGGGAGATTTTCTGGATCAGAATCTTCTGTCATCTCGAAGAAATTTAATTAGAAATAATAGGGCTTCCCTGGTGGCGCAGTGGTTGAGAATCTGCCTGCCAAGGCAGGGGACACGGGTTCGAGCCCTGGTCTGGGAAGATCCCACATGCCACGGAGCAACTAGGCCCGTGAGCCACAACTACTGAGCCTGCGCGTCTGGAGCCTGTGCTCCGCAACAAGAGAGGCCGCGATAGTGAGAGGCCCGCGCACCGCGATGAAGAGTGGTCCCCGCTTGCCGCAACTAGAGAAAGCCCTGACACAGAAACGAAGACCCAACACAGCCAAAAATAAAAAATAAATAAATAAAATAAAGAATTATTTAAAAAAAAAAATTAGAAATAATAATCATGACTATCATTTCACGAGCACCTATTGAGTGCCCGGCACTGTATGAGGTCCTTGGCACATATGAGTCAATCAATAGTTCTTGAGAGCCTCCTGTGTACCAGGCATCATTCTAGGTGCTAAAGATACAGCAGTGAACAAGACACGCCTGCTTTTGTTAAAGCTTCTATTCTAGCAAGAGGAGACAACCAACAAGCTCATAAACAAACACACACACACACACAACAGAGTCAGTGCTATGCAGGGAATTAAAACACAGTAATGTGACAGAGAACCACTGGGTAGTTAAGAAAGACCCCAGTGACGGGGGTGTAGATTTAAGCTGAAACTTTAATAAAAGGAAGATCCACCTCAGTGAAGGTGAGGGGTGGAATTGAATCCTCAGGATGACCCTAGCAACCCAACTGCAAAGAGGAGGAAAATGAAGCTCAGAAAGGCTAGGCAACCTCCCCACGGCAGGGCTGGGATTCAAATATTGTTCCTGCGTCTGCGAAGCCCCAGTATGTCGGGAGTAATGATGGTGTGATCTGTTCATAAATGTCTCTCTCAAGAGATCACAGTGAGTGTGGCTGCCACAAAGTAGGAGGGAAATAGGAAGGACAGGTGCTTGGGACATGGAATCTCAGAGTTTACTGTTGTAGGTGTGACCAGCTTGAGTGAAATACACTTGAAAAGGAAGAGTGAACTGACTTTCTGGTGGGCCTCCTAAGAGCTTGTCCAGTCAGAGAACAGGGGATGGCCTGAGTCCACGCAGGCAGGGCCAGGCCAACACCCAGTGGCCAGTGTTTGAACTGGGCTCTCTGTGGGCTTGGTACTGTCCTTGTGTGTCACTGGAGGTCACGCCTTTGAGCTTCTGACCCTCACATTTAATATCAGTCTCTTTAAGAGGAACAATCCCTAAGAAGACTGGCTGCCTGTTGGGAGTTTCATGACCTACCTTCTTTAACTCATTAGCTTATTGCCCCAAAGAGTAAAACATGAAAAAAAAAAATCTCATTAGGTTCAAATTCTCACATATTGTGGACTCATTGGCCATTTCTATCTTCTTTTGGGGATGCCTTTCTATTTTCTGCAAGCTTGTGACCAGGGATTTGTGATCAACTTAGACAACTTTTTAGAGCAGGGACCTGTTCTGTTACTCTTTGCATCATCTGTGGGTTTGTATCAACACATTCAAGTTTGAGAATCTCTGGTTCAGGACAGCGGTTCTCAACTTTGGAAACATATTAGAGCCACCCAATGAGATGTAAAAAAATCTTAAGGCCCAGGCCATATCTCAGTCCAACCAAATTAGACTCTCCAGGTGGTGAAGCTCATGCATCTGTGATTTTTAAAGCTCCTCAGGTGATTGATTCTAATGTACAGTCAAGATGGAGATGCACTGGTCTGGAGCCTGTCTGCAATATAATATGACACACAGCAAGATTCAGTACAGGAAAATCAGCCATGAATTGTGTCTATAGAAATATATAATTCCAAGTTCCCAAGAGCTGCCCTTAAACGTTAGTCATACTCTGTCCTTTGATCAGAAAGGTAACTTTACCAAATAGGTAGCATTTATGCCTGCAGTTTTTTTTCTAACAGCTATGTGAGTATAAGAATTACTTGGGGGACTTGCTAAGAGGCAGACTCCTGGGCCCTACTTCTAGGTAGTCATGGATTCAGCAGGGTCACGGTGAGGCCTGGGAAACTGTATTTTTAACGTGCACCTAGGTGATTCTGGGGCAATTTGCCCTTGGTTCAACTTTGAGAAACAATGCCTTAGAAGAGTGCTTTGCAACTAAGGGTGATGTGTTTTTTTTTGCCTTCACGGGACATTTGGCAATGGCATGAGAAAATTTTGGTTGTCACAACTGGTGTGTGTGTGTGTGTGTGTGTGTGTGTGTGTGTGTGTGTGTGTTACAGGGATCTAGTGAGTAGAGGCCAGGTATGCTGCTCAACATCTCATAACGCAGAGGACAGCCTCCACAATGAAGAACTTTCTGGCCCAAAATGTCAACAGCGCTGAGGTTGAGAAACACTGCCTTAGATTAACATCTCTTCTGAATCAGTCTCCTTCTCTGCTAGCCTCAAAGAAAACTCTTTAGACCCCTCTTTAGAACTTCCATAGCTCTTGCTCGTGTTAAAAATCATCTCTGTGTGTGTGGTTCCTCTCCCTGATAGAAGAAAACTTTCCCTGGGCCAGGATCCTTGCTTCATTCATTTTTGAGTCTGGCCTCATCCTCACTCCATGAATGTTTATGCTGTTTCAAATAAAATTCATTTAAAATACCCCTGGGACTGACCACAAAATAGCTTTGCGAGTGGCAATCATAACCAGTGTTTACAGGGAGAAGGAAGACCCAGGGGCCTAATTTTCAGTCTAAAAGTCTAATACAAATCCTCTAGATCTCATCTAAGGAAATCGCTCTCCATGTATTTTTTTTTTTTTTTTAACATTCACCAAATATTACAGTTGCTTCTGGACCTGCCTGTGGTGTCTGCAGGTGAGTCAGCCCTGTGAATATGAGGGCCACCCAAGGCGCTCCACCATCACATGAGGAACCTCGTTGGCTGTGTCTGCTGTGCTGTCTGGCTACCAGTTGGCACCGTTGAGCAAACTAACTCAATCCCTAAGCCAACCCTGAATTCCAGGAAATCAAAATCCAGCAAATAACTCTACACAGATCTGTGAGGAAATTGAGCAAGGAAACAGTGCCCTTCCTGGCTCTAAAAATAGCCAGGTAATTACCTTTAAAGATCTTTCAAGAAGATGCACTTAGCTTCACTCTGCTTCACAGAGTGAAGCAGCAAAGGGCTCATTTGTTTGTTGACGGGAGCTATCTCTATGTCGTCAGCAGACTTCGGAATGCTGGATACCCAATCAATACTTGGGTGCCATGGAGTTACTGTGCTACCGGGCTGACCGCAGTTAAAAACAAGAAACTACCCTTGGTGAGGCTGACCTGACCACATTTTGTACTAAATTGATCACGTTCGTTTTCCTGACTTTGCTTTTTATTCCAACTTTAACACTTGGCACGAATACTGTGGTGAAATGCATTCATTGCTCTTTCATTTTATGTGTTGCACCAATCTATCAGCGCCAGCAATTCTTTAAAGTCGCCTTTAAAAGTATTTCACCTCCAGCAAGGTTGGTGAATAGAGAAATGAATACATCACGGATCGGTTATGAATTTCAGCCAAGTTAGCAGTTTTCCTCCTGTGGTTAATCACCCACGGAATACTTTGTTTGCTCTTTTTCTTCTTCATCTTTTAATTTTCAGTCTTGGCAATCTGCGCCAAAGTGACTGGGAGTTATGAAAAGTATGAAGATGTGTTTGTTTCAAATAGTTGGCTGAGTTCTTCATCAGCCGGAGGCCCAGCACAGGTGTGAATATTTGTTTATAATCCAAACACAGCAAAGTAAACGGTTCCATTTTGCACCCTTTTTTTCCCCATACAATGCTATGAATATTTTCTTTGTGATGGTCAGTGACTTTGTTTAACTTGAAAAAAGCCTGAATGGAAAGGAAGGGCCCAGAGACTCAAAAGTATTTGTATAAGGGCCTGAAGTGACTGACGGCTCAACTAATCTGGGCGTAGAGCCCTGACATTTTGTCAGCTCCCCCGGGGAGCCAGACGTGCTGTCCACGACACACCTGTCAAGTGCTGATAGAAAAACAACTCTGTCATACGTAGCCTTTAAGGTTACATATGTGACCCATAACCCTGGAACCCCTTCTGGAGTTTTCCACGGGGTATCAAAATCCTTTCAAATATTTCCAGCTGGACATCTCCCTGAGCTGTCATGGCAGCTCAGCATTTTAGCACTGTGGTCATTGTTGAGGGAATTTACCCCCCTCCATGTCCCCACCTGCCCTTGCCAAGGCCCAGTTCTGAAATCTCCTTGGTAGCAAGAGAGGGGCTGCCCTCACTGTCTAAAACTCAGCCTTTGCCTCCTAGTTGAATCCAAGTGTCTTCCTGAAGGTAGAATATTTTTGAGGCCACTCAGATTCCTGTCCTCATCTCCAAGGTCTGAAACCCCTGAAGGATCCTGCAAGACGATAAACTTTTCCAAACTGTGACGTTCAGTGTCTTCCAAGGGCTTGTTCTGGTTTCCCTTCTTGCACAAGAGACAGCAACAAAGAGGAAGAAACGCAGATGCCCCTGACGCCAGGGGTTGGTGTTAAAAAAACTCAGTACTGAATTTAAGAAAATTTGCAAGTCTTTGCTACTATCCTGATAACCACCACTAAAGATTAAGTAAAAAGAAAAAGAAAAGAAAATGGGAGAAAAAAAACCAATACAGGAGACATATCCAGGAGAAGAGAATTCATACCTAAAGCAATAAAATCCTACAAATGGAAAGATGCCTCTTCAGTCAGCAAAGCAAGAAAATAAGATAGTTGATTGAGTCCATTCAGAGTAGTAATCAATGAATTTCATGGAGGAAAACAAAATCACCATAAAACTACGTCAGTTGAACTCCAACAGGGTTCTAAGAGTCCTTGGGTTGGTTACAGCTTTTCTCAAGATAAACGAACATGGCCTTGGACAGAGTGTCCACAGACCAACACATTAGCAACAGGCTAGTTTAAGCCAGAATATTTCCACTGCATCTTCCAGAGATGGTTCCTTTTTTCTCTGGTTTCCCAGATTGTCAGACTAAAAGACCCAAGCATTTGCTGAGCACATGAAAACTCATATTCATAGTTCCTCTATAGAAATTTCCACTGAAACGAGCTAAAAAATAACCAAACGAAAGGAAAACTGTGGACTGGATCTTTAGACAGTATTAACGTCATTTCCCTTGTTTTACCAATGAAGAAACTGAGATCCAAGGAAGTGAAGCAGCTTTGCCCCCAGGTTGTAGAACTAGTAAATGACAAACTCTCAATGAAAACATCAATTTCCTTCATTTCTTAAAAGCCTTGGGCACTGTTTCTGTCTAAAGCTGAATGTACACATTATTATAGCCTAAGGATACAAACTATTTTTATAATGTGTGATTGTTTAGAAACAAACTAGTGGCTCATAATAATTACAGTTCTGGGAAAAGTAAACTCTGAAAGATTATTATTTGTTCTCAGGGGGTTTTTTTTGTTTTTTTTTTTTTGATGCCATTCATGATAACGTCTCCTTAGGATAGGAATATTAATTCAGCTAGTCCCAGTGCTTGCAATAACTGAAGTCAATGTTCAGCCAAACACCTGGAATGTCATATTTTTCCGACTGTCTGTTCTAGGACGACTCTGCCTATAATAAGCTTTGTGACCCATCCAGCTTCCTTGGAAAGTCAGGTTAGCTCCTCTACCCTCCCTGTGGGAGCCTAGTCTTACTTTTCAGGCATCTTCATCATATTTCCCTTTTTAAAAAATGTTTATTTTATATTGGAGTAGAGTTGATTAACAATGTTGTGTTAGTTTCAGGTGTACAGCAATACATATACATGTATCTATTCTTTTTCAGATTCTTTTCCCATTTAGGTCATTACAGAATAGTGAGCAGAGCTCCCTGTGCTATACAGTAGGTCCCTGTTGGCTATCTATTTTAAATACAGTAGTGTGTACATGTCAATCCCAAACTCCCAATCGATCACGTTTCCTTGTAAGAGACTTGTGTACCATTAGCCTAAAGTGGCTCAGCTTCCTCAGTCCCCAAAGCCCTAGACAGATCAGCCTAGCTCTCATCACCTCGCCCAGGCACCTGCTTGGGCTGGAAGTCAACCCAACTCTCTCGTATCAGAGCAGCGGTCCCCTACCTTGTTATTCAAAGGCTTGAGTCTCAAGATCTCGGAAGTTGCAAAGGAGGGGGGAGGATCGATCTCTGGAAGGAACAATAGAAATGTTCGGGGTCAAATAACATTTTTGCAGATCTGTCGGTTTCTGAATACGTTTTCTGAGACCATTTAGTTCATCTTGAGAAATGCTATTAAAAGGCTGACCGCAAAGGATGGTGCACTACCCTGCTGTTCCCTACACCAGCAGCAGCAACATCACTTGGGAGTCCGTTAGGAATGCAGGACCTTGGGCTGCTGACCCACTGAATTAGAGTGTGAATTTCAACAAGGTCCCCAGGTGATTCAGGTGCACAGTAAAGTTTGAGAAGAGCCCTGGGGTGAAGAGATCCATACGGGTCCCTCCTCAATTTTGCCTCCCTTTTCCCTGGGATTCATAGTCACTGGTTAAGAGGTGAGTCCCTTCCATACATTTCTTTTTTTTTTTTTTCTCCACCTGCACCTGGTTCATTCTTTTCCTTCTCTTTAAGTTTCCTTGTCCTGCATGTCCCCCGCCAAACCCTGTCAACTTGACTCCTTAGAATACCATTGGTTTGACATAAAATATCACTTTATATTGTAGTCTTTTTCTAGAAACCTCTCATCCCTTAATAGAAGTCTGCTGTGCAAGTACAGGCCACTCCCTCATGCTTACTTTCTATAACCCAGGACAAAAAGTAAGACTCAGATTTCCCTTGACTTATCATGGATGCTTCCAGATCACATTCATTCTGGAACTTTTCTTTTGAGAGTTTCTTAAATACAGCCCAGAGAAGCTTGATAAATTTGTCTAAGTTAAAATTAAGAATATAGGTTCAACCAAAGACAGCAAGAGCAAATGAAAAAACAGAGGTTTTAACTGCATATATCACTCAGGATTAGTGTCTAGAATATATAATGAAATCCTATATATTAATTAAAAAAACAAATCATACAATATAAAGCAAATGGGAACAAGATACACTGAGGCAATTCACAGACCAGGAAACCTGAACATCACACAAAACATGAGAAGATGTTCAACTCCACTTCAAATCAGGGAAATATCAATACATGCCAAAACCTTAGTAAGTACAATTTCACACTCAATTAAGAAGTTGGACAATATCAAGTGGGGATGATAATATGAAGTAATGGAAACTTAGACTCCTGGATGGAGTATAAATGTTGATGACCACATCCGAGAGCAATTTGGCCGTATCTAGTTAGCTCAAAAAAAAAAGCCCTTAGCCTAGGACCCGACAGTTTCACTGCTAGGTGAGTCCAGAGCAACTCTCACAGAGATGCACACAGATATGTACAAAAATGTTCACTGGAGCAACAGTGTGAAATGACAAAACTTGGAAACAACTTAATGTTCACTAAAGAGAAGGATAAATACACTGTATATTCATATAGTGAAAAACAATACAGTAGTTATATGTGAATGAACCTGAAGTAGGTATATGTGTATGTGGATATAGATATATATATATATTTATATATCTCAACTTGAATGAATCTCACAATTGAATGGTGAATGAATAAAAGGAAATTGTAGAAAAATGGACAGTATCATTTCTATAAAATTTTAAAACACGGAAAACAAAGCTTTAAGGATACATGTATATGGAGGAAAAACATAAAGAGAGATTGGCAATGATAAGCACTGTATTTAACAGTAGTTACTTTCTCGGGGGCGGCAGTGGGGATGAATCTATGAGGATTTAACCAGGGGGCTACAACGGTGTTGATACAGAGCTTTATTTCTTAAGCTGAGTGATAGATACAAAGGTATTTATTTTATTTTATTTGTACACTTTTGGGGGTCTAAAATACTGATCAAAGTAAATGAAAACAAAATAACTTTTCTCTTAGCCCACATAACTCAGTCATGTCACCCTCTTCCCACTCTCGTCGCCATTCCGTATTGATGAACTCTCACCCATACTCAGCCTACAATTTTCCTCTCCATCTTCCCTACCATTACCTGCATGATTGCAGCAGCCCTGTTGCCCCTGGTCCTCCTCTGCCCCAGCACCCTTGACCATCACTTGCCCTAGGAACTCACAAGATGCATTTTGGATCTTGTCACCCAGCACATCTCCATCCAATATCCCCTGATTATCTCTTCTTCTGTTTCTTCCAAGTTCTTGCCCAGCTAATCTTCACTCGGACCTCCTGGTGGGCTCAACTTCCTTGACCTACTTTCTTCCTCCAATCCTCTCCTGAATTTTTTTCTTCTTTTTCAACCACCCTGGACCCATACATAGCCAGCACCTTAGAGCTTTGGTCATACCCGTCTTGCCTAACTCCAACCATCCACTTTTTCTAATCCTAGCCTAGGATGCTGAATAATGCTAACAGAAATCACATTAACAGTCCTGACCTGAATCATTTCAAATCCATTTCCTCCAGAGAAGCTGGCCTCCAGGCTCTGACACCAGTCTTTTCACTCACTCCTAGTTGAAATCATTCTCAAACTTCAGTACCAGCACTGGCTACCATTGCCTGGAATGGTGAGTTAAGTGTGTCCTGCAGAGCTAAGGTTCCAGAAGGGTGCCTGGGGAATAGCTTAGGAGGAGAAGTCTTCTCAGGCTGGCTCGGGGTGCCCTTCCTCATTTTAATCAGGAAAGGTCTGCTTTATCATTTAAAATATCTGTCTTCCGAGTAAGATTTTATTTAATTAAAAAAGCGGGGGGGGGTAACTTCCCTAGTGGTCCAGTGGGTAAGACTCCATGCTCCCAATGCAGGGAGCCCGGGTTTGATCCCTGGTCGGGGAGCTAGATCCTGCATGCATGCCACAACTAAAGATCCTGCATGCTGCAACGAAGATCCTGCATGCCACAATTAAGACCCGGCACAGCCTGGATGGATGCATGCATGCATGCATAAATTTAAATAATTTAAAAAAAAAAGGGGGGGGGTTTCCTCCTCTTTAAACCTTTGGCTTTCCATTGCACTGGGTATAAAAGCACAAACCCCTTGGCAAGGAGTTTGTGGGACGTGGCTCGATCTCAGCTCTGACCTCAGGCAGCGCTCCTCAACCCGGGTTTCCCACGCTGCGGTCCCCGGGCCCTTCTGCTCCCATCTCTAGGCCTACGTGTGGTTCCATGTGCTGACACACGTGTCCCTTTGTCCTGTGTGTGTCTGACGCTTCGTTTTCAAAGTCCATCTTAAATGTCACCTCCCCTGGTCTTCCTCGTTCTTCTTTATCTCGCTACCCTCTTCATCTCCTTCATAGCACTTCTTGCCATCTTTAACCAGTTTGGGGTTTACTTCCTCATTTAGTGTCTGTTTCTTGCACCATTAGACTATAACTCCCTTGGAGGGAGGCAACCTGTTTGTCATGTTTAACGTTTAGGGGCAGGGCCAAAGGGGGGCTTCAGCCCCTCTTCAAGTCCTCAGAGTAGAACCTTCACCTGAGACCACCCCGCATAAGTAAGTAATGAAAGGAGAAACCCTGGCTGTGCGCCTGTGGACTCATGGAAAGGGTCCCAGCCCTCCCCCTTCCAGCCAGATGCCACCCCAGGACCTTTGCCACAGAGAAATCTGGGAGCTGCACCGGGACCAGTATCTCCCCAGTGGATCCTATTCCCATGCATAGGAAGCACGCAGGAAATACTTTTTGATGAAACAATAAATTTGTGAAAGTTTGAAAAGCACCAGGCTAGGAAATAAATTTCAGGTCCCCTAGATCGACAGGAGCAAGAAAAGTAGTTGGAGGTCAGCCTTCCCCACCTTGTTCATCACCCACTACCTACCCATGTGCTGAAGGAGTTTAACTGATTTTGAAATAAAATGGTTAATTACTAAAGGGTTTCTGGATACAACTTAAGCATCCTTGGTCCATCTTCAAGTAAGTGGCAAGCCTTTCAAAAGGTTGGAATGGCTGTCATTTTAGCAGGAAGCAACGGCACTACAGGACACAACAGTATTTAGTTACCTCAAATACCTGAGACGGGTAGATGCGATTAGGAGTTTACAAAGTCAAACCCCTAACTGAAAAATCTCAGTTATCCCCCTGCGTGTACATGGGGTGCCATGGCTGCACCTTCGCCTGGCAAGTGCGTCCAAGTACATTTTCTCCCTAAGGTGCCTTTCTCCTGGCCTGTTGTGACTGTCCGCAAGGCTTATAATGGAACATGGAGAGAGAGCAAACATGTGGTCTGTGTGGGTGTATTTGTTTTCCTGTGCAAACAAGATTGAGTCCTTTAGAAGAAATACACAGCAGGAGTTGGCTTCAGGTGAAACACAGGGTGGTACAGCATGGGGGAGAGGAGCCGTGTGAAGGTGGAGGTGGGCGCCGGACGCCCGGGCATGCGAGTCAGCCATCTGGGTCAGTACAGGGAGGTGAGGTGGAGGTTATTGTAGGAGGGCAGGTGAGTAGGATGATTATGTAGCTATTCTTTTTGAATAACCATCATAAACTAGGTGCAGTGCCCTTTACTTAGAATTGCTTGTTACTTTCAGAAATACTATGCGATAGGTACCTTTTTTTCTAACCATTTTTTAAATTGAAGTATAGTTGATTTACAGTGTCATGTTAGTTTCAGGTGTACAGCAAAGTGATTCAGTTATACATATACATGTATATATATATGTGTATATATATGAGTGTGTGTGTGTGTATATATATAAATTATTTTTCAGATTCTTTTCCATTATAGGTTATAGCTATGATATTCCTGGGCAGAAAGAAGGAGGTCGGCTGTTCCTCATGAAAGAGGAGTCAATAAATATCAACATAATGTGTAATACACGCCTCACTATGGGTAGAACAGAATCCTCGTCTGATGCATTATAACCAATGCCATTTCTACCTCCAGAGCTTTGCTACTCACAGTGTGAGTAGGCCATCCATAGGCCATCACACAAGAGCGTCACCCCAGATTCACTGAAACAGAACTTGTATTTTATTAATAGGATCCTCAAGTGATTCATACCTGCAGTAAAGCCTGAGAAGTGCTTCCCTAGAATTGAACTATGCTATCTTGGCAACTTGGTGAACTCCTATTCATCCCTGAAAGCCCAGCTCAGATATCACCTCTTTTTTAAAGCCTCCTCTAGCAATGCCTGCCGGAGTTAATCACCCCTTCCTCTCTGCTATTTCTCTGGACCTCCTACTTATCTCTATCCTGTGCTCATCACACTGTGTTGTTGGTATGTCCTTGAGGAAATGGGTAACTCTGTGTTCTCACTTTTGTAGTCTAGTGTCAGTCAGTTACGTTATGTTAGGTTATGTTACTTCTATGAGGTAGATTCTAAAAAATATTCAATTACTCACTTTAGTTATTGTTATTCAATTTAAGTCACTCTGGGACAAAAGTTTTAAAATTTTCCTATGCACAAAAATCACCTGGTAAGCTTGTTAACCTGGGGGACTGTGGCCCCCACTCCCATAAATTCTGATTCTGCATTTTTAATTGGGCCCCAGGAATCTGCATATTTAACTAGCAGCCCTAAGGATTTCTGATGCAGATGGTCAATGTAAAACTCCGGTTTAGAAACATTTCTAAATTGGAGTCTGGGATGCTGAGATCCTGGTCTGCTGGGCTGCTACTGCCCTGCTCATTGCACTGGTCTCTACATCCTCCGCATACCAAAATGATGGACCAAATCCATCAGTGAGGATGTACATTTGGATGTACATCAGTCCAAGTACAATTGGACTATGTTTCTGTAAGGATGCCTGTATAGAGGAATGAACATGTACTCAATTTCAGGCCAGATCAGTCTGAGTTATTCAACACTGACGAGCCGCTCCACTGTCATGAAGATCTCCCTCTTGACACCGACCCACTGGCTCTTAGGACCCACTCCAATATTCTGAAAACTCATGAATATTTTCCACATGCACAGCTGAATGTGTGAGTGCTGCTATGGGCCAGGCAACAGATAATATTTCATTTAATTCACACAATGCTAGGAGGCAAGGGACACTATCACCTTTTAATGATAAGGTCACCGAGCCTCAGGGACATTTTGTGACTTTCTTGGAGTCACAGAATTAGGAAGGGGCTGAGCCTGGAGTCAAAGCCTGTTTTGTCTGTTTCCAAAGCTGTTGTTGCCTTCCTGTTTGCCAGACTGTCTCTCTGTTTCTTCAGCTACACTTTCCACACAATAATCCCCCAGGGACTGGCATAGCTGCTGGGGATGGTGAGAGCCCCTTCACAGCGTCCGTTCACTGCATTCCTACCCTAAGCTGTGTATGTAACCAGCTGTAGAGTACACCTGTACCAACGGAATGTCTTGACCTCCTACTTATCTCTATCCTGTGCTCATCACACTGTGTTGTTGATATGTCCTTGAGGAAATGAGTAACTCTGTGTCCTCACTTTTGTAGTCTAGTGTCAGCCAGCCACGTTACTTCTATAAGGTAAGTATCTCCAGCTGTTGAGTACATCTGTACCAACAGAATGTCTGGAAACACAAAGAAGTCATCTCTCTCCCTCCCTAAGAGAATTTTTAACTAGTTCGACTTTTCCCTTAACTGGCACTCTGAGTCCATGCATACCTCCATGGAGTAACAGAAACACGGACACATAGTTTTGAGTTGTCATAACAACTGAATCAAATCACAACAGAGCAGAGACAATCAATTTTTGCATTTGGTTGGGAAGACAACTAAGAAATTGGATGGGTGGCACTTATTTGGTTAACTGTCTAAAGTTCTCAGAGCTTCAAAGCAAAGTTGTTTTTTTGGAGGCGGGGTTGTTATTTTGGGGGTAGGAGGAAAGAATGAGTTAAGCAAATTATGGTATACCCGTAAAAGGAGACACTGTACTGCTGGATTTTTTCATTGTCTACTACAGGGAGGGCACAAAGTTGAGCACCATACACACAGTGCCTTCCCTCACTTGACTGTATATTGGATGAAGCAGAACGATCTAGATCTATACATTCTGTCTGTGATCCAAAATATGTTATAAAAATGCAATATGTGATTTGCAGAGTATATAAAAAGATTAAAATGTAAAAAAACCCCATATGTGTGTGTACAAATGACTTTGCCAGAGGGTTATACACAGCATTATTCACGGCAGTTATCTTTGCAGACTAGGAATGAGTTTGGGTTGGGGATGGGGGAATGCATGGGAATGGTGGACTTAATACATTTTTGTGGCAGGGACTGCCAACTGCCTGCCCTCAGATCCCTTCTTCGGTCCAAAAAGCAAAACAGAATCTTTCCCAGACTCCTCATGGCTCGGTGTAGCCATGTGACTAAGTTCTGGGCAAGCTGTAGGTTAGAAGTGTTGTGTAGATCAGCTAGGAAGGCTCGTTAAAAGGGAAGGGACTAGCCCTTTTGCCCATGTTCCTTCCTGCTGCCTGGACTGTGGATTCAAGGTGTAGCTCCAGCAGCCATCTTGGACCATGAGGACATCTTGAGTGTAG
Organism: Balaenoptera acutorostrata; assembly: GCF_949987535.1. Taxonomy (NCBI): domain Eukaryota; kingdom Metazoa; phylum Chordata; class Mammalia; order Artiodactyla; family Balaenopteridae; genus Balaenoptera; species Balaenoptera acutorostrata. The sequence continues at coordinate 23,791,006 of NC_080073.1, read as the reverse complement.
ACGCCACAAACTGGGATATTAGGATGAAACAGCATGAATCTCCTCCATGCCAACCGCCACTGCTCTGCTGTCTACTACGGGAACCACGAGCCACGTGTGACGTCTTAGCTTTAGATTAATTAAAATTACATAAAATTTAAAAATTCAGTCCCTCAGCTCAACAGCTACATTTCAAGTACTCGATAACAACCCAGTGGTGGCTAGTGGCTATCAAATTGGACAACACAGATAATAGAACACTTCCATCATAGCAGCAAGTTCTGTTGGCTACTGCTGTTCTACTGCTTGTTTCCAGACTCTACAAGAGAGAATAAAGCCCCAAACATTTATGTCTTTGTTACCTGTACCTGAATTGAACATACCCTGTACAAATTCTTTTTTTTACAAGAATATATATCAGTTTTATGATATAAAATGAACAGAGTTTTAAATACACAATCGAACATCAAACATGGATTAAAACAGATAAAGATATACTATAAATAATCTGGTCTGATTACTTAAAAATAGAAGAATATTGTATCAAAAATAGATTTTTTAAAACACTAGGTATATGAGAGATCTGGAAAACTGTAAACTTTACATTTGTTTCCTTGTTCTAAAGCAAAAGGCTGGACACCCAAAGTTTATACAACCTTCACTTTGAGTTGACAAAGACCACACACCAGGTAGGCATATAGATTTCTACAGAGTTGTTGTCTACACACTCAGCCATGGAGCATATTAAGAATTTTCTGAGAGATACAGTTAACATTCATGGGAGACATTTTTATAAGGATAAGATATGGTCTGGTGCTCTTTAGCTATTCCTCAAACTCTCTGCTGTTTGCATTTTGAAAATATACACTGCCATTACATTTTAAATACACTGCGTCATACAGTGTGCTGTCTTTGAACCTGCAGCAAAATTATGATTCCATTGTGTATTTTTAAAGATTAAATATTTCTCATATTTTTGCACTACAGCAAGCAAACCAAAGGCTTTTAGCATTCCAGGTCATGTAGATGATTTCAACAAGGTTGTTTATTCTCCGTACAACGTGTGCGGGATTCAGGAGAATCATTTCCATTCTTACACGAAGGTGCCACCCAGGTAATCTTTGGCAAATGATTGTCAATGCATAGTCTGATCTGCCTGGAAAATGCAGCATACAAAATCCATTCACCAGGCTTAGGGAACCAAGGGCAGATAAAGCAAGATTCTATGGGGGATGCTTATAACAAAGCAGAAAAATCTTAAACTTTCTTTCAACAGGGTACCAAATATACTAATTCCCAAAGCCCCCCTTATCTGGTACTCTGCCAGCACAAACCAAGGACATGTGTCTTTTTTCTCCTCCCCTTGGGGGTGGTGTGTGTGTGTGTTTGCGCGTGTGCGCGCGTGTATTTTATCCTTCAGGTCATGATGATTTGACATATTTGCTGTTTCTGCACATTTTAACTTTCTAATTCCACTGAAAGTCTTAGAGGCTCCTTCAGATGAAAATTGAAAGCCGGGCAAGTGTGTTCTTGGTCGGCAGTTGGCGCTCTTACAAAATCCCTTTTTCACCCCGCTGGGAAAGGAAGTGGTTTCAAAGGTGGGCTTTCTCTGACCACCATCTCCTTTTGACCTTTGTCTGAGAAACAAAGGGATGAGAGCAAAGAGTGAAGATGGTTGAGGGGCAGAATTTGGAGAGAGGGCTCCAGATCCCACTCCTGATATTGACTTAAAATCTCCGAGTGTTGTGTATTTCCTGCTAGCTCCATCAGCAGTGGTAATATTTTAGTGTAAACTTTAGGATCTTGGGCTACTGTTCATTCAACACAAAACCAAGTCTGACATCCAGAAAATATTAGTGAGCAACTTAAACTTCTACTGAAGTCTCTGGAAATATCACGCAAAGGGGATTACAATCCCACCCATGGAAACTTCAGACAGTCCTCTTTCCCCTCTTTGTCCCACTGTCTCTGGAGTGCAGCCAACTCTTGCTGCATCTCCCAGACCCCATGCTTTCCAAAATCCCTTGAGCCTGGCTCCTCTCTGAGATCTGCCCCTCAGCTTTTCACCAAGAGGGTCTTAGTCTTTTCTCATGTAAAGATTTCTAGATTTTCTGGCTATCTTTCAATTCTCCTTTTGCTATTATCAGCATTAACACAACCGAAGGCCCTAGAGGCAAACCCAGGCAACCCCTGGGAAGCAGTGGGAAGGGGAGAGCCTGAGGAACTTGCCTGCTGATGTTGATTTCTGTGGATCTCGACTACAAAACCTCTGAAGAACCTTCTAACTCATCTCCTCTTCTTCCAACCTCCTTGCCCCCTTAACCTTAGCTGATCTTCAGCTTTGCTAGTTCCTTTCCAAGCCCAACACTGGCCACTCTCCCGCCTCCCTCTGCTACGTGGCCTTGAGCTACTCACTCCCATGCTAAACCCTTGGTTCCCCCTCCTACACTGTTGGTGGGAATGTAAGTTGGTGCTATGGAAAACAGTGTGGAGGCTCCTCAGAAAACTCAAAATAGAATTACCCTATGATCCAGCAATCCCACTCCTGGGCGTATATGCAGACAAAACTATAATTCAAAAAGATACATGTACCCCTATGTTCATAGCAGCACTATTCACAGTAGCCAAAACATGGAAACAACCTAAATGTCCATGGACAGAGGAATGGATAAAGAAGATGTGGTACATATATGCAATGGAATGCTACTCAACCATAAAAAAGAAAGAAAGTATGCCACTTGCAGCAACATGGATGCAACTAGAGATTATCATACTAAGCGAAGTAAGTCAGAAAGAGAAAGACAAATACCATATGATATCACTTATATGTGGAATCTAAAATATGGCATAAATAAACCTATCTACAAAACAGAAACAGACTCACAGACATAGAGATCAGACTTGTGGTTGTCAAGGGGGAGCGGGGTGGGGGAGGGAAGGACTGGGAGTTTGGGATCACCAGATGCAAACTAGTATATATAGGATGGATAAACAAGGTCCTACTGTAGAGCACAGGGAACCATATTCAGTATCCTGTGATAAACCATAATGGAAAAGAATGTAAAAAAAAGAATGCCTATATGCGTATAACTGAGTCACTTTGCTGCACAGCAGAGATGGGCACAACATTGCAAATCAGCTATACTTCGATAAAAAAATAAATAAATAAAATTAAAAGTAAACTCTTGGTTCCCTCAGCTGCAGACAAGGCACCTGTTCTGGAAGTTCTCTGAGGTTGAAGATTCAGGTCATGCTGCTTAAGAAAAACACACCTGACTTAATTAAAAGTGAGCACCTGAGCACAGGTTACTCTTCCGCTTTTAAACTATTTTTTAATGCCACATGTCACACATGAGTATTTATTCCTGTACCAAATGAAAACATTAGAGATAAGACTCAAATGGTTCCTTCCTCCAACCCTAACCCATATCACCTCCATGTTTTGAGAGCAAAGAAACACAGAAACCCCCAAACTTTATTCACTGCACTTCTTTAGGAGTTTGATCTGTCCTTTTTCTGACGGTTTTCTGTTTTTATACACATAGGAATACTCAAAGAAACTCTATAATATTGTTTCGTGAGGTTTTAAAAAATGGATACATGCTGTTTCTGCACATTTTTATTTCCCAGTTCTATTGAATGTCTGAGATGCTCATCAAAATGGGAGTTGAAAGCTGGGCAAGTGTATTCCTGGTAGGCAATCTGATGCTGTTAGGAATATAAAAATAAAAATATAAATGGAATACTGTGCTTAGAGTTTTTCACATTCTTTTTGTCCTTAATATCAGTTGTTACAGAAGAACATAAATCATTCTTTATAACAGCTGCATCGTATTCCATGTACTGCTGCTACTACTACTAACAATTTATTGACTGTTGACAATTTGCCAGGAACTGCTCTTACTTCATCCTCATGAAACGGCATGAAATAAGCAGCCGACACTGGTCCCATTTCACAAATGAGAAATCTTAGAACCCGTAGAAGAAGACCATGCTTTATTTCATCTACTGCTGGACATATACGATGTTTCCAATTGTCTGCTCTGACAAACATGCTACCAAATCTCCTTGTCCAGGTGTAGGTAGGATGAATATGAGCAGGGGAAGAGCTGAGGGGGAAGGTAAGTGCATTTTTTTGGTTTAAGACATTCTTCCAAACCGCCCTGGATGATCATATCAAGTGACTGTGAACCCTGAGAAGGAAGAGGATGGGGTATGGAATGGGGAGTGGGCTGGCAGGAGGGCCAGCTCTAAAGGAGGTGGCTGAAGGGACATCCCAGACTCCAACTTCAGCCACTTTTCAATTGCGCATAAGAACAATCCTGGGTAAAAGCAGGAGTTTTCCACTATTTCTCCTAAGTCCCCTAAACCCCAAGGCATCGTCTCACTTCTGTTCTTTCTCCCCAGCCCCTAGGACCTTCCACCCACCCAACGGTGCATCTGGGCGCCAGCTGTGAGGCTTGGGAGAGACGTCAAGCCCTTCAGTATTTACTTTATCCTGAGAACATTCAGGAAGGTAGACAGACCTCCGTCCCTATGCACCATTTACACAGATGTCAGGCTCGGGGTGTGGGTTCATTTTTCATTCTTTAATCCTCAGGTATGAATTAAACCATAACCTGCCTTGCCGACACCACGGCATCAATATTTTCTCAGACTGGAACATGGTCTCCCTGTTCTTACCCACCCTTTAAAAATAAACTTAACATATGGCGTTTGTCTTATGGCAAAGGAATGCGATATGTTTTTTTCTTGACATACGACTCAATTCAAACACTAGGCAAAACTTTGATATTTCAGAGGAGTCTGCAGTTGTTGGGAATATGCTTGCTACCTTCCCCATTAAACAGACTAATTCCTTGAGGGCAAACTATCCAAGTTTCTCAGATAGCTGAGCTCCTTAAATCACAATACGGGTCATGCAGACCCTAAAGTAGCGCTGGAGACTCCATAAGACATCTTAAAATAGTCAGAACTAATAGGTAAAATGCACACAGTTTGAGAACAACTGTGATGATGTTTATACAGTTTTCTCAGTGACCATACAATGCTTGACCAATCATCAAACACACTCCAATGTCACAACAAAAACGGATGCCAAGGAAAGAGGAACTTGGGTGCATAGTAAAAGCCTGCAAGCAAATACAAGCAGAACAATGATTTTAAAAAGTAACTACCACTTACTGAGATTTCATAATATTCCTGTTGCTTTGCCTACAGGCCCATATTCAGTACTCACAACGGTCCTCTGAAGTGGGAAATGTTATTACATTCTTTTCACAGAAGAGGACATGGAGATTTAGAAGGCACAGTATTTTGCCCAATTTATACAGCTATTAAAGGATAGAGCTGGGATCCAAATCCACTTCTGTATGATTCCAGAACCTGGCTCCACTCTGCTAATACACAATGAAGGCTTATTATGATATGTCATCAGAGAGAGGAGCTTTTAAATCCCATCTCTCAGAGTCTAACTATAATTCTGTGAATTTTACCTCTAAGTAACTTCACAACTTTCTAACCACCTGCCTTATTTCAGGTCTTCCTGAAATGCACCTTGTGCATTGAAGGAGCCTCCTAGATGCTCACTCTACATCTTAATTTATTCTCCAAGGCTCCTGGAGAGAATATATTTCAGGGGAAAAAAATATCATCATGGGCTCACTAGCTCAAAAATCTTCAGTGGTTCTTATACATCTTCAGCGGTTCCTATGATGGCTTAGACAGTGTTCCACGGACAAAGAGCATTCAATGGACACCTACTTATGATGAGACATTTTCCAACTCTCCTTTTCCTGACACAGCTTCTGAAATTAAGTATGTGAGGTCACACCTATAGCGCAGGTGATGTTAAATACTGGAAAAGTACTATCGTTAGAGTCTGCAAGACTTAAGCTCCATCTTTTTAAGCTCTATGACTTTGCAAGAGTCACCTTACCCATCTGATTCTTTTTCCTAATGTGTCCCCCTTACCTGGTCAGCGTGAGGCTAGAGGGAGTGTCTGCCTGAGGTACACGGGATTCTTTTTTTTTTTAATCTAATTTTTATTTTATATTGGAATATAGTTGATTCACAATGCTGTGATAGTTTCAGGTATACAGCAAAGTGATACAGTTATACATATATCAATACATGTGTCTATTCGTTTTCACATTCTTTTCCCCTATAGGTTATGACAGACTATTGAGTAAAGTTCCCTGTGCTCTACCGTAGGTCCTTGTTGATGATCTATTTTATATCTAGTATGATATCATTATTAATACATATTGGGAAAACATCTCATCAGTCATTCACATCTCAGTAAATCAACAGGTCTGGACCATTTTCCGTGTGACAGTGAGGTGGGAACAGGGTATTTAGGGAAGAAAGGTTTTTGCGGTTGAGAAGGAGGAGAAGGACCTCTTGGAGCATGAAGAAAGCTGGTAGTGAAAAGATGTCCCTGTGGTGGATCTGGCATCTTGGGACTGTCTGTGGGAGGACAGAAGCTCCTAGAAGAGGAAAGAAGAATGCTTCACAAACAAGTGGGAAGGCCCCACAGCCACACCTAGTTGACTTACTCATTTTGCTTAGGGATCCAGATGGCACTGCTGTTGGCCTGGGAGAAGAAGTAACACAATGAGGGGGATTCAGCTACCTTGGCCACCCTTGCCTAAAGCAATTTGATCCTGGGAACTTCGGGGGAATTTTCAGGTTCCTCTTCTTGAGAAACAAACCACCCCCAAACAGCAATGATTTATTATTTCTCCCAATATGGTGGGTTGGCAATCTAGGTGCTTCTTCTGCTGGTCTTGCCTGGGACTGCTCTTGTAGCTGCAGTTATCTGACTGTTCGACTGGGGCTGGAAGGTTCAAATGACTTCATTTACATGCCCGGCAGTTGGTGCTGGCTGCGGATGGGCAACGCCTCAGCTCTCCTCTACCTGCCTCCCATCCTCCAATGGACCACACGAGGCTTCTTCACAGCATGGAGGTCTCGGGGTTCTAAGAGGCTGAGAGCTCCAGCCTCAAGGCCTCTTGGGGCCCAGGTTTCAGAACTTGTACAACATCACTTCTACCACATTCTCTTGGTCAAAGCAAGTCACCAGGCCAGCACAGATCACAGGGGATGGAGCAACAGGTCCTGCCTTTTGTGGGGAGGAGTGGCAATATCATACTGCAGAGGTGCACGGACAGGGAGGCATGATTCACTTGGGGCCATTCTGGTAACAGTCTACAACAGGCTATTCAGGCAATCTACAACAGGATATTCTTTCCCACAGGCACTATTTCCAGAAAGTTCTGTCCCCATCAGCCTAAAATTTGTTTTACCTACAAACTACATGATTATTTGGTATTCTGGGGTCAACAGGATAGTCAATGGCCTTTCGTCAGTGTGGTCAGTTACTGACGAAACAAGGGGCAAGGCCAAGCCAGACACTTGCTACTAGAGCCTTTCTGGGTCTTTGAATCAGCTTCTCTGAGCTCCCTGCTCCTTCTCCTCGCTGACAAGCATATGTGCTGTATATGGTGTAGGTATATGATGTCGACCTAAGGCTTACATAAGGAAAAGGCAAAATTATTTTGATACTTTAAGAGGATTTTTATCATCTTTAGGAAGGGGATGTAATTCTAAGGACTATTCTGTAACCGTAATACAAGCCAGCACTCCATGGGCCCAGTCTTGGAGAGGTATCACATTGAAAGATACCAAAAGTATAAATCATTCTAATCTTAACTTGCCTCTGTTGAGGAACCTTAAAGAAGATTCACTTCCTAAGTCAAAGCACCATCTCCTCTCAGCTGCTAGCTCTCACAATCTCCTTCTCCCTAACCCTCACTCTCCACTTTCTCCCCAGACTCTTTTATACTCCTAAATGGTAGTTCACTCTTCTCTGCCCTCACTCTTGCCTCATCCACATGAGTTTTTTCTTCTAGAAGTGGCTCTCAGAGCTCTCTGAGACGAATCCTCACTCTTGAGTCCTTCTTCCTGTTGATTAGCTTATGGTTTCTTCACTTTGGTACTCATGACACTTGGGGCCCTATAATTCCTTGTTTTGGGGCTGTCCTGTGCGTTGAAGGATGTTTATCAGCCTCCCTGGCCTCTACCCACTAGATGCCAGTAGCACTGCCCCTTAGTTATGGCAACTGAAAATGTCTGTGGACATTGCTCAATGTCTCCTGGGTGGTAAAAGCAACCCCAGTTGAGAACCGCTGGATTATCCCAATCTGTATATGAAAAGCCCTGAGAGATTGGGGTGGAGTGGCAAAATGCTTTGCCAGGGCAGTGGCTAACGCCAGAGTTTTCCATGGTGGGAGGGGAAGGGAAATAAACTAAAAAATATATTTAAATAAACTAAAAAAATAAAGTGCGTTTTTATTATAGTACCATGATCCGACAGTACCATGATCCGACACTGTCAAATTTCATTTGATCATGAAAACGACTCAAATATGAGTTAAATCACGTGCTCTGAGCTCCACGTGAGAAAAGCACAAGAAGCTAACACAAGGATATCACCTGGTCCTATAAAACAATCAGGGACCTTGGGTTCAGGTGTGAGAGCTGCCACTTGTTATCAGATTCAGCAGGTGTGGGCTGGGCCTTGGGCATGAGTATCTGAAAAGGCTTCTTAGGTGTTTCTGATGTGCACTTCTGGTTACGAAGCTCACTCTTTTTTTTTGAAGCTCACTTTTAAAGAGTCAATAAATGGAGGCAGCTATGGTGGAGAGCATATTAGAATGCAAGATGAGAGACCTGGGATCTCTATCAGGTGGGTCGCTAAATAGCTGTGTGACCTTGACAAAGGCACTTCACCCTCCGGGACTCACTTTTCTCATCCTCCAAACAAGGGTGTTGGACCAAATCAGTGTTTCTTCAAGTATAGTCCAGGACCACCTGGGATGCTGGTCAAAATGCAGATATCTGGACTTCAGTGAACACTGAATAAATTGGAATTGCTCAGGGTGAGGACCTAGAGAGATCTGTATTTTAAAAATGCACCCTAAATTGTTCCTATGATAAGGCACTTATAGACTATTTCTAGGTATGAGATTGTACGATAAGCTTTGTTGTCATCATACCTACCTATGATATAAGTATTATTATTATGCCCACTTGACAGATGAAGAAACTGAGAGTCACAATGATTAAGTGACTCTCTCAAGGTCTCAGGTGTAATAAGTGTGGGGAGCCAGGTTCCAATCCAAGTGGTCTGGCTGCAGAACCCCAGCCCCTGCATTGTACACTCTGCCTCTCTTGAACACGGATTTTTGAGAACCTCTGGATCCTAACCATTTCTAAGGCTCCTGATACCTTGCAAATCTGAAGACTAATTAAAGTTCTTCCTACTATCTGCCTCTACTGTAAGCAGTGATGGATTCACGAAAAGGCAATTTGGGTGGGGGGAGCAGGGGAAGGATGAAAAGGATTCATTAACATAAACATGAGAAGAACGTGGATTCTAAATATGAGCAGTTTCTCTTATTAAGCACCTTTCTCCAGGCCATCATGGCTAATTCATTGCCATATTTCATTACAGAAACTAACTGAAAGGTTATAAGTAAATACTTTTCAGTCAGAAGTTGCAGTTAATTTCAACTTCAATACTTATTAATGTTTGACTTAATGCTGATTGATCATGAAATTCCAAGAAGTCACATGGAGACTGGTTTGCAGTTTTATACTCATGCCCACCCTCTCTCCTAGATAGACTATTTCAAACAGCTTATTGGAGAGTCCAGGAGAGGCATTTGTTTTGATTTCCCTCATTAATGTTTTCTCCTTTCAGGATAAATCACGGAGAATGCATAGCAGGCTGAACATTTGCAAGCAGAATCCGCAAAATAAAGTCAAATTCAGCAATAATCCGGTTATACCTATTCATCATGTCTAGTATTACTGACAATATTCAGACAATGTAATTCCTATTACACCTGCTTTCAGAAAAAAAAAATCTAGTCAGTAACCCTAAATTAAATTAACATTTTTAGTGTACATAATTTGTAGTTCAGAATGAGCTATAATTATCATTTAGGGAAACCATATGGAAAGCATTACCAGCCTTCACTAAGTCTTGGGTTTTAACAGTGATGCATGACTCAAAATGCTTTATCCAAACAGGTTGTAAATTCTGAGACAAGCAAGACGCTTTTCAGTCATTTTTATATTAATTCCAAATGAAGAATTCATTGTCTTTTCAAATTACAATAAATTGGAGAGCAATTTCCCGCTAAGCAAATCAAGGAAATTGAAAAATTACTTCTCTGGGAGCTGTTTTCCACAGCTTTCTTTTTTGTTGTTAAAGGCTCTTTTTAAAAGACCTATTTTTATTATTCTTGATGCGTATACTAATAGACATTTGCATGGCTGCAACAATTTTCTTCCCCTTCTTTAAAGTGGAACGTACACGCTGAAAAATGTTCAATGTTCAATGTAATTTCATCTTGGGGGGGAGTCTGGAGCCTGCAGTGAGAGCTCACATTTAAGAACCTCAAATAATATTTAGAAGATCAGCTTCCAAAGCTACTGCCCTTCTCTCTCAACGATGTACTTTACTTCTCAGGGAACCACAGAACTGTTCGTGTCACAGTGAGGCCAAGGATTCACTAAAGCTGTGCCTTGTGGGCACTCAGGTGTCCTTGAAATTCTTGGGATTGTTAAATGAATCTGAGATTTAGAATGCTGTGCATAATAATCCCGTAAAATAGAGAGGAACTGCTAACCAATAAAGGACAATATTGAAAACCAAAATGGGGAGAAGAAATAAAATCCAAGGAATAGTGTTGTTGCATAGGAGCTAACAAAAAGCAAACAAAACAAGTCTTAAGAATGATGTTTGCTTTGCCTTTTGAAAATCTACTCCTGCCCCTGCTCTCCTCCACCCCCTACACCTGCTCTATATAGAAACATGGGAAGATTCTCTAATGAGCAGGGGCACGTCTGTGGACTGACAGTTTTTGCTCAACCAAACCAGGAGAACATTTTGATTTACTCTAGAGATGGACTTGGTCTCTGTTTAGGTTATCTGGACCCAGAACTCTCTGTGCAAGGCCTATTTTGATGGATCTCGACAGTATGGAAGTTTCTGACTTCGTTTCACAGGGTACTGAAAACGAGTCAGGACCTTTCCATCCTCCAGGATGCTGTTTCTGCAGAAAGACTGGTTGGTGAGCACCAGGACCAGAGCACTCCCAGTCTGAAGAAGAGTTTGTCCGGGGGTAGGGTGGCGGGGGGGTGGCCTCACGTGGTGGGAGGAGTTGATTGAATTTTAAAGGTCTTTTCTGAAGGTGTCATGGGGTTTCTCTGAAGGCTGCCCTGTTGACAGGATTTGGGCTTGGGTTGGTTACTGGACATTGGCATTTATTTAATTTGGTGATTCGCAACTTGGGGCAAATCAAGAGATGGACACAGGATATCAAAGCACTGATTGACTGAATGACTGTTGCCCTTATGCAATTGTCCTGTTTCTGTAGCATGAAATAGTCTTATTTCACTTCGTTTTTATACTGTGAAGTTGGATGAAGAAGAAAGAAAACTAGGAAGAATAGTTTATATACCGTAAAGAAGTAACTGTTACCATATGAAAAATTTTCCTCATTGTTTCCTCATGCCAATCAATCCTCCCAATTTTTTTTGTTTTTTTATAAATTATATATTTTTATTTATTTATTATTAATATTTTTAAGTTTGTCCGCTTTTATTTTATTTTTATACGGCAGGTTCTTATAAGTTATCTATTTTACACATATTGGTGTATATACGTCAATCCCAATCTCCCAATTCATGCCACCACCACCGCCCTCCTCCCAGCTTTTTCCCCTTGGTGTCCATATGTTTCTTCTCCACATCTGTGTCTCTATTTCTGCCTTGCAAACCTGTTCATCTGTACTATTTTTCTAGAATCCTCCCAATTTGTGCCAATACAAATACAAACACAGACTTCTTAGATTTAACGGTGAAAGTCAGCAATATACCAAGGACAACTAAGTCCAAAGCCAAGTCACACATTGTCTTAGAGATCAGCTACAGAACAATGTTGCCTCCCAAGCTCAATTCCAGACAGAAACCAAAGAGGTTTGGCTTTAGCTAAGCACAAATACGGCCTCATGCTAGCAGACAATTCCCAGTAAGATTTTATGCAGTTTGGAGAAAGATCACGAGATAGCTCATTATAGATCTTTACCAAGCACAAGGAAGAGGACAAACTTTCCTTTTCTTTTTCTTTTCCTTTCCTTCCTTCCTTCTTTCTTTCCTTCCTTCCTCCCTCCTCCCCTCTCTCCCTTCTTTCTTTCTTTTTCTCTTTTTTTTCTCCTCTTCCACATGTTAAGCGTGGTTTACTTATAGTATAAATTTAGAACCACTGGAAAAATGTTTAACATGTTCCTCTTGAGGATTCTCAGAATAGCGATCCATCCAAAGATTCCATCCCATTTCTTCTCTGTCTATATATAAAGTAGATCATGCCTGTTACATAGCAAGAATTAGAAATATGTTTACTATTCTTCTAATGATTACTGTGAAAAATAAATGAGGTGATGTATGTAAATCCTTCAGCAAAATGCCAGCCATATAATATGTGCTCAATAAGTGGCACTGGATATAGATATACATTATTATAAATTATATAATATAAATTGTTATTGTTATTATGCTTGTTTTTGCTTGGCAAACTTCCATTTATCCCCTAAAACTCCAACTTGAGTTCAACCTTCAGTCACCCCCAAATAGAATTGATTACTATTGTCTACAGCACTTGGGTACTTACATATTATAGGAACTTATTCTATTGTATTATGATAAGTGGTTCACTGGTATGTCCCCTTTGATAGGTCACGGGGTCCCTGAAGGCAAGGATTCTGCCGTATTCAGCATCAGACTTCCTACAACCCACAGGGCCATGTGGTAGGTGCTCAACGACATCTGTTAAATTGAACAACAGTACTGGCTAGAGACAAAGGGAAAGCTCCCATCTTCATGCCCAAATGAAGATGGGAATGTAGAGAATGTTTTTCTTCGTAAAAAGAAATCTCAGGGGCTTACTTGAAAATAGGCTGAGTGCTTACGGAAACGAGTGCCAAAAGCAACGTATAAGCAACTCGGGCCTGGTGCAGCCCCAATGCCAGAAAGTGTCCCAGCCTCTCCCTTTGCCTCAGCAGCTGCAGCACAGATGGGGATGAGTATGCCTCCATCACGCTGCCTCTGGGCCGAGGAGAAGGGGCCAGGCTCCAAAAGAGAAAGAATGTTTTTCTCCCACACGTTCGTTTGAAAATACAATTTTCCTTAAAGATCACTGCCGCTGTACCAGCATGACTTGATGTGAGCTTTGGTGCTCACGGGGGGAAAGCAAGAGTCTACCGAGGGCTGAAAATGATCCCTCACGCCAGCTGTGAGGCTGCCACGGGAGCCATCTTGCCTAAAGATGTCTTTTCATCTTCTCCGAGGTCTTACATTCTCTTCAACCCACAGGGTGATGTGATGGGGACAAATGTAGTCAGAGTGGCAGGAAGCGTCTGAGCAGAGAGCTGTGGTCCAGAAAAGGTCCATTTATGGGGCTGAGTCTGAAAAAAGCGCAATAGTTTGGCCCCATATGACTGCTACACAAGCAAACTTCTGAGCAGCTGTGTGCGGTAGGCCCTACGCCGACTGTGCCCCAGGCTGAGAGAATGGTCTCCATCTCTGCCGCCTGGCTGCAAGAAAGTTCTGCAAGTTAGCCGGCTGACGTTACCCGCATCATCAACCATCCCATCCCCAGGCCACGAAACACAGGGCAGCTTTTCTTCTTTCTCCGATTAATGAACTAATTGATGCATCCACTCCATGTCAACAGGGGTGCATATCAGGCATGGTGTGAGGTGACATACAAAGTTGAAGAAGTGGTTGTCCTCAAGGAATTCCCAATCTTGCTGGTGACAAGCACTGTAAACATGTGATTATAACAGTTTTAATCAGTCCCCAAAGGAAAATAGGCTCAAATAATTATCAACGGGGGCACAGGAAGAGTAATTCTGCCTGACTTTGCTGGTGAATTGGTAAGATGAAGGTCTCTGGTCCACTGGGGGACCCTGGAGGTGATTAATACTAAGTATGGACTCTAGAAGAAGAATTCACTATCAGTAGAGGCCATTTCTTTACAAACTGTTCAAAAAGCCAGCAATGATACCATAGATCTCAGGGTAACAGCTTGTTTACGTTGAGCTTTTCCTCATAAAAATGGGTGGGTGGTTTACAGGATTTTAATGGCATTTGTTTAACACCGTCATCATCTTAATTGCCTCCAGGTACTAGACCCCTGCACACATGGTTCTAATCCAGAAAATGTTTTCTGTATGATAACCATGTCCCCGTGCCTCTCATTCCTTGCTTAGTTCAGCAGAAAGCACATCTAAGCTTGGCAGTCTGTCTCCACGCTTTCTGGATGGCCATTTGTACTAACTCTGTGAAGGTGTTCCAGGCCCTGGGAAAAATGTCTACGCTTCCCTTGGGAAGCTGGTGGTCAGGGCAGAGGAAATTCAAGACAGCTGATAAGAACAATGTGTTGTCTTGACCTCCAAACACAAACCCTGCTAGCATCCATCACAAGGGGTGGATAGAAAATGGTCCATGGATAGAAGAGTTTGGGAACCTAGTCTAACCTCTGGGGTGGTCTCAAACTATAATGGGTATGTGAAAATGCAGATTCTTTTGTCCCTGAGAAGTTCTGATTTGTGTCCTTCAGAGTCTTTATACTGAAGCATCTTTTAGGACAAATATATCCATGGGCAGTAAGGATCATCTGCTACAGAAACGTATTGATGGAATGTGGTGTTACCATGTCTTTGTTCCGTTTCTCTCTCTTATCAAAAAACCCTCTCGCTGATGCTCAGTATTGTTAATCGTCAGGGAAATGCAAATCAAAGCCACAAGGAGATATCATCTCATACCTGTCAGAATGGCTATCATCAAAAAGAACACAAATAACAAATGGTAGTGAGAATGCAGTAAAAAGGGAACCCTCCTACACTGTTGGTGGGAATGTAAATTGGTACAGCCACTGTGGAAAACAGTATGGAGGTTTCTCAAAAAAACTAAAAATAGAGTTACAATATGATCTAGCAATTCCACTCCTGGGTATATATCCCAAAACACCCCAAAACGCTAATTTGAAAAGATACATGCACCCCAATGTTCACAGCAGCACTATTTACAATTGCCGAGATATGGAAACAACCTAAATGCCTATCAACACACGAACGGATAAAAAAGAGGTGGTATACACACACACACACACACACACACACACTAGAATACTACTGAGCCATAAAAAATGAATGAAATATTGCCATTTGCAGCAACATGGATGGACTTGGAGGGCATTATGCTAAGTGAAATAAGCCAGACGGAGAAAAACAAATACTGTATGATATCACTTATATATGAAATCTAAAAAACACAACAAACTAGTGAATACAACAAAAAGGAAGCAGACTCACAGATATAGAAAATAAACTAGTGGTCACCAGTGGGGAGGGAGGTACAAACTACTGGGTTAAGATAGGCTCAAGGATGTATTGTACAACATGGCGGATAGAGCCAATATTTTGTAATAACTGTAAATGGAAAGCAACCTTTAAAAACTGTATATATAAAAACCCTTTCTCTTTACCAGGGATACAGGGAGGTAGGTAGGAAGGAGTCAGATAGCTGGGAAGAAAGAGAAGGGAGAGGGATGAGAAAAAGAAGGAGAGGGAGTGGGAGAGAGAGATTGGAGGTGGTGACGAGGGACAAAAATGCCAAGTTGCCACAAATGTATTACATGGGAACCTTATAAGCATGTATCTCAGGAGGTTTTACTTTTTAAGACTAAAACTAAAAATGAGAGCAACATCATTCTGACAATTAAACATTAATACAATTTATAGACAAAATAGACTTTCTAGTCACAGCACAGGGTTGGCAAATGTTTTGTGTAAAGGACACAGAGTAGATATTTTGTGGCCCTGCGGTCTCTGTCATAACCACTCAACGGTGGCGTGGTACCGTGAAAGCAGCCACAGACAAAACATACATGTATGAGCATGGCTGGCTGTGGTCCTCTGGCAGTCACTGTGGACCCATGCTAGCAGATAAAACAGTAACTGCTATTCCACTAGCTCAATACATCTTTCGAGTCAAAAGAAGAAATTGTCTTGGGACTCATTTCCATCAACTTCCCAGGGTTAGCAGGCCACACTTTTTGTGTTAAGTCAGGAAATGTCATTTTTCTCTTGGAGATGGGGAACTCTGGGGCAGGATTCTTTCCCCCAACTTCTCACTAGTTCCATAAATTTGGATCTTGTATGTCTTTAAAGAAGGGAGGCAACTTTGTGCCTCAAGAGGACAAGAGATCAGTGGATTCTGTGCCATCTCTTGGAAGCCCAGAGCAAGGAAGCTGTGGCCAAATGGACGGTCCTTTTCCAGAAACACAGCTAAGAACCTGGGGAAACTGAGATAAAATTTGCCCAGAGGACACATGGTCTAGTTTCTGTTCCCGCAAGAATAGCTCATACTGTGGCTTATCATCGTCTCACTAGAAATATCAACCTTCAAAGAATACTTCGTTTATATATATTTGTGCCTGTGTGTGTCCTCCAGCTCATTGAAATTCCAGAACAGCCACCAAGTTACAGAACCTAGTTTGCCAACGGAGAAAATAAAGGGTGGGAAAGTTGAGAGAATTTCCCCGTAGGGGATTCCAGAAAAATAGTGTCCTGAGCATATTCTAAGCCACTCAGGCACCATCTCTCTGGCCTTTGTTTTTCCTTCAGCAGAGACGTTAAAATGGAATGACCTCGGTGTCAGATAGGTTAAATTCAAATCACCACGTTGCAGAGATAATCCCTAAAGAGCAAAAAAATATTTCTAAGCTCTAACCATTGGTCTATTCATTTCAAACAGTATTAGATAAAGCAAAATTCTCGCATCAGAAAAGGATCCCACAAGAACCTCAGAGGTGATTTCAATAGGATTTCTGGGCCATGGCAAGTTTAAAGGGTCCCAGTACATCAAGAGAGACATTTCAGAGAAGGATTTTATTTTAGTCACAGCAATGACTCACTGTGAGAACAAACGGGGACAATGGCTGCCTAAGAACCTGGCAGTTATCACAGCAAGGAAGGGACACTTGACACACGGAACCCTTTCATGATAATCTCAACAATGTAATCTGTGCATGTGTGTGGAACTCCACCTCGGAGACGGTGCGCCAAGTTCAGGGGCTGCCCAGAGGACGTGCTGGCTCCAGGACTCTGTAGGTCACACACTTTTACATTTCTACCAGCTTTCTGCCTCTAAAGATGAGCTAGGAAATTCCTCATCCCGATGACATTTGTTAAAACCTTCCTGAAACTTCGGAAATAGCAACAAATGTCGGAAAAGAAACCTGTATTGTTGGAAAATATTGGAATATGGTACAGATTCTTCCACCAGCCCAAACTCTCTGCCCTATCAGTGGTTGAAATTTCTTTTCTCTATTCTTACAGGCCTGTTCATTTTTTTCCAAGCAGACTTTATATATACAGAGACGTGCACAAAACATAATTGCTTGGCTCGATGAATTTTTAACAAAGTGAAAACACAAAATTAGCCAGGAGCAAGATAAAAAAGTATTACTAGCACCCCAGAAATCGTTCTTTGGGCCCAGACCCTGGTACTACCCACTCTTCTAACACTGTGGATTGCTTTGTATCAAGATGCTCAAGCTGGGGTGACCTTCCCCGCAGGGTATTTGGCAACGTCTGGACACACTGTTGGCTGTCAAAACCGGGGAATGGGTGCCACTGGCATTATTGAACCCAGAGCTGTTGCTATACATCCTACAATGCACAGCACAGCCCCCAACAACGAAGAATCACCTGGCCTCAAGTGTCACTATCGTCAAGGTTGAGAAACCCTGCCTTACAAATGGAATCACACAGGATGTTTCCTGGCTGCTTTTGTTTACCGTGATTTCTGGGAAACCCATCCCTGTGGTTGCATGTGTCACGAGTACATTTATTCTCACTGCTGCGAGGTACTCCCTCACTCACTTCTTTAAAGGTGTGTCTTTTTCTCCAGATTTTCACTTGAAGATATTTTTCAAAATATGCCGGTCTTTTTCAAAATTTCACATGTTCATACTATGCTTTGCTTTTTGGCACCTTAAAAAAATAAAGTGCTGATATCTTGTGACAAAAAATTAATACCCAGCTTGCTTGTCTGTTTGGCTGAGTGACTGGTTGACTTGTTCTTTGGTTTTTTCATTCCATCAACAACCAATAAGCAGCCACTTCATGCTTTTAGAGGTGCTGGAGGATGTCGAGATGAGTAAGGAACTTACATCCTGGTACTTTTCTTTTTGGGCCAACAGAAGTACCCTCAGGTGCCAGGATGGGGAAGGTCATGCTTGGGAATGGAGTAGGGCTGTGCCGGTGGTTGGTAAGGATGTGAAAAGGATGCCATCCTTGGTTACCTTCTCAAGGTAACATGAGCTTATTTTCACATGGTTTCCTCTTCTGTCTTTTCATTATCATCTTACAAACCACCTTAAAACTGTTGAAAAGACAACACTTTTGGAGTATGTGCTTAGGGAGAAGCATCACTTGCCACAGTATACCTCTTACCCCCTGGCCACATGCTTCTGAATCTACACATGCATTTTATCTGATAGGCAAAATAATAAAGTCCTTTTGGTCTTTCAGTCACTAAATGGCTACAGGGATTCCAAGTTCGCCTGTCCCCGTGTAAATGTTATACGATTTCTTAAAGCAAATCGCCTGGCTGTGATGTCCTAGACCTGGCTTTCTCAACCTCAGCACTACTGACATTTTGGGCCATGAATTATCCACTGTGGGAAGCTGTTCAGTGCACTGTAGGATGTTTAACAGTATCCCTGGCCTCTACCCACTAGATGCCAGTAATACCACCTCCTCTCTCCAGCTGTGACAACCAAAACTGTCTCCAGACACTGCCAAAGAACCCCTGGGTAGGTGGGGCAAAATCATGCCCCGTTGAGAATTCCTGTTCTAGTGTACAGGACACATTTCTTTACCAAGCAAAAATTTCCATTATTTCTCTATTAGTAAATGGCCCAGCTTAATAAAATTATTGGGCTTTGAATGCAAACAGAGGGGATTCGGTATTCATTCTGTTTAAGATACAAAGCAGATTTAGGAACTGGAATAAACACACCAATCAATGAAATTATCATTTGGAGATCAGGCGCAGGACAGCGATGGCCTGGCCCCATGGTTGTTTTCTCACAGAGGCCTTCGGAATGTTTAAAGGTCAGCTTCGGAAGATAAACCTTTCAATTCACAGCCTCTGTTTTGGCTTGGACTCAGGTTGAGTCTGGGATGGCTGGGAGACTGATATTTTTGGGGCATTTCCCTTTTGCTTAACATTTTGGTAGATAGTGTTTCTATTATGCTTGAATATTCCATCCCAGGACCACGGTTCTCAACGTGGAGGCTACTGACCTTCATAACATCGGGGGGAAATCAGCTCTTGGTAGATAAGGAAGGAAACGGCTAAAATTTGTTGAACGCTTACTATCTTCCTGGCACTGTGCTAATCACTTTATATGCTTATCTGAGATTAATCCTCACAGCAATCTAATGGGGTAAATATTATTACATGTGAATTATTCCAAACAAGGGAACTGAGGTTAAATAATTTGTTTAAGGAGACAGAGCTAGCACATACTGGAGCTGGAGGTTGAACCTAATTGTGGTGGATTCAAGAAGACTGCAGAAAACAGAAACAGACTCACAGACTTAGAGAGCGAACTTATGGTTACCAAGGGGAAGGGTTGGGGGAGGGACAGACTGGGAGTTTGGGACTGACATGTACACACTGCTATATTTAAAATAGATAACCAACAAGGGCCTACTGTATAGCACAGGGAACTCTGCCCAATACTCTGTAATGACCTAAATGGGAAAAGAATTTGAAAAAGAATAGATACATGTATATATACAACTGAATCACTTGGGTGTACACCTGAAACTAACACAACATTGTTAATCAACTATACTCCAATATAAAATTAAAAAAAAATAAAAAGAAGAATGCAGATTCTTTGCCATTTCTCCTTTTGAGAGGTATGGCTGATGTCCCCTGATCTTGATCCTTCGCTACCTCTGTGACTGGCTTTCATCAACAAAAATGAGGCAGGTCTTAAGAGATCTGCAGTCTCCACTTTTGCTGGTCTTGGAATGTTCCCTGACATTCCTAGCAGCAAGATGCCATGTAACAAGTTTCATTATCCTGAGGCTTCCATACTGTGAGGAAGCCCAAGTTATCGCGTGGAGAGAGAGGTCGCATGGAGAGGCAGCTAGGTGCCAGAAATGTGAATGAAGGGCTCTTGGACCTTCCAGCCGAACCCGGTTTCTAGCTGAATGAATGACCCCCACTGACACCTTTTGGAGCAATAGCTTCCTCCTGCTGAGTGCTGCCCACATTCCTCACCCACAGAATTGTGAGGCATTAAATGGTTGCTGTTTCAAGCCACTAAATTCTGGGGCAGTCTGTTACACAGCAGTGGATAAGCAAAACATTAGGTTGGCTTGACTCCAACACCTGGTAGTTTACAGGAAGCCTAGAGGGTAGAGGTCGTGGGAAATGGCTTTGTTCTATTGTCACTTACTTATGAGAGTTTCTCATAGGTACCTTCCGTCTCCAGGTCCTCAGCTTCCATGACTGAGGATGGAGTGAGTTCTGCTCCCAGTTCTAAGATTCTACGGCTCTAAACGTGTACACGCCTAAATCTATAGAATACGAAGCACTGTCAGTACGTTGGGTCGATTTCTCTGATTCACCAAACTTTCGTTCCAGGAGACTGACAAAGCTTGTATTTGTGATAACTTTCTTTAAAGCTTGTTTTTCTTGTGGGTACCTCCAGAATTCAGAGGTCCCCTTAATAATTTAATGCTGTGGATCTTAGCTAGACAATTAAAGCAATATTTCCCAAACTAGGGAAAAGGTGTTAGGTGAATACGCTTCAATAGTTAATAATTACGTATTTATTTTACGGTTACCTTTCACTTACGGCAAATGATGCTGGCCTTCCTTTCATGTCAATGACAGAAGTTTTAAGGCAACTTTAAGATAAAATAGTGACTTGATTAAAAGATTATTAAGTAAATAGTCGTACCAATGGCACATAAACATGGCTAAAATAGTGAAGATGGTAGATGAATGACCAAAGGCAAAGAGAGAAAAATGCCACTGCAACATGCATCTGTTTCTTTTTTACCTGATTATTCATAGCTGGCACTGGCTGTTTTGGCTAATCACACAACAGGACTACTCTTGGTGTACAAATCATTACTTGCCATGGCAGTAATACTTGTACTATTGAATCTGGTTCAAGACAAAATCCAGAGAAAAGAAGAGGCAGCATACAAGGACAGAGAGAGAAAAAAGTATTGCGGGATATTAGAAGCTCAACCTGGAAAGCAATGGATTTAGGTAGGAATGTTTTGTTTCATTTGGAAAGCCTGAATGATCATCAATGTGACCGGTCTCGCCTGTGAGGGCTAGTTCACTCCTCTTGGGCAATCTTATCCTGGATGCTACAATTGTTAATCTGGAATTGACTAGTGATTCATCCTTTCAGATTTATAGTAATGTACACATAGAGATAAATCTGCAGATATATATGCATCGAAACCTTCATAGCAGTTACTCCTATGGGTAGGAACTGGCGGACATTCACTGCTTCGTGTTTCAATTTTTACAATGAACATGTATTACATGTCTAAACAGAAAAATTAAAAAGTGACGTAATAAAGAAAAATTAGGGTATGTATGTATGTGTATAAATACACCCACGGGTATACCCGTGCACACACCACCCCCCAACATTGGTTCCATTTCAACTGGAAAACCCTAACACGATAATCAACCGATAAATGTGAAAAAAGCAAACAAATGCTAAGTTCCTGACTGCATTTGTCCCCCATAACAGCACTCCAAGTTAGACTGAATCAGCAATACCATTCCCTTTCCTGAGTGAGGAAGCTGAGGCAGACAAAAGTCGGGTGCTGCCCTGACCCCTCCCCACACCACACACAGCCAATGGGGTGATTTATAACACAGTGGGGCAAGAATCCTCCTGCGCCAATTTTTGCTCCTGGAGAACTCATAACACGGAACCACAGACACTTCACCTCTTGGCTCACTAGTATCTACTGATAAACCTGGATGTGTTATGAAATGGACCCCATGCAGAAGACTCCTGCACACACCACTGAGATCTGCCTATCACTGATAACACAGATACGATCCATACATCTCCTCTCCTTCTGCACAGAACCTGACCCCTGGTGGTTCTTTGTGCCATGTCCAACAGCTTATACTGGACTTTCCAACAGGTGGGCCAGTCATGCCCTTAGTCCTCCAGCAAAACTAGCTGCTTAAAGGAAAAATGAACATATAGACAAATTCTGTGTTTTATACACGTACACACACATGTAATTTTTTCAGTTGATCTGCCGATAAGGTTGGGGAGTGGGGAAATCGTAGTCTTTCAGTGTAAAGGCTTCTGAAAGTCTTAATTCCCAATGGTACTGTACCTTCTTAGGAATGTACTGTTGTCCTTTGGTACCTGGGTTGGTGTAGAACAATCTATGTTGTACAAAGAAACCATAAGCAGGCACTGTCCCACTTGTGTTTGACTCATCCCTCTGGTTTTCTGGAGCTGTCCGATCCAGCTCCATTTCCTTCCTCTTTCTTTACCTGACCTCAAGGCCAGAGTGTAGCTCAGAGCTCTTGGTTCCTGGATAAACATGAACTATTGTTTTAGGTTGATCTGGGTCTTCCTCTGGAGTTCAGCATCTACTTCAAGGCATTTGTCCCTCACTATCTTTCAGATCTGAGGTCATTTCACAGGTTACAGACATATTTGCACAAATAATCGGGTTTGAAATTCACAAGATAGTAGAGTCAAGGTAAAGATTATTTTCTGCAATATATATTATGAGCCTAAGATTCAAAGAAATAAAATGATTTAGACACATGGCATGGCTAGGTAGCAGTAGATTGATGTTTGAATATTCTGTACCCAAGGCTTTCTCTTTTATACCACATGTGTCTTTCATTCAATCAACAAGTTTTCTAAAAACACCTATTATGTGCCTGATAGTGATGAACAAAACAGACACAGTTCCTGTTCTTATGGGGCATACCCTCTACTGGGACCTCTTTTTGAAACAAGTTACATCAATGGTTCTCAACCAGGGGTGATTTTATCCCCAGAGGATATTTGGAATGCCTATTTTTGGTTGTCACACCTATGAAGGGGAAGTGCCCCTGGCACCTGGTGAGTAGAGGCCAGGTATGTTACTAAACATCCTACGGTCCACAGGACAGCCTCACAACAAAGAATCATCCAGCCCCAAATGTCAATAGTGCTGTGGCTGAGAAACCCTGATGTAGATCAGCTATTTTCTTCTAAATACATATATATAAAATAGAACTTAAAATTCATTTTAAATACAGATCCCTGAATACACATGATGGAGGGTCTATCACATAAAAACTGTTTAGTGAAAAGGAAGAGGAAGTTGGAGAGATTTCTCCAAAAGAAAAATATTAAAATTACTAATTCAGACAATGTGAGGAAAGATTTATCCAGCTACACACAATAATGACAAACTGCTATAATAACAGCCATACTATTTGTAAATAGTGCCTCTGAATTTCCCAATAATCCCATCACGAGGAAAATGAGAACCACATATTCAGATAACTAAAGACCTATTCTTTCCACAACACTGAAACACCATCACTGCATTTTCTGGGAACTGAATTTTTAATTCAAAAGTCTAATTTCTGCAAAGGCAAGGAATCCTTGTAGGTAAAACTGATGCTTAGTAAGACAGTGGCATAGCTGATTCTACAGTTTTCTTTTCCAAGCAAAGAGAGAAGAGTGGAAGTGAGGTTATCGTCCTGGGCCTTGCAACTATGACCCCCAGGGCCATCTGGTTACCCAAGGATGGGGCTGTTTACCAGGGCTTGGTACAACAGGTTTCTTAGGCCATGACAGAAATGAAGAGGCTGGTCCAAGTGAATTTCTCTTCTTGTTCACTGTAACATGCCAGGTTCTTTCTTAATCACAAATTTCGGGATGCTCATCAACTCCCACGGAAAGAATATTCAGGAAATTAAATAATAATAAGGAAATCAGTAGCTGGGAATAAATTTTAACATTATATTTACACTCATAAACATGCATGACCTTAGACAAGTTATTTCCTCTCTCTGGCTTTTAATCTCCTCATATGTAAAATGAGAAGGGTGGATTAGATGCCTTATGAAATCCTATGACTCACATGTTGACAGAATAAATTAGGCTAATTGTGATTTAGAAATGGTCAGGATGATCCTTCCTCCTCCTTCTCTCACTCTTTTCTGATTGGTTTTAAAGACTGTAGTGGGTTTTTGTTTGTTTGTTTGTTTGTTTAGAAAACCAGGTAACTTAAAAAAAATTTTTTTTAATTTAAGTACAGTTGATTTACAATGTTGTGTTAGTTTCAGGTGTATACCAATGTGATTCAGTTTACATATATATTATTTTTTCTTTTTCAGATCCTTTTCCATTGTAGGTTACTACAAGATATTGAACACAGTTTCCTGTGCTATAGAGTAGGTCCTTGCTGTTTATCTATTTTACATATAGTAGTGTGTATCTGTTAATCCCAAACTCCTAATTTATCACCCCCACTTCCCCTTTGGTAACCGTAAATTTGTTCTCTATATCTGTGAGTCTATCTCTGTTTTGTAAAGAAGTTCGTTTGTGTCATTTTCCTAGATTGCACACGTAAGTGATATCGTATCATATTTGTCTTTGTCCCACTTAGTATGATAATCTCTAGTCAATGCTTTTAATAAAACAAACAATCTCTTTGGAAAAAGCAGACTGACAACACAGGCTACAGGAGCTCTTTCTTTGGCTAAAAATCCAAATCAACAAAAAAATATAAAGAAAAAAGCTGGGAGTTCATAAAACAAGGCCAGAGGTTATGCCCCTACCTTATTTTACTCTGCTTATGGTTAGAATTGCTCTTTGTTACAAGTAAGGCCTAAGAAATTTGCACTGAGGGTACAAACTGTGTTTGGCGTGGGCCTCATATCCAAACCAGCAACTTCTGTTGATAGACTTTCAGTCTGCATGGTTTTTCTGGGGACAGTTCAGTTCTCCAACTCAACTGAAGTTCTAGGGGGATTCCAAAAAATGACTACCAAGTCCAAGAGGAGAGATGCTATCAGTGTGTCTCTGCTGAAGGTGATGGGGGGGCCCTCCTTGGGTGTAGGGAAGTGTCCTGGTCAGTAACAGCCTCCCCTGGCCTGGACTCTCTCCCACTGACATGACTTTCGGGACATCCTGGATGTTCAGGGCCCTAGGTTCGTTGTCCCTCCGCTGGCTTCCAGAGCCTTGGTTCTCACATCCTCACTGTAGTCTGGGGTGTTCGCTGGAAGAGTTCTGCCAGCAGTACAAAGCTTATTGTTTGTCCAGACGGTGTTTCTGTCAGTCTCTAGACGAAATCAGTAAGGGAGCAATTCTCATTTCAGGAATTAATGGGAAAATGAAGCTTGCCTTTCCCAGGGCAGGGATATAATAGGCAATTTATCATCCAACAATAAGGCCCAGGTAAGTGAATGTCAGTCTTTATCTTCTGACTCTTAAAGAACCGGGTCAAGCGAACTCTATGCCCTCAAGTAACCCCAACACCAGGTGGTTCCAGCTCTTCAGGCTCCTTTCCCAAAAATTGGTACAGCAGCTTCCTGGAGCTGGCTGGAAGGAGCTGAGACTGTTAGAATTTGGCCCGGGTTTGTAAATCTTTAGCTAACAGGGGCCTATTTCCATGTTTCTTTTAAAATTGGGGAAGATAATGAGTGTTATTTTAGATTACCCTGGAGTTTGCAACCTTTTTGGTTTCTCACTCTCCCTGTGGAAGACCTCCGTTTTCCTGACCGTCTGTGGCGCCTCTGTAGGTGAGCTGTCGAGGGTACCACGCCTGCAAAAAAATGTCTCATTGTTTGAGCCTCTCGTATTTATCTTTCAACATGCTGATGTGCTCTGACTACACTTTTGGAAACTGGCAGCCTTAGGGAGGATTTTGTGACCTGTATTACAATTTTTGCTGTGAGTTTGCCAGTCCTCCCCTGATTCTGGTCGAGTCAGTCCTGTTGGGTCTTGATGCTTATTCTTTTTTTGTTTACTCCACAGGGGATTTCGTCACAGGGCCTCAGGGCATGGACTGCATTACAGTTTCTGTATATATGATGGGACTCAGTCTCAAAGTGTATTCCAAGTATTGGGCAATCTCTCTTCAACTGCCTTCCAAACTGGTACTTTTATTCTATTTTTTTACCTGCTTTCAATGGTAGGTTTTGCCTCTCTTGCATATAAAAGAAGTCTGTGTTGGATTTTTTTAGCCCTGAATTGAGAAATGATGGAGTGGAGGGCTGGACAGTGACTTTCTGGGGAGCTTTTATTTCTTCCTGCAGGACATCCTTTGGGTTGGTTTCATCATGAAGAATCTAGTGTGTGACCAATCTGAGAAGCAACCACTGTAATTTAATGGTTGGGCTCAAACATCACAGATTTGGTGGAATGAGAACCGTAGGCTGACTCTTGGGTAAGATCCATCCAATCTGGTTATCACAAGAGCTGGTATCTTTCTCTACTTGAGCTTCTCCTTTATGACAAAGGACAATTCTTCCAACCCGCAGATTATAGCACCTAGAGATGGGGGGATTTGCTTTTAACTCAAAGGAACAGAACACAGAGGCCTTTTATCATTAAGCAACATCAAGTGTACCTTGGGGAAGTCCTAGTTAGTATTTCTGGGCTCGCAGAAACCAAGTCTGGGCTAATTCCAAACCCCAAGGGATATTGCAGCAACGCCCTTTCAGCCCATTTGCAATCCTTTCCAAGAACATGAAGCATGCTCTCAGGTGAGTCCGGTTTTCGTTTCCTGAGCACGATGCAGGCATCAAGATTAATTTGTGGACTTGGCTCCCAGTCTTATTTTTCCTCTTCTGTTCTTACTATTCCTTTCAGAGAGACTCAACTCTTCTTATCTGGCTTTGGAAACAATCACGAGCTCAGGCTACCTATGCATTTTAGCTCCAAAATGTAATAAAAACATGCCAACAATTCGCTGTCCTGTTATATCTCTGTTGCAAATTCCGCAGTGGTTCCTTATTTCACTCAGGGTAAAAGCTACAGTCCTTACAGGGGCTTCAAGGCTCAAGGCTTCTGGCCCCATTGTGCCTTCTGACCTCGTCTCCTATGAGTTTCCTTCCTTGTTCACTCCTTGCTGTTTTTTGAACATGCCAGGTACGTGTCTGCCTTAGAGCCTGTGCTTTAGCTGTCCCCTCTGCCCCAGTCACACGGCTCACTTCTTATCTCCTCCAAAGCTCTGCTTACATCTCACTGTCTCAAGGAGCACCCACTCCCCCGACCACCCTATTCAATCCTATATTATGTCTCCCTAACCTTCCCCAGGACTCCTGATTGCTCTATTCTGCTTTACTTATTTTTTCCAAAGCACTTCGAAACACTGTGTAACGATTATTTTTATGTTATTGTCGCCCCCACTAGAGTATTAGCTCCATAAGGGCAGCCATTTTTGTCTACTTTGTTCAAGATAAATACCACATGCCTAGAATAGTGCCCTAGTACTGGGTACACAGAAGGTACCAAGTATATTTTAATTTTTTAATTTACTGTTTTTTTTTTAAGATCCTACATGTGAGATCATACAGTATTTATCTTTCTCTCTCTGACTTATTTCACTTAGCGTAATGCCCTCAAGGTCTATCTGTGTTGCTGCAAATGGCAGAATTTCCTTCCTTTTTTATGGGTAAATAGCTTTCCATTGTGTGGACAAATAGGTAGATAGATAGATAGAGATAGATACAGACACAGATATATACACGTTTTGTTTATCCATTCATCTGTTGGTGGACACTTAGATTTTTCCATTTCTTAGCTATTATAAATAATGCTGCAGTTAAAATGGGTGTGCAGGTATCTCTTCTACATAGCAATTTCATTTCATTTGGATATATACCCAGAATTGGAATTGCTGGATCATTCAATAGTTCTATTTTTAATTTTTTGAGGAACCTCCATACAATTTTCCACAGTGGCTGTATCAGCTATTTAAAAAAACAAACAAACAAAGAAACGGATTCAATTTATTTAAGCTGTAGGTCTTTTACCTCAAAACCACCTCTCTGCTCCTCTAGTTATAGGAAAATTCAGAACTTCAGAGATTTCGTGTGGACACAGTTGCTTGGTTCAGACTGGGGCTACCCTAGTTTAAAAAAAAAAGAAGAAAACCTTCTGCATTTCTCAAAAGAATGCAAAACACTCAGTAAATATTGTTCTTAGTACTGTGCCAAACACTGGAGCGAGAGAGATTCTTATAGCTTACATCATGCAAAACCATCCCATGGCTTCCCATCTCGCCATTAAAAGCCAAAGCCCTGACACTGACAGATGTGGGAATTTGTACTTTGTCGACTTGATTAAGCTGGAACTAATTTTCACAGAATCCTCTTCCCCGAATGGTTCCGAGTCAGAGTTAGCCAAAGAGGAATTTGCACAAGATTTGCAAGGCAGAAGAAAAACAGTGGCCATTACTCTGGGAAGGTCTTTCCAGTCAAACATGGTGAAGGACGACCACAGATGAGTCTAGTGGATTCCAGGTGTTTCTCACTCTCCTCTGGCCGATGTCTAGCTCTTCCTGGCTACTGACCAGCAGCTGCCCCAGGCCCAGCTCCACATGCTCGTCTGTGGACACTCAGAGGTAGGGGCTATGCACGGGCTGGGCTACAGCCTCCCGTGGACTCCTTCACTGGCTCCTCCTCGTAGCCCCATCCCAGCATCTGGACACGTGTCTGGCTCCCAGCTCAGATCCCCCTTGCCAGCTCTGGCTTATTCCCTGCACCAGGGCTGGTTAGGGACTCCTCCCTGACATGCAATACCCGCTGCCAGAGAGTTACTTCCCCAGCTCCTCCCACAAGTGTGAAAAGTCTAATTCCTGTAATAAAGCCCTTATTCCAAGCTATTCATAGGGGTTCTGCTTTCCTGATTAAATTTTCACTAATACGATCAATAAGGTCCTAAGAGGTGGGATCATACTTGGGGCTTCCTCTATCTAGAACGTTCTTTCTGCACATAGTCACAGGGCTCATTTCCTGTATTCTTTCAAATGTCATCCTAGAGTGGCATTCCTAAAATAAAAGAGTGGCTCGTCCCCTCTGCATGCTTGGCTCTCTCCGTCTCCCTTACTTTGTGCTATTTTCCTTTATAATATTTACCATCACTTGGCATGCTATTATTTACTTACTACCTGCTTTCCCACAAGGGATTCTTTCCTAGAGTCAAATTGCTAGTCTAGGATGTCCTTGGACAGGAAAATAATCATATCCTTATTTTCACTGCCCTCTAACTGAAATTTAACGTTTCTTTCAATTATGAGCACAGACAGCAAACTGAATGTGTAGCAGTGCCAGTGACTTGTCATCAACAAGAAATCACAGGTGTGGCTCCTATGACATTACAGTTGTTGACAGTATCTTGAAATATCCTTTATGCCCATTGCTTAGAAATTATGGTAGTCAATGGGCTTGCAGCAAGGTGGCATGCGATCAGAGCCTTCCTGGGTACAGATGCCCACAAGGCATAGATGGCCAATTACAGAGCAGTTCTATGCCTGCTTATCATTCAGCCACCAAACAGTGAAACCACGCTTTCTTATGTTGGTGACCCAGACATCTCCTTGCATATTCTAGTATTTCTTATTTACAATGTTAATCAGTACATAGAAAGAGTGAATTGTTTCTGTTGTTTGTTAAAAGGTTCTAAGACCGGACAGTCCACATAAGAATTCTCAACTCTCTATAAGGTTGCAAGGCCTTTTGTAACAAGGATAGTCATGCAGTCTAGGAATAAGGACTAGATAAGTTCAAATACATGTGAGGGTTGAGATAATTATTGAAGTGTGTTATTTAAAGTAGCCTATAGCTGAAAGAGTGCAATAATAGGGGTCAAACATAGTGCTGAAAGTTATTGAATTTCGATATAATTGCTTTTCTTTGAATTCTGTGTATTTTATTTTCTACATTTGAAAACACTCTTCTGAGAAAGGATCCGTAGACTTTACCAAACGGCCACAGGATGAGTGGCAAGAGGTTAAAATCCTGTACTAGAACATGTTACAAGAGGGTAGAGACTTTTTCTGTTCATTTCAAGTGTTAATTTCTTTTGTCCAGGAATCTACCCTTTGGCAGGATTTGATTAATTTGAAGAATAACCTAAGGCCAGATAGGACTCTATTATTTATATCCTCTTCTCACCTTGGTATCCACCCCCTTACTTTTCCCCAGGGCCACCCTTCCCTTTATTCACTAGAGGTGGCATATTCATGAAAGGAATCGCATCCCTTGGAAGTGACTGGAGACTACATTCCTGAAGACTCCGCTGACAGGTAAGGGCTTTTCAGGACAAAATGCTAAACCTCTTAAAAAAAAAACTTCAAATATCCTAACAACAAGAAAGAAACCCCGTAATAACACATACTTTGGGGATTTCCACATTGCTCTTTTTCCCCCATGAAAGAAACATGACATTGTACTCAGAATTGGCACTTCCACTGTTTTAAGAACACCGACTCACTACCTTCTCTTGTAAAGGTCTCGGGAATTCTGAGATGATGGATTTTTCTCTACTGAAAACCTCTGGTCCTCTCGGGGTCCCCGTTGTTCTACTATTTGGATAAGAAACTTGTGAACACTTCCCATATTAATAGAAAAAGCCATAGGAAAAAAGGTAGTTTTTAAGCACTGTGGTTCATTTCAATGAGTGCTACAAAGATATACAAATCAATTCACACAGCCACAGCGGGACATAAGTAGAAACCCCATCGCCACTCCATTTGTGTGCAAACTTTCTAATTTCTTTCCACACCTGCTACCTCATTTGATCTTCGCAACATCCAGAAAAGATGGGCTGAGCAGTTCCAAACAGATCAAAAGGACCCAGTTTCTTAGGATGGGACAAAATGATAGAAAAGGGAATTTTTCTAAAGAAAATTACACTAGATTTGATTAACATGATTGGCCATGTTCTAATATCTGATTAATAACTTTCCAAAGGCCCATTAAAAAAATCTATATTTTCTTACAAATATTTCAAGGGGAGAGAACCAACATTTACTGATTTTTTAATTACTGCTAGGCAGAGTGCTTGTTGCTTGACAAATATCCCATGTGAATTTCCCAGCTACTCTATGAGGTCAGTATTAGGGGAACTGAAGCTCAGAGGGGCTAGGTGATTCGCCCAAGGTCACACTCTTTCTGTCCATCATAACATGTTGCTCCAGAGCTCACAGTATTTCCCAGACTTGAGCCATTTTATACTATCTTGATGGTTCTATTATTTGCTCAATGTTGTTCTTTAAATCGTCTGGCTTCAAAGATTAAATACATGTACTTAAAAAGGAAACTTTGCATCGTTGCTGATAATAAATAGTCCCACTTGCCATAGATTGAGGGTAATTGTAAAAATAAATCAATGAAAACAGGACAATGTTGGCACATTTTAGCCAATTGCGGTCATCAGTAAACCTTCTGAGCCTGAGGCTGAAGCTCCTCAACGGGTAGCTAGCAAGTGTTGGAGATAGATTAAAGCCATAATGAGTGCACTACTTTGCTAGGGCTGCCATAACAAAGTATCAAAGCCTGGGGGGCTTAAACAACAGAAATTTATTTTCTCACAATTCTGGAAGCTAGAAGTCCAAGATCAAGGTGTTGGCCGGTTGATTACTTCTGACGCCTATCTTGGCTTGCACAATACACGGCCCTCTCCTTGTGGCTTTACAGGTCTCCCCTCTGTACCAGTGTGTGTCCAAATCCCCTCATCTTATAAGGCCACTAGTCATACTGAATTAGGGCCCACCCTAATGATCTCATTTAACTCCATTATGTCTTTAAAGACCCTATTTCCAAATTCAGTCACATTCTGAGATTACTGCGGGTTAGGATTTCAAAATATGAATTTTGGGGGGGGACTCAATTCAGCCCATAACAGTTAGTACCAAAATGAGACATTATTCCTGGAATAATAAGAAAAGTTGAAACAAAAGTGAAAAGGGCAGAACTCCCTCACCATGTGATTCAGTATTATTTAACACCATGACCCAGAACCACCTAAAATTATCTCCTGAACCATTGGCAACACTTATCCCATGCTTTGGAACGTATGATACACTGGGCTCTGTGATAGATATCCTTGTCATATGCTGTCGGCAGATCCCCAAGGCCCTGCCAAGGTGGATGTTACCTGAAATTTTTGCAAGTTCCCTTGCATGCCACTGGCTTTTGAACTCAGCCTGGGGGCTTTCTGCGGCCCATAAGAATCTGCTTGGCAAGCTTTCAGGGGGGACAGGCCCGGTGGAAGGAGTTAATATTCCCAAGCAACAATCCTTAAATAAGGAGTTGATGAAAAAATGCTCCTGCTTCCTTATGTTTTGTGGAGCTAGTTTCAAGGGTTTTCTACACAGGCCCTCAAAAAGCCTCCAGCAAAATGGAGCCCCAGTTGCCCAGGGCAGCAACCTGTTCATTAATCCACCTGTGATGACCTTCCCTCCCTTTTCTGTCTCATCCGCATTCCCTCACTGTGATGCCCCCAGTAAACTACTTTCACCTAAAACCTTTTCTTAGGGTCTACTTTTAGGGAATGCAATCAAACAGTGTATCTATGATTTCCATCTAAAAATGAATAAATAAATAAGACAAAGCTATCTACCTATGTCCACCTTATTAAGCCCTGTCCTGTATCACTCTTCGCTCCACGAGCAATGAGGTGAAGGCAGATGGAGAAGCCAACATGGAGACAGAATAACCTCTTAGACACTTTTCAGTGACCAAGTATTTCTAGAGTCCTGATTCAAGCCTTGCTCATCCTCTTCGATGATTCAACCTCCCTCCTCATGCTGGAAAACTGAAATTTGATGTTTAACCTGGCCTTAGTACGCTGAGTATTTCTTTTCTTTCTGGCCTTTAGACAATTTGGGAGGATAAACTGTTGACATCTTATCTTTCTTCTGCAGACTGGACTCGCTGGGAGCGGATTTTCTGATGATAAATTTAAAAGAAATCCCTCTCCCTGGAAGGGGTGTATAACCTAATTGCTCATTCTACTTAAAATTGAAGAGGTTTGGGAATTCCCTGGCAGTCCAGTGGTTAGGATTCCTTGCTTCCACTGCAGGGTGTACAGGTTTGATCCCTGGTTGCTGGCTGGGGAACTAAGATCCCGCATGCCGTGTGGCAAGGCCAAGATAAATAAATAAATAAACGGAAGAGGCTTGCTGATGATGTGTAGACGTGACTTCGGAGAAGAGCAAGAACAGAATTCCATGCATACCTTTGTAACATTCTCAGCAGAACTTGTGTACCAAATGTATAGCTAGATCCACAAATAAAGCAACAAACCATATGGACCCACTGAGGCTTATGATTCTCATTAGGCTTTAAGGAAAAGTTTGTGAACAGAAAAGGACAGAGAATGATGTATCGAGCACCCCACTTACCCACAGCAAAACAATGAAAACTTAACAATTTGCAATAGGCCTTTTTTCCTTTTAAAGAAATGAAACATCACAAATATGCTTGAGACTCTCTAGTACCTCTCTCTATTCCTATTTTTCTCCTTCCCCAGATGGATTTTGTTTTTTATCATTCCTAAGTCTGTTTTAATATTTTTTACTACCTATGCAATATCATAAACTACAGTATTCTTTTGCATGTTTTAAAACTTTCCATAAGTGGATCATTCTGTGTGCATCATTTTACAACACTTTTTTTTTTTTTTTACACAATATCATACTTTAGAAATTTATCCATGTTTACGTGTCCAACTCACTCATTTTAGGTGCTATAAAACGTTCCATTGTATGAAGAAACCACAATTGGTTTTTTCCATTTTCCAGCTGATAAACATTTAGATTATTTCTAATGTTTTCATATAGCAAACAACACCTCTACAAATATTCCTGGACATGGTTCTTTGCGTATATATGCCTAGAAGTGGAAATGTTGCTTACATACAATGTGTGGCTTCAACCTTATTATAATCTCACCAGCATGTTTTAAATTTGTCTTTCCCCCACATTCTTACCCACAGTTGATATTAACAGATTGAACTTTATTTTATCATTATTATTTTTACCAATTTGATGCCTGTGAATAGTATTTCATTCTGGGTTTAATTTGCATTTTCCTAATTACTACTGATGAGAAGGGGTTATTTATATATTTTTGATGCTAATCCTTTGTGGGTTTTTATGCATCAAAAATATTTGGTTAAGTTTCTTTGCATCTTGTTTTTGGTGTGCCCTGGATAAAGAGAAGTTCTGAATTTTAATGCAATCAATTTTACCCATCTTTTTATTCAGCTAGTGCTTTTTGTGTATTGCTTAGGAAACCTTTCCCTACCCTGAAATTGTTCAGACACCCTCCTGCATTTATTTTGAAAATTTTATAGTTTTATCTACACAATTAAGTCTAAAATCCCACCTGGAATTGGAATGAGGAGAACTCTGATTTAATTGTTTCCTTTATGGAGAACCAAATATCTCAGTACCACTTATTGAAAGCACTTCATTTCCTTACTGCTCTGTATGGCTACCTTTATGATAAATCAAGTAGCACATACATTATAGATGATTATCTCTCTTCTTCCTCTAGTCTGTTTTGTTGGTCTATGCATGTATCTCTGTTCCAATTCCACAATATTTTAATTGCTATAGCTTTATAATATTGATATACACCAGTGTAAATACTTCCCTCCAAACCCTACTCTATCCTTATTCATAATGCCTTGGCTTTTTATAGTTGTTTCCTCTCCTACATGAATTTTAGGACCAGCTTGGCCAGTTCCATGAAAAGGCCTGCCTATTAAAATGGTGATTAGAATTTTTTAAATGTATAGATTAATTTAGGGATAATTAGTATTTTTATGACATGGTGTCTTCCTATTCATAAACACATCCCCATTTATTTTGGTTTCCTTTTCAATGTTTCAACAAAACTTTTGTAATTGCTATTATATGGATGCCACATTTCTCAGGTTATACCCAAACAAAGGATAAACAGACTCCACCTCTTAATGGGAAGTGGCAAGGTTATGGATGAGCATGTGGGACCAGAAATCCTGCCATGCCATTTTTTGAAGATATACTTTGCCACAATCTGTAACCACAATTTGGTTACAGTAATTCAAATCCCTCTTATTAGCAAAAAAAGGCTACCCTTTCCCCCAGAGTCTAATCCCATTATGGCTTAAAGTTCTGGCTCACAGAGTAGGATCTTGCCATATAGATCTTGTTCACATGCGATTGACATTCCTCAGATAGAGCTTCTAGAGACAGTTTCCATTGATCTTAAGACTCATGAACTCAGGAAACAATTCGGCACATGCGTGCATGCGGGCGCGTGCACACACACAAACGTGTATAATCGTGGAAAATGTATAGAGTAAGTGCTATAGACCCTTCTCTTCAAAAAGGAGGAAAATTGGAAGCACACAGGAATCCATAACAATTTTGAAATCCAGTAGGGTATATGTTGCCACTTACTTGATTAGGGTACCGTGCTACTGCCTGGCAATGACTCAGCATGGCTATTAGTTATGCCCTCCAAATCTTCATCCTTTTTATAAAAAGTGGCCTATTTTTTGCTGAATGATTTTCTCAGTCTGCTTTCTGCATGTAAAATGTTGATTAAATCTTCCTTTCTATCCAAGCTGACATGACTATTTTTAAAACCTCGTGGATTTCTTACAAATCAGATTACAATACATTCCATTAGAAAAAGCTACATGTAAAAAAAAAAAAAAAAAAAAAAGAAAAAGCTACATGCACGAATCTTGTCAACATAAGCCCTTCTCTACCTTGGGCTTGCTGTAAAACTGCTGACAGACAACAGTCTAGATTCTCAAGAGTCTAGATTCTTAGATTCTATTGGTTAATAGAGAGGATTTGTGATGCACCCCCTTAAGATCTTTAAAGGGCCTTTTGTGCAAGCAGAAGAGTTCTGGAGGCACTGCCTTCGGCACTGCTGAGGTTTTTAGCAAAAAAACTTGGGTTTAACCTTCGCTCTGAAGCTCTCTCTTAATTTGAGAATACTGGAGAGGCCAGGAGGTAGAATTACATTTATTTTTGAAGACATCAAGTCCTGCTCTTGGTAATTCCTCTACATTTTACTTGAAAAGTGAAAAATTCCTTTTCTAAAAAAGTCATCTCTCCTTTCTCATTTCATCATAGACAATGGGAAGAAGTCAGAAGACACTTATAATATTCTGCCTGAAATCCCCTTAGCTAGATCATCCAGTTAGTTACGTACATCTTCAGTTTTCCACGTTACTTCAGGAACAGTGTTGCTAAACTTCCTCTCACTACATAACAAGGATTTCCATAACATTCCAGCTTCCCGTAATATTTTCTTCACCTTCCTTGAAGCCCTCCCTGATAGCTTCATCAAGGGTTATCAGGCTTCCTTTGTTGGTCTCCTCAAGATCCTTTGGGCTTTCACTAACACTGCCCTTAGAGTTTTTCTAGTTTCTCCCCACTGCCTTGTTCCAAAGCCATTCCCACATATTTTTAGGTTTCTGTTGCATCTCACTTCTGGCACCAAAAATATATTCTGATCTTGTGGCTGTATATCAAATTACTCCAACAATTAGCAGCACAAACAACCATTTATATTGCTCATGAATCTGCAAAAAGGGAATAGGTCTTGGCAGGAAGAGCTTCTGTCTACTCCACTTGGCATCAGATGGGGCAGCTTGAAGGCTGTGGGCTGGAGTCACCTGATGGCTCACTCACTCCCGTATCTGGTGACTGATGCTGGTATTGGCTGAGACCTCAGCTGAGGCTGTTGAACAAATACCTACACGTGGTCTGTTCATGTGGCCTTTGCTTCGTTTACAAAATGGTGGCTGAGTTCCAAAGGCAAATGTCCCAGGAAGAGAGAGCATCGGAAGAAAACTCTTATCACCTTTTATGAGCTAGCCTTGGGAATCCACAGCATTATCTCCACTACGTTCTATTCGTTGAGGCAGTCACAAGTCCCACCCGAGGAGAGGGAAAGCGGACTCCACCTGTTGATGGATGGGCAGTGGCAAGTTTCTGGAAGATCATGGGGGAGTGGAAATATTGGTATGGCCCTTTTTGGAAAACACATTTTGCTATCGATACTACTTTATATAGGATTGTCAGGCAGGCTTCTTTAAAGGTGATGTTTAAACATATAAAAGTGAGGGAGTGAGTCATGTTTGTATTTGGAAAAGAGCAGTGGAAACAAGGACAAAGGCCCTGGGGCAGATTATGATGAATGGATTTGAACCACTTTGGCTGAAGCCAGGTGAGCAAGGGGAAGAGCAGTAGTGGTAAGTTCACAGAATAGCCAGGGGCTTATTATCCAGGGTCTTGCAGGCCATTGTGAAGACTCTAGCTCTTACTCCAAGCCATAAGGAAGGGGGTGGTCAACAGAGCGGAGGCATTATTGGACTTACGTTTTAAAAATACCACTTATTGAGGCTTAGTACCCAAGAGTTTATGATGTATTTCCTATCACTGTGAAGACCAGTCTCCTGAAGATAAATAGGAATGGAGTTTATTGCTGTACACCCAGAGAACTCAGTTATATTTGAGCCAAGAAGATGAAAGATAAACCTGAGGCTCTTGTAAATGTCTTCCTAAAGTCTGTATGTGGTTTAAAGTTGAATTTGTACTTTTTAGGCATTACTGATAATACTTAGCACTGTCTCCAAGCAAGCATTTTCTGATCTTGAAAACTTTCGTATGTGTGGGGTGCCAGGTGTGCTGGACACCTCCCCTTTACCCTCCAGATCCATTACCCCTCTCTTCTCTGCTGTCTGCGCCAGAGGCTGACCTTTATGGACTAGTTCAACAGCCTCTTGGATCTCTGGCATCCAGGTGGGTACAGCCAATGGAAATTTCCAGCAGGTAAAAGGGAAGGAGGAGAGTGAGATCTGCCTATTAATTCCTCCGGCCCCCTCTGTGAGAGTTCCTCAGCTGTGTCCCACCAGAAAGTGTCCCGATAGCTGCTCTCAAGGTAGCTCTTCTACGCGACTCTCTCTCTTTCCAGTGCCAGCAACCTCTCCCTCCCTTTTAGGCCATGGTAGTGACAACTTTACTCCAGATATGCTCCTGTTTCTGCACTATCCCCGGTGGTGCCCTACACCCACACCATTGTAAGTAAACCCTTTGCAAATAAAACCTTCCCAAATCATCTTACTCAGCACAGGCCATCTGTTCTTGTTGGGACCTTGAGCCAGCACAGCAATATTTAATCTCTTACAATTCAAACTAGGGTATCTCCATATTTAATTTTGATCCACCTCTCCCCTCTATTTGTCCTTTCTTTTTTACTCCCAGCCCTATGGCCTATGAGCACAGGAATATGTAAAGAAACATATACAGAATTTCAGGAGGTAGTTTAGTGAGGAGTCTAGCTCTTCACACTTAAATGTAACACAAACAAAAAGATGTCCCCATAAAGGGAACAATTTGGGCATTAAAATCCATGTGAACCTGGCCATGCATTTTCCTTATGCTAATGGGAGAGAGCTGACCTGTTCTCATTTCTTCTCCCTTTTCCGCACACCAAACTATTTAAACTACATCATCACCTATGGACATTTGATAAGGAGATTTGAGCAGAGGACTAAAAGAAATGAGCCATGCTTATATCTGAGAAAAAAATCTCTAAAAACATGTACAAAGCTCTGGGGTAGGGACAAGCTTGACATCCACAGGTCTGCACATTTTAAACATCCTGAATCTCTCCTGCAATCAGACAACGTTAGCAGATTTTCCTCACCTAGTATTTAGGCCTTTATATTTTTCCCTTGGTTTGCTGGTATCCACCCCTGCCCCCTTCTATTTCTTTTTCTGGAGAAGAGCATTACAGAGAGAATCAAAGGGTCCCGATTTTAAGCACATGGGACCTTTCTTTTCTTTTCTCTGTTCTTTTCCTTTCCTTTGTTTTCCCTTTCTTTCTTTCTCTCTTTTCTTTCTCTCTTCCTTCCTTTCTTTCTTTCAGAAAATTTTTGTACAGCATCTTTTGACTGAATAAACTCACTTGGACAAAGCCCAGTACTGGTCTGAGTAACTCCTTAGTCAATAATTGTTGAAGGACTGGCTAGATCTTTCCTGAAAGAGGTCAATTTAACATCTGGCTTAAAACAGCATTTGGCTTACATTCTCCGAGGCAGCCTCTTAATCCCCAACAAAAGAGTTAGGAAAACAGAGGAAAACGCAAAAACTTAAACAACAATAGAAAGCCTCATGGGAATAATTCTCCTGACGGAATTGGATCAAGAAAAATCTATGCAAGATTTCCCTCATGGCAAAATCAAGCTTGGTGATGTACCAGACTGGGCCAGAATAAATGTAGGGATGGAGAGTTCCAGAGAGCTTATTCTAGCCCCGCTGTAACAGTCAAGAGCAATATTCCAGTTACGACGGCTACATAACAAATTCTCTAAAACTTAGTGGCATCAAACAATGGTAATCATTTATTATCGCTCACAGTTTTTGTGGGTCAGGGCAGACTAAGAACAGCTTGTCTCCGCTCTCTGTGGTCTAGAATCTCAGAAGGAAGACTGGGGCTGGCCTCATCTAAAGGCCCATTCACCCTTGTGTGTTGGGGGATGATGCTGGCTCTTGACTGGGGCCTCACTGGGGTCATCAGCCAGAACACCACACAAGGCCTCTCCATGCAGCAAGGGTTTTGTTTTTACAACACGGTGGCTGGATTCTAAAAGGAAATGTCCCTGGAGAGAAAGAGAGCTGGGCAAAACTGTATTGCCTTTTATAACCTGGCCTTGAAAATCACACAGTGTCACTTCCAGCACATTCTGTTAATCAAGACAGTTACAAGGGTTCATTCAGGTTCAAGTAGAGAAACACAGATCCCCACTGCTTGATGGAGGGGTATTATCAAATGTTGAAAGAAAGATATATATTGGGATGAGATATATATTGGTGCTGCCATGTTTGGGAAATACAACCTGCCAAGACGGGGGCTCCCAGGTTAGATGGCCTGGGTTAGAAATCATGCTGTGCTACTTACTAACCATATGACCTCGGGCTAGTAAAGGTCTCGGTTACCTTTACTCTTATACCACAGTATCCTCAGAGGGTTGATGTAAAGATTCGATGAGTTTCATGTTTAGCAATTAGTATAGGACTTGGCACATGCTAAGTGCTAGAAAATATTAGGTCTTTGTTACATAAGGTAACAGGAGGGGACCTCTGTCCTTGCCATCTACGTCCATCCTCCCATTCTCTAGTAGGAAGGGAGAGTCTTTGAGCGTGAAAACGAGTTAAATTACACCATGAGAGATGGCTGATATGGGCGAAAGGAGGAGGGAGTTGTTTGTCTCATACGGTTTCTTTTCTTAAAGAATCTAAAATCCTTAGCCTGGCCCACATCCCTTGGAAGTATACAGGAAACTGCTGACTGTAGGGTAACACAATCTGCTACAAATAAGGGCTCCCAAATCAGATGGTCAGGATTAGAATTCGTGCTCTGCCATGTACTAAGTGTATGACAGTAGAAATGTGCAGGATAGAAGATGAAGCTGAGATCCGTGAGGAGGCGGGCAGAGGAAAGGAGGGAGACAGAAAGAAAGGAGACCTCACATTTCTGAACCTGGCTTTATATGTCCCAAAAGGCAACACAGTAGGACTCTGTGTTCATAATATCCTACTAATGGGACTGAGTTTTTATGGACTGAATGATTGTACTTGCATGCTTCCTACATTACGCACGTAGGGAAATTGCCTATTTGTCTACCTTTCTATCCAGAGGAAGAGGCACCAAAACATTAACATTGGTTTTACTGGGTGATGAGTTAAAAGTGACTCATTTTATTTTTTAAAAAACTTTTGCAAATCTTCCATCATTTCATAATTCCAGTAGGTGTTAGGGAAAAAAAAAAATGACCTCCTGATACACAACAGCTGTGTTTTCATGTCAATAAATGCTTCTGAGTATCAATTACCAACACACTCTCACCAGAATTTCAGTTGGAAGAAATGGGCTGAACCAACCTCTGGAGCTTTCTTTCCTCAAGAATGAGAAGAGTTTACTGAGTTTCTCTTGAATCTAAATCTACAGAATCACCACAGTGAGATGACTTATAGAAGGTCAGCTTCATGGCCCGGAGTGGGGTGACCCTGGTGACTGACACCTTCCCGCCAAAGCCCCAAAGCCCCTCTGGGTTCGCCTGTTGACATCTGCTGAAGAACCCCATGAGTTTCTCAGTGACCCAGATCCCTGTGACGTGAACTTGGCTTCTGCGATTTCAATATAAACCACTGTAGCCCATAAAAAATACAGGGCTGGGGGAGGGGTGTGTGTGAAAGATCACAGAGCACACAGGGGGTCGCACCTCCACCCCTCCTTTCTACTGCAAACAGCACACCCACAGGTCCTCAGGCAGGGGCGAGCACAATAAGAAAACACCTGTGAATTCCTTGCAGAACTCCCCCAACGGCTACATTCCTCTTTTATAAAAGATTCCACTTGCTCCATCCCTGACCCCAGGGCATGGACAAATGGATGGAGGCCTGGTATGGCTTCTCCGCTCTTGGCTGTGTTCCCTGTACCAATTAATCACTGGACCCCAGCCTGACAGGCCCGGCTCTTTGCTTCTGCTCATCCTCTGGCTGTTCTGGTGATTACCTTCCCCAGAGGCAAGAATTTCTCAGTGTTTTTTTCTTCCGCACTGCTCCATCTCACGTGCTGGCTACCGCACAGAGAGGGGCCACGGTTCCCTCCCACTCCGCTGAGTGTGGTCACTTGGGAACCCTGAGCATCCCATGTGAGCACAGGTTCTGTTACCCACTACTGCCACCTTGGACGTGTCACTTGACTTCCCTAAGCTTCCTCATCCTTGGAAAGAGGATAATAGTAACTACCTTGCCATCTTCAAGGAGTCATTGTGATAATCTGATCAGGGATGTTTAACCTTTTTGTCTTTTTGGCACAGATCCCTTTGGCAGTCCAGGAAACCTACAAATCCCTTCTTGGAATTTTATTGTTTATTTAGTTTTTAAATATATTTTAAAATTGAGGTATAGTTGATGTGCAACCTGAATGTCCATCAACAGAGGAATGGGTAAAGAAGATGTGGTACATATATACAATGGAGTATTACTCAGCCATAAAAAAAGAATGAAATAAAGCCATCTGCAGCAACATGGATGGACCTAGAGATTATCATGCTACGTGAAGTGAGTCAGACAGAGAAAGACAAATATTATATGACATCGCTTATATGTGGAATCTAAAATATGACCCAAATGAACTTATCTACAAAACAGAGAGAGACTCACAGACATAGAGGACAGACTTGTGGTTGCCAAGGGGAAGTGGGCGTGGGCAAGGGAAGGATTGGGAGTTTGGGCTTAGCAGATGCAAACTATTATATATAGAATGGATAAACAACAAGGTCCTACTGTATAGTACAGGGAACTATATTCAATATCCTGTGATAAACCATAATGGAAAAGAATATGTATCACTGAGTGGAACTAATTATACAGTTTAGTGAGTTGGGCAGAGATCTAGATGATTGTTAATATAAGAATCAAAACTACTGAGTGAAGTGACTCAGAGAAAGACAAATACATGATATCACTTACATGTGGAATCTAAAAAAATGATACAAATGAACTTATTTACAAAACAGAAATAGAGTGATAGATGTAGAAAACAAACTTATGGTTACCAGGGGGAAAGGTGCGGGGCAGGGATAAATTGGGAGATTGGGATTGACATATACACGCTACTATATATAAAATAGATAACTAATAAGGACCTACTGTATACTCTGTAATGGCCCATATGAGAAAAGAATCTGAAAAGGAGTAGATATATGTATATGTATATCTGAGTCACCTTGCTGTACACCTGAAACTCACACAACATTGTAAATCAACTCGACTCCAATAAAAATTAACTAAACAACAATACTGTATAAGTTTCAAGAGTACAATATAGTGAC
This sequence comes from Balaenoptera acutorostrata, assembly GCF_949987535.1. NCBI lineage: Eukaryota > Metazoa > Chordata > Mammalia > Artiodactyla > Balaenopteridae > Balaenoptera > Balaenoptera acutorostrata. The sequence continues at coordinate 23,747,937 of NC_080073.1, read as the reverse complement.
TCACAATTTTTAATGGTTACACTCCATTTATAGTTATTATAAAATATCACCTATCCTCCCCTACCCCCTCCCCCCTCCCCTCGCCAACAGCACTGTTCCTTCTACTTTGAGACTGTCCTGTTCTGCAAAGAGAAGCTGGATGACTTTTTGCAGGGAAAGGGGGCTCAATTTTCTCTCGTTTCCCTTAAATCCACACAAGCCCCGGGCTCCCTTCCTGGGTTCCTTCCGAAGCACACGTGCTAAACACTGGATTCTTTCGAGTGGCCTCTCCTGCCCTCTTTGTGCATGTTTTGAGGAGAAACAGAGCCTAAATCAGGGGGCAGCAGACTTTGTCCTGTGGGCCACATTGTGCTGCTGCCTATCTTTTTAAGTCACGTTTCACTGGTGCACAGCCGCAACCATTTACTTCTGTATACTCTATGGCTGCTTTCTAGTGACAAGGGTAGAGTTGAGTAGTGGTGATAGAGAATTTACAGTCTACAAAAAGGAATGTATCTGGCCCTTAGCAGAAAGAGGTTTCCAATACCTGGCTTAGGTAATGGAGATGTGGGTCAGAACAGCTGAAAAATAGGGGACTCAAATAGTTAAAGGAGGACATCTACATTTCTGATCTTGAGAGTAGAAAAGCAAGAGAAATAGCTCATTGTTTGCCATACAATAAGTAACACTTTCTGTGTGCCTAACCACTGGACCAAGCATTTCACATGTATTTTCTCTTCTTAGCTCTACCGGACAGGTGCTAGTATTATTCCCATTTTACGGCAGAAGAAACTGAGGCCCAGAGATGTTGAGTCACTTGTCCCAGAAACCCAGCTAGTAAGTGGTAGGGTGGGAACTGGAACCCAGGGGTGATTCAGAGCCCCCAGTTTTGACCATGTGGCTGTCCTACTGACTGGGTCCATGTCATTAGAGAGCATTGGAATGGCTGCTTTATCTGCTCAGATCAGTGGTGCCCAAAGTCTTAGCGTTCGCTGCAAGGAGAGCAGTACTACAAGAAATCTGGATTCCTTAGCTCTTCAGTGGGCTCCTGAAACTGCACTTAAAATGCCCAAGTGGAGGGTGGAGGGGAGAGGACTTTCCCACCCAGTTGTACTCAGCCTCCTTACTAGATTTTAAGAAGAAAACCAATTACTATCTGTCATGTTACTTTTCACTATTTTGAAATTCTGTTACAGGATGAGGCTGAAACCTTGGAAAACTAAGACCCAAACTGACATAATAAATAACACTTTGAAAAATGTTTCTGCCTGACCTTTCATCTAAAAATCTCAGATGACTTCACAAGCAGTTACTATTTACTATTATATTCCTCGCTTGGGGACTATAAGGGAGACTTGAAGAGTCCCTTCAAAGTTGTTTGATGTTTTCCCAGATCTTTCTGGCTAAAGCAAGCACTTCACCAATATTCGGGGAAAAAAAAAAATGCTGTGCACCAATTTCTCTCTTTGTATAGACTGGTATTTACCTATATTCATATTTCAGGTAGGGCCTGGGTTCCAGAGGCTATTGTTTATGCTACTGGGGATAGTTAAAGAAAAAGTAACCCTCATGGGCCAAGTAAAAGCAAAATAGCACTTAGTTCACTATCTCCTTGTAAGGATGGAGGTGTTCAGATACACAAGACATTGAGCTCAGTCAGTGTCAGCTACAGGGATGGTGGTTCCACGTTCAGCTTTTCTTTAACAAGGACGTTACACATTTTCATATACCATCAAGCAATAATGTCTTCTATTAATAAGAGTTGTTAAGTTATGAGCCCCGACCAGGTGCCAGTTCTGTATGAGGAGTTGGCTCAGTGGTCTGCACAGAGCGAAAGGTGGAGAGCAAAACTCCTGATTCATACTGATTTTTAATCTCATTCTGTTAAATTATTCTCGGTTTATGCTTTTTAATGTACATATCACATCATTCAGTAATGCATGGATATGATTAAGCAGATGTCTAGCAATTTGTAAATGTATGGGGGTGTGGACAAAACTCACTATTTTACATTCCTCATCGCAGCATGTGAGAAGCGATAGACTCTCAGGGGCCACAAACTGGGACGCCTCGGGGGCCGTGGACCGAGTGGAGAGGATATGCCTCATCTAAAGTTGGCAGCTGCCGCAGAGCTCTGCCCACCCAATTTCCCACCAAGTGTCACCATGCGGAAACGACCCAGCTGGGCCCAATGTTTAGATTTTTCAAGAGAAGCTGAAAAGTTAATTTTTATGTGAAATCTTGCCATCTATATGTGAAATCTCACTATACTTAAATACAGGAAACTTTTAAAAACAACACTGCACTGGCCAAAAAAAAAACTCCACATCTGTTAGCCAGATCTGACCCGTGGACCGCCAGTTTGAAACCTCTACCCTGAATGTTAGATCCAAAAATTGCCGTGGTTAAATAAATTTGTGAAATGCGACAGAGAGTGGTTCTTCTTAGATATTCTTTTTTTTTTTTTTTTTTTTTTTTTTTTTTAATTTTTATTTATTTACTTATTTATTTATGGCTGTGTTGGGTCTTCGTTTCTGTGTGAGGGCTTTCTCTAGTTGCGGCAAGTGGGGGCCACTCTTCATCGCGGTGCGCGGTCCTCTCACTATCGCGGCCTCTCTTGTTGCGGAGCACAGGCTCCAGACGCGCAGGCTCAGTAATTGTGGCTCACGGGCCTAGTTGCTCCGCGGCATGTGGGATCTTCCCAGACCAGGGCTCGAACCCGTGTCCCCTGCATTGGCAGGCAGATTCTCAACCACTGCGCCACCAGGGAAGCCCCCTTCTTAGATATTCTTAATGCAGGTCAGTATATTAAATGCTCTGAAAAGTAGTTCAAGAATAGAACCTGTCTAGCTTTGTTTAAGCCACTGCTCCCCTAAATCATCCGCCTCTCTGCTTCCACATTACAATATCCTGCAGAAGTGTGATCGCTAAGAATATGTACTGGCCAACAGGGCACATTCTCATTTAATCTTGCCAATAACTGTGCAAGGCAGGTCTTTCTGTTTATTCCCATCTTGTACATGAAAACAAGGGCTCTGAAAGGTTAAGAAAATTGTTTTGGGGTCCTAAAGCTACTGAGGGACAGATTCTGCCTCTGACTATATGTATAGCCGATTCACTTTGTTATAAAGCAGAAACTAACACACCGCTGTAAAGCAATTATAATCCAATAAAGATGTTAAAAAAACCCCAAAACTGAAGCTGTTTCTGCTACATTTCATAACTAAAGACCCCCCCAAAAAAGCCTGTGGATTTTGTTTTTCCTGTGACTGATACAGTAACAATTCCAGAATCCAGGGTCTGTCCTTTGGTAGGTAGGATTAAGAAGAAAACCCATATTCCATAGAAATATTTCAAATGACACTGGCTCTCTAAGCCACACAGGCACAGAGGTCTCAGGTTATGGTCACGTGCTCTGAGTAACATCACCTCCCCCGGGGGAGACTTTGTGCATCCTGCCCTCCACGCCCCGCCCTGCCCTGGCTGTTGTGAAATGGCTCCTCTGGCCCCCTCAGCTCCTTCCCTGCCTGAACTTCATCACTTTCCTCCCCACCCAACTCCAGCCTTGGTTCCGCTGGCCTCGGCCAGCTAGCTCCCTCTGCAGACACCCAAGCGAGAGCCAGAGAGAGGGGTAGGTCAAGGCCTGGGATGGACAAGGAGGAGGTCTGGGAGGCCCTGCTCTGTGGCACGGGGGTTTGGAAACAGGCTCGGGGGGCTGGGGTAAGGTCAGGGCTGAGAAGGGCTGAGGAAGGCCTGAATCGCGGCCTGGCTCCTCTCGCACCATTTGGACTCCAGATGCAGAATGAGGGCTGCCATTTGGACATCCAGGAGCCAAACCTCATTCCTAGGACTGAGGCATCCAACCCTGCTATGTCTTAAAGATCCCCACAGAGGATCCTTCATCCCAAAAGGGGAATCCACCCCTCCCTTGGCAATCACTCCCAGGCTTACCTAACCAGCCTTAACAGAGACAGTTCATCCTCATCTTGCATAGAAACTCTTCCTGCTGTGCTTCTTTTCAGTGTCTCTCCAGAGGCCCTGAGGGACATGAGTCCCCACCCTCCACATATTAACCTGTGATAAACTTGAGGGCAACAGAGTGGAGTAGCTAACAGCATCAGGCAGAACTGACTTTGAGTCTCAGAGCATTAACCAGCTGTGTGACCTTGGGCAAGTTACTTAACATCTCTGTACCTCAGTTTCTTCATCTGTGCAATGGGGTAAAAACACAGTACCTCCAACAGAAATGAAAGCATACATCCACACAAAAACTTGCACATGAGTATCCAGAAGAAAGTTATTCATAATAACCCAAAATTATAAAAAGCCCCAACGTCTATTAACTGATGAATGGATAAACAAATGTGGTATATCCATACAATGGAATATTATTCAGTCATAAAAAGGAATAAAGTGCTCCAGTGTGGACGAGCTTTGAAAATATTATGCTCAATGAAAAAAGCCAGTCAGTCACAAAAGGCCACATATGATGACTCCTTTTAAAAGAAATGTCCAGAAAAGGCAAATCCATAGAGAGAGAAAGATTAGTGGTTGCCTAGGGTTGGTGGGAGGGGGGAATGGGGAGTGACTTGTAATGGGTATGGAGTTTCCTTTTGGGATGATGAAAATGTTCTAACATTGATTGTGGTTATGATTGCAAACTCTGAATATACTAAAAACCACTGAGTTATATACTTCAAATGGGTGAATTGTATGGTATGTGAACTATATCTCAATAAAAGTGTAATTTTAAAAAAGGAGAAAAAATACCACATTATCTGCATCATAGGGTTATTATAAAAATTAAATCAGGGCTTCCCTGGTGGCGCAGTGGTTGAGAATCTGCCTGCCAATGCAGGGGACACGGGTTCGAGCCCTGGTCTGGGAAGATCCCACGTGCCACGGAGCAACTGGGCCCGTGAGCCACAATTACTGAGCCTGCGCGTCTGGAGCCTGTGCTCCGCAACAAGAGAGGCCGCGATGGTGAGAGGCCCGCGCACCGCGATGAAGAGTGGTCCCCACTTGCCGCAACTGGAGAAAGCCCTCGCACAGAAACGAAGACTCAACACAGTCATAAATAAATAAATAAATAAATAAAAGACCGTGAATTTCTTTAAAAAAAAAAAAAAAATTAAGTCATATAATGCCTGTAAAGTGTTTAGCACAGTGCCTGGTAAAAAAATCAACAAATATTATTTTTAATTACAATAATAATGTCAACAATAATATAATATTATGTTTATATAATATAGTATCATATAAAAAATAATTATGATACAGAATATCTAGGTAACTATGTGTTAAATATAAATTATCATAAAAATAATTATAAAATAATAATTATTTTACCCTGTTTCCTCTTCCTCTTAAAACTTTCTGATTTTGGAATGGTCCTCCAATTTTTTGACATTATGAGAACTATTTTTGAACATTTTGAATACTGTCATGTTACATGTTATATGTGTGTGTGTGTATATATATTTATATATATATACACACACATATATATATATATGCTAGACTACTATACAATAACTACCATAACATATAACACACCTATAAGATTACTATATATTACCATATATATAAGAATACATATTTCATGCTATGTGAAGGTATATAATACATTGTACATGAGATATTATAATTATTATGAAAGATTATGTTAGTAGTAGTATTCATCCTGTGACTTCTCTTCCTCTTTAACCTTTCTGAATTTGGAATGGTCTCCCTAGTTCTTTGAACGTTTCCTGGCCCCTGATATATTTGGAAAGAAAATAGCTCTGAGTTTGGAGAAATTAAATTACAATCATGACTCTAATTCAACTGCCTCATGTAGCTGCAGCCAGAAGACAGAAAAAAATACCCGTGGTGTGCACTCCTCGCTGGGAGGGAGAGGGTGAGGACGGCACGGCAGAGCGAGGGGGACCCTTGGGCATCCTGCCTGCCCTGCATGGTGGCCCTGGGGAAGGGCCCTGTCCTCCCAGCCCTCTCCCCAGCCCCCCTGTGCCTTCCTAAGGGCATCCTGGCAGCTTCAGGTCCCAGATCCCAGGCTGTGCTCTCCTGGCCGTGGAGATGGGGGCGCAGAGGTGCTTCAGCCCGGGTGTCCCATGTTCATCAAAACGGGAAACCAGAGCGCCTGCCTGAGCTGATAACAAAGACATCACTGAAGCCGGGTGTCTGCCTTCTAGGGCCAAGCAGGGGACGAGTCGCGATCTCCCCAGGAGGTGTTCGCTGCCTGCCTTCCCCACTGAGAGCTCGGCAACGACTGGGTCATGGGTGAAGGCAGGACTTCTGACAAACCCCAGCTGGGCCAGTTGCTGCAACTTCAGAGCTGCTTCCCCAAGCCCAGGACAAGGGAAGCAACAACCGCACCTCCCCCCCGCCAGCCCCAGAGTTCCAGGCAGTCAGCGTGTTTTCCAGAAACAGAACTACAACGGCACCCTCCTGCAGAAATATTAGCTGGACCTCAAATTCCCCTGCCCTCTCCGTTTCCCTCAAGCCCTGCTAACCAGAGACCTGAAAATGAACAAGGATTACTTTCCATACTAGCTGGACAAACTTCCCTGTTTGCTGGTCATATCAATTAATTTGAGTAAAAAAAAAAAGAAAACAACCCTAGTTTTGCAGATATTTATAGGGTCCTTGGAGGTTGTGCCTGACATGGTCACCACTTTCTTATTATTAACTCTGTCTATCTATCTATCTATATTATTATTTATCTATCTAATATATATACACATATATTTTAAATATATATATATATTTAAAAGTGTTTTTGAGGAAAAAAGGAATGTATTTATGGAAGTTGTTTCCCCCCCCCCCCCCCAGAACGACTGCTAGAAGCAAAATCCTTTAGAAGAAAAGGCTTAGCAAATTGGAATCACAAAATACCCAAGCTGGATTATGCAGCTGTAATGAGGGCCAGGCAGCCCATGTTGCTTCCCCGTGCGGGTGAGGAAAAGGCAGACAAAGCCACGTCCCAGAGCACTGAGCACAGGGCTGACGAGTGCATGGTGGGGCTGCACTTGAGGAAGGCATGGTCTGCCCAGCCATTCATGGAAGCTCTGGATATGACTCATTCCTCCTTCCCCCTACTGCCCCACTTAATTCTAAGAATGGAGGCTCGGAGACATAAACTGATTTTGTCACACAGCCAGACAGTCACAAAGCTTTTGTTGATGAATGGAGTCCTAACAGCTCTCTCTAATGGTGCCCCTTCAACCCAACAAGGAGTCCTGGTTGCCAAGTGCCTCCTGGACAGCAGCATCTACGGGGGCCCCATAGTGTTTTGTAAACCCTTGAGTTCTCAGATAAAGAGAAAAAGATAGGCCCTGGAGGGAAGCATTTCAACATTCTTTCAAGTAACGTGTATAGTTTTGAAAAGAGGAGAAATAAAAGGATTGGACAAAACCAGGGGGGAATTTAATGGAGATTTAGAAAGAATGAAAGGTTGCAAATATTGTGATACAGACGTATGGTAAATATGAACTCAGTCCCTATATTTGGTTTTCCTGAAACATCACATTTCTTTATATAACTAAGCCAGTTTATTTTGGATTTTGAGCCCTTATCGTGCCGTCCTGGTGGGAACCTTAATCTCAGTCATTGTGGAGATTCCTCACTCTTGATTTCTAGGGTCGGTCTAACTCCGTGCCAGGGGTGGTGTGATGGGGGTGCCTTCCGGCTGTCAGACCACAGAGGGGGCCTTGGGATACCACTGTCATCATCTACAGAGGCTGGTTCTAAAGCTTGTGGCTGCTTCAGCTTCAGCTTGGGAAATAAGGCTCATTTGGTGGGCTGCCTGAGATGCTTCACTGAGCCATGTTTCTCTGGGATTCTGCCACTTCCTTGGGGCACTGCCAGGAAGCTGAACCCTGGTCAGTACTTGTTCCTGTTGGCCACAGCACTCTTCCCTCCATGCCTCTCCAAGTCCATCCTCAACCCCTACCCTCTTTGCCTCTGCCCTCAAAAAGACAGGATCGCTCTCCTTTCTGCTTTGCCACCAAATTCTGTTGCATGCTCAGAAGCCCAGAACCTGCTATCTGCTTAAAGGAGGGAAAGAGTAAAGGAAAAATATTTATAGAACAAAATGAATTAATATGTCAAACTACTCTCCAGTCCCATAAACAGAGGATTTTGCTCCTAGAGATGAGACTCCAAAATTATTCATCCTAAACTCCTTATTTTGCAAAGCAGGACACACACAGAGAGAAAAGATGATTGAGCTGGTCTGTGTAAAAGGCAGGATGTAGAGGGGAATATTTCATGTGAATCAGATAATATTTTAAATGTGTTTCAGTAGCTCATACTTTAACAAATTCCAGGAAAAAGTTTGCTTTGAAACTAAAAAATTCCTTTTGTCAAGTGAATAAACATGTCTAATTTTCCCGTTTTAAGGACTTGTATTTAGATGGAGGGTTTTCTTAAGAGTAAGTTCACCTTTTTCATAAAGAATTATTTTTGTTGGATATAGCAGGCTCTTTGAGATCATTTTTCTCAATAATGTTGCCATAAAGAAGAATTTATGTCCCACTAATTTGCGCAAGCAAAATACTCAGACAGGTCTCCTTGGGGAGTTGTTTTGTTTGGTGGTTTCACCACCCAGATGCCAGCATCTCTCAGTAAGCAGACCAACAACCCTATGCACCCCACTCTCTGTCCTTGCTTGGCATTTAATATTTGAATATTCTTCAATGAGTTCCATTCAGTTCACTTACACATTTGGTGAACTGAATGGGAAATGTGGACTCATTTGATGCTTGGAGTATCAGTCTGCTTACGAATTCTTGAGTTGTGCACTTGCTCTGATGCCAAGATGGAATCTAAGCAGGGGCCACAAGAGGTCTGAGAGATCTTGTGAAGATCATTAAATACCTCCGAATGGACACTAGTCCATTTGTCTTGAGAGGTGGGAAGGATTCCATGGCAGCGCTTCTTTAGACAAGGGAAAAGGGAGAGTGGTAAGAACAATCTCATGGATCCTTCTTCATGCTCACAGGTGGACTGTGAGAACCAAGGCAAATTCCAGGCAAGGAACTTATTCTGTAGCTATGGATCCTTCTAGTGGGCCAGGTACAACCAGCTTTCTCTTAAGTGAGAATTAGATAGAAAAATAATGGATGCCAACTTTTATTTGGCATTTTACTCAGTCAGGTACTGGTACCTACTCAGCCCTCACAATCATCCTATGATACAGGCACTGGTACTATCCCCATTTCACAGATGAGGAAGCTAAGCACAGAGAAGTTCAGTTACTTCCTTCAGGCCACAGAGCAGAGCCATTATGTGAATGCACGTCTCTCTGACTACCCAGGCAGCAGCCTTAACCACCATGCTGGATTACCTCCCGCTGGATGTACTGAGTCCCTCAGCATGAGATGGTACACCTGCATGTTATGCCCTGTGGGTGAGAGAATATCTGGAGGACAAATTCAGTTGACAGTAGAGAGGATGTGAATTTGATACAATGTGGCCTCCTTAGAGTTCAGACTTAACCACGTGTGCCAATTTGCTTGGGACACCGGGAAAGAGTGTTTCTCAATTCTACTTCATAACAGCTTAAATCTTAAAAACACCTCCCAGGAATTATTTTAATGACTTCCAAAATCAACATATGAGATGATGTCCAGAAGAATGGAGGTAAAGTTAAAATTTGTGTGGAGAATGGAGAAAAGCATACAGATAAAGTCTACCTGGCACGCATAAGGACATCATCACCACCTTGCATAAAAATCAACATAAGACATGTGTGGTAACCCATCCTTCCACTCACTCATTCATTCATTCATTCACTCAACAATTCTTTATTGAGCACCTAACACGTGCTCAATAGCAAAAGCACGGAGCAGAGCATAGCAACTGACAGCACAGACTCAAGCCAGGCTGCTTGGGTTGGAAACCCTGCTCTGCAACTTATTATCTGCATGATCTTGGGCATACTACTTAACCTTTTAGCGCCTCAGTTTTCTCATCTGTAAAATGGGGATAATGCTCCCTGTAACTCTCAAGTGCTTAAATCATAGTGAGGATTAAATGAGTTACTATTAAATGAGTTCATATATGTAAAGTGCTTAGAAGCAAGCACGGCCCACTGTCAACACTATTTAAGTCTTTGCTAATATTAGATAGCACAGAATTTGCCCAGTTGGTGAGGCCAAAATCCTAGGAGCATCCTTCATTTTCCTCTTTCCCCTTTTCCCCTGCCCCCCATACATAATCTATAAACAAGTCCTTAGATCTCTATCTCCAAAGTATATCTCCCCAATCCATCTACTTTTCTCAGTCTCCACTGCTACCTAGACTAGGTCACCATCTTCTCTTTCTTGGACCACTGCAATGGCCGTGCCTTTGCCTCTTTATAATCTGTTCTCCACAGTAATCAGAATGATCTTAGTAAACACAGATCACCCCACTGTGCCTCTTAAAACCCTACCGTTGGTTTCTCACTGTAGACAGAAGAAAATCCAAAATTCATACCATGTCCTAGGTGAAGAGTTGCCAGATAAAAAACATGACTCCCAGTTAAATTTGAAACTGAGGAAACAATACTTTTAGTATAAGTATGTCCCAAATATTACACACAACATACTAAAAACAGCTTACTGCTTACCTGAAATTCCAATTTAACTGAGTGTCCAGTTATTCATTTATTTACTTAGCCAAACCTGGTAGCCCTACCAAACAGGACCTCTGAGATGGAGCTCTCTTCACCATTTATCACTCTATTCTTCTAGTCCCACAGGCCTTTCTTCCACATTCCTTGCTTCCGTCTGTCTGGAGGATTTGTCCTTGCTGTTCCCTCTGCTTAGAGGTTCTCTAGAGCCTCTTTTAACAGGGCACTAATCCCACTCATGAGGTCTCCACCCTCACGACCTAATCACCTCCTCAAAGTCCTACCTCCAAATACCATCCCGTTGGGGATTAGATTTCGACATATAAATTCTGCGGGGGGGGGTGGGACACAAACATTCAGTCTATGGCATTGTTATACAGCAAAATTCACCCTTTTTAGTGTACAATTCTATGAGTTTTGACAAATGCGTACGTCATGTAACCATCAACACAGTCAAGATAGAGAACAGTTCTATCACCCCCACAAAATTCCCTCCTGCCCCTTTGGAGTCAACCATTGACCCCATTCTCAAGCCCTGGCAACCACTGATCCCTTGTTTGTCCCTCTAGTTTTGCCTTTTCTGGAATGTCATCATAATGAATACATACAGAATACAGCCTTGTGACTCTGGCTTCATTCATTATCATAATGCATTCAAGATTCATCCATGTTGTTGCAGGTATAGTACATAGTTCTTTTGTTGGTGAATAATATTCCACTGTATGGATATACCACAGCTTGTTTATCCATTCACCAGCTGAAGAAAAATTGGGATTATTTCCAATTTTATGAATACAGTCACTATGAATAAAGTAAAAGAATATGTTTATTTGCACACAGATTTTTGTGTTAAGTCTAAGCTTTTATTTCTCTAGAGTAAACACCTAGGAGCGAGTACGCTGGGTTACAAAGTTAGTTAATATTTAACTTCATAAGAACCTGCCAAAGTATTTTCCAAAGTGATTGTGCCATTTTGCATTCTCATCAGCAATATATGAGAGTTCCGGTTGTTCTGTATCCTCATCAGCAGTATTGTCAGTTTTAAAAAAAGGTAGAATCTCATTGTGGTTTTAATATTCATTTCACTAATAACTAATGGTCATCTTTTCATCTTGAGCACCTTTTCATGTGCTTACTTGCCATCTACATATCTTCTATGATGTATTGTCCAAATCTTTTGCCCATTTTAAAAATGGATTGCTTGTTTTCTTATGATTTTGAGAGTTCCTTCTACATTCTAGATATAAGTTCTCTGTCAGACACAAGTTTTGTAAATACTTTCTCCCTGTCTGTGGCTTGTCTTTTCATTTTCTTAGCTGCCGATCATTGAATCTTAGTTATTTTCTTCCCTGTAACTCTCAACTGCCGGACTGCCTTCTTATCTCTACACCATGTACCACTTTCTGAAATGATCTTATTATGGGCCACTGCTCACTAGAATATGAATGTCACAGGGATCTTGTCTATCTGACTCATCACTGTATTTTCAGACCTTAGATCTGAAAACAGGTACACAAAAAATACTTGTTGAATAAGTAGTAATAATGTCCACTAATACTTCCTAAGTGCCTGTTAGGCTCTAGGCACCCTGCTAATCACTTCTCACGGTCTGCCTCATTTAAACCTCAGAACAATACTATGAGGTAGGTTCTATTACTACCTCCATTTAATAAGGATGTGCTAAAAACAATAATAATAAAATGATGTGCTGGGTATTAAGGTGTTTCAGCTCCAAATCTTCTATACTCTGCTATGCGATGCTGGGGTTGGAACTCTGCAAGCCCCACGTCTGTTTTGACAGCAGCTTTCTGTTAGGTTCACCAGTAGGGGGTGCTAGAGGGAGCCGGAAGGATGGAGGAGGGAAAAGGGACTTGCTTTTGCCAGTTTTGCTTGCTGCTGCCCTCAGCATCTCTCCAGCAATGGGTTTTAAACTTAGCAGAGTCCATTGGTTCCAGAAGCAGGAGCTGGTTCCAGGTTGCGTGTTTTTACTGTTATCAGAACCAGGTGTATCAAACTCAGAGATACCACCACCAACAGGTATCCCAACTTCTTTGTTCCCCCAACACTTGGGATGGTGGCCAGCTTCCTGCAGTTACTACCTCTGTGATACCCTAGTGTCCCTTTTTTGCCCTGTTTTCTTATACATGGTTAATAATACTTTCTGTTAAATTCTTTCTGAAAAAATAATTGGGATTCTTGACTGATGCCGGAAACTGAGCACAGAGAATTGAACGACCATCAGACTAACAGCCAAGCAGGAGTACTATGCTTACACAGTTAGCTTCAATAAAAGAAAGAAAGTCAGAAATGCTGCTTGAGAGAAACAAACAAAACAAAGACCAATTTGGCAGCATCTATGACATCTATTACAATTCATTCCCAGAAGACAGGAACATATTGTATGATCTTGGTAACGCCCACTTGGAGCTGGGGAGGGTCAATTCTTAGAAAAGTGATGCTCAATAGACAATCCAATAAATGTTCTTTTTATCCTTGTTGCAGATCCAACCCAAGTACTGCTTCCTCCATGAAACCTGCTGTGGCAGATATTCTCAGATGTTCCTCAGTACCATGAGGATTTTTTATTTCTAGCCAGCATTCCATGATAGACAGGGGGAAAGCCAGAATCATACTCTCACAGCATCCCTTGGGTCCAGGCGGGTGGGGGGCTTGTGATCCAATTCTGGCCAATGAACTGTAAGAAGAAATCTCTGGAGAAGGCATCCGGGGAAAAGTTTGTTCAGAGACGCAAAGAGACTGTCCTCATTAAAAGTCCCTCTCTTTTCTTTGCTGCCCTGTCTACCTCCTGCTTCCTGCCCTTGAATGTGGGTTGAGATGTTCGGAGCTGTGGCTGCCATATTGCAAAATGATGTGATTTTTGCAAAGATGAAGGATTACTGAGGAGGATAAGAAAAACCTATGTCCTTGATGACATTACTGAGATGCTGAATCAGCTTAGGAACAGCCAAATTCAGACTTCTTGCTAAGAAGTTAAACCTTATGGTTTAAGTCACTGTTAATTCAGTTTCCTGCTTCTTGTATCTTAACACATTTTACCTGGTACATCTTCCAGACTCCCCAGCTGCAAATATCTTTCTCTTCTCTTGGCTCATGAATCCTTCTTCTGAATTTCCCTGTAGTTTTCTTTTAGGGTCTGGTTAACTTTCATATATTTAAAAGGTTTATAAATACATCTTCTTTCCCATACTATACCTCAAGCTATTAAGGCCAGGAACTCTAATTCATCAGGATATTCCACACAACCTCTAGTAGGGTACTTGACACAAGGTAAATGCTTAATGAAAGCATACGCATATCCTCTACCTATATATGTGAGTGTTACATACATCTTATGTTTGCTGCTTAGAATTCATACTGTGAGAGGAATCTTAGTTAAAAGCCGCAGCTTCAGACTCAGAACTGGGTGCCTATCTTGGCTCAACTCCCTTGTTTACCTAGGTGGTTCTGGATAAATCCTTACATCTCTACATTTCACCACGCTCTAAGTTGCAATTCCAATATCACCTACACATGAAGCAAGCTGCGCTTGCTCTCTCCCAAAATTGGAAGTATTATTTTCCTCTTTCTAATGCATCACTCCCTTTTCTGAAATACAGAATTTTATTTAATTTTTTTACACACACATATTCCCACTACTTGATTTTTTGTTAATTTAGTGTATCCTGAAGATCTTTTTAGTTCTACCTGTATAGATCTACCTTATCGGCATACCATTTAACAGTACAGATTTGGCAGAATTTAATTATTCCATTATCAGTGAACATTTGTGTTAGTTCCGATTTCTGCATATTACATAAAATTCTACAACTAATGTGCATGCTTTTTTCCTACCCATATGCAGGTATTCCTCTCGGGTAGATACCAAGATATAGGCTGGCTGGGAAGATGGATAGACACATTTTAAAATGTAAGAGACTGTACCAAACACCCTCTAATTAGGTAGGAACAATTAATATGAGTTAAAATCATTCAACTGCTCTTCCTTGATTTTACTTATCTTCTCAGTTTCTGGAGCAATGGCAAAAAGGGGCCTTTAGACTACTGAGAACAGCGTGTTGCCCTGGTGTGTCACCCATCACCCTCTATCCCCTGTTTGTGGGGCAGTGTGGCTGATGAGGGGAAGAGCAGAGGTTTCCCAGGCCAGCAAATGGCTTGGGCACATTCTGGCTGTGTGACCATGGAAATGGTACCAGGCTTCTTTGAGCTCTTGTTTTCTTATTCGTGAAATTGGATGAGAAGAATTCAGGGACACTGAGGTAGCAGGTAATGCTTAACCCAACCTTTTCCCTGTACAATCTTCTTCTCACTTCCTCCATCCTTTCTGCCATTTTTTGGGAAGCTCACTATATTTGTACCCCAAATAAGGACAAGTGCAGTGAACATAAACTAAAGATGAGCATTAATCTTCTACAGAGAATTCCATCCTCTGAGACCGTTTGCTTCTACAACGTGGGTGGATATGCCAAATTCATCTCCGAACTGGGTCAACATTCTGAGCAAATCTTGCCCATTGTAAGTCCCCAGTTAACAACTGCTAAACAGATGAACTGATTCTACTTCACTACAGCAGTTCCACAATGAGACTCTTTCGGAGACCAGGAAATTTCCAAAAGTAAACAATGAAAACAAAACCAATCCCTGCTTGCCATTTTGATGATATTATAATGGAGGTATTAGCGCTTCAATCCAAGGATGCAAACTTCTCAACAAAAGAAAATTTCTGACATCAGCTCTAAGAACAGGGGAAATGAAGTTCAAAAGGATCCCATGCAACACCACAGAGAAGCACAGTGAAAACAATGCCAGTTGTTAGAGAGCTCAGATACAGGAATCAAACTGACTTACGGGTCTGCTGAAGAAAAGCAGACAGTCCTTCAGAAATGCACGAAGAACAGAATAAACTGTGTCAGGTGCCATACTAAGACTAAGTGAAAGGGGCCCCCGGATAAGGAGATGACTTCACAGCTCTACAACTTCATGGAAAATGTAGCTGGTCCAGGGAAGCGTTACATTCAGGCAGATGAAATGTACAGATTCTTCATGAAAAACATCATGATAGTAAGAAAAACATTCAACGACATTTCAATTAGGTGAAGACTTCTTGCGCAGAGGTTGAGAAATTTAGCGTATTATGAAAAACTTCCTGCTGGTATTTTCATAACCTGCATATTAAAAATTATTACTTCCTCCAAAGGGAAGCTGTTTAGCATAGATGTTAAAAAAAAACCAAGGGTAGGAAGAAAACTTTTCTTAAAAACAAACAAATAACGTCATAGTGTCCACTGGAAGTGAGCTTACAGTTTGAGAAACAGCTAAACTCAATTAAATATTTATTTTCTTGAACGCTTTTAATAATAATAATTATAGGGCTTCCCTGGTGGTGCAGTGGTTGAGAATCTGCCTGCCAATGCAGGGGACACGGATTCGAGCCCTGGTCTGGGAAGATCCCACATGCCGCAGAGCAACTGGGCCCGTGAACCACAACTACTGAGCCTGCGGGTCTGGAGCCTGTGCTCCACAACAAGAGAGCCCGCGATAGTGAGAGGCCCGCGCACCGCGATCAAGAGTGGCCCCAGCTCGCCGCAACTAGAGAAAGCCCTCGTACAGAAACGAAGACCCAACACAGCCAAATAAATAAATAAATAAAATTAAAAAAAAAAAAAAAAGCAAATGCCCCTAGGAGAGAGAAGACCGCTAAGAGCTCAAGGTCTTAGTGTAAAAAAAAATAATAATAATAATAATTATACTATAATATAATGAAATATGATATACAACTTATATAACACAATATATATTATACATAATGTATACATTATATGCATAATATATAATAAAGTTTATAGCATCTATAAATATATATAATATGAAAATAACATGAAGTAATAAGAAATAAGATAATAAAATGTAATATTGTTATAATAGCTAATACTTATGAAATGCTTTCTACGTACCAGGCCCTGTTTTAAGCATTAATACAGGTCGGTGCTCTCAAGTTTACACAAGGAAACCAAAACCTAGAAAGGTTGTTAGCTTCCCCAAGGTCACAGAGTTCGTAAAGCAAGAAGCTAGAACGTTAATCAAGGCTACGTGGCTCCAGAATCCACACTTTTCACTAGTACGTGGGGTTCTAGGATGGGCTTTATTACAAATGCCAGAGATTAAGTTAACTCACCTCAAAAGATGTCAGAGTCTCCTTGGGGAGATACACACAAACACAAACAATTCTAATACCAGGCAGAATAGGTAATGTACCAAGCAGAAGTTCTGGTGGCAAGCAACAGAAACTAACCATCTGATTTAAGCAAAAGAAGGAAGTTACTGTAAGGATGTTAGTAACATCACAGTCACTGGAAAGACAAATAAATGGGCAGAGACAAAGTGAGACTATCCAAAAGCAAGATTCTCATCAAAGGAATCTTCCTTTAACCAGATAATAACTATGATGAATACTGAAAGAATAAAAAAGCTGAAAATGTAAGGAGAGTATTTCTTAGTTTGTTAAATGCATAGTATACACTGTTAACCTCACTGAATATGGCTTTAAAGTTTCTTAACTGTCAAGTATGACTGGTAATAAAAATGAATTTTAAGGGTCTGGTTAATTTTCACTTGACTGTATTGTGAGATTCTATTTGGGATGCCTTATTATCATGGAGCTGTCAGAGTTTTCTGGATTTTGGAGAGGCAAAGCGAAGCACAGGTGAAAGGGACCATCATAGTCCCCTTAAGAATTTAAGTGCCTAATAAGTCTTCCTGACTTTACTGAACATTTAACAAACACCTCCCAATATTGATAAGTCATAGAACAAACCTGTGATCTTTGTGAGAAAAGAATTTTTCTTTTCAGAGATTATTTTGGCACTGGGACTGATGCTCATGAAGCTTTAAAAGATGACCCAGGCAGAATGATAACATTGGGTAAACGATTCTCTCCCTGACTTTGAGTGTCCGCCACCCTGACCATCATACATATTTTATGGACCTGCCAACAGCATCTATCCTCCTTTTTCAAAGAGTATAAAATTAAATTCACTTCTCTTTCCTTGAGCACACACAGATGGCTTATCTGCTCCGGGGTTTTGATTGTGTTTTCAAGTCCCTACTTGCAACCTCTCAGAATTTACCTAAAAATAATCACCAAAGTTGCAAATCCAGATTTTCAGATCAGGAAGTATTCTCTGATTTATGAACTGTACAGTTGGGTGTAACTGACAAAGCCTCATCACTCATCACAGGCTATTTTACCCAGCTCACTTCTCCCTCCCTCCCTGTGCATGGCTCAGAACCCTGTTTAAGATGAGGTCACAACAACATAGCCTCATTAACCTTGGCAGCCAGGCAGCTGGCACTGGCTTCTGTCCCTCAGATGGGCCAGTGAGCCCCAATGCCCAGCTGTATTGATCGACGTGATGATCTTCTGAACTCTTTTGGTTAAATTCCATTCCAGGCAAACACCTGGGTTCACTCTACTGATTGGACCTGTGCAGGCATTTTCCTTTCTTTTGAGAATCATTCTTTAAATTCTGGAAGACATCCATATCCAAAATAGAAAATGAGATCGGGTTTACATGCTACAATGTGAAAACGCCTTGCTACCTCTCATACTAATCAGAATAATTCAGCTTCCTCCTTCCCTTCCTCTTCTGCTTGACTTCACATTCTGTTTCAAAGTTTCCAAGTCAGAGGTACAACCAACTCAACTTAGAACAACTTCCTGCTCCTGATAGGAAGAGAAAAGCATCCCTTTCCTTCTCAACTGGCAGGAGGAGGAGATGAACCTCCCAGGGGAAGAAAATCCTCTGCCTATACTTCTCTGGCTCAAGAAAGAACAGAACTAGAACACATGTCTTCTGACTTTGCATCCATTGCATGTGCTAGAGTTGCAAATCCAACTGTCTACTGTAGCCAGACGAGTAATACAAAAAGTGAAGACCGCCATATTTGTCTTACAATGGTAACTGTGGCCAAGATAGTTACTACTCATCAAATATTCTGTGTGCTTCCTTGTATTTCCCAGGCTCCCTTGCAGTTAGGTTAGGGTCACGTGACTAGTTCTGGCCAATGGGCTGTGCATGAAAGCTGCTTCTATCACTTCTGGGTCAAGGCTGTTAACAGCTGGAAAGCCTCCTCTATTTTCTTCTTCCTCAGCTGTGGTGACTTTGGAGGTAACTACGTAAGAGGGAGATGCCCTGCTGATCTACATTCTACTGTATACTAGGTAGAAAGAAATCTTTATTGTTAGGCCAATGAGATTTTCAAGTTTTGTCCAGAGTGCCAGTTAATGTTAATTACCCAAATGCAGCATCTTAAGTTGTATGCTTGAACAAAGACATAGTTTGTTTATCAAATTATAGACACATTCCTCACTGTCCTGATGGCATATGCTGCCTTCTATTTTTCCTAAAAAAATCAGTATTTGCAAATTATACATATATGGTTTATATAAATTTATATTACATATATAAATTACATATATAGGATAAAGGACTAATAATATCTGAAAAATAGCTGAAATTTATAAAGAACTCGTACAACACAATAACAACAACTCCCACACAATCTGATTAAAAAATGGGCAGAGGAACTAAACAGACGTGTTTCCAGAGAAAACATCCAAAAGGCCAACATGTACATGAAAAGATGCTCAACACCACTAATCATCAGAGCAGTGCAAATCAAAAGTAGAATAAGGGACTTCCCTGGTGGCGCAGTGGTTAAGGATCTGCCTGCCTATGCAGGGCACACGGGTTCAAGCCCTGGTCCAGGAAGATCCCACATGCCGCGGAGCAACTAAGCCCCTGCACCACAACTACTGAGCCTGCGCTCTAGAGCCTGCGAGCCACAACTACTGAGCCCACGCGCCGCAACTACTGAGCCCGCATGCTACAACTACTTAAGCCTGCATGCCTAGAGCCTGTGCTCTGCAACAAGAGAAGAAGAGAAGCCACCGCAGTGAGAAGTCCACACACCGTAATGAAGAGTAGCCCCCACTCGCCGCAACTAGAGAAATCCTGCGCGCAGCAACGAAGATCCAAAAAAAAAAAAAAAAGTACAGTGAGATATTACTTCACACCTGTGAATGGCTGTCATCAAGAAGACAAGAGATAACCAGTGTTGACAAGGTTGGAGAAGGGAACACTTGTACACAATTTGTGGGAATGTAAATTGGTTCAGCCATTACAGAAACAGTATGGAGGTTCCTCAAAAAATTAGAACTACCATATGATGCAGCAGCTCCACTTCTGGTTTAAATCCAAAAGAAATGAAAACAGGATATTAAAGAGATATCTGCACCCTCATGTTCACTGCAGCATCATTCACAATAGCCAAGATATGGAAACAATCTAAGTGTCCACCAATTAATGTGGTTAAAAAAATGATGCGGTATGTAAATATATACAGTGGAATATTATTCAGCCATGAAGAAGAAAGAAATCCTGCCATTTGTAACAACACGGATGGACCTTGAGGGCATTATGCTAGATGAGAAAAGTCACACAGAGAACGGCAAATACTGTATGAACTCACGCATATGTGGAATCTAAAGAAGTTGAACTCCCCAAACTAGAGTAGAATGGTGGTTACAGGGGTTGGGGGTGGGGAAATTGGGGACATGTTATTTAAGGGTACAAACTTGCAACTCATAGGTAAATAAGTCCTGGAGATCCAATGTACAGCACAGTGATTATAGGCAATAATACTGTATTATAAACTTTAAAGTTGCTAAAAGACTAGATCTTAATCATTCTCACCACAAAAAGGAAATGATAATTATGTGACAGAGGTGTTAGCTAATGCTACAATGGTAATCATATTGCATCATATAAATATATCAAATCAACATGTTATACATTAAACTTATACAATGTTATATGTCAGTTACATCTCAATTTTTAAAAAAATTAAAAACTGATAATAACAGTAGCTAATATTTATTTTGTCATCACAGTGTCCCTTTATTACCCTCAGTTTACAAATGAGGAAACTGAAGCACAGAGAAGCTAAGTAACTTGCCCTAGGTCACACAGCAAGTAGAAGTAGGGTTGGCAGATTTAGCAAATCAAAGAAACTGAGACATGCTTATACTAAAGATTATTCAGTGTTTATCTAAAATATAGGTTTAATAGGGTTTCCTGTATTTTATCTGGTAATCCTAAGTAGGAGGGGCTACCAAAACTTGAACCCAGACAGTCTGACTCCTGAGTCCATAGCTTTACTCACATGCTACTCTACTTCTCAGCCTATTTTTAATTCTACACTTTTACTAAAAACATGGGCAAAAGAAATATTTCATTTTTTTCAACTCTATTTGTGACAACAGATAGATTTAAGTGGAGCAAGCACAATGGTAAATGGTCAGAGTGTTAGAGCCACAACACCAGACACACAACAGGGAGTGGCAGGGACTATGGCAAGTTTGAAACCATACGCTTCATCTAAATAACAGTTTCTACTAAGTATGACAGGTGAATGCCATGTGGGAATGCAGACTTCTTTTAAAAGAAAGCAGAAATACAGATTTTTTTTGGTGAAATTTTCCCATTTTAAGAGGTTGGTAACTCAATTAAAATAATTATAATCCTGCCTGGCCTCACATAGCTCAAGTCAAAAAGAACAGGTCTGTAGGCTGGAGTCAATCATTACTGCATTTGTCTTTAGGTTGCTGGGAAGTCTCATCTTCCACTCAACTTTCTTCCTACGGAGGAGCTAGTTTGAGGGTTACAACCTAAAACTTAAAGTCATTATTAGGTGTATATTTAATTTAAGTCAGTGGCTAGTTGGTGAACCTTTGGACAAGGCTTTGTGCTAAGCACGGCAGGGCTGCAGACATGAGCAAGTGACAATGCCCATCTTCCCTCATATCTCATAAGTCATAACAAGACAAATAAAACGAACACCAGGGCAGACGGGGGAGGGGGGGTAGGCTGTTAAGAGAGGGACAGACCTACCATAAAGAGTAAACGAACAGAAGAAAGGCGTCAGGCTGACTCACTTAGGAAAGATTTCATTAAGAAGGGGACACTTTTGCAAGATGACGGACAGGCACGGTTTCAGTAAACTTAGAGAGTTAAAGAAAAAGGGAGCAGCATAAACATGGCGTAGACTTGAGAGAGTTTTCAGTTTTGCTGGAGCAGAAAATGCTTTTTAGAAGTTGGAGTTAGATCAGGTTGGAAAAGGAGGTTAGGGACCAGGCAAGGAAGATTCGAATCAAAACAGCACACTCGTGATAGATCTAGACCACTTTTATCAGCTCACACTTTATACCACCCAAAGCCCTCACTGAAGGTTTCTCAATTTGCGCACCTGGGTAGCATAGTTTCTTTACCTCTGGGAAAACTGAGTAAGAGAGGTTAACTAGTTTTCTCAAGGTTACAAAGAACATCAGAGAGAAAGGTAAGATCAATACACGGATCATCTAAGTTAGGGGCTGGCAAACTTTCTGTTAAGAGTTGGAGAGCAAATACTCTTAGCTTTGTGGGTCAAACTGTCTCTGTTGCAGCTGCTTTCCTCTGCCATTGCTGGGTGAAAATGGCCACAGACACTCTGTGAACGAGTGGGCGTGGCTCTGTTCCAAGAAACCATTACTTACAAAACAGGCAGCAGGCTGGATTTGGCCATGGCTGCAGTTTGCTGACACCTGGTCTAAACTTTTTCATAACACGGTTTCAAAGGTGCTTTGGGAATTTGTTGACTTTGTTCACTTGGCCTAGAACAGGGCCTGAAATATAACAGGGGCTTAATAGATGTTTGTTGACTGAAAAAAAGTCATGTTCCCTGAAATTTAATAGATACATCAACAACCTACTTTAATATATTTGGCCTGAATGTCATCCTTTCTACTACCTTCCCCCTCTAGCCATGTTCAACTGCATCAAGTCCTATTGGTACTACTTTTAAAATATCTTTCTCCACCATCCACTGCCACCACCATCTCTTGTCTGAACTATTTGAGCAGAGTCAGTCTCTACACACATCCTCTCCTGTCACCATCTAATTCAGCCTCAACACAGAAGCCACATCTGAACAGCAGACAGGCCCTGCTTAAAACTCAGTGGATACTGTAAATAGTGCTGCAATGAACATTGGGGTGCATGTATCTTTTCAAAATAGCTTTTTCATTTTCTTTGGATACATATCCAGGAGTGAAATTGCTGGATCATATGGGAGCTCTATTTTTAGTTTTCTGAGAAACCTCCATACTGTTTTCCAGAGTAACTGCACCAATTTACATTCCCACCAACAGTGTACGAGGGTTCCCCTTTCTCCACATCCTTGCCAACATTTGTTATTTCTGTTTTTTTTGATAATAGCCTTTCTGACAGGTGTGAGGTGATACCTCATTGTGGTTTTGATTTGCATTTCTCTGATGATTAGCTATGTGGAGCATCTTTACAGGCCTAAAAAGTCCTGTTTCATGTGCCTTTTGATACTGAATTATATCAGCTATTTATATATTTTTGGATATTAACTTCTTATCCGTCATATCATTTCCAAATATATTCTTCCATTCAGTAGGTTGTCTTTTTTGTTGATAGTCTCCGTTGCCATGCAAAAGCTTTTAAATTTAATTAGGTCCCATTTGTTGATTTTTGCTTTTATTTCTTTGTCTTAGGAGACAGATCAAAAAAAAAATTGCTACGATTTATGTCAAAGACTGTTCAGCGTATGTTCTCTTCTAGGAATTTTATGGTTTCACGTCTTACATTTAGGTCTTTAAGGCATCTTGAGTTTATTTTTCTATATGGTGTTAGGAAATGTTCTAATCGCAATGGAAAACACTAATTTGAAATAATATATGCACCCCAATGTTTACAGCAGCATTATTCATAATATCTAACACATGGAAGCAACCTAACTGCCCATCAACAGAGGAATGGATAAAGAAGATGTGGTAGATATATATATATATATATACATATATATATATGTATGTGTAGATATATATATATGTATGTATATATATATAGATAGATATACAGTGGAATATTACTCAGCCATAAAAAAGAATGAAATTTTGCCATTTGCAACAATGTGGATGGACCTAGAGAGTATTATGCTTAGTGAAATAAGCCAAATACTCTGTTATCATATATATAGAATCTAAAAAAATAAAACAAACAAATGTATATAACAAAACAGAGACAGACTCACAGATATAGAGAGCAAACTAGTAGTTACCGGTGGGGAGAAGGAAGGGGGAGGGGCACGATGGGGGTAGGGAATTAAGAGGTACAAACTACTATGTATAAAATAAATAAGCAACAAGGATACATTGCGTAGCACAGGGAAATATAGCCATTATTTTGTAATAACTATAAATGGAGTACAATCTATAAAAATAGCAAATCACTGTGTTGAACACCTGAAACATAACATTATAAATCAACGACACGTCAACTAAAAAAAAAAAGTCACTTTGAAATAACTCAATGGAATCCTACCTTATTTTGAATAAAACTAAACAACGCTCTGACCTCATCTGTGATTGCCCCTGTACCCACTACCGTTCCACTCACTGTGCTCTCTTCTCAGGTGACATGGGGCTCTTTCCTGCCACAGCGCCTTTGCACAGCTCCCTCCTTTCCATTACCTTTCTTTCATTTGTCTAGTTCAAAGCTTTTTCAGTGTTCAAAGCTCCTTTCAGTGTTCAAAGGAAGACTCTCTACGCCAGGTCAGATACCCTGCCTTCTCTCTCACGACAGTCCTTATTATACACATTTGTAATCAGGCAATGAATTATCTGATTTATTGGTTAATGCCTGTCTCCCTGCTTCTTTTGCTCATCACTGTATGTCCTAGTACCAGCATAGTGTTTTCCATGTAGTAGGTACTCCTAAGTAGTTGTTGAATGAATGTATAACAACACAGAATCAATTTTGGAAAGGACCTTAGAACTTCAGTTGAATCTTCTGACTGGTGCAACATTTTCAACAATTTAAGTGGATTTTTAAGGTGCTGATCTTGTTCCTTGGTTTCTGCAATCCGAAGCAGTGCTATTTTATTGATTTGCTACTCTCTAACAGGTACCTTTGTGAAAAATGCTAATCACAATCTTCCAAAGTGTTAAGGCTCATGGCAGCTGTGGGAATCTCCCCTAGAGCTGGTGAGCTCTCCCCTCCATTTCCACTTTTCATAATTTTCCAATTTTTCTATAATTATCAGGTATCACTCTTATGATGAGTTAAAGTTTTATAAAGTCATCTTGAATTTACATATTGCCTTTCCCTCCAAACACAGGGATGCTTATTACAAATGAATTATTTAATGTTTAGTTGTGAAATAGTTCAAGTATAAAGAACAGAATGAAAAATAAAACTGCATCTACAACTCAAGCCTGGTGCTTTAAAACTGTTTGGCTTTTTGTTTGTCCTGAAGGAATAAAAGAGCAGAAGTTATTATATTCAATCCATTTTACAGATGGATTAATAAGCAAAGGGTTTAGATGATACTTCTGTGATGATACAGAATAGAAAAGGGAAGGAACTGGGATTATATTCAACACAATTCAAGTACCCGTAGATGGTCTCATCTTGAGTTTTCCCATATTCTGTGATACACAAAGAGTAGCTCTCATTTTGCATTCAGAATACTGCTGAAAAATGGTGAAAATTAAAGTCCTCTTGAGGGCATAATACAAATTGACCTTGAATGAAGAACAACCTCTTGAGGTTGTTCAAATCCTCATATTCAATGATTAATTGGGAAAAGCCACTATGGCCTCTATCTCACGACTGGAAAACCTAGAACAGAAGCAAAGCACATGGCTTCTTCCAGACGCGTGTCAAGCCTGCATTTCAAGTAGGTGACTTGTAGGCCTGTTAGACTTTTGCTGCTTCCTTGGTGTTTAGTTATATATAAAAGAACATTTTCACTCCTAGATTTTGAATTTCAGGTACTAATAGTCCCTCAAATGAATTAAAGGACAAAAGGAAGACTCTTCATGGGCGATCTATCCTCTCTTTCTTTATCTTTATCTTTATTCTTTATCAAGAGGCAAGGTCTGGTTTCTGAGATGCTTATCTGGGTATCTTGTCACCTGGTTTGTGGTACTAAGTTAAGACAACCTCCAAGAGTGTAAGAGAAACTTGGTGAGAAGTGGTAAGAACAGCTCTTTTGACTTGTACAGTTCCCCTCGGTGGGGATGAATTAACTCTAGCTAAACACATTAGTGCCACCTATTGGAAAAATATATTTTAATAAAGTTGCAGGCTTAAAGTTGCACTATTGGAAAATGTCTCCCTCGATGGCAATTTCCCCTGCCAAAGAAAAACAAAGTGAAGCCAGCTCACTGAAGGAACGGTAGGTGAGCTCTAGGTATTTTGTTTGGTGGGGGAAAAAAAAAAGCTTTCATTTTTAACTGGATACAAAGAAAATACGAAATAATAATGAAATCTGAGACCCACAAACACCATAGTTCGGGAAAGAGCTTTGCTGCAAGTTGTCACATGGCCACCTCTAATGGGGGCTGAGTTTCCTGGGGTGTAAGCATAGCAGGCTATTCTCATGAGCTGGGGGCTTTCTTCTTTGAGCTCTGTTACAAAAGGACCCAGAATTCTGGACAAGAGGCAGGGATGACCACGGGAGACCTGATCTATTGTATCTTTTCAAACAAAGGAAAAAGCACCCCCCCCTTGTTAATTAAGAACAGAAATTACTTGGTTGTAAATTACAAAACGGCCCTTCTCACCCTCCTCCCTACTCTCCCCTACCACCAAAGTACTTTTAACACAACAGTATGAAATCTGTAGGAACATCCTTTCTGGGGAAAAATGTTACAAAGAAGGTAAGCAACAAATAGGACAATATGTATGTATCATCTGCTGTGTGTAAATTCAAAGAAAAAGAAGAGGAGAAGGGGAGGAAGGGGAGGGGGGAGACGGGGTAGGAGGAGAATAATTCTGGCAAAGGGCATAATCATTCTCCTGAAATAAATCAGAAACAAAACAAACCACAAAACCGAAAATCTGTTCATGGAAGTTTAGGGTAGGGAGACGGATTTTGCTTTCCGGTTTATGTTTCTGTACTTAAAATTTTTTCTGGTCATATATACCTAATTATTTGTTTTAATTCAAGAAAAAAAAAATGGCATGGCAAAGCTAATCTATGGCATGAGAAGTCCAGACCAAGCTTGTGCTTGGAGGTGGGTAGTACCCTAGAAGAGGTCAAGAAGACTCTGGGCGGATGATGTTTTCCCTTGATCTGGGAGCTGGTGCCAGTAACAAAGGTGCGTTCAGTCTGAAAATTCACCGAGCTGTCTATTTCTGATTTGTATACTTTCCTACATGCGTGTTCTGCTGGAATAAAAGTTTCAAGAATTATGTCAAGAGGAATCCTTGGGTAGTAAGATTACAGACCAGTTGTTTTCTTTCTATCTCCCTGTATTAAAAAACAAACTAATAAATGTTATAAAAACCAACGAAAAGCGACTGGATTTTGAAATTTTGTTTCCCAAACGTATGTTTCAAATACATTTGTTTACACATCGTTGTGGTCAACAGAGTGAGAAAAAACTCGCTGTCATCCGTGCTGAGAGTTTCCTTCACACGAGTCGGTGTGGGGGGTCTCCTCTGCAGCCTTGCTAGTTCAGCCTGGTCTCAGTGTCCTGGCAGGGAGACATGGCAGGGCCCTTGGCCCACAGGCCCAGGTTTTCGATAACCAGTGCAAAAGCTCCTGTGTTCTTTCATGCGAGGCTGTTCAGCGGCCGGGAGGCCCAGCATACACACTCTGAATCAGGCAAACTCCTCTCTCCCTCCCTGGCAAGGGCACCTCAATCACTCCCGGTCTGCAGGAATCCACCTGTTCAGGTTACCTGTTTACCAGCGAACATTTGATGGGCTTGCAGATATCCTGGCAGATAAGCTTTCAAATGACTATGCCTACCATGTCCTTTATTTGGGAGAGCCACCGTATACCCCTGCAGCTGGCGAACAAGTGTGCTGCATTTCCTATCAGCTTCTGATAAGGATGGGGAACACTGAAGACCCAGGTACGGTTACAAGGGAACCGTTTGTGTGTGCTTGACAAACGTCACGCTACCACCTGACGTTTTACATTCAGGGTATTATCAGTTGTGCTAAATGCACAGGTTAGAACTTTAATCTCGTTCCACTAAGATGGCAGATAAAGTTGGAGTGAAATCAGTAAGGGGCTTTTTCTATCACTCCAAAGAAAAGAGTCTTAGGGGCTGAATGCTTTGCTTTTGTAATTTTCCACTAGGTTATCCTTTTCTTTTAAAAAGCACGTGATTTAACTCTCGCATGTGTTCTTACGGATGGCAACGGGCATTCCAAAGTGGATTTACAGATTTATTTATCTTAAAACTTGGGGCAGGATAGAACAAAAATCTAGAATTTAAGAAGAACAATGATCTGTTTCCTGGGATAATGTCCTAATTTTTCACTATGTGGAAAACGGACTTCAATAACAAAAAGGAGTGAGCAGTATTTGCTATGACACTGGTAATTTTAGCAGCTGTCATTTGTCAAATACCTACTATGTGCCATGTGCTGAAGTCCAGCTTTAATATGAACTGAGGCATTTCATTTCTATCACACATCATTCCTACTATACAAGAGAGGAAATATGTCTCGAGGTGTTTGAAAACACGTCCCAGGACACATAGGTGGGATGTAAGTTGCAGAGGTGGGGCTTGACCTCAGATCTTTTTTTTTTCTGAAGGCCTCTCTTTCCCGCTTTCTTTCTTCCTATGTTACGCTAATCTATTGCTACTGCCCTTGTCACTCGTGTAAGATTTACAGCTCAACAATTTGGGGCTATCCATTGGCTTCTTAGGGTAATAATACTCGGGGAAAACACAGAAACCGACTCTTTCACAACCAACTCTAGGAGGCTGGCAGCTTAGGAGACAAAATCTTTTAACTTTGAAGGAGTCTTGGTAGGTTTGAGAAGGTTACGTCATTCTAGATTCTTCTGGGCAGAAAAAGACTGAAGAATGGATTCTAATAAAGTTGAGCCTGGTGATCTTCGTGGTGATGGTGGTGGGGTGATTTTATGGAATATAGCTCTCTTGGCTGAGATTGCAAGAGCTGGATCAAGCCATGTCAGACATGCTTGGGAAACCATATGGTAAGGGAATTCCTATTTTAGGGGTTTGGGAGGTGGTGACTGAGGTGGGAGCCTACTTTATTTGCTTCTTAAAGAGCCAATCTAAAAGCACACAACCCAGGGCCAACTATCTTCTCAATTTATATGTACACAAGCACTGGATATCTAAAGTGAATAGAAGTGTATATAATTTAGAAATGGTGTATTTTCAGGTTTGCGATCATTTTTGATAGAGGTCGGCTCCCTAAGATACCAGCAAATGAAAACGGAGAAATGGGAAAACAAATACTCATTCCACTTAATCAATTCTTGGGGAATGGGACTTGTGTGTATACATACTTTACAGTATTATCGTCTTCGCTTGGCTTGGCATCCAACCCAGTGGTGGTATAAGCTTTAAGGTCAAGGGCTAATTTGGTTCCAGAAGTTGCCATAAGAATCCTGCTGCCCACAGAAAGATGACAGTTTTGAACAGTGGATTCCCCAACGCCAGAGGTCAGATGAGGCGGACTTTACCAAGTTTACATAACAAAGAGCAATTCTGTTAACTAAAATGATGAATTCCTGTCAGCACACATCAAACAAAACTGTTACAAAACATTATTGTCTGGGTTCACATTGCATAGGAAGGGTTTTTCACAAGTTCCATTTCCAATAACTCTTTTGAAAAAGCCATAATTTTTTTTTTTTTTTTTTGAGGGGGTGGTGGTGAGCAGACATCGATTTCCAGAGGAATCCATGAATGGGGCTGAGTAGGCTGCCGTCTTAAGTGCAAGACATGTCACAGTGATGTGGCAGGAAAAACACAACAGCCCTTCTGAGGAAAGGGGGCCTTCCAGGGATCAGGGATTGAGGAAAAATGCGCCGCAGTACAAAGCCTGGATTGTCCCTCTCCTCAGAGACAATGGGGTATTTAAAAGGCTCCCGGCATCAGAATTCCAACTTACTCCTTTAAGGCATTTTCAAGTCTTATGTCTCACAGCTGACAGTAAAAGTGAGGAGAGAAAGCCTGCTTTTGTGAGCTCTTTTGCAATGAGGGCGGCAGCTGGATTTGAAGATGCTATTCCTCTGCCAGCACGGTGATTCTTGAAAGGCCTAACAATTTAACGAGCCCAGTTTCTGCTTCTTAGAAAGTAGCGACGGGGGTAAGGGAAAAGCACTAAATCCCCACACTGAAAGGTCTTGGTGCGAGTACCGATTCTGCCAGTTATTTGGGTGACCTTAAGCATGACCCTCAAACCTTCCTCGTTTGTAAAGAATAGTAACGGTCCCCGAGCCCATTTCTCTGGGTTGCTGTGAAAAACAAAAGCAATAATGTATGCAAAGGTAGTTTATTACCAAGAGTTTCAGAAACAGAAAGGACCATTAGCTTTAACATTCCTGTATGGACAATGCTCTCCCTTGAAAAAGACTTTGGGGAGGGGTTTTCCACAAGTAAGTTAGGACGTTTTTCCTTTGATTAATCCTCTTCTTAGGCTATTGAATCTCTTAGCTTCCTAGTCATTTGGTTAAATTATCCGCTCCAAAGTGACTGTAATAATAGCGAACCTTAGGGTGGGGAGACCCATCGTTTCTAACCAGATCCTTAAATTACCCTCATTTCCAAAGCTAGGACATCTTATACTGATATGCTCTCACTTTTCTTCCTCTTTGGCCAACTCAGTAAAAGTGAATCGTCAAGATCAGTGTAAGTTTCTACACAAAAATGAACTGTACTGGCCTTGGCACCAAGGGACTAAGACCTCAGTTGCAAAAATTAAATTCAAAAAGCTGGAAGAAAAATGCCATATTAACATTTAAAAGCTGCAGTTTTCTCTAGATGCCAGAGTACACACGGCCAGTTATAGGACAACCAAAGCAAACAGCGCATTAAATTTGGGTGCACATTGCATATGTGTGGTATGAATTCACATTTACAGAGCTTTGTCGGGGGAAGGAGCAGACATTACTGTGGAGCAGGTGCTAACGGTTAGGAGTCCTTCATGAATTGTCTTCCTTTCTCCTTTTTCTTTGGCCAGCCATCTTCAAGACTCAAGTGGATATTCCGCACCAGACCCCACACTTATTTCTGGCAGAAACGTGCCACCCTCACAGAGACCATAAATGGGAAAGTTGAGTTTTCGATTTAGGATTTCTAGAACGCATTACGGCAGATGCCTGGGAAAGCTTTGGAACATTGTTCAATGTCCTTGCTCTCGCAGAAATGATCTTGGGGAGTCACCTTGGTCAGCATTAGGAAGGGAAATTATCTCTAAGGCCCGAAAGGTAGGTATGTCCCTTTCTAAGAAGGTTTGCAGGCATTTAAGACAGTCTCTCTTGGGAGGTTTTGCTGCCCGCTCCAATGTTCAGGAAAGGGAGTATTAGAAAATGTTTTGCTTGAGAAATTTCCAGGCCCTCGGAGTGACTTGTGGCATGAGAGGTTGGTTGGGATTCTAATAGATGGTAGATGCTTGTGCCCTCCCTGACCCAGTGTAGAAGGGCAAGCTTCCAACCCAGGTAACTTCTGGGCATGTGAATGGTGGAAGCTTGGCCATGAAGTGTCAGCTTTGTGACCTGCCCCTGTATCCCCAGACTAGGATCTGTCTGATACCCCCTATTGGGGTTTGACTCACCAGGTCAATGCTCCCCCTTGTGGTGATTTCTGGAGCTGCTCTCAGAGAGGAAGTGCGGGGTGGGTGTAGGGGGTTAGAATGCATGTTCTGGAGATGAACACTGGTGACCTCCAAACTGAAGAAGGGGGTGGTGACATTCCAGTTACACGCCTGTTCCAAATAGTACATATGGCTTTCTCTTTCAGTTTTTGAGACAACTCTCGAACTGGCTGCTTTCAAATTCTCTTGCTTCGCAATTCTGACCTGAATTCTCCCCACCTCACAAATATCTTTCTCAGTCACATCTCTTGTTTGGGTGAGTGGAGATGAAATGACGCACAGCCTGATTGATTACAGTGTGATGTCTGTACCAGGTGTCAGGCCAGCCAAACAGCTTGACATGTGTTTGCATGAAACCAAACTATAACCTTCCCAAACTTAACTTCTTTGTTTCATTTAATGCAGTCTTACTTACCAATGTATTTTTGAATGGTTTTTGGGTGTAGTTTAAAATACTGGGTTACAGCTCTGCAACGGGTACCTACCTCATGTTTATTTAACCACAGACAGCAGCTTCCTTTGAAAATGAAATCAGTTATCATGTATATCATTTATGGACCGATTCATTCCAGTCCACATTTTGTTTGACCTTAAGCTGTGTCCGCCAGTATTCATAACAGTTGTCCTAAGCAGCACCAAGACCTTAGCGGATGAAAGATAAAGCACGTGTTTGGTCTATGACCTTGATTACAACATGTTTTGATGTGATGATATGGATTTACCTTGGCTCACATTTGTTTGACCAAGGCCACAGATAATGTTTCAAATCAGAAGAGAATCATTTACATGGGGGAAAATATCCCCTGAGTTTGAGTCAACATGGTGGGAACCCAGCCTAAAACTAGGTTTTTGGGGAAATCAAAGAGTAACAAGTCCCAAGTAACAAACATGTAATGTCACAACTACTATATATATTACATATTCATTTAAATCAAGCCAACATCATCACTAAGCACCTACTATGTGTAGGAGGAGTCCAAGAACCTTGATGAACATTGTTTCTTATTCTATGCACCACAATTTTAACAAGTTCCAATCACTATTTGTTTTCCATTCACTCAACAATGAAAGTTCTTTCACCGTGCCAGGCAATCACATCTAAGTATTTGCCCTTCTCAGGGTTTAACAAAACGTTTCAGACACAGACTATCAAAGAATGAGGACTATACAAATGTCTCCCTGTGATAACAGGACTCAGTGGCGACTAGAGCGGCTCCAAGTCTCCAGAAAGTTTCCACAGCCTCCCAGTGCCGTCCTGCCACGTGATTGCAGGAACTTGAAGTGGCTCCAAAGACTGAGACCAAGGTGACTGTCCTCACCCTTCCAGCAAGAGTCCGTGCAGGGCCTCTGTGCCATTATCACAGGGGCAGGGGCTTTATGACCATCTCCTCGCCATTGCCCTTTAGGCCAGTCCCTTTGTATTATGGATGAGGACGTGAGGACCAGAATAAAGTGACTTGTTCAAGGTCACTGTTAGTCCATCTCTGTGCCAGGACTGGAGCCCCAGTCTGAGGACTCCCATTTTTATGCTTTTTTTTTTTTAATTTTTTATTATTTATTTATTTATTTATTTATGGCTGTGTTGGGTCTTCGTTTCTGTGCGAGGGCTTTCTCTAGTTGCGGCAAGCGGGGGCCACTCTTCATCGCAGTGCGCGGGCCTCTCACTATCGCGGCCTCTCTCGTTGCGGAGCACAGGCTCCAGACGCACAGGCTCAGTAATTGTGGCTCACGGGCCCAGTTGCTCCGCGGCATGTGGGATCCTCCCAGACCAGGGCTCGAACCTGTGTCCCCTGCATTGGCAGGCAGGTTCTCAACCACTGCGCCACCAGGGAAGCCCTATGCTCTTTTCTTCCGCTTAATCTAAAGCATCTTTAATCTTTTTGATTTCTAAATGAACAGTGTCCTCTGTCACCTCTGAGCTTTTGCAGACAAGCTGTTCTATCTGCAGGTCCACAATCTTCCTATATACCCATGGACCCTCACTTTTGACAAGTGACTGGTTTATTCCTAAGATCTTAGTTAAAACATCACTTCCTCTAGAATACTCTTCCAGACCCTCTGAGACTGAGTTAGGTGTCACTCCCGTGTGTTCTCCTGCCATCTGTACTGAAGCCAATTCCAGCATTTCTCACCCTATAGCGTAATCACCAGGATCTCCCGCAGGCTGCAGGCTGAGTGATGAAAGGGACCCATCATGCCAGTTTGTATCCCTGATGTTGAGTGCAGTGCCTGGGGCTCAGTAACTGTATTTTGATTGGATAAATGAATGAAAGAACCAGCATTCTCTCTTCACAGAGTGAGGGCTGAGAGAAGAATGCTACTGATGGGTAGGGACCCAGCTTGGACAGGTGGAGAACTGGTAGAAAAGGATTTGAGTCTGTGAAGTCTAGATCCCAGATGAGCCTTCCTCTGTGGTTATTCGCCTTTGAACCTTAGAATATGTACTCTTCCAATTTTAATGATTTGGAATTTCTAGAGAGGCTTACAACAAAGCCATGAGGAATTTAGGAAGGACATGGCTAAGAAGACCCGACCCACCATTGCTCTCGGGCTCTGCTGGAGAACACTTCCCAGAAGAGGCCCATCAAGGGCCTTCTCAGAGGCTCCCCTGGGATCAGGCAGGAGCTGGGCCTTTTACCTGCCAGTGTACCTGGTTAACACCCACCTTTTTAAAAAATTCCTTGCAGATGCTGCCAAGGGTGATTCTTCTTCCAAGTCACTGCTGTGATGCAGCTCATACAGGAAGGGAAGAGGGATATTCTTGTACTAAATAACCCAGGTACCTACAGGGTTCCCAGGGCGGGCAGCTTAGAGGCTTAGCAGAGGCATGGATTTCCTAGGGTACCTCTCGGGGCCAGCTGGTTGGCATTGCAGCCCCAAGAAGCTGATGTGGCAGAATTCTGGCCTTGACGTTGGAGAGGAAGTGTTTCCCACTGTGCCTGAAGCAGGTACCTTGTTCTGGAGATCAAAACTCGGCTTTTATATCTGCAGAGCAATAAGGCTCTGGACATTTTCACATTGGCTATCACATACTCCATGAGGGTCCTCCTCAAAGGCCAGAGCCCACCTTCAAATTCCAGGGCTACGGCAACATGCACTAGAATAGGACGGTTACTTAGTACTATGGTTTAGGAAAAACTCAATTGTTCCTCCCCTAAGTGACTTCCCATATTACTCTTCTAGCATGTTTTCTCACCTATAAAAGGACATATTTGAATGAAATCACCTTCAAAGTCCATTTTACTTCTACATTTCTTTGATTTTACCATCAGAGTCCCTAGTTCCTCTCTCAGAATATTTCCTGTAAAATGCTAGTTGCCCCAACTAAACAAAAACAAAATAAATGAACCAACAAAACCAAACAAAAACAAACAAGTAGCTACAGAGAACAGAGTAGTGGTTACCAGAGGGGAAGAGGCAAGCAAGAGAGCAAACTGGGTAGAGGGGGTCAAGTGTATGGTGACGGTTGGAAATTAAATTTTTGGTGGTGAGCACAGTGTAGGGTAAACAGAAGTAGAAACAAAATTATGCACACATGAAACTTATATGTTATACTATGGACGTTTGGAGAAGATCTTGACATTGTCCCTGCCCTACAGCAACAAGGGTTTGGAATATGGGCCATGGGTTTCAGGAGGTTGCCGGTCCTGAATAAGAGGGTGAGGAAGTGGATAGGTATGATTTTGGTGGGTCAATCTCAGAGGTGCTCTGTACTAAGGAGCCTTTACATGTGGTCATTACTGAGCTTTCTGCCTAATTCACTCTTCCAACAAGTATTCATCAATCGCCCACTGTGTGTCCTTGTGAACTGCATTATTATTCTAGGCACCGGGGACGGTGGTGAATAAGATGTGCTGACAAAAACTGGAAACTCAGTGGGGTGTTGGTAAGGGAAGGTCTTGCTATTGGGCCACAGAGTAGCTTGATCATTTAGGAAAAAAATATTATTTTACACTGAAATGTTGAAAGACTCTCAATGTGTGGTATTTCACAACTCAGCCATTCTAGAACTGCAAATATGGGGCCTTGGAAGGTATTGCCCTAGGCGACCACAGATTACAGGCAGCACATTAGACAGAAATCTCTGATTTATGAGACGGGTGAGATAACATCTTTTAGGAAAGGAGACTGGGAAATCACCTCTGTTGGGGATCTTTAAAGAGAGAATAGCTATCAGTCTAGAAGCACCGAGCTGACTTCTTGTTCTGCTTATGCCAGGCTGTGTTGGCATATGACCAGCAGGGTAGGGGCTCTGAGTCTGCTTTTTGGCGGTGGCAATGGGGGCGGTCTTAAGTTTCCTGCCACTGATGACCCACGGCCTGGATGAGGGCGAAGGGTAAACTTATCTAACCGACAGGTACAAGAATTCAGTGGAACCCCATAGCATTGACTGAACACATACGTTCAGGATGGCTTATTGCAAGCCCAAGTGTGCCTGTTCTGAGGAACTGCTGGAGAACTGATAGAAGTGATTTAAAGTAAGAGAGGGGGGAGGGCTGGAGGACAAGTAAGTTTGAAAAATGCTTTGCTGATCAAAGTCAACCAAGTTTCTTTCCCGCAGGACTCCTCAGAGTCTTTAATGTGAAAATGTACCTTTTGAAGCACTGGGGTGGGGGCCAGGAGGGAGAGCCTGGAGCAATTTGCAAATATATTTGGAAAAATGCAACCCTTCCCTAGAGGCACATCATATGGGGCCAGTGTTCTTGGAAGATGCTTTGGAAAGCACTGGCTTAGGAAGACACTGTCATCAGGCTTGAGCTATAATTTAGAGCAAAATTAAGGGAGCTATTTCTCTTTTTCTCCTTTTACTGAGACGTGCATTTTAATATGAAGAAACATTTTCTTCAGCACTTTAATATTTTCAAAATTGCTATGCTACCCATTAGAGAAAATACCTCAAGTAAAGCAAAACAGAAATTTTAAAAATAAATAAAATTAAAAACCACCTTCCCCCCCTTAGTCCCTTGTATTTAAAAAATACATGTTCTTATTAGGCTTCATAGGGGTCAAGAAAAACCTGAATTTTTTTTTTTTTTTTTGTCTTTTGAAAAATATTTACCATTTGTAGTGTAGGGAATTTTTTAAAATTTAGATATAAAGATCTCTCTCTCTATATTTACAGCTATTTATACCTCTATCTATGTATCTGTTGATCCGTTATATTTATATAGTCCATAAGTTAAAAATATATAACCCTAAAAAAGAACGACAAATAAAATATAATCTTTGTGAAGACCTGTGGACACCTGAAATATTTAAAGGAAAATCTTTAAAAAGGAAGAAATATAGTATAAATCAATCTATTTATTATATAACTGTGGTTTTATCATATTTAAACCATAATTATAAATATATTACTAAAGATTGGTTTGGTAGGACTGCAGCAATTCCAAAACCAGCTGGAAGGCTGGATTAAAATGTCATTTCCTGAGTCCCAGGCCCAGAGATCTGATTCAGTGGGCCTGGTGGGGGGCCTGGGAACCTGCATCTTTAACAAGCTCCCCAGTAGTTCAGATGAACGGATGCCACTTTGAGAGAAATTAGGTTAGAGGTTAAGAAACAATATGAGGTATGGGAAACATGTGATTGAGGCTATGTGATGTACTCGACTGTATGCAAATTTAAAGTGGCCAATATAATTTTGAAACAACATTCAAAAAATATGCTTTATTATAAAATGTTTCTAGGCAGCTGGGGTTTTGTGATGGGCATTATGGAATAAATGGATGTGGTGGGATAAATAGTCTGACCATATTTTTTTCTATTACTCTCCTTTGATAACAGAGGATGTGTTTTGTATGTCCCAAGTTTATCTGCTTGGGGAGAAAAAGACATGGGTCAGTGTTTGCAATTTCAGGAACATTTTACATCGGCTTCATGTGTTGAGTTTATGATATATAAGGTTACAAAGCATTTTCCTCCATAAACACAGTTTATAGGGCAGATTAGATTGGCCCTTCTGACAGATTAGATAGGTTTTCGTTTTAGCCTTTGATGAAATGCAGCAAGAGCACAAGGGATGTAGTTTTTAAAATGTCATCGTAATAAAAGGTTCTGGGATTAGCCCCTGACTCTGTCAGCTACCATGAGAAAGTGAATGAGTCGGTGGGGCATTACCAGCTACCAATAAGACTTACTCTTG
The DNA here is from genome assembly GCF_949987535.1 of Balaenoptera acutorostrata. NCBI lineage: Eukaryota > Metazoa > Chordata > Mammalia > Artiodactyla > Balaenopteridae > Balaenoptera > Balaenoptera acutorostrata. Next base: position 23,710,463 of record NC_080073.1, on the reverse strand, counting down.
CACACAACGAGAGGAAAAGAGGGTCCCTTTTCTCTGGAATAAGGTTGGTCACTGCTGCCTCGTATGAGGAAATCACACCATCAACCAAAGATGGACATACTTGTGTGAACTCTGAGAACATTCACCACCCAGAGTGAATCTTAGTTTTCCTTAATTAAAAAAAAAAGCTATAAAAGCAGCTTCTTTTCACTCCATCAGTTATACATCTTTGCTTTTCTCTCCACCTAAAACTGGGGCTCTTAAATTCTGAGGGGCCATTAACTCCATTATATGATTGTATATGAGCAAGTTTATATGTTTTCCTAATATCTATTTGGTTAGTGAGAGGAGAAGGACACATCGTGTCGTCTGTGGCTGCCACAGTTTCCCTGGTGTTTTGTACAAAATATAAACCCAAGTTAATCCCTACAACAGCCAGTTCTCTGGATGAGGAAACTGAGGCACAGAGAGGTTAAGTAAGTTGCCCAATGTCACACAGCTAGTAAATGATGGAAGTAGATGCAAACTCAGGTAGCCAGGCTCGAGAGTCATTCCTCTTAAACTGCTATTCTACACTCTCCCTTATAATATTAACAATATGGTTAGGCTCAAAGAACTCCAAAGAGATTGGCCTAGATGGGTGAGATGATAAGAATCAAGATCTAATAGGAGTAAATAAGGGTTCAGTGGAATTATTAATAAGTACACACCCTTTAACTTCCAGCATGCCTATCTTCTATTTCTCCTTCAACATATCGCCTTGATAGACTGAGCACTAATAGCTCTTGGAAGGGGAAATGATAGTGGAGATAATGAATAACAACAAAACAAGAGTAGCAGAAATACTAATGGTACTAGGAATGCTAACGTGTTGTGTATTTGCCATCTGAGCACCTCCATGTACACTTCACACAGAACATTTCACATACATCATCTCCTTTAATCTTCTCCACAAACCCATTTTTCAAATGAAGGAACTAAAGCTTAGAGGTGCTGTAATGGACTCAAAGTCACATCATTAGTAAGTAGCAGAGCCTGAATTCACCTAGGGGGAAGGACGTTCTTCAGTAAGGTGACTCCCTGAATCTCTTGTTGAGAGGCCCTGAATTTGTATTCAGAACACCACAGACAGCTTGTTTTGCAGCTCACCGCTTGCTTCAGTGTGACAGTCGTTCATACTATTTGCCAAGTATTTCCAGGCTCCCACCTTCTGAGCACTTAGAAGGATTTCATTGATTCCCCCGTCCCTCTCCTCTGCCTACCCGCCATTGGCACAATACTGTCAATCAGACTACAGACTTTATTTCATTTCCTCCAGTTTTCACGAGCACTCATGGGTGTGTGCTGGAGGTGGGGGGGGGTGCTTGTCTCTGTCATCTGAGCCCATGGGTAGCGTATCTGGTCACTTTAAGATTTGGTGGTTGTTACCACAGCAGAGCTTACCCTACCCTGACTCATTCATCTAATCTCCCCTTCACTTAGGTGCAAACTCAAAGGTCACCTGATTCCTGGAAAACACTCCTTTGCCAGAAGCCATGGACAAAAATGTTTCCACTGGTCATTTGGAGATCAGAGGTGATTCTGGGTTTTGTGGGTGAGGTGGGATCGGAGGGGGCGGGGGGGGGGTTGTCACATCTATATATTTTCTTTGCTTTTAGCTTTTTAGACAACACTTTGTTACTTGAATCAGGTTGGAGAACTCAGGCCTCCTGAGAAGTGAAGGCCCAGGACATGTGGCAGTGACAAGCCTGATAATGTGAGAAGAGAGGTGACAGAAGGATCATAGAAGAGCTTAGTATGTATAGGGTGGGAAAAAAAGATTTTATTACCAACGCTCTCGCATCAACTGAACAAACATGCTGATGTTATTTCACGTCTCATCCACACAGCCTGGCAAAATATGATGAAAGCATGATAAGTGAGGAAAGATTTGTGCTTTCCCAGAATTACCATTTTTCTCTCCAATACTGTAATTTTTTGTGGCAAGTGTTCAAATAGCCAATCTACTTTGGAAATTACTTTTTTTCCCTTTTGCCTTAGGGAACTGTTGTCTCAGATTATTTTGATCAACTCTTGAGCCATAGTCTTAGGACCGAGAAACAACCACTTTGCAGATGTTGTTCTAGAAAATTTAAGTCTGAATAAGTGGAAAAAAATTGGTTAAGAGTCTGAAGACATATTTAAATTTCCATGGACTGAGGAGCTGTGTTGTTTGAATTCTTTTTCTTTTTTTGTTTTTAAATTAATTTTATTTATTTATTTTTGGCTGCATTGGGTCTTTGTTGCTGCGCATGGGCTTTCTCTAGTTGCGGCCAGTGGGGGCTACTCTTCTTTGCGGTGCACGGTCTTCTCATTGCGGTGGCTTCTCTTGTTGCGGAGCATGGGCTCTAGGCACGCGGGCTTCAATAGTTGTGGCACACAGGCTCAGTAGTTGTGGTGCACGGGCTTAGTTGCTCTGTGGCATGTGGGATCTTCCCAGACCAGGGATCGAACCTGTGATCCCTGCATTGACAGGCAGATTCTTAACCACTGCGCCACCAGGGAAGTCCTGTTTGAATTCTTTAATGCTTGCTTTATATAGTCTTTTAATTGAAATTTTACTTTGAGATAATTGAAGATTCACATTTGGTTTCAACAAATAAAACAGAGACGCTAACTCCATGTACCTTTTACCTGATTTCCCCCAGTGTTAACATTTTGCAAAACTATAGTTTAATAGGGGAATTCCCTGGTGGTCCAGTGCTTAGGACTCCACACTTCCACGGGTTCGATCCCTGGTCGGGGAACTAAGATCCCGTGGGCGGCACAGTGCGGCCAAACAAAACAAAAACAACAACAAGAAAACCCTGATCTTTAAAAACAAAACCAAAAAACCTATGGTTTAACAGCACAACCAGGACATTAACATAGAGACAAATCTGCCAATCATATTCACATTTCTGCAGTTTCACTTGGACTTGGGTCTGTATGTGTATATTTAGTTCTATACAATTTTACGACCTGTGTAGGCTCCTGTCTCCACCACCACGGTCAAGACACTGAACAGTTTCATCACCACAAGGATCACACGAGTCGCCCTTTAATAATTACACTCAACTTCCTCCCACCTCCTTCCCTTCCTCCCATGGTTCCTAATCCCCCTAGCAACCGCTAACATATTGTCAGTTTTTAAACTGTTGTTACTCAGAAATTTTATATAAATGAAATCATCAATGTGAAATCTTTTGGGACTTTGGGATGCTGGTAGATGTCATCTGGACAAAGAGAAGAAAATGTATCACGGGAATAAACACACGTTCAAATGAGTGTTTGGAGAGAAAAAAAGAATCTGGTAGCAGGAAAACAACTAATAAAGGGCTCGTTACGTGGAAACTATGGCCTTGGATCTATCACATTCGTTATTTGGGAAGGAAAATAGGTTCCAATGAAGCAGGAAAAGAAGACAGTCCCTGTGAAGCATTTAAATTGCTCTGGATTTTGGGGGTGTACGTTTGCTGAGAGTTTAGTTAACCTATTCAAGTTTGTGTTTCAATATGCTGTCTCCTAAATTAGGTTTTCAAGATTGTTAAAGGATATCTTATTAGATTAAGGTCTAAAAAAAATCAAATTTGTGATGTAATATAATCCTTACTATACATTCTATGAAAAGGTAAACACATATATACTTATATAAGGCATATCTAAATGATTTTAATACTTTCGAGCTACACTAGTAGTGAAGTTAGGTAAAATATGTGAAGCTTAATCTAACATAATCTCTCAATTTAGAAGGCTATTTAAAATTGTCAGTCTGACTCCTAGTCACCTGCTATACCTTTCCATTCTTTCTCAATGTGAAGACTGCCCTCTAGTGTTCTATTTTTTAAGAATTAGTAGACTAAGTCTGATTGTGAGTGGGTATTTGGATACAAATTGCTTTGGCGATCAGTTCCACAGATACTGTTACACACCTATCCCATGCTGAGCCCTGATTAGGAAGGTCTGCCTTATTATAGAACTGCTTCAAACCATCACAGCTATTTCCAATGACCTCTAGGTACACATTATCAAACTGAAAGCTAATATTATGGAACTAAGAGTGTAAAACAAGAGCTGGTATATCATTAAGTCAAATTCAAAGGAAAATCTGCACCAGTCTGCTCATATGTTTAAAAGTTACTTCCTGAAATGTTTACTCTTAAAAACCGTTCTATTCAGAGATGAGTTCCTAAAAAAAAAAGACTTTCAAAGATATCACTTCTAAATGATACCAAACATTTAGTACCACGGATGGCAATTTGTCATGAGAATGATCTAATGAGGTTTTAAAATATTTTATTAGAGAAAATTTCAAACATTCACAGAGGTAGAGAGAATGGTGTCCTAAACCTCTATGTGCCCATGGCTCCGCTTGAGCCATTACTGAAATTCCGCCTATCAAATTTCATCTGTACTTCCCTCTCTACTCCCAACACCTCCATTTCAAATGATATTTTCATCAGTTTAATAAATTGTCATATTTTGAATATCAAAACCCATCTTTCAGGGCTTAAGACCTTCTTTAAAACAGTATTCAATGTACTGAACTCTATTTGCCTGAGGAGAGAAAAATGAAGTTATAGCAAAGTTGAGGGTAGTAAAAGTAAGGTACTGTAAAGGTATTGTAAAAGTTAGCTTTTAGCTAATGATTAACTACCACTAAGGCAAAAAAGGTTATCAAAAGAAAGACAACGAGAGAGAGAGAGGCATATGGAAAGATGGAGAGAGGGAAGAAGTAAGAGAAAGAGGAGAGAATGAAGGAGGTCTTAAAGAATGAAATGAAAAGTTTAAGTCTCTCACAGACACCTCCTCCAAGAAGCCTTCCCTAATGGAAACAATTAACCACTGTTTCCTCGACTTACTTTTTCTTATTCCATTTTGCCTCCTTTTAAATAAAATGCTGCCAAGATCTGTTTTCCCAAGTAGTTACATGCTTGTTGAAGGCTAGAATTACCTATTTGTGTATTGCCTTATCTTCCCTGGAAAATTCCAACAGACTTCTAAGAAGTTTCCCTACATCGATTCTTGACCCTTACTATTTTTCAGACAGCAATCAGGGTGATCTTAAGACCTGACTTGGATCCCATCGCTCCTTTATTCAAACCCCTATAAAGGCTTCCCATTTCACTCAGAATGAAGCTGAAGTCCTTACTGTGGCCTCAAGCATTCCAGGTATCCTCTGCCACAGGGCCTTCGCACAGCCTGTTTCCCGTGCCAGGAACGTTCTGCCCTGAAATGTCCACTTGGCCAATTCACTCGTCATTTTCCAGTTATATAGTCTCTTCCACTTCCCTACTCCAGCACCTCTCACCTCTCCCTTACTCCACTCTACTTTTTTCCACAGCAAGTATCACCAAACGGCTCTGTCTGCCCTGTTGGAATGTAAGCTCCCTGTACAGAACGTGTCCTCATTGCCTTGCGTAGAGCTTGTCACATAGTAGATACTCTAGAAGTATCTGTAGGATGGATATTGAATGAATCCCGTCTCAGAGTGTGTTGAAGGCATACTTAGTAAATGTTTGGGGAATGAGCCAATGCATGAATTTTGACCCAAACTTGTTCTGAAAAACCAAAATGCATGAGAAAGCAGGGGAGAAATAGTCAAAAAGTGAGACCAACTGTAATTAATTTTCAAACATAGAGCAATGTAGCAGCTCTATTAAGTGTGAAAACTTTAGCTGTGAACCTAGAGGATGAATTCTGAGAAATCACGTGAAATGTTCTGGCTAGCTCTGTTTCAGAACCAGCTTCTGATCCTGAAAGTTGCATTCTACAATTTTCCTTAAACATCTGGCTCTGGTACAAATCTTTTGAAAAGAGAAGTTAGCAACCCCCATCCACCCCAACCTGGCATACCCAATACTGGGCGTTTCAAAGCAGCCTTCCCCCTTACTAGATGCTTTCTTTTCCATTGTTTCTCGTGCTAAGCGACAACATACACCCTTTTGCAAAAAACAGTTTTCATCTCTATCACCATGCAGCAATTTCCCTGGGAACAAAAATAATAAGTGTAGAAGGGAAAAAGCACAAAGGCCCTTCTTAAGTGGGTGGTCAATATCACTTTAATTCTTGGTTGTAATCCTCACAAAGCCAAAGCCCTGTGAACTATTAAATTACTCTGGGGATTTCCTCTGGGCTCCCTGCCCCAGCTGGTCTCAGGATGTTCTCGGCAACAGGCAGCTTGGGTAATGTTCTCTGAACACCTGTCACCTGCTTTGTACAATAATCTAAATAGAATGTGAATACAAAGGCCTATTATCAATTATGCAACGATCCGTTTGGCCCAGGCTGCGTGTCTGTGTGGCCTCCTTCAGAGCGTGTTGAACACTCCCTGAGCAGGCACATAAAAACACAGCAGACAAGAAAGGGCATGAAGAGCTGGTTGGTAACTCTGTACTTCCAGGTTTGGTTAAATGAGTGTGGACACATGGAGGTGATCAGTGGGTGGAGGCAGATGTTTGCGTGATGCCAAAGGTGGGGGATGTGGGCACAGCATGTGTTGGGGTGTGTGTGTGTGTGTGTGTGTGTGTGTGTGTGTGTGTGTGTGTGTGTGTGTGTGTGTGTGTGTGTGTGTGTGTGTGTGTTTTGAGTACAGTTGACCCTTGAACAATGAGGAGGTTAGGGGCTCAGACCGCCCTCGCAGTCAAAAATGTCTCTATAACTTACAGTCCCCCCTCGGGATCCGCGGTTCCTCGGCATCCGTGGTTCGGCATCCGCGGATTCAACCAACCCTGGCCCCCTAGTACTGCAGGTATTTATTGAAAAATGTCTGCGTATAAGTGGATCTGCACAGTTTAAACCCTTGCTGTTGAAGGGTCAACTGTAGTTCATTCTCCACCGATATTACACCAAATGATATTCAAACTCTTGGTATTAGAACCTGGCTTCTTACCTTTCCACCATCTTTCCTTAATGTGTGGCATGTCTAGGATAACCAGCTGTCCCCCAGCTGCACAGAACTGAGGGAACATGGGACTTTCAGTGCTCAAACTGGCAAAGTCCTGGGCAAATTGGTACAAGTTGGTCACCCTGTATCATAACGTTCAATATTTGTTTGCATGGAGTCTATTTTTCAACTCACCATTACATACACAATGCACCTATGCTTCCAAGAGGGACTAAACCCAGTATTAAAGATATTCAGAGAGCAAGACTACAAAAGGGAGAAATATGAAGCCAGAGATGCATCTAAATATGGCCAGTGGAGGCCAGTGGCAGCAGTCTCCCTGGGAGCAGGTGATAACAGACTGCAACGTCTGTAGAGGACTTTAAAACGATAATAAAACTGACTAAAAGTCAGTCTGCTTTTAATTATTAGCGTGCACCAGCAATAGTAAATAAAGTCAACGATAAAATACTCGTCTTGGCTGAGACAGATAACCCCCACTGCACCCTCCCCTTGGTATGCTACGGTACGGAGCAAGAGACCTAATCCATTACCTGTAAATGTCTTTTTTTTTTTTTTTTTTTTTTAAATTGAGAGCTTGCTATGGTTATGCTAAGTCCTTGACATGCTTTTCTCATCTAATCTTCTCACCAACTTATAAGGAAGATACTCTTACTTTTCCCATTTCGTAGATGAGGTACTAAGAATTAAAAAGTCTCTTGCTTAGCTACTGTGTATAAAATAGATAAACATGAAGGTCCTACTGTAATAGCGCAGGGAACTATGTTCAATACCTTGTAATAAGCTATAATGGAAAAGAATAAGAAAAAGAAATATTTATATATATATATATATATTTTGCTATACACCAGAAACTAATACATTTTAAATTAACTACACTTCAATTTAAAAAAAAAAAGAATAGACATTGTGTGATCATCTTAAGTGAAATGTAGTGAAATAAAATTTCAGTGCCCTAAAAAAAATGTCTTTTGCTTAAGACCACACAGATAGGAAGTGGACAATCTGAATCCTGAGGCTGAGGCCAAAGATAATGCTCTTAACTTGGGTGATATGTTGCCTTTACACCTGGCTCCTACTTGAAGACAAGGCTGAAAGCCAACTCCACAATGTTGCACACTCAAGTGGTGGGGAATGAGATAGCACTGGTGAGTCAAACATAAGAGCTGCTTAACAAATATTTGTTCAATAAGTGAGCGAATAAATGAATGAATACACTGGGGGAAAACCCTGGTGGCTTCACAGAGTTACCAGATGCCACAGAGTTTCGTGTTCAAGCAGGACAGAATCTTCTTCATTTTTCCATCAGTTGGGGCTTGCCAGAATCCTAAGAATTTAGAACATGGAAGACAGACCTGGTTCCTGTCCCTGTCACTCTCCTCTTTGGTAAGATGCTTACACCAGTGGACACCAAGTGCTGGGGATGAGCTGGACCAGGAAACACTACTGTCTTTGCAAGATTCCTTCTTCTTAGACTAGCTTCTTTCAGCTTATAAGCCATGTGGAATGGAGGACCCAGAATTGAGATAGTTTCTGAAGGTTTGATGTAGGCAATGAGGCCATCATTAATGGGGTCCCCAAGAAGGCCCACTTCCTGCAAATCTACCTGACATGTTAACAAGGCTGATGTTCCCTGCTCTTCCTATGGACAGTCTAATTTGGTGACTTTCCCATGATTTTAGGGGTAGGCTCTCAACTAGAGGCTGCAGACTGATGTTTCATGGCCTACATCTGGTTAGTAAATATATTTTGTTTGGCCTGGAGTGCTCCAAAAATTTTTAAATTAGTTGACACATTAAAGAATAGGAAGACATTGCATGAAAACTTACGTTCCTGGCTTCTCCTGACACATTAGAAAAGCTGGACAAACACCTACCCAGCAGCACTGGTGAAGGCTAGTACTGGCTGACTCCTTTAGACAAGGCATGTGTCTCTAGTTTCTGCAAGTCCCACCATACCCTATCTCCCACCATACCCTATCATAGACTCAACCCACTTCACTGATTTCTGTCACCTGTCTACTCCCTGCATGCACCTAAGCTTGTGATCTTTGCTCTAGATCTGCACTGTCCAATCCAGTAGCTACTAACCACCTGTGGCTAGTTAAATTTGTATTTACATTAATTTAACATTAAATAAAATTTAAAATTTACCGCCTCATTGCTGTATAGCAGAAATTAACATGGCATTATAAATCAACTATACTTCAATAAAATTAAAATTAAAAACTGAAATAAAATTTAGCACCTCAGTTGCACCAGCCACACTTCAAGGGCCCCTTAGCCACAGGTGGTTGGTTAGTGGCTACCATATTGGGCAGCATAGGTTAGAACATTTCCACCATTGAATAGAATCTGTTGGACAGCGCTGCTCTAGACATTAACTATTTCAGAGTCATGGCTAGCACCACCACGTATCACCCACTCAACAAACTTTACATCCTGAAAATTCATTTATGGCAAGAACAGAAGGAGGAGGAGGAGAAGGAAGTGGAGGAACCATTTGTAGAGCACCTACTCTCTGTCAAATACTATAATAATGACATTCCATGAACTGTCTCATTTAATTCTTTAAACAGTCCTATGACAAAAGGGAGATTATAACTGCTCTTCATTCTAAAGATGAAGACACAGAGGCTTAAAAGTTAATTAAATTGCCAAAGGTTATATCACGAAGATACGGTAGAACCAGGATTTAAACCAAGGTGTGTTTGGTTCTAGAACTCATGCTCCTGATGGTCATTCAGTAATGCAGAGTCTGTAGAGATGGATCCACGTCTCCATTAGCAGTGACCCTGCTGGAAAGCCAGGGGGAAGGGATGGGTTAGCGTTAGGGTCCACAGGGATCTGGCTGAAGCTTGCACCAAATTAGTCCAGTGAGATAACATATTCTTGGCCAATCCTAATGCCCACTCCAAAAAAAACTGGGTTGACAGTGATATTTTCATTTCTAGAGTAATTCTACTGCCGATTCTTTTCCGTGATTTGAGAATTCATAGCTGCCAATTATTAGCTGATTTTAAATATTGATAGCTACTCCAACTATTTATCAAAAAGCGAATTTATGTTGGCATTCAGACAAAAATGACACTTTTCTTTTCAAAGAGGGTTTATTATGTGTTGTTCCATTCTTATTTAGAAGTGTCATTTTCACAAAGCAGCACTTACTTACTTAATAACATCATGTGCTTAGAATGGGGAAAACAAAGAAAACACTAGCTTTCACCTACTATGTGGCAGAAAAATTGCTGATAACTTGGAAAGAGGATGTTAAACTAATTTTGTTATGGGTAAGAATTTTGATATTATTTTCATGTCTGTGGGAAAAATAATTACCATGGTCCCAGTGCACAAACATATTTTTGTTGCTTCTCTGTGTATGTGTTACAAATTCTTCTTGATGATTCTCCTTTTTTCCTGTTTTATTTACAACTTTTTACTATTTGACAGTTCTTTTGTTCACTAGCATTGTTTTCCATTTGCATGCTTTTAAATTATGATTTTCCTTTAAAGAATGCAATGCATATAAAATTACATCGAGTTACCATTAGCTGAAGAAGAGTGAACAAATTTTTAATCAAGTAGAATGGTTTTTAAATGTAAAGGAAGAAATTCATTTGGCTTCTGTCAAGCTTTTTCTATGTTCTATATTTGAAAATTATTTTGTAGTTTTCTAAACTATAAACATTTATCAGAAATATTTTTATGACAGGATGTGCTTTGTCAGGGCCCATAACTATCATCAGCTTTGCTTGCCAATAAAAAAGAATGCTTTCATCTGGATGAATTTATGCATGGGATGGGGGCGGGAAATTCTTTTTGAGGGAGATTTTTATCTATAGCCTACAGGCTGGGGGAAAAGCTGAGTGAAATAAGTCAGAAAGAGAAAAACAAATACCGTATGCTAACACATATATGTGGAATCTAAAAAAAAAAAAAAAAAGGTTCTGAAGAACTTAGGGGCAGGACGCGAATAAAGACGCAGACGTAGAGAATGGACTTGAGGACACGGGTAGGGGGAAGGGTAAGCTGGGACGAAGTGAAACAGCGGCATGGACATATATACACAACCAAATGTAAAATAGATAGCTAGTGGGAAGCAGCCGCATAGCACAGGGAGATCACTAGGTGTTTTGTGACCACCTAGAGGGGTGGGATAGGGAGGGTGGGAGGGAGACACAAGAGGGAGGGGATATGGGGATATATGTATACGTCTAGCTGATTCATTTTGTTATACAGCAGAAACTAACACACCATTGTAAAGCAATTATACTCCAATAAAGATGTTAAAAAAAAAATTGTGTGGGTATTGGGACTTCCCTGGTGGTCCAGTGGCTAAGACTCCGTGCTCCCACTGCAGGGGGTATGGGTTTGATCCCTGGTCAGGGAACTAGATCCCACGTGCCACAACTAAGTGTTCCCACGCCGCAATGAAAGATCCTGTGTGCCGCAACTAAGACCCGGCGCAGCCAAATAAATAAATAAATAAATATTTTTTTAAAAAAAAAAAGCAGACCAAAGATGTGATTCATAAAATTTCTTATTTCAATTACAACCACACATGATGCTGGTTCTCCTATAAATGCAGTGGCTGACACTGGTCATACTTTCCATTTTATGAAGGCCCTTTAAAATCTCTCTCCTTTACTGTTCAGACTCACATTGGCCAACCAAATCTCCTACTAGTTTAGGAGGAAAATATATAAAACCAAATGTTGTTATTAAAATCTGAGAGGAAAATGATTTCTCAATGCAAATATCCCACACTTAGCAGTAAATGTCTAGGTGAAGAATTTATTTATTTACACTTTCAATTAGCATTTGCCACGTGCCCATGCTGTGGCCCTCAGTGTGCTCTGTACCAGTGCTTATCAAATTTAACATACAAATGAAATGCCTGGGGTATTGTTATAGTGCAGATTCGGGTTCAGTAGATCCTGGAGAGTCTGCAGTTCTAACAAGCTCCCACGTGAGGCTAATGCCGCCCGTCCAGGGATCACACACTGAGTACAACCCTCTTGGCATCAGAAATAGAGACGAATAAATTACAGCCCCAAATTGGCTCTCGAATAATGGAAGAGAGATGAGTCAATGAAGACTTGCAAAAAGTGAGAGAGTTTCATTTTCGGTAATATTTGAGCAGTTCCTGTTTGACTAACACTCTTGGAGATAACAACTACAAAACTACTATCTAAAGGCGTGGGAGAACCACCAGAGGAAAGCGGACACTGTTAAGGGGAGTGGACACTTGACAAAAAAAGGGAATGGCACTTGGTGAGTTTCCCACGTTCATGGCTTTAGCCTTAGGGAAGTCCCTCCTCTGCCATGTGGGTCAGTGTAAACTCAGAGAGAACAAGTTGCAGTGAAGTGGCTTGAAATTAAGAAGTCAAAGTTCAGGGTAAGTCCAGCAGCTGGAAAGTGAGAGGAGATATCACAGAAAGGAGAGGTACAGACAGAGAGTTCCCGATTTTGTATATAAATCTTGTCCCAGTCTGTGGCTGACCCCCACATCACACATGCATGGGAGGACTGCAAACAACCCAGCTGAGGCTAAAACGGCAGGGGAGAAAAAGTTTGCAGTTTGAGTTCAGCAAAGTTAACTTGCTTACAAAAATCATCAATAGTTTTCAAAGGAACATAACAGAATCCAGAGCCTGTTTGATATAATCACACTCAATATCCAGGATACCATCCAAATTTTCTTATAACATGAAGAAACTGGGAAATGCAACCCATATTCAAGAGAAAAGAGTATCAACTAAGACCAAACTTGAGATGAACCAGGTACTAAAATAGCAGACAAGGATTGTAAAGCATATCTTACAACTATACTCAAAGACACAAAGGAAGATATGCTTTTTGTGATTAAAAAAGATAGAAAATATCAGCAGCAAAATAAAAACTTTTTAAAAGAACCCAGTAGAAATTCCAGAACTAAAAAATATAGGATCTAAAATAGAAAATTCTCTGAATGGCCTTAACAACAGATTGGAGATGCAAGAAAAGTTAGTCCTTGGGAGGATAGATCAATGGAAAGTATTCAATCTGAGAATTAAAAGTTATCAGCAGACTCTCAGGGATCTGTGGGACAATAGCCAAAGAAGTAACATATGTATAATTGGGGTCCCAGAAAGACAGGAGTGAGAGAATGAAGCAGGAAAAACATCTGAAGAAATAATGGCCCAACATGTCCTAAATTTGGTGAAACACAGAAGACATAGACTCATGAAGTCAGTTAACTCAGGAAAGATAAATACAAGACAGCCAGCCACATCAAAGGACATCATACTCAAACTGCTGACAACAGCGGGATACAGTGTTCCTAGTGCGTGAAAGTACAGGCTCTGAGCCAGAGAGGCTTGCCTGAAGCTTGTCTCTGTTGCTTAATGTCCATGTGACCTGGAGTAAATGACTTCAGGTACTCAGCAGATTTTGGGCTCATAGAGTCCTTAAGAAGGCAAGAATCAACCATTAGAGGGATGGGGAAGAGAGAAGGGGACTTTGGGATTACAAAAAGGTAGAAACCAGGGAGAGATTTGTTAACCTATACTCACTGCTAACTCTGGATCACAAGGCTGATCCAACATACCCTTATTCACCAGGGTACTGGAAGGTTCTCTCCTGCCTAAATAGGCTTACATTATCCTGTGGTCTCCTGAGGCCAGCTGAAGATCACCAAAGATAAGCAGCTCCATCAAAGTGAGATCATCTTGTAATATATGTTCCCTCACAACAAGCTTGACTTGCAACAAGCCTCTCTACTTGTGGTGTAGCAAAGTGAGAGTGGGATGGTAATAATGATAGTAATGGGTGGTTTTCCCCTCGTCTTTCCTATTTCGCCTTTGTCCCAGCCTTCTTTCATCAATCAAGTTGCAGTGAGGCTATTCTAGGCTCATGGATGCAGGGAAGGGATTTGTTCCCTGGAAGGCAGAGAAAAAGGGAATTCCTCCCAGGTTTTGAGATTTAAAAGCCTGGGTCTTGAAGGGAAGGGCAGTAATTCAGGACCTAGTCCACAGATTTGGAGACTACATGATCATTTAAGAGCAAAACTTAAACCTTTAATCTATAAAATAATTTTTGAGCTGAGGAGGACAATTTTGAAGGGGAAATAATGGAATCTTGGAAATGGTGAGTCTTAGCACTCTTAGCACTTTTTATCATCTCTTTGTTGTCACCTTAAATTTGAGCTATTATAATGACATGCTTAGACAATTGCGATAATTTCCCAACAAGTATACCTGCTTTTGCTCTTGCCCCACACCCTTAATCTGATTTCAGCAGAGCAGACAAAGTGATTTCTGTTGTAACCTAGGCCAGATCAGACCAACTCCTCTGCTCAAAACCCTGCCAAGGCTTCCGATGGTACTCAAAGTCGAAACCAAAAAGATCTAAACAAGGATTACAAGACTCCACACACATGCCCTACTCTCTTTCTGGTCACACTCCTTTCTGTTTACACCAGCCTCCCTCATGTTGCTTGAACAGGTCGGGCATACTGCTGTCTTCAGTACCTTGGAATACTCTTCTCCCGGATGGTTATCTACATGGCTCATTTACTGACCTCCTTCAGATTTTTATTCAAATATTTACCCTCAGTAAAGCCTGCCCTAAGACTCCCCACCTCTGACTTATCCCTCTTACTGTCTTCTATTTGTTCTTTTTTGGTTGCACTTTCTGTATCTACTTTAGTACTATATGCTTTTAGTAAATAGATAATGTACTTATTCATTTGTTTCTATTGTTTATTGTCTGCTACCTCTTTTAGAATGGTGCAAGGATCTTTGTTTAGTTCACTGGTCTATCAAAGTGCCCAGCACAGTGCCTGCCATTTAGTGGAAGCTCAGTAAATAATGAATACATCATGAACCTCTTCCCTTTCTTGTCCAGGAGTGAGTCCTGGGGAAGAAAAACAGGACTGGCAGATAGAAGTGAGGGATGTCTGAGTGGAGGGGACCCGTGCCCCCTTTCCCAGCCAGAAGATTGTGTTGGCAGCATATCCTAGAGGAGAAATGCACAGTCTAGGTAGGGAGTGTTTGATGAAGCTGCATGAGGTTTCTGTGAATAGTATCTGTGGGCCTGAGAAGGACTGAAGCGACAGAGGGCTTTGGACGGTATCCAAAGTGTTTCCCGTATGTGGAGCAGGAGTAGCAAAATGATTACTCTTTGTGGACAGCAATAGCAGGGAGAACTCCAAGACCCAAAGGAAACTTCTAGATGAGACAAGAGGTAAATTGTATGTTGGCTGATGTCTGTTACCTAAGCAGGAGAGTAAGTACCTCAGAGTTCATAAGCATAAAAAGATGACTGTAGACCGTTAGCTACCCCAACTCTTTGTCTTTACCGAGAGTTATCAAACTTTTTCTGTAAAGGGTCAGATACCAAGTAGTTTAGACTTTGCATGCCATATTTTGTCTCTGTTGCATATTCTTTGTTTTTTTAAACAACCCTTTAAATGCATAAAAAAATTCTAAGCCTGCAGGACATACAAAAACACGCAGCCTAGAAACTGTAGTTTGCTGATCCCAGGGAAAGGGAAGGATTCTCTGATAATGCATGTAAGTGGAATAAAAGCTCAAAGCCGAAGTTGTTTTGAAAAAAATAAAGAAATTTAAATTTCTTACACATTGAATTTATTGATTGGGGTTCAAATTACAATGAGTAGCTTCAGGCTAAGCAGGATATTATCCTTTTGCTCAAGTGGCCAGGAAGAAGTGTGGTCAGCTGCTTCTCTGGTTCCAAGTTGGCCCAAGGGAGAAACTTACGTTTTGCCTGAAGGTCCCTCCAGGTCCACCAGCCCATAGTAAAATCTGGCAGCATAAAGGGCATTCCAGTTATTAACTGCTGTGTAACAAATCATTCCAAAACATAGTGTCTCAAAACAGCAACCATTTCACGATTTTCCAGAATTTTATGGGTCCGGAATTTGGGTATAGTTTGACAGGATGGTTCTTCTGCCCTCAGTGATGTTGACTGAGGTCACTTGGTGGTGTTGACTGACAGATGGACTGGTCTGGAGATCCATGATGGCTTCACTGTGTGAATCTGGAGCCTTGACTGGAAGGCTGAGCTTAGCTGGGACTACTGCAAGGAACACCTGCACATGGCTTCTCCAGTATGGTCAAGAGGAGTCAGACTTTTTCATGGTAATTGAAGGCTCTGAGAGTGAGTGTTCCCAGAGAGAGGATGAGGAGATACACAGTCTTTCCAAACCTGCGCCCAAAGTGCCTAGTCAAACTTTCACCAAATTCTGTTTCTCAGAGCAGTCACACAGCTCACCCATGTTCAAGGGGGAGGAGATTCCTCCCTCTAGATACGAGAATTATCAAACACTGTTGTTTATCTTTAATCTACCATGAAGTGAAATTAGCAATATTTTACCAAGAATAAGATCATAGTGAGTATGATTTTATGGAAAGACGCTTTCATTCCCTAGTGCTACCAAGGCATGGGAAGAATGTCACCCTAACAAGAAATATACATTTTAATTTCTTAATAAACAAGTAAGCCAATTTTTTTATTTGTTATTTGTTATTCTACACTCTACTATAATTCTTGACAACTGCCAGTAGGGTAAAAGCAAGTAGAACTGATTCGGACTCTGATAGAAATCGGAAGGAAAAGGTAAGGAAACAATAATTGGGAAATAGGGTTATACAGGAAAAGAGGGCAAAAGAAAACAATTTATTTCAAAGAAGAGAAAAACTGAGATATCTCCAGAAAGAGAGGGAAGGCAGCAAACTCATATTAGTGGACAAATAGCAGGTAGAAAACAGGAGAGAAAGAAAGATAATTTCAAAGTCAGTTGAATATCAGAAAAGAAGAAACCAGAGCAAATGTATGCTTGAAGCCAAAGACTAAAAATAAGATTAAACTTTTGTTCTAAATATCTCAATAGAATTTAGACTTCTTTCTAAAGAATTCAGGGCGTATAGGAGAATAAATTACTGTAAAACAAAGAACTAAAATTTGAGCAATGTTCCTTTTAGTATGAATTAGCAGGAAAAAAGTTTGATTTTACAGTAGTGGTTATTACTATTATTTATCTACACTTAAGAAGGAACAACTGAGAAGCACCTCAGTTTCCAATCAAATTTTGAGTATAAAAAACAAAAGAACTGGGACTTCCCTGGTGGCAAAGTGGTTAAGAATCCACCTGCCAATGCAGGGGACATGGGTTCGAGCCCTGGTCCAGGAAGTTCCCACGTGCCGCGGAGCAATTAGGCCCGTGCGCCACAACTACTGAGCCTGTGCTCTAAAACCCGCAAGCCACAACTACTGAAGCCCATGAGCCACAAGTACTGAAGCCCGCACGTCTAGAGCCCATGCTCCGCAACAAGAGAAGCCACTGCAATGAGAAGCCTGCGCACCGCAACGAAGAGTAGCCCCTGCTCGCCGCAACTAGAGAAAGCCCGTGCGCAGCAACGAAGACCCAACGCAGCCAAAAAAAAAAAAAAAGAACCAAATGTAAACAAACAAAAAACCCCCAAACACTCCACTGATATTTTGTGCCGTCTCCTATTTTGAAGTCTGTCCTCACAGAATTTCACCTGCTGTGAAAAAATGAGAAAAATCTATTTTCTGTCAGCCCTGTAGTAAGAAAGCAGTTGCCCCGCATTTCCTGATAGATGGAAGAGCTTTATTCTCTGGTGTTCCTGAATGTGCATTTGAGCTGTGAAGCCCGAGAAGGCTGCAACAAAAGGACTTTCCTTCTGGAATGGTGGCGAACAGAAACAGTGGGACCAGCACAATTCATCCAGCAACAGCAGGGGCGGAGGCAGCAGCAGCTGAAACAGCCCCAGAGGGGCCAAACCAGAAACAGACAGGCGGTGAGAAAGAAAATACATCCTTGTTTTCAGAAGAACTCTGAAAAGATGGCCCAAGTTGGGAGGATATATTTATTTCACGAAAAACAAAGCACCATCTGAAATAATCAGTGCGCTTATTCCTTGTGTGCCCTTTCTCACCCCAATTACTCCCTTCCCCCACTCCAGTCCCCTGCTATTTTCCCTCAGATCGCTGTTCAGAGCTTAGCATTTTAAAAACCTATAATAAGCATGCGTCTCACATCAAGTGTGGAGAGTTTGTGTTCTTTTTTCCAAAGGAGGGTGGAAAGTACCACTGTTTACTGCAGTCCAAGCTTGGTAGCATAAAATCTGACATGTCCAAGGACAGAGAAAAAAAAAAAAAAAAAGGAGTGAATGCATTGGGGACGGAGGGGGAGACTGGATGTCACAGCAACAGCATTGCGCCCTGGACACAAAAGCTATTTACAAAGTGCAGCCCCAAAGGGTCATATAACTCCTAAAATTCCAGAGAACCAATTTCTCAGCCGTATTCTACCTTGGTCTCCAGGATTCCAGTTGGAGACTGGACTGGGGTAAAATGCAGACGGAAACTCATCTAGTTAGAGGTAGCAGAAACAGTTCAGGTTCATATGACTGACTCTTTGGGCAGACCCCTCACTGTGACAACGATGGCTTCTTTGAAAGACTCTCTTGGTTATGAATCAGGCAGATGAATAAATCAGGCAAATACGAGGCATGGCGCTATAAATATGCCTTATGTACTGATAGAACCTTCCTCATAAAAAAAAAATGTATTTTTATAGGCATGAACTGATTCCATGACTCTTTATAAATAATATCCTCTTAGGATTTGCATAGCGTATGTACTTGCATTTACATGAGTTTATCATTTATAATAATTAAGCAAAGTGTGGGGAGGGGAGAAGTGTCCAACAAGCAGGAGAAAACATGATATGGGCCTTCAAATAATTCCAGGATACTGGAGTTGAGAAGAAGGGATCTTAGAGATGATATAGCTCAATCTAATTTTACTTAAGACTGGAGATGGTTAACGATTTTCCTAATGTCACACACTTATTAAGTGTTGGAGCAAAAACTTGAATCTGTGTCTTCAAATCCACTGCTTTTAGACTATATTAATATTTTAGCCAAAAAGTCCACGATATTGACTGCTTATGTTGTATTAATCAAGGTAAGTAACTGCAAGATTCTACAAAAGACCAACTCCAAAATCTCAGTGATTGAGCAGAAGTAATTCATGTGAAGTCAAGTAGGTAAGTGGGGACTCCCTCTGTTCAATGACCCAGAGGACCAGATTTTCAACTTGAACCACTACCATATTAACAGGTGGCTTATCACACCAATTCTTAAATGCTTTAGCCTGGAAGTTTTATACATTACTTCCACTCACATTTCATTGGCTAGAATTAGTCATATGGTCCCATCTAAACCAAAGGGGTCTGGGAAGTATAATCCCCCCCATGCACTCAAGAAGGAGAGGAGAAATGGACATGGATAAGCCCTTATAATCTCTTCCATACATGCATACCTGTTTTCAACAAGCACCTAGAGACATTTCTATAAGAAGCATATGGAGGCATTCTGGGTGATTAGAAGGTAAGAATAAGACACATGCTCTTTCCACTAAATTCTTACTAAAGTATAAAGGCCTGGTAAGAAATACTGATGGCTTATGAATTCTTTTTGTACAGTCATTCTAAATCCCCAAGTCCAACCTCACAAACATTATGATCCAAAATACTGGCCACCTGCTTTGCCTATAAAATTCTACAGATCACAAGTCTAAATTGGATCTCTCTTTCCAGGGCATTTTGTAGCTTTCAGTTGGCCCCATTTCAAGGGGAACTCTGCCTCCAATAAAATGAATACAAATATTTGTGAAGCTCATGGACGGTTGCTCCAACGCCAGGCTAGAGCCAGGCCCTGGAGAGCATGTGCTTTGCTGGCACATGACATGTCCTTCTCACATGGACCACTGAGCCCCTGGAGACTTGCCAACTCTAGGGAACTCTGCAAACTTTAGCCATGGGCTGTTAAAGCTAGTCATCTGCTTCTCGTTTTCCTATTTGCTTTTAAGACATAATATTTGTTGTCTTCTTCACCCATTTTGTTGAAGGGAACACTGTAGTTGTGGTTTACCAAATACTAAAATACCAGAATAATAGGAATTTAACTTTCTGATAGAAATGCTTTCTTTTTTTTTAATTTTTTAATTTTTTAATTTTTTATTTTTTTTTAAAACACTACTCCAAGTGCGTTTTTTTTTTTTTTTTTAGTATTTGTTTATTTATTTATTTATGGCTGTGTTGGGTCTTCGTTTCTGCGTGAGGGCTTTCTCTAGTTGTGGCAAGCGGGGGCCACTCTTCATCGCGGTGCGCGGGCCTCTCATTATCGCGGCCTCTCTTGTTGCGGAGCACAGGCTCCAGACGTGCAGGCTCAGTAATTGTGGCTCACGGGCCTAGTTGCTCTGCGGCATGTGGGATCTTCCCAGACCAGGGCTCGAACCCGTGTCCCCTGCATTGGCAGGCAGACTCTCAACCACCGCGCCACCAGGGAAGCCCCCTAGAAATGCTTTCTGAGTCGGTTATGATACTGAAGATTTTCATACACACACACACTATACACACACACACTATACACACACACAAGTTTTAGAAAGAGCTTCTCAATCCCTAATATGCAAACACCCAGAGATCGTGGTTAAATGCAGATTCTGATCCAGAAGACCTGGTATGGGCCCTACAAGGGTCCTATCTTTCCAACAAGCTTACAGGTGATGCCAGTTCTGCCGATCCCTCCGGTGCAGCCATAAACAGTGTTGGAAGATCTGAAAATGGGATGATAGGACAACCCAGGGATTAGTGGAAGCATCTGCCATCCCTTAGGGCTGAGGGACTAGATGAGGAGGTGCTTGTTACTAGAATCCAGGAGCCAACCTAGCTGGAGGCGGGACCACAGAGGAGCTGACTGAGTGCTTCTTATGTATCAAGAGCTGCGCTAATTGCTCGAGAGAGCAGAATTTCTCAGTTCGTACCCTACCGACATTTTGCGTTGGATAATTCCTTGGAATAAGGGCTGTCCTGTGCACTCTAAAATGCTGAGCGTCATCCCTGGCTTGCACCCACCAGATGCACCCCTCTCCCAGTTTTGACCATAAAGTGTCTCCAGATGCTGCAAAATGTCCCCCTTGGGGGCAAAATTGCCCCTAGGTAAGAACCATTGCTCTAGAGGCATTCGCCTGTTATTATGCCCAGGGCAGAAAGGAGGAAAACAAGGCTTACAGAGGTTTAATAACTTGCCCAGCTTCACGTAGGTAGTGAGTGATGTGATCAGGATTCGAGCCCAGAGCCAACTCTCAATCTGCTACTTAATCTCAACATGGAGCTTTCTTCTTTTCTTTTACTCCTTTCTCCTCATTTTCTGAGGAGTATTTGTAGATGATTTTTTGTAATTTGGAGAAAAATATCAGGAAAATGAGTAGTCATTTTTGGATCTGAATCTACAACAAGAGATTAATTGGATTTCTGATAAGATGGTGTTTTTATGCTTCTCAGATCTCAGAAATTGGGAAGTGTAAAAGCCTCAGAGCTCACCTGTTTCAGGAAATGCTGTGGTAGACATGCCAATCCTTAAAAACAACATCTGACAGCAGCTGGTTCATTTCAGGGGATGTAAGACCGTGCTGAAAACCTCCCTGTTTTTTGTGTGCTACGATTCTTATTGAATCTCTTTTCTCTATAATGTACCACTGCAGCAAATGATCAATTTTAACTTCATGCAGCCAAGGTCAAGTGTGAGGGAATAATAACGGGCTCTCTACTCACATCATGTAGGAATGATTTATTGCTTTTCCAGAAGAGGATTCTTGACATTTTGAAAATGTAATGTAGTGCAAGAGTAATTAAGCCAAAGGTGGACTGCTGAACGATTGATTAGCATTGTCAGAGAAGGCTGATTAGCTTAGATGCTTCAAGAACTGATTTTGCCAGCGATGAATTAAAGGTTAGTAATTAAATTTATGGGCCATGGCCACTGTCTCCAGGTGGCATTTCACATAGGAGTATTTGTGTTTGGAGAGGACAGGCAAATAAAGTGAATGTCAGCTCCCTCTTTACTAACAACCTTTGGTTAAAATGTCTCTTCAGAGATAAAGAAAAAATAATATTGAGTCGAACTTGTCGGTAAGTCAAGGTATTGCTTAGTATGTCCAATAATGTTTTCAACAAGCAAGTTCTAGCTACCTTCCCAACGGACTAAATCAAAGAGAGAGAGGTAAGTTTAATAAAAGGTATTTATATCCATCATATTTATGTACTAGTGTGCTTTGGTTAAGGGAATACTCAGTTATGAGTCATCTGTTGTTTTCTCCATCCTTTCTGAAAACTGCCCCTTCTCCTTCCCTATACTTCCATCCACATACTTACAGAAGCACACATATTCACAAAACATGACTTCTTGCCTCTCTGGCCATAGTTGATGGGTCCAAGCGTAGATACACAGCCTAAACTAAGGCATTCAGAATCCTTCCCTAGGGAATTTTTTTTTCTCTTCAAAGTTTTTGAGTATATTCACAGAGTGTACAAACATCACCATAATCCACTTAGAACATTTTTATCACCCAAAAAAGAAACCCCATGCCCATTAGCTGTCACCCCCTTTCTTCCCCCTCCTCTCCCACTCCCAAGGCCCTCTTCTACTTTCTGTTTCTAGAGATCTGCCTATTCTGGACATTTCATAAAAAGGTATCCATATGATACTGGTCTTTTGTGACTGCTTTCTTTCCTTTAGCATAACATTTCTGAGGTTCCTCCATAATGTAGCATGCATTATTTCATTCTGTTTTACAGCTGAATAATATCCAATTGTGTGGATACATCATATCTTGTTTACCCATTCATCAGTTGATAGACACTTTGGTTGTTCCCACTTTTGGGCTATTATGAATAATGCTGCTTGCTATGAACATTTGTGTTTAAGTTTTCGTGTGGTCCTATGTTTTTATTTCTCTTAGGTCTACACCTAAGGAGTATAATTGGTGGGTCATGCATTTTGAGGAACTACCAAACTGTTTTCCAAAGTGGCTGTACTCTTTCACACTAGCATTACAATGGATGAGGGTTCTAATTTCTCCACATCCTCACCAACACTTGTTATTGTCTATCTTTTTTATTTTAGCCATCCTAGTGTGAAGTGGTTTCTTATTGTGGTATTGATTTGCATTTCCCTAATAACTAATAATGTTGAGCATCTTTTCATTGCTTACGGCCATTTGTTTATTTTCTTCGGTTAAATGTCTATTTAAATCCTTTGCCCATTTTTTGATTGAGTCTTTTTATTATTAAGTTGTAAGAGTTATTTATATATTCTTGATACAAGTATTTTTAACCCGATATATATTTGCAAATATTTTTTCTCAGTCATTAGGTTGTCCTTCCACTTTCTTTCAGCAGAAAAGTTTAACTTTTGATTTAGTCCAATTTATTTATTTTTTTGGTCACTGTGCTTCTTGTGTTTCTTGAAGAAACCACTGCCTAACTCAAGGTCATGAACACTTACTTATATACGCAAGTATTTTCTTCTAAAAAGTTTCATAGTTTTAGCTCTTACATTTAAGCCTATGATCCATTTTGAGTTAATTTTTGTGTATAGTGTGATGTTGGGGTCCAACTTCATTCTTTTGTATGTAGGTATCTCAGTACCACTTGTTCAAAAGACTATTCTTTCCCCATCAAATTATTTTGACACCTCTGTAGAAAGTCAACTGACTATAAATGTAAGGGTTTATTTCTGGATTCTCAATTCTATTCCATTGATCTACATGTCTACCTTATGCCAGTACCACTTGTCATGATTATTGTAGCTTTGAAATCACGACGTAGAGTCCTCTAACTTTACTCTCTTATTTCAACACGGTTTTTTGTCATACAGGGTCAGTGGCATTTCCGTCTGAATTTTAGGATGAGCTTGACAATTTCTGCAAAGAAGGCACCTGGGATTTTGACAGGGATTATTTTGAACACGTAGACACAATTGGGGACTAGTGCCATCTTAACAAATATTAAGTCTTCATATCTATCAAGATTTGGAGGAAGATGGGATGTCTTTCCATTTATTTAGATCTTCTTTAATTACTTTCAGAGGAGAAGTTTGTACACCTTTTGTTAAATTTATTCCTAAGTATTTTATTCTTTTTGATTCTATTGTAAATTGCATCTTGGAAATTTAAAATAAGGACTGAACAATCTCAGTCTTTGTGTGTCTAGTCTCTTGGATGGCAGAAATATAAATCTAGCTAACGTTGGTAGCCATTTTCTGCTTTGTGGCAGAAATACAAAAAGCTATAATAGTCTTAAAACACCAAACAGACACAGAAATGAGATATGGAAAAGACTCCCAGGATTTCTTCTGGTATTGGAAGCTCTGGTTTTAGCTCAGTTTTTAGGCCAGTTGCAACACAATCCTTTATGACAATCCTTTGCTGTTGATTGAATTACCTCCAGTGCACTTTTCTGTGCTTAACTAAAAGTCCCAACATTATTAAAGCGGAGATCACCTTCCTCCTCACAAATACATCAGAAATACATCTACATGTGGAACAACTCCTACAGAACACCTATTGAACGCTGGCAGAAGACCTCAGACTTCCCAAAAGGCAAGAAACTCCCCGCGTACCTGGGTAGGGCAAAAGAAAAAAGAAAAAACAGAGACAGAAGAATAGGGACGGGATCTACCCCTCTGGGAGGGAGTGTGAAGGACGAAAAGTTTCCACACACTAGGAAGCCCCTTCACTGGCAGAGACGGGGCTGGGGGGAGCGGGGGGAAGCTTCAGAGCCACGGAGGAGAGCACAGCAACAGGGGTGCGGAGGGCAAAGCAGAGAGATTCCCGCACAGAGGATCAGTGCCAACCAGCACTCACCAGCCCGAGAGGCTTGTCTGCTCACCTGCCAGGACGGGTGGGGGCTGGGAGCTGAGGCTAGGGCTTTGGAGGTCAGGTCCCAGGGAGAGGACCGGGGTTGGCTGCGTGAACACAGCCTGAAGGGGCTAGTGCACCACAGCTAGCGGGGAGGGAGTCCAGGGAAAAGTCTGCAGCTGCCTAAAGAGGCAAGAAACTATTGTTTCTAGGTGAGCGCGGAGAGGGGATTCAGAGCACCACCTAAATGAGCTCCAGAGACGGGTGCAAGCCACGGCTATCAGCTCGGACCCCAGAGACGGGCATGAGATGCTAAGGCTGCTACTGCAGCCACCAAGAAGCCTGCGGGCAAGCACAGGTCACTATCCACACCCACCCTCCCAGGAGCCTGTGCAGCCCGCCCCTGCAGGGTCCCGTGATCCAGGGACAACATCCCCGGGAGAACACATGGCACGCCTCAGGCTGGTGCAATGTCACATCGGCCTCTGACGCTGCAAGCTCGCCCCGCCTCCTCCGTACCCCTCCCTCCCCATGGCCTGAGTGAGCCAGAGCCCCATAATCAGCTGTTCCTTTAACCCCGTCCTGTCTGGGCGGGGACAGACGCCCTCAGGCGACCTACACGCAGAGGCGGGGCCAAATCCAAAGCTGAACCCCAGGAGCTGTGCGAACAAAGAAGAGAAAGGGAAATCTCTCCCAGCAGCCTCAGGAGCAGCCGATTAAATCTCCACAATCAACCTGATGTACCCTGCATCTGTGGAATACCTGAATAGACAATGAATCATCCCAAATTGAGGAGGTGGACTTTGGGAGCAACTGTAGACTTGGGGTTTGCATCTAATTTGTTTCTTTATGTTTCTCTTAGTTTAGTATTTAGAACTTATTAACATTGGTAGATTTGTTTATTGATTTGGTTGCTCCCTTTTTTTTTTTAAATATATATACATGTTTTTCCTTTTTCTCTTTTTGTGAGTGTGTATGTGTATGTTTCTTTGTGTGACTTTGTCTGTATAGCTTTGCTTTTGCCATTTGTCTTAGGTTTCTGTCCATTTTTTTTTTTTTTTTTAGTATAGTTTTTAGCGCTTGTTATCATTGGTGGATTTGGTTTTGGTTTGATTGCTCTCTTCTTTCTTTCTTTTTTTCTTATTACATTTTAATTTTTAAATTTTTAATAATTTTTAAAAATAACTTTATTTATTTTATTTTATTTTATTAACTAATTAATTTATTTTTCTCCCTTTTCTTCTGAGCCGTGTGGCTGACAGGGTCTTGGTGCTCCAGCTGGGTGTCAGGCCTGAGCCTCTGAGGTGGGAGAGTCCAGTTCAGGACATTGGTCCACCAGAGACCTCCCAGCCCCACATAATATCAAACAATGAAAGCTCTCCCAGAGACCTCCATCTCAACGCTAAGACCCAGCTCCATTCAACGAGCAGCAAACTACAGTGCTGGACACCCTATGCCAAACAACTAGCAAGATAGGAACACAGCCCCACCCATTAGCAGAGAGGCTGCCTAAAATCATAATAAGGTCACAGACACCCTAAAACACACCACCAGACGTGGTCCTGCCCACCAGAAAGACAAGATCCAGCCTCATTCACCAGAACACAGGCACCAGTCCCTCCACCAGGAAGCCTACACAACCCACTGAACCAACCGTAGCCAATGGGGGCAGACACCAAAAACAACGGGAACTACGAACCTGCAGCCTGTGAAAAGGAGATCCCAAACACAGTAAGTTAAGCAAAATGAGAAGACGGAGAAATGCACAGCAGATGAAGGAGCAAGGTAAAAACCCACCAGACCAAACAAATGAAGGGGAAATTCTTTTTCTACCTAAAAAAGAATTCAGAGTAATGATAGTAAAGACGATCCAAAATCTTGGAAATAGAATGGAGAAAATACAAGAAACGTTTAACAAGGACCTAGAAGAACTAAAGAGCAAACAAACAGTGATGAACAACACAATAAATGAAATTTAAAATTCTCTGGAAGGAATCAACAGCAGAATAACTGAGGCAGAAAAATGGATAAGTGACCTGGAAGATAAAATAGTGGAAATAACTACCACAGAGCAGAATAAAGAAAAAAGAATGAAAAGAATTGAGGACAGTCTCAGAGACCTCTGGGACAACATTAAACGCCCCAACATTCGAATTATAGGGGTCCCAGAAGACGAAGAGAAAAAGGGACTAAGAAAATATTTGAAGAGATTATAGCTGAAAAAATCCGAAATATGGGAAAGGAAACACTCAATCAAGTCCAGGGCGTGCAGAGAGTTCCATACAGGATAAATCCAAGAAGAAACATGCCAAGACACATATTAATCAAACTATCAAAAATTAAATACAAAGAAAAAATATTAAAAGCAGCAAAGGAAAAGCAACAAATAACACACAAGGGAATCCCCATAAGGTTAACAGTTGATCTTTCAGCAGAAACCCTGCAAGCCAGAAGGGAGTGGGATGACATATTTAAAGTGATGAAGGGGAAAAACCTAAAACCAAGATTACTGTACCCAGCAAGGATTTCATTCAGATTTGACAGAGAAATCAAAACCTTTACAGACAAGCAAAAGCTAAGAGAATTCAGCACCACCAAACCAGTTCTACAACAAATGCTAAAGGAGCTTCTCCAGGCAGGAAACACAAGAGAAGAAAAGGACCTACAAAAACAAACCCATTACAATAAAGAAAATGGTAATAGGAACATACATATCAACAATTACCTTAAACGTGAGTGGATTATATGCTCCCACCAAAAGACACAGACTGACTGAATGGATACAAAAACAAGACCCGTATATATGCTGTCAACAAGAGACCCACTTCAGACCTAGGGACACATACAGACTGAAAGTGAGGGGATGGAAAAAGATATTCCATGCAAATGGAAATCAAAAGAAAGCTGGAGTAGCAATTCTCATATCAGACAAAATAGACTTTAAAATAAAGACTATTACAAGAGACAAAGAAGGACACTACATAATGATCAAGGGATCAATCCAAGAAGAAGATATAACAATTGTAAATATTTATGCACCCAACACAGGAGAGCCTCAATACATAAGGCAGATGCTAACAGACATACAAGGGGAAATCAATATTAACACAATCATAGTAGGAGATTTTAACATCCCACTTTCACCAGTGGACAAATCATCCAAAATGAAAATAAATAAGGAAACATAAGCTTTAAATGATACATTAAACAAGATGGACTTAACTGATATTTATAGGACATTCCATTCAAAAACAACAGAATACACTTTCTTCTCAAGTGCTCATGGAACTTTCTCCAGGATAGATCATATCTTGGGTCACAAATCAAGCCTTGGTAAATTTAAGAAAATTTAAATTGTATCAAGTATCTTTTCCAACCACAATGCTATGAGACTAGATATCAATTAAAGGAAAAAATTCTGTAAAAAATACAAACACATGGAGGCTAAACAATACACTACTAAATAACCAATAGATCACTGAAGAAATCAAAGGGCAAGTCAAAAACTACCTAGAAACAAATGACAATGAAAACACGATGACCCAAAACCTATGGGATGTAGCAAAAGCAGTTCTAAGAGGGAAGTTTATAGCAATACAATCCTACCTCAAGAAACAAGAAACATCTCAAATAAACAACCTAACCTTACACCTAAAGCAATTAGAGAAAGAAGAACAAAAACACCCCAAAGTTAGCAGAAGGAAAGAAATCATAAATATCAGATGAGAAATAAATGAAAAAGAAATGAAGGAAGCAATAGCAAACATCAATAAAACTAAAAGCTGGTTCTTTGTGAAGATAAACAAAATCGATAAATCATTAGCCAGACTCATCAGGAAAAAAAGGGAGAAGACTCAAATCAATAGAATTAGAAATGAAAAAGGAGAAGTAACAACTGACACTGCAGAAATACAAAGGATCATGAGAGATTACTACAAGCAACTATATGCCAATAAAATGGACAACCTGGAAGAAATGGACAAATTCTTAGAAAAGCACAACCTTCTGAGACTGAACCAGGAAGAAACAGAAATTATAACAGACCAATCACAAGCACTGAGATTGAGACAGTGATTAAAAACCTTCCAACAAACAAAAGCCCAGGACCAGATGGCTTCACAGGAGAATTCTATCAAACATTTAGAGAAGAGCTAACACCTATCCTTCTCAAACTCTTCGAAAATATAGCAGAGGAAGAAACATTCCCAAACTCATTCTACGAGGCCACCATCACCCAGATATCAAAACCAGACAAAGACGTCACAAAGAAAGAAAACTACAGGCCAATATCACTGATGAACATAGATGCAAAAGTCCTCAACAAAATACTAGCAAACAGAATCCAACAGCACATTAAAAGGATCATACACCATGATCAAGTGGGGTTTATCCCAGGAATGCAAGGATTCTTCAATATATGCAAATCAATCAATGTGATACACCATATTAACAAATTGAAGGAGAAAAACCATATGAGCATCTCAATAGATGCAGAGAAAGCTTTGGACAAAATTCAACACCTGTTTATGCTAAAAACCCTCCAGAAAGTAGGCACAGAGGGAACTTACCTCAACATAATAAAGACCATATATGACAAACCCACAGCCAACATCGTCCTCAATGGTGAACAACTGAAACCACTTCCACTAAGATCAGGAACAAGACAAGGTTGCCCACTCTCACCACTATTATTCAACATAGTTTTGGAAGTTTTAGCCACAGCAATCAGAGAAGAAAAAGAAATAAAAGGAATCCAAACAGGAAAAGGAGAAGTAAAACTGTCACTGTTTGCAGATGACATGATACTATACATAGAATATCCTAAAGACACCACCAGAAAACTACTAGAGCTCATCAATGAATTTGGTAAAGTAGCAGGATACAAAATTAATGCACAGAAATCTCTTGCATTCCTATACACTAATGATGAAAAATCTGAAAGAGAAATTAAAGAAATACTCCCATTTACCACTGCAACAAAAAGAATAAAATACCTAGGAATAAACCTACTTAAGGAGACAAAAGACCTGTATGCAGAAAACTATAAGACACTGATGAAAGAAATTAAAGATAATACAAACAGATGGAGAGATATACCATGTTCTTGGACTGGAAGAATCAACATTCTGAAAATGACTATAATACCCAAAACAATCTACAGATTCAAAGCAATCTCTATCAAACTACCAATGGCATTTTTCACAGAACTAGAACAAAAAATTGCACAATTTGTATGGAAACACAAAAGACCCCAAAAGCCAAAGCAATCTTTTTTTAAAAAATTTATTTATTTATTTTATTTATTTCTGGCTGTGTTGGGTCTTTGTTGCTGCACGCAGCCTTTCTCTAGTTGCGGTGAGTGGGGGCTACTCTTCGTTGCGGTGTGTGGGCTTCTCATTGTGGTGGCTTCTCTTGTTGTGGAGCACGGGCTCTAGGCACATGGGCTTCAGTAGTTCTGGCTCGTGGGCTCTAGAGCACAGGCTCAGTATTTGTGACGCATGGGCTTAGTTGCTCTGTGGCATGTGGGATCTTCCCAGACCAGGGCTCAAACCCGTGTCCCCTGCATTGGCAGGCAGATTCTTAACCACTGCTCGACCAGGGAAGCCCCCCAAAGCAATCTTGAGAAAGAAAAATGAAGTTGGAGGAATCAGGCTCCCTGACTTCACACTATACTACAAAGCTACAGTAATCAAGACAGTATGGTACTGGCACAAAAACAGAAATATAGATCAATGGAATAGGATAGGAAGCCCAGACATAAACCCATGTACATATGGTCACCTTATCTTTGATAAAGGAGGCAAGAATATACAATGGAGAAAAGACAGTCTCTGCAATAAGTGGTGCTGGGAAAAGTGGACAGCTACATGTAAAAGAATGAAATTAGAACATTCCCTAACACCATACACAAAAATAAACTCAAAATGGATTAAAGACCTAAATGTAAGGCCAGACCCTATCAAACTCTTAGAGGAAAACATAGGCAGAACACTCTATGACATAAATCACAGCAAGAACCTTTTTGACCCACCTCCTAGAGAAATGGAAATAAAAACAAAAATAAACAAATGGGACCTAGTGAAACTTAAAAGCTTTTGCACAGCAAAGGAAACTATAAACAAGACGAAAATACAACCCTCAGAATGGGAGAAAATATTTGCAAATGAAGCAACTGACAAAGGATTAATCTGCAAAATATACATGCAGCTCATGCAGCTCAATATCAAATAAACAAACAACCCAATCCAAAAATGGGCAGAAGACCTAAATAGACATTTCTCCAAAGAAGATATACAGATGACCAAGAAGCACATGAAAGGATGCTCAACATCACTAATCATGAGAGAAACGCAAACCAAAACTACAATGAGGTATCACCTCACACCAGTCAGAATGGCCATCATCAAAAAATCTACACACAATAAATGCTGGAGAGGGTGTGGAGAAAAGGGAACCCTCTTGCACTGTTGGTGGGAATGTAAATTGATACAGCCACTATGGAGAACAGTATGGAGGTTCCTTAAAAAACTAAAAATAGAACTACCATATGACCCAGCAATCCCACTACTGGGCATATACCCTGAGAAAACCATAATTCAGAAAGAGTCATGTACCACAATGTTCATTGCAGCTCTATTTACAATAGCCAGGATATGGAAGCAACCTAAGTGTCCATCGACAGATGAATGGATAAAGAAGATGTGGCACATATATACAACGGAATATTACTCAGCCATAAAAAGAAAAGAAATTGAGTTATTTGTAATGTGGAGGGAGCTAGATAGAGACTGTCATACAGAGTGAAGTAAGTCAGAAAGAGGAAAATGAATAATGTATGCTAACACATATATATGGAATCTAAAAAAGAAAAAAAAAAGGTTTTGAAGAACCTAAGGGCAGGACAGGAATAAAGACGCAGATGTTAGAGAATGGACATGAGGACACAGGGAGGGGGAAGGGTAAGCTGGGATGAAGTGAGAGAGTGGCATGGACATATATACACAACAAATGTAAAATAGATAGCTAGTGGGAAGCAGTCGCATAGCACAGGGAGATCAGCTCAGTGCTTTGTGTCCACCTAGAGGGGTGGGATAGTGAGGGTGGGATGGAGACGCAAGAGGGAAGAGATATGGGGATATATGTATATGTATAGCTGATTCACTTTGTTATACAGCAGAAACTAACACACCATTGTAAAGCAATTAACTCCAATAAAGATGTTAAAAACAGAAAAGAAAACAAACAAAAAATAAATAAAGCTGGGATGGGTGGGAGGGAGGTATAAAATCCAGAAATGGAGATGGAGTGTTTTTTTAAAAATCCTAGAACATGCATTAGACATGTATGGGAGATGTGAAAAAAAAAAAAAAAAAAGAGTCTTAATTTAGAACTTTAAATGAGATGAAAGTTTTCTCAATACAGTAAATGGGAAAAGGTATTATTACATAATATTCTAATTCAGTAAAATAAATTTTATATATCTATATATTTACGCACAGAAAAAAAACCTAGAAAGCTAACAAGCTATCCTGGATAATAGGAAACCTATTTTGTTCTTGAGTTTTTTTTGTATTTTCTACATAGCATTTATTACCATTCTCGTAAGAAAAAGTGAATACTATCTCATAAGATTTTAAGAGTTACAAATGATGTAGAGGACAATGATCTCTTCAGGAGACAGAACACTGTATTTGAGTCCACCTGAATTTAAGGAGACAGTGTCCTAGACCTGGGTCAGCTAATGAGTCCTCTCTATGGATGAGAGGGAAAAAAAAAAAAAAAGTCTCCTTAGGTGCCAGTTTCATGTCCTAATACGTGTCTTATCTGCTTATCTTTTCTTTTTTTTTATTGAAGTATAGTTGATTTACAATGTTGTGTTAGTTTCAGGTGTACAGCAAAGTGATTCAGAAATATATATAGAAATATACATTTTTTCAGATTCTTTTCCATTATAGATTATTATAGAATACTGAATCTAGTTCCCTGTGCTATACAGTAGGTCCTGTTGTTTATATATTTTATACATAGTAGTGTATATCTGTTAATCCCAAATTCCTAATTTGTCTTTTCCCCACTTTCCCCTTTGGTAACCATATGTTTGTTTTCCATGTCTCTGAGTCTATTTCTGTTTTGTAAATTAGATCATTTGTATATTTTTAAGATTCCACATATAAGCAATACCATATGATGTTTATCTTTCTCAGTCTGACTCCACTTAGTATGATAATCTCTATGTCCATCCATGTTGCTGCAAATGGCATTATTTCATTCTTTTTTATGGCTGAGTAATATTCTAGTGTGTGTGTGTGTGTGTGTGTGTGTGTGTGTGTGTGTGTATTATATACACCATATCTTCTTTATACATTCATCTGTCAATGGGCTATTTATTTCTCAAGGTTGTAAGGAGGAGCTAACTTAAGAAGGTACTTTGAAAAATACAATAAAAATGGAAGACATAATTATTAATGGTTATTTATTAAAAAAAGGTAATAATAAAAATGTAACATTAGTGATTGTTTAGTAGACATGCAGCTTATTATAACTGCATAAATTAATATCAGAAATTACTTTATAATAGAAGTTAGATTTTGATGAGTGTGTTGGCAGAATGGCCTCTATTCCCGCAAGATTTTTAAGGTTACAAGAACTAAGAGGTCTTGGTCTTCCTTTGTTCTCTTTGCTTCATTTTAAAAAAGGCAATGTGAAACAGACCCATAGACTTAGAGAATGAACTTATGGTTACTGGGGGGAGGGGTGGGGAGGAGGGACAGATTGTGAGTTTGGGATGGACATGTACACACTGCTGTATTTAAAATAACCAACAAGGACCTACTGTATAGCATTGGGAGCACTGCTCAGTACTCTGTAATAATGTAAATGGGAAAAGAATTCGAAAAACAATAGATACATGTATAACTGAATCACTTTGCTGTACACCTGAAAGTAATACAACATTGTTAGTCAACTATACTCCAATAGAAAATTTAAAAAATAAAAATGAAAAAGGCAATGTGAAATGTGTACTAATACTATACTACTGCCACAATTTAGTTATTTAATTTAGTAGTTAAATATTTTGTTAAAATATTAACCAGGATGTGAGAAGCCACACAGGGTAACCCTAGATCCTGTTTTCTGGAATAACTCCAACAGCACTCTCTAGCATCTAGAAAGGCCCAATTTACCACACTTAAACTTCCAAGAGCAGTGTCTTCTCCAGCTTCCCAGGATTACTCTGGGCTCCACAACGCAGACACAACACAGAGAACTTCTTCATCCACTACTTTGGTTCTGAACCAGTGAGAGAAGAGATATCAAAAAGCCTACAAATCCCTTCCTTTTGGTCTCCAATGACACATTAAATTAAATCATTCCACATGGGAGGAAACAATTTATTTTCTTTTTTTAGTAATAATATATCATCATACCATGCCATATATCAAATCATATCATATAGATCTTATCATGATATAATATCAAATCTCTTCCAATGAACCAAGTATCAAGACACCAATTTGCAGTAGAATCTGAACTCAGATTATTACATAATTCAGTTCTCCCTACTCTACCAAATTCATCAGTGTAATCAAGTTACATAAAGACAAAATATATATACGATTAACATTTAACAGTAGTATTCTAAGTGCTAAAAACCATTAATTTTTCTTGATTTTGCATACGAGGAAACTGAGGCCCAGGACCACTTGCCCAAGATCACACAACTTACAAGCTGCAGAGACAGAACTCAAAGATTAACTTCATCTTCATGTGTGTTTCATACTACTCTCTACACTGATTTTGGGAACCTAAATTCTTGACACAGAAAGATACTTATTTCTATCGGAAGTAGAAGAGGCAATTATACTTTTCAGCTTGCCAACAGAGTGAGATCATGTACACTTAACACTTTATCTGAACCAAAAAGCTATCTGAATATCCACTGCTAAGTTTCAGTTGGTGAGATTATCACTGGGTTGTTGGAAATTTGGCAGTTATTCCATGGGATATTTTGAAGGTTAGACAAATAATGTTAAAGGATGTGCCACAACAAGGGGAAGATGTGAGTGTACCACATAGATTCTCAAAAGAGTGATAAGTGAATACCTAAGAGAAGATAAATTTTAAACGGTGTGAAGAGTAAATATACATATTCTGGTTCTAGTAGCTCCTAACAGACCACTCGTCCTGCATAAATATAAATACTAAAAGCAAGTATCTGGAGGCACTAGAGAAGGACCAAAAGGTCACATATTGGAATAGAATCACCACTTGGAAGAAGGGAATGGTAGTTATTGAATTTCCTAATCTTTTACAGCTTTCAGCCTCATGGCAAGCTTTAGACTGTGCTTTGTTGGGTTTAAATTTCACATAGAACACCTGCAGTCTTACTGGCTTGAAGAACCAGAGGACAAAGTTCAGAGCAACTAGAGGTACTAGAAAATGTTGGAGGAAATTCCCAAAGAAAAGATTCAGAGAGGGAGAGCACCAATTTCTATGTATAAATTCTTCCCAAATCTCTGACTGATCCCTGAACTATATATTTATAGGGCAGACCCCAAGAAGCCCAAGTGAGGCTACAAAAAGAGTTCATGAGGATTTCAGCTACAACCCAAAGCAGAGGAGAGAGACTTTACAGACTGAGTTCAGTCAAGTTAAACATTGTTTTGAAAAAGAAAAAAATCAATATTCTTCAGAGGACTACAGGAGAATGCAGACTCTCTAGATCTAATTGACAATGCTTACAATACTACCTAAAACTACTCAACAAATGAAAAAAATGAGAAAACATGATCCACTCACGAGAAAAAATAATCTACAGGGACCAACTTTAAGATGACTCGGATATTGGGTTTAACAGATAAGGTTTGTAAAGAAATGCTAATAATGAGTAAAAAGAAAGGGGATCTAGCAGAAAAAAGGGAAATACAAAAATGAACCAGGTAAACTTTCAACAATGGATAGATCATCTAGACAGAAACTTAATAAGGAAACATTGGACTTAAACTACATGTTAGATCTAATGCACCTAACAGGTACGTAACATTCCATCCAAGAGCAATAGCATAAACGTTCTTCTCAGATGCACATAGAACATGCCCCAGAATCATAAGTTAGGACACAAAACAAAGAATGATTGAAATCCTTTTATTTTATATTTTTTTAATATATATATATTTTAAATTAATTTATTTATTTTTGGCTGCATTGGGTCTTATTGCTGTGCACAGGCTTTCTCTAGTTGAGGCGAGTGGGGGCTACTCTTTGTTGCAGTGCACGGGCTTCTCATTGCGGTGGCTTCTCTTGTTGCAGAGCACGGGCTCTAGGCACACAGGTTTCCGTAGTTTTGGTTCACGGGCTCTAGAGCGCAGGCTCAGTAGTTGTGGCGCATGGGCTTAGTTGCTCTGCAGCATGTGGGATCTTCCTGGACCAGGGATCGAACCCATGTCCCTGCATTGGCAGGCCGATTCTTAACCACTGTGCCACCAGGGAAGTCCCTGAAATCCTTTTATATTTAAGAATTCTGTTATGGCCCACCATATGGCCATGGTACATGTATGAACATGTACACTTGAAAAGCATGTATATTCTGCTGTTGTTGGGTGACGTGTTCTGTAAATGTCAGCTAGGTCAAGGGGTTAATATTATGCTTGTATCTTCTATATCTTTATTAGATTTTTTCTTTTTTTGAATTTTATTTACTTATTTTATACAGCAGGTTCTTACTAGTTTTCCATTTTATACATATTAGTGTATATATGTCAATCCCAATCTCCCAATTCATCCCACCCCCCACCCCCACCTTCTCCCCTTGGTGTCCATATGTTTGTTCTCTACATCTGTGTCTCCATTTCTGCCTTGCAAACTGGTTCATCTGTACCATTTTTCTAGATTCCACATATATGCGGTAATATATGGTATTTGTTTTTCTCTTTCTGACTTACTTCACTCTGTATGACAGTCTCTAGGTCCATCCACGTCTCTACAAATGACCCAATTTCGTTCCATTTTATGGCTGAGTAATATTCCATTGTATATATGTACCACATCTTCTTTATCCATTCCTCTATCGATGGGCATTTAGGTTGCTTCCATAACCTGGCTATTGTAAATAGTGCTGCAGTGAACATTGGGGTGCATGTGTCTTTTTGAATTATGGTTTTCTCAGGGTATATGCCCAGTAGTGGGATTGCTGGGTCATATGGTAGTTCTATACTTAGTTTTTTAAGGAACCTCCATACTGTTCTCCATAGTGGCTGTATCAATGTACATTCCCACCAACAGTGCAAGAGGGTTCCCTTTTCTCCACACCCTCTCTAGCATTTGTTGTTTGTAGATTTTCTGATGATGCCCATTCTATCTGGTGTGAGGTGATACCTCATTGTAGTTTAGATTTGCATTTCTCTAATAATTAGTGATGTTGAGCATCTTATCATGTGCCTCTTGGTCATCTGTACATCTTCTTTGGAGAAATGTCTGTTTAGGTCTTCTGCCCATTTTTGGATTGGGTAGTTTGTTTTTTTAATATTGAGCTGCATGAGCTATTTATATATTTTGGAGATTAATCCTTTGTCTGTTGATTTGTTTGCAAATATTTTCTCCCATTGAGGGCTGTCTTTTCGTCTTGTTTATAGTTTCCTTTGCTGTGCAAAAGCTTTTAAGTTTCATTAGGTCCCATTTGTTTATTTTTGTTTTTATTTCCATTTCTCTAGGAGGTGGGTCAAAAAAGATCTTGCTGTGATTTATGTCAGAGTGTTCTGCCTATGTTTTCCTCTAAGAGTTTTACACTGTCCAGTCTTACATTTAGGTCTTTAATCCATTTTGAGTTCATTTTTGTGTACGGTGTTAGGGAACGTTCTAATTTCATTCTTTACATGTAGCTGTCCAGTTTTCCCAGGACCACTTATTGAAGAGACTGTCTTTTCTCCATTGTATATCCTTGCCTCCTTTGTCATAGATTAGTTTTATTGGATTTTTGATGCAGTTGTTTTGTCAATTGCTGAAAGAGGAGTGTTGAAATATCCAACTACAAACTGTGGATGTGTCTATTTCTCTCTTTAATTCTGTCTATTTTTGCTTCACGTATTTTGACACTCTCTTATTAGGCATATTTACATTCATGTTTGTTATGTCTCCCTGATGACTGGACCCTTTTATCTGTATCTGCGGTTCCACAGATTCAACCAACCATAGATGGTACAGTCCTGTACAAATATATTGAAAAAATCCACGTGTAAGGAGACCCATGCAGTTGAAACCTATGTTGTTCAAGGGTCAACTGTAATTTAAACGCATCTATCCAAATATTTACTTGAGAACGAAAGTAACACAATCTATTAATACAAAGGGTGTCGTTCAAAGTATAATAAATGTGAAGTGAAATGCTTGAAGGAGGCAAAAATGAAAGAAAACAGCTTCCTTGGGAAGAAACTCAAAGAAACTCCATGCAGGGCATGGGCACATTATAGCAGATCCTCAACGCCCATGAGGGACAGAGGCTGCAATCTCCCAAACGCCTCCATTCTGGAACGCCATCATCACCTATCATGCAGTTAAGGTGACCAACCCTTAAGGTCTCCTTCAGACACTGAAGGAGAGTTGCCAGATTCACAGTGGCTGGGTCAGGGTTGAGGTAGGGCTGGGGCTACAGAGGACAACATTCAGGGCTTCTGTCCATAAGCAGTGTCCTGTCAAAGGTGTTCCATTACTTCCCAAGGCGTCTGTGAAATGTTTACTCAGAGTCTTTTGGGCATCAGGAATGTAATATCCAGAATAAAAGCACTAGATGAATTCCAGTTTTCAGAACCATGAGGTATGAGTCAAGATTAAATATTCATATTACATTGGGTTTGTGTCCAAATGAAATACTGAGATTACATCGTCAGAGAGGAGTTATTTTTTACCTGTGATTTCTGCTCATCCTTCAGGCTTCAGAATAAATGCAACTCCCTGTAATTTTCCTTCATAATCTTTATTAAAGTCTGCAATTGTAGCACAGTTCGTCCATCTTATTAATTATTTGTTTATAGTTTTCACTCCTCCACACTAGAAGCCAGGAAACTTGCCAGTCTAAATTGGCATTGAATCCTCATAACAGTGTCTAAATTCTAGACGAGTGCCTGGTAAAAGGAGGAGCTTCATAAATGACTAATGAAATGAGTGAATAAATGAAGGAAGGAGGGAAGGAAGCTGAGTCTAAGTGTGGATATGGGGTAAAGAGTAAGCCTCAGTCACTGGGTAGCTGACCCATGCCCAGATATTAGCGTTGTGGTCCACAGTATAATTCCACTATGTGGCTCAGCTAAATTATAAGCCATTATATTCATATGACTGCAGCAATCTCTTCAATTTTTCAAACTGGAAAGATCAAGAGTATAAATTCTGAGAATCTCATGTATAGCAAGTCAAACTCTAGTGCATATAAGAATTACCTGTGAGATTTTTTTTTTTTTAATTGAAGCACAGTTGATTTACAACGTTATGTTAGTTTCCGGGAGATTTTTTAAATGTTCATTCCCAGCCCCCACTCTGCCAGTGA
The DNA here is from genome assembly GCF_949987535.1 of Balaenoptera acutorostrata. Taxonomy (NCBI): domain Eukaryota; kingdom Metazoa; phylum Chordata; class Mammalia; order Artiodactyla; family Balaenopteridae; genus Balaenoptera; species Balaenoptera acutorostrata. The sequence continues at coordinate 23,671,288 of NC_080073.1, read as the reverse complement.
TGCACTCTACTCAAGTGAACACCAGACAGAACACCAGAACATCAAATCCAGACTTTGGAAAGACTACATGAACTTGGGCAAGATATTTCTCCTTTGTGTGCCTCTCCACATGAGGAATATGAGAGAAATGGACTAAATAAAGTATGGCTCCCTTTCTGATGACATTAGGTAATTCTGTGTTTCTGTACATATTTGAACTCTATGTTAGGCATGGCATGGAGCACAAAGAAATATAATTTATAATTCTTCTTCAACAGGAAGAAAATAATTTAAACAATACAAAAGCTAAAGAACAATGCCGATCAACAGTTTATGGTCACCACGTTTCTTGGGTTCTAAGATGAAACTCTTTCCTTCCACATTTAACGTTTTAGAAATTGAAATGTGTCTTACAATTAATGTTAAAAGAAACCTTCAAGGAAGAGGAATAAATTGTGACAGTTATCTTCCCTTGTGTATGAGTGAACCGATCCATTTCTAGAAGTTACACCTCACTTAGGGTGATCATTTGACTCTTAGCTGAAACTTGAACACCTCCACTTGCCTAAAATGTCTTCTAAAATAATCTGTGCTGCAATACTGAAACAAAAATGTATTGGTTAAGGAGAAGACTGTTGCCAACAGAGCAGGCAACACAAACAATGGCAGTAGAATCTGCCACATTTGACAGGATAACTCAGAGGAGAAGTTCAGAGTGAGGAGAGGTTGGCATATTTGATTTCTTCATCTAGAAAAGCTATTATGTAGTTGCTGAACGGCTATGCATCAAAAACCCCTCCCACTTTTAAGAGAAGCTAAATATGTAAACAATAAAATTTAAGAGGAGAACAAAATGATATACTCAGTCTAATAGAAAATGCAGGAGAACCCCCGGTATGCCTCAATATGCCTCAAGATTATTCTGTGAGAAAGCAGGTCAGTGGCTGCCTAGAGAGAACCACTGATGGGGAGAGAGAGGGAGGGATGCCAAAGGGGTACAAGGAAACTTTTGGGGGAGATGGATAAATTCATTATCTTGCTTGTGTTGATAGTTGCATGGGTGTAAACATATTTCAAAACTCATCAAATCGGGACTTCCCTGGTGGCGCAGTGGTTAAGAATTCGCCTGCCAATGCAGGGGACACGTGTTCGAGCCCTGGTCTGGGAAGATCCCACATGCCGCGGAGCAACTAAGCCCGTGCGCCACAACTACTGAGCCTGCACTCTAGAGCCCGTGCTCTGCAACAAGAGAAGCCACCGCAATGAGAAGCCCACGCACCGCAACAGAGAGTAGCCCCCGCTCGCCCGCCGCAACTACAGAAAGCCCGTGCACAGCAACGAAGACCCAACGCAGCCAAAAATAAATAAATAAATAAAATTTTAAAAAAACTCATCAAATCATTCACTGAACATATGTGCATTTTGGTATACTTCAATTATATCTCCAAACACTGAAAAGGGGCTTATTCTGTCAATAATAAAGATACTACAAAAAATAATTTAAAAAATTAAAAATCCAAAGATACTACAGAAGTCATGGTCGTGGGGCTGGATTATCAAAGACAGCATGAGACACCACATCTAAGTGATTCAGGAGAAGCTTCAGACTCTGAATAACATCTGATCATCATCACCTTCATCATCAACATGAGCATTTATTTATTCAGTGCTCGCTCTGCATGGACCAGGCTTCCTACAAAAACGTTTACTCGTATTACCTTGTTGAATCCTCATAACCACCCCAGAAGGTGTATCTGACTATTATTCCCACTTTCCAGATTGGGGGAAAAAAACCATAAAAAGGTTAAAACCTGCCCTGGATCACAGAACTAAAAAGAAGCAGGTGCAAGATTTGAACCAGTCACAATCTGTGTTCTTAAACCACTACTCCAAGTGGCCTTTAGCATCGGCCTTTAAGATGATACTTAAAGGTTGTTATTCGACAGGATTTTTCATACTGCTACTTAAAGACAGAATAAGAAACAATGATATTTCTTAAAAAGTTCTATAGTCTGCAGGGCCTGCATGAATATCTCATATCTGTGGCCTCTTAGAGGGTGACCACAAATTCAAAGTCTATGTTGCAAACAGTAGGCAGGGACTTTGGATGGGTCTGTGGTTTGAGTAGGACGCAGTTAGGGTTTCCAAATGTGGTCAACAAGGGCAAAGTTGCCTAAATTTTGGTTTGGTTATTTCATTACTTTTTAGAAAAAAAGGATGGTGAATCAGAGTGTCTAGAGGGACTTGGAGACATTGAACATTTCTAAACATCTTATTCTGCGTGAGGTATATATTCTTAGTTTCTGCCCTCTTTTATTTTTAGTGTAGTAAAGTACACATAACATAAAACTGACCACTTTAACCATTTTAGGTGTACAATTTAGTGGCATTAAGTACATTTGTCGCCTTATTTTTAAAGGTAGCATTTTACTCTGGGAAGGCCGTATGCATGGTGCTGAGGGCATCAATGCTCCAGTCAGGTTGGCATTTGGTTTCTACTTCTGACTCATTAGTGTGTGGCCACGGGCAATTTAAAAACCTATCTTTCAATTTCCTCATCTGTAAAATGGTGACGGTAAAGACCTACCAGATAGTACTGTTGCAAAGATTAAGGAATATAACGAATGTCAATTGCATAGTAAAATTCTCCACATGGAGTAAAACCTTTCAGTGTGTTATAGGAAAAGCAGTTATAATTTTGTCTACCATTTCTGTGAGTCAGAGGCTCTTAACCTGGGGAATGTGAACCTTAAGGGGGTTTGGGCTTGAGAAGATCTGTGAGTCTCCTAAATGATGTGCAACTTCGCGTGTCTTCCCTACGTGAGTGTCGGGGAAACAGGTACATAGCTTTCATCAGATTCTCAAAGGGAGAAGTGCAAGGGCAAAAGGAGAAAACTCCTCAGAGAAATTCATACAGTCAGATCAGCCTTGCTTCATCTGCTACTCAGAAGCCTTTGATCATTGACCCAAGTTTTCCCCTTCCCTCTGCAGAGATTAGGGGTGAGAAGGAAAGCAAAATACTTGTTCTTTGTCTCAAGGGTCCCAGTGAGGAGCCTGAGGGGCTGCGTACAAGTCACACTCCCTAGAGCTGCGGCTGCACTCTGCCTGACTCCACCTACTCGGCCCCACGTCCTTAGCGCAGCGTAACTGCCAGCTGAGTGCCCTGGGGACACAATGCTAATTGACAGCAGGATGGCTGTGGGGCGTGAAAGGCAAGGAGCTCACGGAGTCCAGAAGGCTCGCTCCCTGAGCCCTAGTCTTACGTAGCGCACTACGCATGCCTCTGATGGCACCTTAACGTGCATGTGAATCATCCTGGAATCCTGTAAAAATGCTGACTCAACTCAGTAGGTCCGGGGTGGGACTGAGATTCTGAACCTCTAACAGGTTCTCAGGGGACCACCCCAGAATAGCGAGGCTCTAACCTCTTGATGTAATTATTAGTTTACTTGCCTGTCTCACCAACTGTCTCTGCGCAAACTGAAGACAGGGGTAGCCCAAATTTGATTTTATTTCCCAGAGGTTTAGTACAGAGAGGACACATGAAAGTTCAAAGTAAATGCTGAATGAATGAATGGATGGATGAATGAATGAATCACACACTAGAAGAGAGGGGGGCTTTTCTGTGGAGGCATGACGTTATCACTCCAGTTGTCACAACTGGACACATTTTACAGACATCCTTCTCAGATACTTTCTAGGTACTTTTCTGCCTCTAAGATGAAAATTTCCTCCCTCTCTGGGTCTCAAGGAAGCTTCCTTCTCCTGAGCCAGAAAAAGGAGAGGAAAGAGAAGTCACCATACTGATCACTAATAAAAAGACCTAAGTGTGTCCAACACCAACTCTGAGAGAATAAGAACGTTTACTGGGTAATGAAATTCATTGTGCAAAACCTGCCCTGGGCACAAACATCTACAGGACATAGATACTCACCGGGCCATTTATGCACCTTGTTTCACAGGAGGCTGTGCTTTGTTTGACATGGATTCTAAGCTTCAACTTACACAGTTATGTTAGCCTGTACTCTTAATGCAGGAGAAGTAAAGACGCAAGGAAAGAAGGAGGAAGCTTCATTGAGGCAGACACAGAAAAGCCCAGCCAACTTCTAATACCAGGTGGGAACAGCTGTAACCCCAGGTGTGACCGCGTACTACCTTTCCTGCTCAGAGTCACTGCTGCATTTACTTGGGAGTGGATCATTTCACAAAGAGGCAGAGAATGTGAGTGCCATCGGTCAGAAGGCTGTGCCTGGAGAGCACAGGATTTCATCAGGCAATGATGAATCACACTGGAGCTCTCCCATCTACTTTCCCATGACCTCTGAGCAGCTAGGGAAAACCGAAGAACAATTCTGGGCATTCGATTTCCCTAACAAAGCAACAGAAGGCCCAGATTAAACTGGCCTCTTTGAAACTTGAAAGAAACCACCATTTGTCACCTTTTAAGGGGGCACACTGATGAATGGGCAGTGAATAATCGCGAGACAATTCCCTGATTAAATGTGAAGCCATTGTAAATGCAGATTCAAATGCTTAGGGAGAAATAAAGGCAGACTCTTCTTGAGTTCAGCTGAGTCTTCTCATAAGTTTCTTATTTATAAAAAGTGAAAACTGCAAAGGCAGCTTTCGAGGAAGCGTTTAAGAAGGAAAAAAGCAAATTTTTAGCACAAATTCTGAATGCAGTTACCTTACTGAACATGGTCATGACTGTTATAATCCATCTTTTGTCACCATTCCAACAAGGGCCACAAAAGCTGGAAAAAAGCAACCCGTCTTCACCAAAATGTCAATGCTGTCTGAAAGTTTCTGATAATGGTGATGATAACAATTAAGTTGCCATCAACTGGGTGTTCTAAGCATTCTTCATATATTAAATTGTTTACTCCTGATGACAATATAAAATTGATTATTTAACCTCATTTTTACAAATAAGGAATCTGAGGCATATAGAGATGAAAGAACCTGCCTAATGTTACGTGGCTGATTAGAGGCAGAATTTACTCTAACTTGGTAATTTGGCTCTAGGACATGTGCTTCCCACCCACCTCGGGTTTATTGAGATATAACTGACATACAACATTGTGTAAATTTAAGGTGTACAATGTAGTGATTTGATACACGTGCCATGTGATTACACCATAGCATTAACTGATGCTTCCCTGCATCGCATTACGTAATTACCAATTCTTTTTTGTGGTGAGAACATTTAAGATCTACTCTCTTAGCAACTTTCAAACATATATTAAAGCATCATTGACTATAATCACAACACTGTGCATTAGATCTCCAGAACTTATTCATGTTCTAACTGGCAGTTTGTACTTTTTAATCAAAATCTTCCCACTTCCCCCACCCCCCAGCCCCGGGTAACCCACTGTCTACTCTCTGTTTCTGTAAGTTTGTCTTTTTTGGATTCCATATATAACTGAAATCATACAGTATTTGTCTTTCTTTGTCTGACTTATTTCACTTAGCATAATGCCCTCAAGTTCCATCTGTTTGGCTGCACACGGCAAGATTTCCTTCTTTCCCATGGATGCACAGCTGAATAATATTATACACACACACCCCCCCCACAACTTTTTTAAAATTAATTAATTAATTAATTAGTTTCTATTTTTGGCTCTGTTGGGTCTCCATTGCTGCGCGCGGGCTTTCTCTAGTTGCATCAAGCAAGGGCTACTCTTCATTGCAGTGCGCGGGCTTCTCATTGCGGTGGCTTCTCTTGTTGCGGAGCATGGACTCTGGGTGCGTGGGCTTCAGGAGTTGTGGCACATGGGCTCAGCAGTTGTGGCTCACGGGCTCTAGAGCGCAAGCTCAGTAGTTGTGGCGCACATGCTTAGTTGCTCTGCAGCATGTGGGATCTTCCCGGACCAGGGCTCGAACCCATGTCGGCTGCATTGGCAGGTGGATTCTTAACCACTGCACCAACAGGGAAACGCACCACGTCTTCCTCTTTGTCCATTCATCCATTGAGAGATACTTAGGTTGCTTCCATACTTGGCTATTGTGAATAATGCTGCAATGAACAGGGGAGTAGCATAAGGGCTTTAAATTCCTCGTGGCATTGGTCATGATTGCGCTAGCATACTATTGGGTTGGCCAAAAAGGTCGTTCGGGTTTTGAAAACCCGAATGACCTTTTTGGCCAACCCAGTAACTGCTGTACTTACACGGCATTCCAGACTCTACAGTATTTACTTCTCTATGAAGTTGCTCTCCCGGCTCTCATATTCCATAAGATTATGAGCCAACTCATCACAACAGGCAGATGAGTTTAGTTGAAGTGCTTCAGTCCAAGTCAATCAAATAATGAGTGCGTAGTAAGTCCTGCTCATGGCTCAGGAGAGGAGAGGGGGGTGGTGGGAAAGGACATAAAAGGCACACAGAATGTGGTCCCTGTCCTCGTATGTTAACTTCTAAAAGATATGTTTGAGCTAAAGATGCTTGAACCTTGGGAGGCCTCACCAAGAGGACTGGATGACCACCATAAAGCGAAGCCAAGGACGGTGGTGCTGATTTTGCTGCCTTGCGTCCTTTAGCCGTTCCATTGTTAACAGCACCCTGAACTTTTGAAGCGTCTGATCTTTCTTTCTCCCAAGGTTCACAGTCTTGTTTTGATGTCAAGGGACAGACAAGTGGCCTGAGTTATGCCACTTGGAGTCATCCTCTTGGGAATTCAAATCTTGAGGAGAGTAATGTGAGGATTAAAAAAAAAAAACCCAAAATAAAAACCAAACAAAAAGCCCATTAATATCAACATAAACTGCATTCTCACTTGGAGAAGGTATTGAACTAGAACCACCCTGGTTTGTGCTTTTCTGAATGTTGTTCTTCATTATTGCTTCAACAAATTCACTGTGGGCCTAGTTTCTGCTGCTTGTAACCAAATAACCCTAACTGAACACCAAAATTACATATTCAGTTATTCTACAGACTAGTTAATATTGAACTACACATATCTCAAGTCATTTTACCAAAGCAGTCTGTTGGTCCCAAAGGGAGTGATCAGGTAGGATTCAAATAAACCTGCTGATTAAAGTCAACGTGGCCATATTTTTTAAAGAAAGATAGCACATTAGAAATGTCCCCCAAACTCTCTATGCAGCCATTTCATTAACTGAACTGAGCAGTGAAATCACGAATCAGAAGACCTTACTGGTAGACCCAGTTCAGCCACGAAAAGACTGTGTCCTTGGGCAAATTACTTCCCCTCTCTGAGCTTATTTCATATCTGTAATATTAAGGAGGGGAGGGTCTTTGAGTATTCTCTTTGTAAATCAGAGTTTCTAAGGTTCTAATGAAAACAATATGCTATAGAAATTACTAAGAAATTGAGTAGATGCACCTCAAGACCTGTTCTTCTTAAAAACACTTTTCTCATACGGATTGGCAAGATGGAGTTGAGTTCCAACTTGACTCCTGGAAGTAGAAGTCTTACAGTATGCATGTTATAGAGGATCCAGTATCTTTCTTACGCCTGTAATGATCTTACCACTCAAGAGGAGAGCTCCAAAGGTCAGGATTATTAAATAGCTCTTCTGTCATTTAACTGAAATCTAGTTATGGACCAACCCCAAGGAGGTCAGCAACAAATGTAATTTAATTCCTAGCTATTAATAAATGAGTTTTAGGTTAATTTGGATCTTCAAAGGAACTTTGTATTGAAGCAAAATTCATCATAAAGCTTACTGGATTATTTTGTTGGCAACTGTTCAAATTTCATGGTTTCAAGGTTCAGCTATATCACTAAAGAGGAACAAAGGCCAAACACATCTCTCATTTGAAATAAACAGTTTCAGTCCTAAAATGTATTTATCTTTTCATCATATTTTCTTGTCTTATACTCATCTGACCTCCAAAAGCCACCCAAACCACAAATTTCCCAAAGCTACTCCTGACCTATTTTGTTGTTGTTGTTCTAGAGCTTACCCCTTCTGCAATTTAATGACATCATATCCCAGCCCTGTGGTCAGTGGCCTTGAGCTGAGCAAAATGGTCAGTTCATATGGTGAAAGGCTGAATATCAAACAATTCAGGTCAATTCTATCTGGAGCTAAATTCCCAGACAGCATGAGGGAACGTAATTGTTGGAAAAAGTTTACCTCGTATAATGAAAACAGACATACAAACTTATAAACATTACTAAGACACATATTTCTATATTAATGTAGTTTTTCTTTCAAAAATAATTTCATAAGACATTCTTTGCCCAATAATTATTTTTTAATGATTTTATCCATTGGCATTAAGATTTAAATTAAGATTAAATGAGATAATAGGTGGAAATCCATTAGCACAACTTGGGAGCTTCACAATAGCTGCCAATTCTGGACCTCTGACACTGAGCCAGGCATGGTTGTGAACTGTACTTAAATCACAACATTTGATTCTCACTGCCCTTTAAAAGGGCACCTATTACTATTCCATTTTCCTGATTAAAAAAACAGGCTTAGAGTAATAGAGTACATGTCCAGGGTCACACAGCTAAAGAGTGGCAGAGCTCGGGTTCTCGTCTAAGTGTCTTAAAGTTCATCCTTTTAACTACTCTGCCATGTTAACAGATTCAAGTAGAATATGAAGGAGAGAGAAAGCAAACTGTGGTTTCTTGAAAACTTTGAAATATTAACTGAATATTATGCCAAAGGGAAAAAAGCTTTTTTCCCTCTTTTAATGGCCTTGTTAGGAATTGTTGATCCTACTGTGTATGTACGTATGACACCTCATGCCAGTGGCATACCTGGTGATTGTGCATCTGACCTGATAGTCAGGGGTCTTCCTGGTGGTATGGTTTAGGGGGAGGGGTGGTGGCCATCAGTAACATTGGCTTCCAGTCATTGAGAAGTAAAAGCTAGTGGTGTGTGACCTAAACAGAGATCTTTTTGGACAGCAACGACCATTGGCTTGGACAAGAGATTGCCTCTGTAAGAGGATCCATCTGTGCCGTCTCCTCAGGAGGGCTTACATATTTATCTCCAGAGAATTTGACACAGGCCATTTGTCAGCCATGGTCACACGTGCTCGCTGTGGCCACGCTTTATCCTTTTAGCCAAAGCAATAATTTCTCGTTGTGAGAGAGCAACTGCATTGTGCCAGGTGTTGATATTTTAGAAACAAACAGCGGCAGGGACAGCTGTGGTGGCAGATTTCAATTTTTCTAGCCAAGCTGGTGATCGCATCGGACGCCAGATGAAATGAAAGAGTTTCAGCTATGAGGTCTTTGCATCTCTACAATGATGTGTGATTTGGGATGACCTTTCTCAGGGATTCCCCCGGGGTTTACCTTCATTCTGGAGCAGGACGCTTTAAAGAGTGGCTGTTCGCAGGCTCTGAGACCTCCTGAATGCAGTCGAAGAGATCCCTCAGATTTTCCGTGCTGGGGCCCTCCACCATTGTGTCTCTTCTCATCATTCTCACTCATCAATATGCCAACTTTCTTGTCAGTTCAAATTCAATGTGACATTTGCTTTCACTTTCCTTTTGTAGGTCAATGTCCATCGGAGCTGCGCAAGTGCTGGCTCTGGCATAATTTTTACTGCTTTGGGGCACAATCATTTCTATGCTCTGATTTAATTAAGAAAAAACATTACTTTAAGGAGATTTTAATGGAATCTTTGGTTTCTCAGGTAAAAGCAGTGCAGAGCTAACAAAGTTACGCCTCTGGATTCTTCAACAGGTAGTAAAATCAGGTCCTCTAATAAAATGAAATTTCACTTCAGTACAAGACTAGTAGGACCTTACTTTGATATTTTACTATCGATAGTTCAGTTTAGTGACGTAAGAAAATGCTATGTTCGCATTGGTACTTAACCTCTTTGAAAGCCATATCCTCAAAGTTTTATATCCTCCACTCTCAGGTTTCCACGGATTCAGGGGTGAAAGCTTTACACTGTGTGCTCCAAACCAGCGCTTCAGAAAAAATTCCTGTGATGAAAATGTTCTCTATCTGCACTGTCTAATATGGTAGCCACTAGCCTAGACTGGACATGTAGCTCTAGACTAGAGGTTCACAGACATCAAATTAAGAACCTATTTCAAACAGATTCTTTTTTTAAAAACAGCCTTATGGAGCTATAATTCACATATACAATTTGCTCATTTGATGTATATAGTAATTCAATGGTGTTTAGCACATGCACAGTTATGCAACCATCATCACAATCAATATTAGAATATTTTTGTCACCCCCAAAACAATCCTAAACCAATTAGCTGTCATTCTCCATCTCTTTCAGTCTTTCCTAGCCCTAGGTAACTATTAATCTACCCTTTTCCCCCCATAGATTTATCTATTCTGGACATTCCATATAAATGGAATCATACAGTATGTGGTCTTTTGTGATTGATTGGCTTCTTTATATCGTTCTTTAAAAGGTTCTTTATAATATAATATTTTTAAGGTTCATCCATGATGTAGTATCAGTGGTACTGATCAAGATGTATCAGTGATCATGACGTAGCAGTACTCCATTCCTTTGTATTGTTGAGTAATATTCCATTGTAGGATAGACTACATTTTGTTTGCCCATTTATCAATTGATCAGCTTTTGAATTGTTTCCACTTCTTGGCTATTATGAATAATGCTGCTATGATTATTCATGTACAAGTATTTGTGTGCACGTGTATTTGAATTCTCTTGGGTATATGCGCAGGAGTGGAATTGCTGGATTGTATGGTCACTCCATCCATAACATTTTGAGGAACTGCCAAACTGTTTTTCTAAGTGGCTATACCACTTTATATTCCTACCAGCAAAGTAGGAAGGCTCCAATTTCTCCACATCCTCATCAACACTTACTATTATCTACCTTTTTTATTTTAGCCATTGTAGTGGGGGATGAAGTAGTATATTATTGTGGTTTTTGTTTGTATTTCTCTAATAGTTAGTGATGTTGAATATCTTTTCATGTGTTTATTGGACATTTGTATATCTTCTTTGGAAAAATATCTGTTTAAATCCTTTGTTCATTTATGATTGGGGTTATCTTTATTGCTGAGTTGTAAGTCCCTGATCATTTTTATATACATAAAATATGTAAATATATTCTGTCATTCTCTGGATTGCCTTTTCATTTTTTTAAAATAGTGCCCTTTGAAGTGTAGAAGCTTTTGATTTTAATGAAGCCCAGTTTATCTGTTTTTTTTTTTTTTTGGTCAGCTGTAATATGAAGAAACTATCATCTGATCCAAGGTTATGAAGGTTTACTCCTAAGTCTTCTTATAACAATTTTAGCTCTTATATTTTGGTCTAGGATCTACTTTGAGTTCATTTTTACATATGTGAGAAAGGGGTCCAACTTATCGTTTTGTATGTGATTATGAATTTGTCCTAGAATGCTTTCTAATAAAGACTATTTTTTTTTCATGTTGGATTATCTTGGCACTCTCATCAAAGATCAATTGACCATAAATATAAGGTTTCTTTCTGGACTCGTAATTCTATTCTATTGTTCTATGTCTATTCTTTTTTTTTTTTTTTTTTTTTTTTAAAAGGATTTTCTTATTTATTTATTTATTTTTGGCTGTGTTGGGTCTTCGGTTCGTGCGAGGGCTTTCTCCAGTTGCGGCAAGCGGGGGCCACTCTTCATCGCGGTGCGGGGACCGCTCTTCATCGCGGTGCGCGGGCCTTTCTCTATCGCGGCCCCTCCCGTCGCGGGGCACAGGCTCCAGACGCGCAGGCTCAGCAATTGTGGCTCACGGGCCCAGCAGCTCCGCGGCATGTGGGATCTTCCCAGACCAGGGCTCGAACCCGTGTCCCCTGCATTAGCAGGCAGATTCTCAACCACTGCGCCACCAGGGAAGCCCTATGTCTATTCTTAAGCCAGTACCACACTACCGTAGCTTCGTAATGAGGTTTGAAATTGGCAAGTGTGACTTCTACAGTTTTGCTTTTTCAAGATTGGGTATTCTGAGGCTTTTTATTTCCCTATGAATTAGAGGATAAGTTTGTGAATTTCTGTAAAAAAAATCCAGTTGGGATTTTTATATTACAAAAATTCCATTGAATCTGAAGATCAATTTGGGGTGTACTGCCATCTTAACAATATTAAATCTTCTGCCATGAACAAGGTTCTACATCTCTGAATATATTTATTTGAGTTTCTTCTCCAAAAATCCTGCTCCACAGATTTTTTCTTTCATGTACTTCAAACTTTCATATCCATGTGCTAACACAGAATCATTTTCATACTCAAATATTATAATGGTATTTATCTTAATATTTCTATGGCACCTCAACTTATTCTCCGTTCATTTATTCAACGTTTTAAAATTGTGTACCTACTATGCTCCCCACACTTTTCTGACCATTCCTGACTTGAGTAATTTGAGTCTTCTCTCTTTTTCTTCTGATCATTCTAGCAAAAGACTTGTCAGTTTTATTGATCTTTTCAAAGCAACAACTTTTTATTTCAATGATTTTTTTAGTATTATTTTTCTGTTCTTTATTTTATTAATTTTCACTCTAATCTTCATTATTTCCTTCTTTTTGCTTGCTCTAGGTTTAGTTGACTCTTTTTTTTTTCCCCAAAGTGTCTTAATATGGAAGGTTAGGTTACTGACTTGTGACCTTTCTTCCCTTATAATACAGACATTTACAGCTATAAATTTCGCTCTAAGAACTCCTTTAGCTGCATCCCATAAGTTTAATATGTTATTTTAAATTTTCATTCATCTAAAGATTTTCTAATTTCCCTTGCAACTACTTCTCTGATCCATTGCTTAGTTAGGCATATAGGTTCATTTCGAAGTGTAATTTGGTTCAAAAATTAATTATGGAGGGGAAAAATTCCAATTTTTCACCTGTTATATTTTGATTTTTAAAAATGAACCATTTGGATTCAGCAAATACATTCTGCACTCATCATGTTAATTTTCATGACTACATCTTTGTACTGCTTCTCAAGTTTTAACATAGACACAAGTCAGCTGGGGACTTCGCTAAAACAGAGATTCTAGGTGTGGTACAGGTGTGGGCTCCAAGATTCTGCATATATAACAAATTCCAAGTACTGCTGATTCTGATGCTGCTGGTTCAAAGAACACGCTTTGAGTAGAAAGGCTCTATGCAACTGCTTGGGATGCCCTTTTCATTTATTTTTTGTGATTAGTTGCAAATGGCCCTTTCCCCTAAAACTCCTGCACCTTGTCCTTCTAGTCAGGGATGAATATTCTTTACTCTAACCTCTAACACCATCCTCATACCCTTTATTCCAACTTGTCCCATTCTTGTAATCGGTTCTTTATATATTGCTTTCTCCAAGTGAACTATGAGACTAAGGAGAGCAGGTCTCTGTTCTCTTCATGACTTTATTTATTGTCTGGCTTAGTATTTGATGGCTCAGCCTAGATGCTTATTAACTCTCCATTGAACCAGTAATAATAACTAACACTTACTATGTATCTACTGTGAGCCAGCACAGGGTCAGATGCTTGGCAGACATCATCTCATCTACTCATCAGACCAGCCCTATGAGGAAGGTCCTATTATTATCCCCATTTTGCAGATGGGAACTGAAAATCTTGGTGCTCATGATTAGTTGAGTTTGATCCTGGTTCCTTAAGAAAATTAACTCAGCCCAATTTAACTACACTGACCAAACCTCTGAGCAATCTAATACATGCTACATTCTATTTGTGTATATTATAGTAGCCAGTTCAGAAAAAGAAGGACAGCAAAACACCTTTTCCTCTTCTGCCTGCATGGGACATTGAAACAGGTGGGCAGCAACGGTAATACTCTACTCTAGCCCCGCCCTCACCTCTTCTTGCTTGGTCAGAGTGTGTGCCTCCCATCTGGGTCTCCTGCCTCCAGATCCCTCTCTTCTATGTTTCCTCTAAAATGTGTATTTGATCATGACACTGGCTAAAATTTTCAATGACTCATAGTTGCCCTGTAAGATAATGTCCAAATTTCTTAGGTCAGCTTACAATCTTCCTACAAGCAATGTGCCTAGCATTTCCTTCTGTTGGAAGAGGATACTTCTGGAATGCAGAATGACTATTCATTCCTCATACAAGACACATTCTACTCCTTTGTGTCTTTACACACTCTCTTCCCACTGCTCTTGATGTCCTTGTCGATCTGTCCCTTACCCATTCATCCTTCAGGATCCAGTTTCTACTAATTCTATTGAGAAATGACCTTAGCTCTACCCTCGGCTCCAGGCCTCTTCCTTTGTGCTCCTTTAGAATTACACACATACCTCTAGTGCTATTGTTGCCACGTTTTATGACAGTGACCTATTTATGTCTTCATCACTAGCCTGTGAGCTCCTCAAGGGCAAGAAATGTCCCATCTTCTTATTTCCAGCACCCAGCACAGGACTGGACACTCAACAGATGTAGCTGCGTAAACCAATTAGGTCAAAATATAAGACACCAACTATTAACCTTCTCTACAGAGTTCTTGCACATTCATTCCCAAAGCTTTCCATGTGTTCGATTACTACAGTAAATAACAGATCTGCTCTGAATGAGAACTATATTTGTGCATGGGATTTGTGAGGGCTGGAATTGCAGCATATTCATCTCGTATCGGTCGGTTCACAAAGCACACTGTCTTGCACACTTCACAAAGGACACTGTGTTGCACACTGAAACCGTTCTTTAAAGGTTTGCAGAACCAAAATGAACCTAACTGGCTTCTTGGGTTTTAGCCAAGTTATTATAAAGCCTTCTGCTACTCTGGGGAAACAATTATCTCCGACACAGGAGTGAACGATCTATCGCAATGCTGTTTGATGTTTCACACTCTCACGTTCCTATGACAGGAGCTATCTTCAAAACAGGCTGGCGTACTGTCAACTCTGATTACATCGGTCAACACCCAACCCAGATAATGGCAACATAGCAGGTTTGAAAAGAGGGGCGTCATTTTAGAAGGCCGAAGTCAATTGAAGAAGTAGTAATAATTCACAGAGGGAAACATACTTCAGTTTGAAAGTGTTCATAGCTCCACTCTCTTTCTCTTTTGTTGAATTAGAAATAAATTTGTGGGTGGACATCAAAACATGGCTCTCTCAATGACTCCTTCACAGACTGGCCTCTAACAACCTCAAACACACTTTTTTTCTCACTCACTACTCCGCAAGCATTTATTGAGCACTGGCTAAGCACGAAGCACTGTGCCAGGCACCGCTAGGACAGATGATGAGGGAGAGAAAATACAGAATCAGAAAGCATTATTGGGTACTTTAAAATAATACTTCAAAATCAAGTGCTAGAAAGATCATATGCCAACAGCAAGAATAATACCAGTAACTCCATTAGGTCATATGGGTATTTGAATTAAGACTTGCTGTTGGATATTGTACGATCGATGGCTGAGATAATAATTCTAATGGTTATAGATGATCAACATTTGCTGCTCTAAGACAGTGATAATTGAAATTAACGTAAGTGCTCCTAGGATGAAGACTAATATTAATATGGCCACTGCTTTTGTAACAGGGAAGAGCCAAACTGGACTACATGTTGGATCTGTTTGTTTTACTTTAACCTCTGCATTCCGCTGCTTTTGTGCACTAAAAGGATACTGTCTATACATAATGGCCTGCCTGGGGAAACCCTGCCCCTCTGCCTGAATGTTAAACCAAAGTGCCTTTGTTCAGGGAAACATCGGGACCCTGTTCCACCTGTGGATGGCTACAAGAAAGAAGAAATTAACACATTCCTTCCCTGAGGCTGGCCATTCCAGGTGATATTTGCAAAACTTATGGCCTTTTTACTCTACTTCCTCATCTCCTCCCCCTCTCTGTGCTATAAAAGAAACTGGCATCCAAACCCCGATAAGATGGTTATTTTGAGACTTCAGTCTGCCATCTTCTCGGCCTGCCGGCTTTCCGAATAAAGTCATATTCCTTGTCTCAACACCTCGTCTCCGATTTACTGGCCTTCGTGCAGCGAGCAGAGAGAGCTTGGACTGGGTAACACTTTTTTCACCAACTTTATCTCCTACCACACTCCCCCTCCCCCTGTCCCCCCCCACGTATTTCAGCCACAATGGCCTTTGGTCAGAGTCATAGACACTTTCTGCTCCCATGATAAGATTTGCACATACTGTTCCCTCTGCCTGGAACATCCTTATCTCTCCTCCCCCACTCACCTGAGTAACCCCTATTTACCCTCTGTGTCCCAGCTCAGTGTCACTTCCTCAGAAACTCACGTCCCTGACTTTTCTAACCAGATTATATCCTCCTCATATACCCTCCTAGCACCATACACCTCTCCTTCAGAAGTATTTATGGCAGTTACAATTTTTTTAAAATCTTATTCTTATTTACTTATCTGGCACCTCTACTAGACTGTAAGTTCCATGAAGGTAGGGATACAATTCCATTCTGTTCACCGCTGGCTTCCCAGTGCTCAGCAAAGTACAGGGAACGCAGTAGGTACTTGGTAAAAGTGTTGAATAAATGAATAAAAAATAAGTTGAGGTGTCATGAAAAATAATATTATTATATTGATTACTATTATAATAAAGTTTAAAAAGGATTCTATGTTAGCAGATGGATATGAAAGAGTTCAAAGTAAAAGAAAGAAAAAGCCTATAGAACAGGACTGTTGGAGAAGAAACTCAAATGAATATATTCAAAGATGCAGATTTAATGTGGATTCTGAAAACATGAAGAATGACGGACAAGGTACATTATAAACAAGGGGACTTAACGGACGAATTATAAGAATCATCCCCAAAAAGCTATGCTGCTAAGAAAAATATGGGGCACAGACCTTTCAAAATCTGAGGAAAAGGAAACAGTGACACAGACCAAACATCTTCACATTTATGGTAGAAATGTAGACTCTTTCTGGACTGAGTGTCAAAGACGCATGAGAATGTAATGACTTTAAAGATCAACTGGAATTCTAACTAAATCCACCCTGTAGATTTCACCAATCTGAACTATGAACTAAGCCCATAAATTATGTATGCAAGAGTGAGGTGAGGGTGTGGACCTATGGAAACGAAAAATTGTGATGAATACATCTGTCAGAAATTAGAATGCTATGCCAGTTGGTGATTTGCTTTAAACTTCTCCCCCTGAGAGCTCATGTTGCAAAAGATGCCAGCTGTTCAACACCACCATTTGTTTCTGGTGGACCACCTAGAACTGGGTCTTAGACTCAGTTCTACAGTGAAAGAAGTAAGAAAATGGCTTCTTTCTTAGCCTCAAAAAAGCCTGTGGGCTCCCATATGACATACATGGCTGGGTAGAATACTTAGGCCAATAACCAAACTCTACTTCATGAAAGCACCCTGTAGAAAACTCTTTGCTGGGGCGGCATGGATGTTCCCCAAAGGTAACTTACCAAGTCTAAAGGGACCTGGCACAGCAAACTGGTTCCCCCAGCGATTACAGAGTCCCTTAAAAGAACAGGCTTGTACTCTGATGATTTAAATGCTCAGACAGGAAGCAGGTCAGGGCACTGCCATGATGTGAAGTTCCCAGGCCCACAGGAACAGACTCGCTCTGAAATGTTTTCAGACTCACTCACTGTGTTTTCTCTGCCTCTGCTCATCTTTATCCTCCATCCTATCCCAATTCCTGATACCATGTGCCTTCCTGGTTCTGTAAGTGGCAGGTTTCTCTGCCACAAGACTCTTGTAAAGAGCCTATGATTAATTATAGAAGAGACGGAGGCTTGGATAATCAATCGTGCAATGCACCTGTTCGTAGCCCATTTCATGCTTGCTCCCACCCTCTTAATGGCACACGGCCAATTTCTCAAAGTCCTGGGGTGAATTTGCACATGTGGGGTCTGCAGAAAATCCTGTGGGCATAATGTTGGTGGCAGTGGAGGGTTACTCGGCTATACAGTTCTTAACAGGATGACAGAGAAACTCTTTTGGAAGGAAGTTTGGCAAAATTCATTAAACATCAGAAAATGGTCATAGCCTTTGACACTTTCTTTTTAAAAACTAGTCTAAGAAATAAGGCCTATACTAACAAAGACTATATACACTAAGTTATTTATTGATGCATTTATGTCATAGCAAAGACATGGATACAAATCAAATGGCAAATAAAGGAAGTGTTAAGTAAAATGTGGTATATCCACTGTGGAAATTAAGTGGTTATCATCAATGGTAGTTCTCAAGACCAGGAAGCAAAATGAAAACAAAAAACAAAACAAAAAAAACCACTTAGGACTAATGTAAAGTGGAAAAAAACAGGATTTAAATGTATATATGAATTATAATAAAATACACACATAATAAACTGCAAGCAGGAAACACATTAAATTGTTCCCATGAGAGTTTTTAAACTGTGTGTCAGTTGGCTGTTTTTATCTTCATCTTTATTTCCTAAATGTACAGTGTTGTGAGTGTGATTTTTTTAAAGAGAGCTTTATGGAGACAAAATTCACATACCGTAAGATTCAGCCTTTTAAGCGTACAATTCAGTGGTTTTTAGCATATGCGTAGAGCTGTACAATCATCACCACTATCTAACTCCAGAACATTTTCATCACCTCCAAAAGAAACGTGGAACCCTTTAGTAGTCATTCCCCATTTTGCCCTCCCCTTAGCCCATGGCAACCAGCAACCTACTTTCAGTTCATACGAATTTGCCTATTCTACAGTTCTATGTAAATAAATTCGTACCATGCAGCCTTTGCATTTGGCTTCTTTCATTCAGCATAATGTTTTCAAGGTTTGTCCATGTTGTAGCACATGTCAAAACTTAATTCCTTTAATAGCCAAATAATATTTCATTATATGGATATACCACATTTTATTTATCCATTTATCA
This sequence comes from Balaenoptera acutorostrata, assembly GCF_949987535.1. Classification (NCBI taxonomy): domain Eukaryota; kingdom Metazoa; phylum Chordata; class Mammalia; order Artiodactyla; family Balaenopteridae; genus Balaenoptera; species Balaenoptera acutorostrata. The sequence goes on along the minus strand of NC_080073.1, from coordinate 23,652,555 downwards.
GGTGATGAACATTTGGGTTGGCTATTATGAATAATGCTGCTATGAAAATTCAGCTACAGGTGACTGTTTTCATTTATCATAGGTATTTATCTAGAAATGGAATTGCTGGGTCATATGCAAACTCTACGCTTAGCTTTTTTGACAAACTGCCAAACTCTTTTCCAAAGTGGTGGCACCATTGTACAGTCCTGCCAGTAATGTGTGAGGGGTTCCAACCTTCCACATCCTTGCCAACGCTTGTTACTGTCTTTTTTTTTTTTTTTTTTTTTTTTTTTACCGCAGACATTCTTGTGTATGTGAGGTAGTAAATCATTCCGGTTTTGATGCATTTCCCTAAGGATTAATGATGTTGAACACTTTTTTCACATACTTATTATCCATTTATACATCTTCTTTGGAGAAATGTCTATTCAAAACCTTTACCCATTGGGTTATTCATAGTTTTATTATTGAGTTGTAAGGGTTTTTTTTAATATTCTTTGTTCCTTTTTTAAAAAATTGAAGTAGTTGATTTACAATGATTCAGGTGTACAGCAAAGTGATTCAGTTATATTATATGAATATGTATATATATATTCTTTTTCAGATTACTTTCCATTATAGGTTACTATAAGATATTGAATATAGTTCCCTGTGCTACACAGTTTTTATATTCTTAATACAAGTCCCTTATCAGATATATGATTTGCAAATATTTTTTCCATTCCATGGGTTATATTTTCACTTTCTTGATGGTGTCCTTTGAAGTCCAGGTATTTTTAATTTTGATGAAGTTCAATATATCTATTTTTCCTTTTGTTACTTGTATTTTTAGTATCATATCTAAGAAACCATTGCCTGATCCAAGGATCATGAAGAATTACTCTTATTTTTTTCTAATGTTTTTATAATTTTAGCTCTTAAATTTAGGTATATCATGCATTTTAATTTTTTTTAAAATAAATTTATTTATTAATTTCTGGCTGTGTTGGGTCTTCATTGCTGTGCACGGGCTTTCTCTAGTTGCGGTGAGCGGGGGCTACTCTTCGTTGCGGTGCACAGGCTTCTCGTTGTGGTGGCTTCTCTTGCTGTGGAGCACGGGCTCTAGGTGCACGGGCTTCAGTAGTTGTGGCTCGCGGGCTCTAGAGCACAGGCTCAGTAGTGGTACACGGGCTTAGGGGCTCCGCGGCATGTGGGATCTTCCCAGGTTTCCTGAATCCTAGTCTGTTGGGTTTTCACCCTCCTCTCCCGCCACCTCACCTTACTGTCTCCCTAATATTTGAAATTCCATTCCAAGAGCCTTAAGACTAACCTGTGTTATCTATGGCTTTGTAACTAATCACCCCCAATACTAAGGGACTTAAAACAATCAATATGTATTATCTTACAGTTCCTGTGTGTCAGCAGTTCAGAAGCAGCTTAGCTGAGTTCTGGCACGGGGTCTCTCAAGGTTGCAGTCAAGATACCAGCCAGAGCTGCAGTCGACCGAAAGTCTGTCTGGGGCTGGAGGAGCTGCTTGCAAAGAGGTTCGTTCACACGGCTGACAAGCTGGAGACGGCTGTGGGCGGGAAGCGTCATCTCCTCACCAGGTGGGCCTCTCAACGGTTTACTTACATTGTTCTCACAACCAAGCTTCCCCCAGAATGGACCCTCCAAGAGAATGAGGTCGAAGCGGCTGTGTCTTTTACGAGCTAGCCTCTAAAGTCATATACTGTCACTTCCATTTGTCCAACGAACCAACCTAATACAAGCAGATAAATACTAGGACGCATGGATCACTGGGGGCCATCTTGGAGGCCAGCTAATGGCCACAGCCTCTCTTATGCTTTCTTATCACAGCGCTTGTCCCAATGTATTATAATTACCTTTTTCTTGCACACCCTCCTGTGGCAGACACAGTTGTCTGCCTACCAAGGGTCACTGTTCCCGTTCTCCTTGATGACAGAATCCTGATTTTTTATAAATTTTATTTATTTTATTTATTTATTTTTGGCTGCACTGGGTCTTCGTTGCTGCCCGCGGGCTTTCTCTAGTTGCGGCAAGTGGGGGATACTCTTCGTTGTGGTGCGCGGGCTTCTCATTGCGGTGGCTTCTCCTGTTGTGGAGCACGGGTTCTAGGTGTGCGGGCTTCAGTAGTTGTGGCACACGGGCTCAGTAGTTGTGGCACACAGGCTTAGCTGCTCCGTGGCATGTGGGATCTTCCCGGACCAGGGCTCGAACCCATGTCCCCTGCATTGGCAGGTGGATTCTTAACCACTGTGCCACCAGGGAAGTCCCATGCATTTTAATTTAAATTTTATGTATGGTAGGAGGAAGAGGTTCAACTTGATTCTTTTGTGTGTGGCTATCCAATTGTCCTAGCACAGTTTCCTAAAAAGATTATCCTTTGTCCATTGACTTTTCTTGCAGCCTTGTCAAAAGTCAATTGACCACAAAGGAAAGAGTTTATTTCTGGACTTTCAGTTCTATTCCACTGATGCTTATTTCTATCCTTACGAAATAGCACATTGTCTTGAATAGTGCAGCTTTATACTAAGTTTTGAAATTGGAAAATATGAGTTCTCTAACTTTGATCTTCTTTTTAGAGATTGTTTTGGCTACTCCTTGCATTTTAGATGAATTTTAGAATGAGTTTGTCAATTTCTGCAAAAATGGCAGCTACGATTTTCATAGGGATTCTGCTGAATCTATAGAACAGTTTGGGGGAGTATTACCATCTTAACAATATTAAGTCTTTCGATGCATGAACCTGGAATTTCTTTCCACTTCTTTAGATATTTTAATTTCTTTGAATGAGATCTTATACCTTTCCATGTATAAGTTTTGCATTCCTTTTCGTAAATGTATTCCTAATCATTTTATTTCTTTTTATGCTATTGAAAATGGAACTGTTTTCTTAACTTCATTTTTGGATTGCCCATTGTTGGTGGACAGAAATATAATTAATCTTTGTATTTTGTTCTTGTATTTTGTAGCCTCACTCAACTTCCTGAAGGTGTGATTTTAAAATAAGAATGAACCATCTAAGGGGGAGGAAGATTAGTGTCCCCCTCAATCTTACACAAAGGATGTGGATACTCTGGGAATCCCCAGTTAGAACTAAAGACACCCATCTAAATACAAATATGCTGCCCATTGGCATGAGAAGAGAAAAGTGGGAACTCAGGAACTTATAGTTCTGGCAAGATAGTATACCCAGCTAGTGTGTCTAAATAAAGTAAATAAAATATGATATAATTTGTGCTATGTACTGAATGCATCTCCTTCAAATCCATTTGTTGGAGCCCTAATTCATAATGTGATGGCAATTGCAGGTGGGACCTCTGATGGATAATTAGGTTTAGATGAAGTCATGAGGGCAGAGCCCTCATGATGAGGTTAATGTCCTTATAAGAAGGCGAAGAGACTAAGGTTCTTTCTTTCCACCATGTAAGGACACAATGAGAAAGTGGCTGTCTGCAAACCAGGAAGAGGACCCTCACTAGACACTGGATCTGGTGGCACCTTGATCTTGGACTTCCCAGCCTCCAGAACTGTGAGAAATACATGTCTGTTGTTTAAGCCACCCAATCTATCGTATTTTGTTAGAGCAGCCTGAACCAAGACTGTTAGTTAGTATATGGTCGATATGGTAAGAAAGAAAGGCAAATCCCCAAGGGACAGAATAAACAACAAAACAGACTTTAGAGAATCAAAGCACCAGGCAAGTGAGCTGACCCTGCTCCAACTCTGAGAGCTTTCTGGATTGGTAGCAGCTCTTAGTTTGGCTCTTTATGCCATAAAAACAGAAAATAAATTTTAGGGCCCAATATGTTGGGGAGAGAAAACCAAGACCCTGCATGAAGCTGGGCTCTCAAAGAGTATAACTCCAGTGCACATAGGACAAATAATCTCTACCCACTAGCTCAGGGAAGTGATAAGGGAGATTATTTCTCTATCTTGGCTTTGATTGGGAAAAAGTTATATTAAAATTTCCTGGGATTAATCAAAACTCTGAATTTGCCCAGGGATCAAATGTACAGCATGATAATTATAGTGATCAATGCTGTATTGTGTACTTGAAAGTTGCTACAAGAGAAGAGCTATAAAAGTAGAGCTTTTATCATAACAACAACAACAACAAAATGGTAATTATGTGAGGTGAAGAATGTGTTAACACTGATTATGGTAAACCTTTCACAATATATACCTGTATCAAACCTATACCATGTTATAATCAATTATATCTCAATAAAGCTGGAAAAGAAACCATCTCTGAACTTACACTTCTCATAAATTTAGAGACAAACTGTACACTACTTAAGTGGAACACATACCCCCTCCCCAAGTGAGAAAGTAACAGAAACTGGTATGGCCCAGTGGTATCCTTGCCTGAGAAGGGACCATAAAACCCACTCTGAAAGGGCACTTCAATTACTCAGGTCACATGGAATTTACATACACAAAACAAGCCCTATTTAGAATGGATACACAACCATACATTTAAAAAAATAAGAGAAACGATCTACCGTGAGCAAGACTCAGCAAACAAACAAAAACAGTAACAAAAGACCCCAGAAGGATTAGAATCATAAAAGCTATAATATGACAGAGGCTGTAAATCAAATACATTTAAAATGAGTAAAGGGATAAAACATGGAACAGAAATTTAAAAAGAAATACACAAATAAACAATAATAATATGTGCAAAATAACCCTGTTAAAGACAAGAGAGCAGACTCCTAGCAATCCGGAGAGAATGGTGGGTAGAATGAGAGGGAGAAGTCATTTGGGCTTATAAAAATAAATCCCGGGCTTCCCTGGTGGTGCAGTGGTTGAGAGTCTGCCTGCCAATGCAGGGGACACGGGTTCGAGCCCTGGTCTGGGAAGATCCCACATGCCGTGGAGCAACTGGGCCCGTGAGCCACAATTACTGAGCCTGTGCGTCTGGAGTCTGTGCTCCGCAACGAGAGGCCGCGATAGTGAGAGGCCTGTGCACCGCGATGAAGAGTGGCCCCCGCTTGCCGCAACTGGAGAAAGCCCTCGCACAGAAACGAAGACCCAACACAGCCAAAAATAAATATAAAAATAAATTAAAAAAAAAAAAGACCTAAAGAAGAAATACATGGCGAATATCTTTTAAAAAAAATAATAAATAAATCAATCAATCAATCTCTGTTTCTCAGCATCCCTGTTTTAGTTTCAAGGTATTAGGGAACACTATATGCTTTTTGGTAAATGGCATTGTCCTGAAGTATTCCAAATAACTCAAACAGTTGTATTCTTCAAACATTAGCAGTGAGTTCTATAATTAGAGCATCATAAAAGATCCTGGATTAGAAGTCGGCAAAGGATAACCAGGTGTTATAGCCACTTAGTTCCTCATGTTTGCAGCATTGCATACCACTGATGGCCCCCCTCCCGCCATCCTCTGTAATGGCCCACTTTAGCTCTGAATACCACTGGCTGAATCAAATCTAGTCCTTCTTTGCTATTTTTTATTTAAAAAAATAAATAGGGCATAGATCACGCTCTGTTTTTTTTTTTAACGCTTTCCTCTTTTAGAAGCTGCTACAAAGCCTCCCAACCTGGAAACACGTTCAGGTTTCTATTTCAGGTATTTTCATGGTTCTACAATCAACAGAATTCTTCGGTGACACTGATCTGTGTACAGTGATTTATAACCCTTTTTGGCTATTCAGGTTTTTGTCACACTTTTCAATAGGACCGACTATTCTACTTTTTTGTACTGTGAATGTTACTACTTTGCTTCTTACTCCCTGTTTCCCCTCAGAGTCATTCAGGTCATTTACTTTCTGTTCCACCTAAAAAACAAAAAACAAAATGCTGGCTACTCTTCAAGAAACTTGTGGTTGCTTGTGAATACAAAAAATACAATTTTCTTTTAGAGAAAACCTCAATCTCCCAAATATTGGACAAACTTTAAAACTGATCCATAAATAGGAGTCTCAGTAGTCACATTTTCACCTTATTTTCTTTAGAAATATCTCCACAACAACTCAGATTAATAGCTTTTCACAGTCACTTTCTTTACACTTTAGATGAAGACAAAATGTATTCTTTCTCTTCAAAAGATGCCAAATTCCCTATGAGTTACTATTCATACCTTTTTTTCCAGGTATGATGATTTTCTTATTAGAAACGCAGGCACAGAAAGTGAACATGTGCCAAAGATTGAATACTTTGAAAATCTTTCTATCCAGAGTTACATTTGCTGAAGAACATTTTTTTCCCTATGGAGACATGCAGGTTGAATATTAGGAAGCGTTCAGACAACTTCCCCATGCTGTAATATCATTAGTGGTCACTAAGCTTTCTATTCACAACTAAGTCCTTTCCTCATCCAACAAGAATGGGTCTTATTCTGTCAGAGAAGGGCCTGGGTCCTCATGAATCACTTTCTTTTTTGGGCCTGTGAATGGATCTTTTGGGCCAACTGGATTGAGACTGTAAAAGACACCTGAATAATTATGTTAAAACAAAATGTAGGTGCTTTGATTCTCCATTTAAAATTAACCTGTATGAAGAACTTCCAGAATGACAGAAAGTAAGGGCCTCTGAAAATCTGCTTATCCATAAAATCTGCTCATCCATAAAAATCTATAAATTGTTCATCCATAAAAGAACAATGGCAAAAACTGTCATCATCAACTTTATCAGAACTCTGGAAATTAACCAAAGGCTTGCAACAACTCAAGGAGTATTACACAAGAAGAATGGTAGATGCTCAGTAAGAACAGTGAGCTTTGAAGCATTTTATCTTTCCTTCATTTCACCCCCTTCACCCCAGTTCCATGCTAGCCTTGAAAACCAACAGTCTCACAACTAGGGTAGCTTTGAAAATCAGTAGCCAAGCAGAGGATAGGGTAAGTTTAGAGATCCCCAGAAGCCTCATTGCTAGACAAGTTTCCTCTTTTGACCTGCCTGTATGCTCCCTAAGAACCCCCATTTTCAGGGCTTGTATTTATTTGACCATACCCAGAGCTTGCTCAGTGCAAACAGCCTTTTCCCTGTGGCATTTGTTGAAAGTAATCAGTGGTAGTTGTTTAACATCACAGCTGTCTGAGGTGAGACTATCAGTTGGGACAAAAAAAAGACTGACCAAAAAACTTGAAAGGAAAAGCAGGGAAATGAGATGTCCATGAAGAATGGTGAAATGCTCCAATATAATTCCAGGGGGTCTAAAAGACCACATGCATGTGTAAACCTGTACGTATGCCAAGAAAAGACCTGAGAAGACTCTATTTCACGTCCAGCTGCTCTTGAGACTCTGCACAAGCAAGAAGTAAACCCTAAAGCAGGGTTGGGAACCGCCTGCTAGAGCACTTAAGGCATGCCCCCACAAGCACAGAAAACCCTTACTGCGAAGTCTGAGAGACTTATTTGTCCAAACAATTTAAGAAAATTTCTATCTAATCATTAGCTGACTGTTAAGCTGAGCTAAGATTTTAGTGACCACACGTGACAAAAAATATAAACTTTACAGAATTAGTTTAGGAAAGTCACTAAACAGCAAGGACAACAAAAAGGAACAACGATAAACCCAGAAAAAGGGGACTCTGATTACAAGAGTTGTGACATTACATTATTTAAAATATTCATTCTTCAACAAAAAAAGATATGAGACATATGAAGAAACAAAAAGTATAGCCTATACAAGGGAGAAAGAAGCAACCACTAGAAACTATCCTTGTGGAAGTATATTAGATGTACGAGACAAAACTTTAAAGCAGTCAATCCAAAGAATTTAAGAACACAGTATCCAAAGACCTAAAACAAAGTATGTGTATAATGTCTACAAAACAGAGATTATCAATAAGGAGATAGAAATTATTTAAAAGAAACAAATAGAAATTCTGGAGTTGTAAAGTACAATTACAAATGAAAAATTCACTAGAGGGGTTTAACAGTAGATATAAGTTGGCAGAAAAAAGAATGAGCAAACTTGAAGATAGGTCAATTGAGATTATCCAGTCAATTGAAATTAGCCAGTCAAGGAAGAGAAGTAAAAAAGAATAAAGAAAAATCAACAGTGTCTCAGAGACCTGTTAGCACAATATCACATGCACCAATATATGCAGAGTGGGAACCCCTGGAAGAAAGGAGAGAAAGAAAGGGGCATAAAGAATATTTGAAGAAATAATCACTGAAAACTTCCAAAATTTGATGAAGAACACTAATCTATACACTTCAGAAGCTTAACAAGATTTCAGTAAGATAAACTCAAAGAGATCCACACTTGGAACATCATAATCAAATAGTCAAAAGCCGATAACAAAGAGAGAATCTTGAAAGTAATAAGAAAAAAGTGATCCATCATGTAAACACAATAGATCCTCTGGAAGATTAACAGGGAAAAGCATGGAGACCAGATGGCAGTGGGATGACATACTCAAAGTTCTGAGAGAAAAAGACTCTCCACCAAGAACTCTGTATCTAACAAAATTATCCTTCAAAAACAAAGAATAAATTAAGACATCAGATTTTTTAAATGCCAGAATTCCTTGCTAGCAGACTTGACCTACAAAAATACTAAAGGGAGGGCTTCCCTGGTGGCGCAGTGGTTGAGAATCTGCCTGCCAATGCAGGGGACACGGGTTCGAGCCCTGGCCTGGGAAGATCCCACGTGCCGCGGAGCAACTGGGTCCATGAGCCACAACTACTGAGCCTGCGCGTCTGGAGCCTGTGCCCCGCAACGGGAGGGGCCGCGATAGTGAGAGGCCCGCGCACCGCGATGAAGAGTGGCCCCCACTTGCCACAACTAGAGAAAGCCCTAGCACAGAAACGAAGACCCAACATAGCAATCAATCAATCAATCAATTAATCAATAAAAAAAAAAAATCTTAAAAAAAAAAAAAAAATACTAAAGGGAGTATTTAACGCTGAAATGCAAGGATACCAGACAGTAATGTGTAACCACGTGAAGAAACAGAACCAGAAAACGCAACTACATAGGTAAATATAAAAGAACACATGATGAACTTTTTATTTGTAGCACTTTCCTTCTCCTGATTTAAAAGACAACTGAATAAAAGTAATAATTATAACACTATCATGATGGGCTTACAACGTATAAAGATGTAATTCGTATTACAGAAACAGCACAAAGGAGAAGGGAGGAAACGGAGCTATGTAGGAGCAAATTTTTCTATGCTATTCAAACTAAATTGGTATTAATCCAAACTAGATTTTTTAAGTTAAGACGTTAATTTTAATCCTCAGGGCAACCACTAAGAAAATAACTCAAAATATATAATAAAAGAAACAAAAAAGGGAATGAAAATAGTACACTAGAAAATATCTATTTAACATGAAAGAAGTCAGTGATGGAGGAACAGAGGAGTATAAAAGGATAAAAGACATGTGGAGAGTAAACAGCAAAATGGCAGGTATAAATCCTATCATATCAGTAATTTTATTACATATAAATGACTTAAACACTCCAATCAAAAGGAAGAAACTGGAAGACTGGATTAAAAAATGGTGATCCAACTACATGCTGTCTAGATTCAAAGACTTGAATAGGTTAAAAGCAAAAGGACAGAAAAAGATATGCCAATCAAACAGTAACCAAACACTGTTGTGGCTATAGTATTAGAGAACATAGCAGTGGTTAATATGAGAAAAAGTAGCTTATGACCAATAAATGTTAGTAGAGACAAAGGACATTTTATAATAATGAAATAATCAATCCATCAGAAATACGTAACAATTATAAAAATATATGCATCTAACTACAGAGCCTCAGAATACAGGGAAGCAAAAACTGACAGACATTAGATCTAATGAGTGAGTTCAGAAAAGGTACAGGATACAAGATCAACTTAAAAATCAATTATATTTCAATACACTAGTAATCAACAATTCTAAAATAAAATTAAGAAGACAATTACATTTACAGTAGTACCAAAAATAATAAAATACTAAAAAATAAGTACAAAAGAAGTATAAAATTTATTACCAAAAACTGTAAAACTTTTTTGAGAGAAATTAAAGAAGACCTAAGTAAATGGAAAGACATCTCATGCTTATGGATCAAAAGACTTAATATGGTTAAGATGGCAACACAAACTCAACCTAATCCCCTATCAAAATCCCAGCTGCTACTTTTGCAGAGATGAAGAAGATGATCCTAAAATTCGTATGAAAATTGAAGGAACCCAGAAAAGCCAAAACAATCTTGAAAATAACAAGAATATTTGTGAGCTGCTGAAAATTTCCTGAAATAAAATAATGTACAACTCTGTGAATGTACTAAAAAACCACTGAATTGTACACTTTAAAAGGGTGAATTTTTTGGCACGTGAATTCTCTCTCAATAGCACTATTTTCAAGAAAACCTGTAGCAGACATGTCAGGCTAAATATATTGATGGTGTAGAGTTTAGTTTGCTTTCCTCCTATTTCTTTCACACTGAGAGATATAGGCATATTTATGCTTTATTTAGAATCACTGATCCAGAATTATTTTCCAGAAAATAATATTCAATATCTGAGTTCAGAGTAATTACTCGTTGCAGAAATGGGTGTTTCTAAGAATTTCTCAATGTGGTCATGAGCAACATTCACCAGGTGTGATCAATACTGGCCCCGCAAATGTTCTTCAGTGGAACTATGATTTTTAAGGCTCTTTATGAAAACTATAAGAGGTCTTATTTTGCAAAGTGTTCAGTGTGTAGTATAAGCTCATCAACAGAAGGTGGGAATTGTTGGACGAAGACCAGACGTCCAGGTTTTTCACTCTCTTAGTTAAAATCAAGGAAGTACATTTAAGCATTTTCCCTATTCTTCTCTGCCAGATGTTGGCCTTTGTAAGATCAGCTCACCTGGACTCTTAAATTATGGATTACTGATTTTCAAAACACTAGGATAACAGGCTACCAAGGATAAGTATGAAGTAAGTATTTCATGAATGGAGAGCTGTAGGCCTAGATCGCTAACTTTAATTTCAGATTCCATTTCTCTGCTTTCTTCTTTTTTGACTTCTTAGGTTAAGTAGATACAAAGAAGAAGAAGAAGAAAAAAAGCCAAAGGCTATGTGAAGAAACCGGTTATCACATGCTTAAAGATTCTTTTAAGGTGTCCTATGTATTTTGGAGAGAATATTAAAGAAAGGAAAAGCGTCTTGCATAGCGAAGTTTATAGTAGAAATAAACCAACAACTAGGAGCTAGATATTTATCTTAGCTCTTGGTAAAAGATGGTATTGCCCTTGAGACGATCCACTCAAACCCCCTCCCACGGACAACTGTCAACAGTATCAGTCTACTTACAGAGGGAAGTCAGCTCTTAAGACATAAAATTGTCAGGCATACCATCTATGGCAGCTAAGGTTAGTGCTGTGGTGCATACCACCAGGAATGAGGACCAATAAGCAATGCCAACTGAAAAAAGACTCCCTTGTGTTAACATGGATGGGAGACATATAAACAAATGCACATATCTAAAGGCATGACTCGGACGATGCTTGTGATAAGGATGGGAGTTTCGCGGAGAACTTATGTGCAATCATTCATAAAACTGAAAAGCTATTCAGCTGTCACTTACTGAACATTTCCAAATGGGTGACAAGTTGTTAAGATTTATCTGGGATTTGCAGTAAGATGTGAGATGCTAAAGCTCATACAATTCATCATAATTCTATTTGCCTCCTCAAAGTAAAAATGAATTTCATCCAGTGAAGAGCTCTATTAGAAGGACAAAAGTAGAATTTTCTTCCGTTGATTGCCTTTTCCAAATAACTGTCAATATTGCATACAATATTCTGTCATTCTACAAATATGTATTAAGTGCCTACTACGTGCCTGAAACAGTCTTTAAAATGCTATAATGTGGTTGAATGAAAAAATGCATAGGGTGAGAAGTCAGGGCAGGGGTGCTGCACTGCGTCATTTCCATTATTTTGAGTTAACACTTTAGCTGGACTTCATGCTGAGGATCTCTTTACGAATATGTTCATTACCAACTATTAGACAAATTCTCTGAATGAAAAGAAAAATCATATATCTGTACCACAATGATTTTATATATAATCTTATATTCACTCAGATCATTATATAATACACAATCATTTTTAGTTAACTCTTAAAAGACAGCTATTGGTCTTCTGATAGCATTTTACAGGGGACGCTAAAAAGACACTGATAGGCTTACAACTAATTATCTTGCAGAATAATTACTGAATGCAAATTAGATGGTTGACGGCGTTTATGTTACTGTTTATGCTTTTCTCCATCCCAGTCTGTAATATGTGTGAGATGAAAAATTAGTAGCTCAAACTCAGGCCTAAAAAAGTTGGAAAGTACTTCGTGTTGAAGCACAGAACAAAAATACCACATCTGTCCTCCTTAAAAGTCCTTTGCAACTTGTAAAACATCCCACGTGCACAGTGGAAGGAATCCAGCTTTTATCTGACAGGCTGTTAAGAAGTTTGACCTCTGGCTTCCTTTACACTGTTGCAACTTAACTTTTCATGTAGTAACTGTCCAGAGTACTTTTTTTTTCATGCAAATTTCCTTGTCAAAACTACAAATGGACACTTGATCAAAGGTCAGCCCTCTTTCACATTCTAGTTTGATAAAGAAATTTCTATTTCATCTTTGGCATTCAGGCCAGTTTGAGAAAGTGTTACCTGACAGAGAAATTACTGATGCATTTCTTTCTGGTCCTCTTTAAAGTTTTTCCACCTCCCTCCTTTTTTCTTCTTTTAAATCTTCTGGGTATTTTAATTTAAATATGTTTTGACTTACTAATAGGATACTTAAATTAGCTGTGAAGGAATCTGAACTTTGTCTGCTTGTTAACTGAGGTTGAACTGCTGGTAGATAACATCCAGCAACTGACAATAATTATCAACCTTTTTTTTTTTTTTTTAATTTTATTTATTTATTTACGGCTGTGTTGGGTCTTCGTTTCTGCGCGAGGGCTTCCTCCAGCCGTGGCAAGTGGGGGCCACTCCTCATCGCGGTGCACGGGCCTCTCACCATTGCGGCCTCTCCCGTTGCGGAGCACAGGCTCCAGACGCGCAGGCTCAGTAGTTGTGGCTCACGGGCCCAGCCGCTCCGCGGCATGTGGGATCCCCCCAGACCAGGGCTCGAACCCGTGCCCCCTGCACCGGCAGGCAGATTCTTAACCACTGCGCCACCAGGGAAGCCCCAACCTTTTTTATCAGCAGTTTTTCATGCTTAACTTGTAGAACTCATGTATCGATATGCCTAGAGAAGGCAACTTGTTACCTAGGGCCAAATAAGGGCTTTTTTCCCTAACCAAATATCCCTTTTATTTATTTATTTATTTATTTTGGTTTAAAATGAATTTAACTAATTTATTTTTTTTAATTGAAATATAGTTGATTTACAATGTTGTGTTAGTTTCAGGTATACAGCAAAGTGACTCAGTTATACACATATATACATATTTTTCCAGATTCTTTTCCCTTATAGGTTATTACAAAACATTGAGTATAGTTCTCTGTGCTATACTGTAGGTCCTTGTTGGTTATTTGTTTTATATACAGTAGTGTGTATGTTAATCCCAAACTCCTAATTTATCCCTCCCACCCCCTTACCCTTTGATAACCATAAGTCTGTTTTCCACATCTGTGGGTCTGTTTCTATTTTGTATATATATTCATTTGTATCTTTTTTTTTAGATTCCACACATAAGTGGCATCATATGATATTTGCCTTTCTCTGGCTGGCTTACTTCACTTAGTATGATAATCTTTAGGTCCAACCATGTTGCTGCACATGGCATGATTTCATTCTTTTTTTGTGGCTGAGTAATATTCCATTGTATATATGTATCACATCTTCTTCACCCATTCATCTGGTGATGGACAATTAGGTTGCTTCCATTGTCTACTTGCACCCCAATGTTCATTGCAGCACTATTTACAATAACAGAATATTCTTTTGTCTTTCTTACTGAGAAGAATAAGGAAAAGAAGAACAAAGAAATTCTTAAATTAGTTCATATAAATATACTATTACTCTGCAGTCAGTTGCTTCATACTGAAAACCCAGGTTGAGTTTGAACAAAGATAGTCATTCATTTAGTGTACTTTCAGTTACAGAAAAGAAGGTTAACTTTGAGATGCTACGAGACAGGCAAAGATCCACTTGAATTTTCATCGGGACTACTTCAGCTAGTTGTATAAATGGTGCAGAGCCTTGAAAACTTCAGTAAGATGTCTGAAGAAACAAAACTCCTGATTATAACACAAAACTTCCATCTGACAAGGAAGAAATTGTCAAGTGAAAATTTGGTCATCTAAATAACACTGTTCCATGTAGAATACTTCACTGCTTAATAAAAGGAACAGTGACCACTGGAAGAAAAGAGACTTTAAAAGGAAACAGACTGGGTTTGAACCCTAGTCCTGGAACTTCCTAGGTATTTGACCAGGCATCACTTAGTGAGTTTTCTGAGAGCCAACTTGCCGATCTATAAAATGAGGATACTTACAGTTCCTTACTTAGGAGCACTCAATAGATGCTACTATTTCTTCCTTCCTCTTTACATATAATAAGTATATTTATATATAGTAGATACATGTAATAATTAAACACAGTAATAGTGTTGTGGGAAAGCCATGTGAAATATTTTTCTTTATTATCCATTAAAAAAAAAAGGGAAGATTAGCGAGGTAAACTGGCCTGCCTTGAGTCCCACAGCTAAGAAGTGGGTCAAGGATTTGTGTTCAGACCTTCTCTTTCCCCAAGAGCTCTTTTCTCTATTTTCTCAAAAAAGAAAATAGGCACAGAAGGACTTATAGAATTCCTATGTAATGAGGAATCCCAAACTCTTTGCCAAAAAATACCTTCATGTACTTACCCACCTCTATTCTCAAAGTTTTTTCAATTTAGTTAGCACTTTATAAAGCAAGCTGTTACTAGTTCTGTCCAATCTTACTGATTTAAAAAATCTGATTCTTGTTAACCAAAGAGAAAGTATGCTTCCCTTTAGGTAAAGCACAATGTCCTTATTTTTTGCCCCCAGTATTCTAAAACCCTCTGCTTACTGTCTAAATGCACCACCAACCGCTTTTTAAAAACAGATCTAGGGCTTCCCTGGTGGCGCAGTGGTTGAGAGTCTGCCTGCTAATGCAGGGGACACGGGTTCGAGCCCTGGTCTGGGAAGATCCCACATGCCGCGGAGCGGCTGGGCCCGTGAGCCACAGCTGCTGAGCCTGCGCGTCTGGAGCCTGTGCCCCGCAACGGGAGGGGCCGCGATGGTGAGAGGCCCGCGCACCGCGATGAAGAGCGGTCCCCGCACCGCAATGAAGAGTGGCCCCCGCTTGCCGCAACTGCAGAAAGCCCTCGCACGAACCGAAGACCCAACACAGCCAAAAATAAATAAATAAATAAATAAAGTAGGGAAAAAAAAAAATTATAAAAAAAAAAAAAAAAAAAAAAAAACAGATCTAAGGGGTCCTCTCAGTGGGAACAACCAGAGAGAATTCTTCACCCATGTGGTGAGTCTCAGGGCAGAGTGTTAAACAGACACAAAAGACCCACGACCCAAAGAATCTTTGAGGTCAATCCCCTTACTTGTATCTTTCACAGTTCAGGAATATAGGGGTGGCCTCCTTAATACTACACAGCCTCCCCTCCTTTCCAATCCTTTTCCCTCACCCTGCCCCTCCCACATCTTGCACGCCTCAGGACACTCCCATTTCTCCCTAGACTATCCAGCTTTTCCCTCCCCCAATTTTCCCTTTACCCTTTCTCTGGTCTTTTATCATGTAGATTTACAAGGCATTCTTTTCTGTGTAGAAAGCGTTTCTCTTTAGGATTGGGAAATGGGGAGAAAACCACCTACAGTTCCGGGATTCTTCCCCGCAAGCTAGGGAAGTGGGAAAAGGCTGAGAAAACGTTCCTTCACCAGAGATCCATAAGCCCCTCTGTGTTGGTACGTGCATCAGCTCTAGTTTTGTGGATCAGAAAAAAACTGTTGAGGATGGGAGTTGTTTAGGACAGAGGGCACCCCTAAGCGATCATTAGTTAATAAGGTCACAGGTGGAGAGAAGTAGGAAATTCGCCTCCGCTCCAATGTTCAGGGAGAAATTAATCAAGATACTGAAGTAACAGGGCTGGTAGAACCTGATAGTTAATGGTCTTGCCAAGCTAGTCGTCTTGCTTTTGCTTGATGTCCCTCCCTCGGGTGAGCTCAGGCTCATTTTGAGTCTAAATTTTTCAAAGCTGAAAGGCATTTTCCCTACCATGCAGCTAACCTACAGTCAACATCTCCTGAAAGGAATGAACAGCATGTTGGTCATGGAACTCAGCTAGCTTCATTTGTTTTTCTTGTCCCTTTTGTTGTTGGGAGTTAAGACAATGAGCATATATTGGAGGCAAAGTGGTCATCGTAACTGCCTGGGACTTCTAGATGTGGTCCCCTAAGTAAGGCCACTAACATCAATGGCAGGCATTCTCATGATCCAGGGCTGCTTTCTTTCAGATGCTGATGATCTTTCTTACTTTTCCCTTTAAAGGCAGAAGGGTCTGGCTGCACCCAGAGCTGCTTGCAGGCTTCCTCACTAATGGGTCTCAGTGACCCTGTGCCCGATCAGCAATGATCTGAAAAGGAACACCTTTTGGAACCCCAAATCCTCCACCCCACAAGTGCATGCAAGTGAAAACCAAGCACCATTTTATGAAAAATCACTGGTTGTGAATTTGAGAAATAGCAGGGGCATTACTGACTGGTTCCTACACATGTGCTGTGTTTGGCTGTCCAATAAATAAGGTAAATACTCTAGTGGGATTCTTTTTTTTTTTTAATCACAGCTTCATTGAGATAGAATCCAGATACTGACAATTCACACATTTTAAGTGTAGAATTCAGGTTTTTTTTTAAAGCATATTCACAGAGCTTTGCAACAACCACCATCATCAATTTGAGAACATTTTCAACACCCCAAACGAAACCCTGTACCCATTGGCAGCCACTGCCCATGTTTCCTTAACTCAGAACCCTAAGTAACCTCTAATTTACTTTCTGTCACTATATAATGGGATTCCTTTCACTCTTGCTTTTTAAACCAGTGAAAGGAAATCTACATCTCACAGTGCTGAGGAGTACAGACAGCATTAGGACAAAGGTCAGGCACACAGGTCAGAGCTAAAGAGGGTCTTAGTGGAGTGAGTAAGAGCTGAGCATCTAGGAAGAGAGACCTGGAGTTAAGTCCTGGCTCTGCACGGGCTAGCTGTGTGTTGTCTGAAAAGTTAACTTCTCTGAATCTATTTTCTCAACTACAATACAGGAACAATAATCATTCCTACGTCATTGGCTGGTTTTGAGTATTAAATGAAAATGAATATACATCATTCAGCAGTGTTCCCAGAATATCATAAGTGCTCATTACATGCTAATTAATATGATCATATTTATTCCCATTATTCACAAAACCCTCCGTGGAATGGATTATGGTTTACACAATAACTCATCCTGCCACAGCTTAACAGTTCCACTTTACTTCTTCTGAGTGACTGGAGTTGCCATTTGACAGGTCAGTTGTGAGAATGGCTTCAGAGCGGGGGAGGAGATGAACGAATGAAAGTCGAGCAAATGAAAGCAGCGAAGGCAGACTCCTCTATCAAGAACCTGGGCAGCGGTGTGAGGGGTAAGGTCTCTGCAGGATGGAGGGGGTTTGCAGAAGGAACCAATAAAAGGAGTGAGATTGGAGATGCCAGAGAAAAGAGGGTCAAGGTCCTAAAGACAAGAGTCAAGGCCATCCTGGAAATGGACATAGCGTATGAATAACTGGATAAGCATTTTTAAAGTCACAGCTAAGAAAATTAAAAGTAACAGTGTCTTATCCTGCGTTCCCCTGAAAGCAAAGCCTAAGACAAAGGTTCAAGTGCATGTGGTTTATTTGGGAATGTGATCCCAGTAAGCAGGAGGGAAACAGGAAGGAAGCAAGTTTATATAAGGCCTTGGCCTCCTCTGCAGGCAACTGGTGCTTAATTACATAAAACCTTCTGAAAATCTCATAAAACACGTTTTAGAACTGCCTACCTAGAGGCAAAAAAGGAAATATTTCTCTTGTCTCCCTTTCTCCTAGTGTGTGTGTGTGTGTGTGTGTGTGTGTGTGTGTGTGTGTGTGTGTGTGTGTGTGTGTGTGTGTGTGTTTATCCCACTCTTTTGCATTTTTCTGGGCCTCTCCACTCAGTGCTCCATAAATGACCTCTACTGAACTCTGGCAGTTTATTCCTTGAAAGTCAGCCCAAGGCAGTGGAGTAGGAAGACCCCTGTACTCATCTCCTCCCAAGGGCACACCAAAAGTATCGCTACTTAAAGAGCAACTATCTATGAGAACAACCTGAAGACTAGGAGAAAATATTTTCCACAACTAAAGATACAAAGAAGGAGTCACAATATGACAGGTAGGAGTGGCAGAGATGTGGTCTAGTCAGGACCCACATCCTGGGGCTGGTGATTCACAAATGGGAGCAATATCACAACTGCAGAGCTCTTCCCCAGGATGTAGGGGTCCAAGACCTACATCAGGTTCCCCAGCCACGGGGGTACAGCACTGCAAAGATGAGGCCCCAGAATTTCTGGCTTTGAAAATAAGCAGGGCTTACATTCAAGAGAGCCAGAGAGCTGTACGAAACAGAGACCCCACTATTAAAGGATGCATACAAAATCTCACAAGCCCCAACTCCCAGCACAGAGGCAGCAGTTTGAAAGGAGCCTAGGTCACACCCACTTGCTGATCTTAAGGAACCTCTCCAAAAGGCAAGAGTCAACTGGCACTCCCCATGAGGTCAGAAATGCTGGCAGCAGCCATTCTGGTGAGCTTGCTCTACTGTGATGACGCTGGAGCTGGGAAGTGTGGGTTTGCAATCCTCCCTCTAGCCTATTAAAATGAGCCTGCTGCAGCTGTGCACAACCAGACCATGTGGCCAGCCATGTCAGGGACCTGGCCCTGCAGCTGTGTGCTGACCGTGTGGGGAGGCTACTCTGTGTACCAGTGGGCCTGTAGCAGCCACATGCCCCCAGGCTGCATGTGAGGCCTGTCCCGTCTCTAGCGGGCCTACAGGCATTTTACAAAGCTGGGCACTGTAGCCTGCCTGGCCAGGGGCCAGCCCTGCCTACCAGTGCACACACAGAGTCAGCCCATCACAGCACAAGGGTGCACAGGGCACACATAGGGGGCACCCCTAGAGCACATAGCTCTGGTGACCAAAGGATAGCATGCTGCTGGATACCATAGGACATCTCCTACATAAGGCCACTTTCCCAAGATTGAGACATAACAGACCCACCTAATACACAAAAACAAAACCAGAGAATTTGGCAAAATGAAGCAAGAGAGGAACATGTGCTGTGAACAAGAGACTCACTTCAGATCTAAAGAGGCACAGGCTAAAAGTGAGGGGATGGAAAAAGGTAATCCATGAAAATGGCAAGCTGGAGTACCAATACTTATGTTAGACAAAGCAGACTTTATTTTTTTATTTTTTTTATAGCTACTTTATTTTATTTATTTCTTTATTTTTGGCTGTGTTGGGTCTTCAGTTCGTGCGAGGGCTTTCTCTAGTTACGGCAAGTGGGGTCCACTCTTCATCGCGGTGCAGGGACCGCTCTTCATCGCGGTGCGCGGGCCTTTCACTATCGCGGCCCCTCCTGTTGCGGGGCACAGGCTCCAGACGCGCAGGCTCAGTAGTTGTGGCTCACGGGCCCAGCTGCTCCGTGGCATGTGGGATCTTCCCAGACCAGGGCTCGAACCCGTGTCCCCTGCATTAGCAGGCAGCTTCTCAACCACTGCGCCACCAGGGAAGCCCGACAAAGCAGACTTTAAAACAAAGACTGTTACAAGAAGCAATGAAAGACATTACATCGTAATCAAGGGATCAATTCAACAAGAAGATATAACAGTGTGTAAACATATATGAACCCAACATAGGAACATCTAAATATCAAAACATAAAGCAAATCTTTAACATAAAGGGAGAAATTGACAGTAACACAATAATAGTAGGGGACTTTAACACCTCACTTATGTCAATGAACAGATCATCCAGACAGAAAATCAACAAGGAAACACTGGCCTTAAATGACACACTAGATCAGATGGACTTAATAGATATATATATATATATATATATATATATATATATATATATATATACATACATACATATATATAGCATTCCATCCCAAAGTGGCAGAATATACATTCTTTTAAAGTGCACTCTGAACATTCTCCAGGATAGAGCACAGGTTATGCCACAAAACAAATCTCAGTAAATCTAACAACACAAATAATATCAAGCATCTTTTCTGACCACAACGCTATGAGACCAGAAATCAACTAGAAGGAAAAAAGTACAAAAAACACAAACATGTGGAGGCTAAGCAATATGCTACTAAACAGTCAATGGATCATTAAAGAAATCAAAGAGAAAAGTAAAAAAATACCTGGAGACAAATGAAAACAAAAACACAATGATCCAAAAATCTATGGGATGCAGCAAAAGCAGTTCTAAGAGGAAAGTTTATAGCAATTCAAGCCTAACTCAGGAAAGAAGAAAAATCTCAAATAAACAACCTAACCTTAAACCTAAAGGAACTAGAAAAAGAAAACCAAACAAAATCCAAAGTTAGTAGAAAGAAAGAAATAAAGATCAGAGAGGAAATATATGAAATAGAGACTAAAAAACAATAGAAAAGATCAATAAACTAAGAGCTGGTTTTTTGAAAAAATAAACAAAATTGATAAACCTTTGGCCAGACTCATTAAAAAAAAAAAAAAAAAAAGCAGGGCCCAAATCAATAAAATGAAAAACAAAAAAGGAGGAGTTAGAACCAACACCACAGAAATACAAAGGAGCATAAGAGACTACTACGAACAATTGTATGCCAATTAAATGGACAACCTAGAAGCAATGGACAAATTCCTAGAAATGTACCATCTCCCAATACTGAACCAGGAAGAAATAGAAAATATGAACAGACCAGTTACCAGTAATGAAATTCAATCAGTAATAAAACAAGTTTCAACAAACAGAAGTCCAAGACCAGATGGATTCACAGGTGAATTCTACCAAACATTTAGAGAAAAGTTAACACCTATCTTTTTCAAACTATTCCAAAAAGTGCAGAGGAAGGAATACTTCTGATCTCATTCTACAAGGCCAGTATCACCCTCATACCAAAACCAGACAAAGATATTACAAAAAAAGAAAATTACAGGCCAATATCACTGATGAACATAGATGTAAAAATCCTCAACAAAATATTAAATAAACCAAATTCAACAATATATTAAAAGGATCACACACCATGATCAAGTGGGATTTATCCCAAGGATGCAAGGATTTTTCAATATCCACAAATCAATCAATGTGATACACCATATTAACAAATTGGAGAATAAAAATCATATAATCCTCTCAATAATGGCAGAAAAAGTTTGACAAAATTCAACATCCATTTATGATAAAACTCTCAGCAAAATGGGTATTGAGGGAACATACGTCAACCTAACAAAGGTCATATATGACAAGCCCACGGCTAACATCATAGTCAGTGGTAAAAACCTGAAAGCATTTCCTCTAAGATCAGGAACAAAACAAAGATTCCCACTCCCACCACTTTTATTCAATGTACTGTTGCAAGTCCTAGCCATCAGACAAGAAAAATAAATAAAAGAAATCCAAATTGGAAAGGAAGAAGTAAACCGCCTGTTACTGTTTGTTGATGACATGATACTACATGTACAAAGTCCTAAAGATACCACCAAAAACCTAGTAGAACTAATAAATGAATTCAGTAAAGTTGCAGAATACGAAATTAATAAACAGAAATCTGTTGCATTTCTATGCACTAATAATGATCAGAGAAATTAAGAAAACAATCCCATTTACAACTGCATCTAAAAGAATAAAATACCTAGGAATAAATCTAACCCAGGAAGTAAAAGAATTGTACTCTGAAAACTACAAGACATTGATGAAAGAAACTGAACACGACACAAACAAATTGAAAGATACACCATGCTCATGGACTGGAAGAATGAATATTGGTAAAACGAACATGCTACCCGAGGCAATCTACAGATTCAATTTAACCTCTGTCAAAATACCAAAGTCATTTTTCACAGAACTAGAAAAATAATTCTAAAATCTGTATGAAACCACAAAAGACCTTGGAAAGGCAAAGCAATCTTGAGAAACAAAAATAAAGCTGGAGGGCTTCCCTGGTGGTGCAGTGGTTAAAAATCTGCCTGCCAATGCAGGGGACATAGGTTCAAGCCCTGGTCTGGGAAGATCCCACATGCCGCAGAGCAACTGAGCCTGTGCACCACAACTACTGAGCCTGCTCTAGAGCCCACGAGCCACAACTACTGAAGCCTGCGAGCCACAACTACTGAAGCCATGTGCCTAGAGCCTGTGCTCTGCAACAAGAGAAACCACTGCAATGAGAAGCCCGCACACTGCAAAGAAGAGTAGCCCCCGCTCGCCGCAACTAGAGAAAGCCTGCGCGCAGCAACAAGGACCCAATGCGGCCAAAAATAATACTAAATTAAAAAAAAAAAAAGCTGGAGGTACCACACTCCTTGATTTCAAACTATACTACAAAGCTGTGATAATCAAAACAGTATGGTACAGGCACAAAAACCAACACATAGATCAGTGGAACAGGACAGAGAGCCTAGAAATAAATCCATGCATATATGGTCAATTAATCTATGACAAAGGAGGCAAAAATATTCATGAGGGAAAAGACAACCTTTCTGATAAATGGTGCTGAGAAAACTGAAGAGCTACATGCAAAACAATGAAACTGGACTACTTTCTTTCACTTATATACAAAAATAGACAAAAAATGGATTCAAGTCTTAAATGTAAGCCCTGAAACCATAAAACTCCCAGAAGAACACATAGGCAGTATGGTCTTTGACACTGGTCTTACCAATATTTTTTTGGACCTACCTCTTTAAGAAAGGGAAACAAAAACAAAAATAAAGAAATGGCACTACATCAAACTAAAAACCTTTTGCACAGTGAAGGAAGCCATCAACAAATGAAAACGCAGCACACTGAGTGAGAGAAGCTATCTGCAAACAATATATCTGATAAGAAGTTAACATCCAAAATATACAAAGAACTCATATAACTCAACATCAGAAAAATAAACAACCCAATTAAAAAATGGGCAGAGGATCTGAAGAGATGTTCTTTGAAAGAAGACGGACAGTAGCCAAAAGGCACGTGAAAAGATGCTCAACATCACTAATCATCAGGGAAATGCAAATCAAAACCACAATGAGATACCACTTCACACCTGTCAGAATGGGTATCACTAAAAAAACAGCAATTAACAAGCGTTGGTAAGAATATGAAGAAAAGAGAAACCTTGTGCACTGTTGGTGAGATTGTTAATTAGTGCAGCCACTACAGAAAACAGTATGGAGATGCCTCAAAAAATTAAAAATAGTACTACCGTATGATCCAGAAATCTGACTTCTGGGTATTTATCCAAAGAAAACAAAAACACTAATTTAAAAGATACATGCACCCCCAATGTTCACTGCAACATTATTTACAGTAGACAAGATATGGAAGCAACCTAAGTGTCCATCAAGAGATGAACTGATAAAAAAGTTGTCATCTATACATACAGTGGAATATTACTCAGCTATTAAAAAAATGAAATCTTGTCATTTCTGACAACATGGATGGATCTAGAGGACATCATCTGAGTGAAATAAGTCAGAAAGAGAAAGACAAATACCATTTGATCTCACTTATACATGGAATCTAATAAAACTAAATGAAAACAGACTTGAAGATACAAAGAACAAACAGGTGGCTGCCAGAGGTGGTGGGTGGGGAGTAGGGGGACTGGGAGAAAGAGATGAAGGGGATTAAGAGGTACAAACCTCGGGGCTTCCCTGGTGGCGCAGTGGTGGAGAACCTGCCTGCCAATGCAGGGGACACGGGTTCGAGCCCTGGTCTGGGAGGATCGCACATGCCGCGGAGCAACTAGGCCTGTGAGCCACAATTACTGAGCCTGCGCGTCTGGAGCCTGTGCTCCGCAACAAGAGAGGCCGCGATAGTGAGAGGCCCGCGCACCGTGATGAAGAGTGGCCCCCACTTGCCACAACTAGAGAACACCCTCGCACAGAAACAAAGACCCAACACAGCCATAAATAAATAAATAAATAAAAGAGGTACAAACCTCCAGTTATAAAATAAATAAGCCACAGGGATATAATATACAGAATAAGGAATATGGTCAATAATAATATGATAACTTGGTATGGGGACAGATGGTTACTAGACTTACTGCAGTGATTTTGTAATGTGTGAAAAGTCAAATCACTATGCAGTACACTTGAAACTAACACAATATTACATGTCAAGTCTATTTCAATAAAAAAATTTATTCCTATCTAAACATTCCAATGTCATGCTTGACTAAATTCCACCCGCCTTGTTCCCCAAGTAAAACGACGGAAATAAACCCAGCTTGCCGATGCAAGGTTAGCTGAGAGTCCCGTTCAGCTGCAAGGCTTCCTGCTCATTTATTCTCCACTGAATTCTACTGAAATCGTTTGGTGATCACCACTGGGTCACTTCCAAAAGGTAAGAAAATGATCTTAAATACAAAAAGAATGTAAACATACCTAGAATAAAACAAAAAATTTTAAATGGAGCGATAGCTACACTTGACGATTGAGCACTTGACCTGTAGCTTGTTCAAATGAGGTGTGATGTAAGTTTAAGATACACATTGAATTTGAAAGAGACAGTACAGAAAAAAATAAAATATCTCAGTGTTCCTTATATTGATGACATAATATTTTAGATATACTGGGTTAAATACAATAATTAAAATTGATTTCATCTATTTCTTTTTATTCTTTTTTAACATGGCTACCGGAAACTTTAAAATTGCTTATGTGGCTCACATTGTATGATTATGTTAGTGCTGATCTTGACAATGTGAACTCTGCCACCTTCTCTAGCCTCATTCTCACCTTCCCAGTTACCACACTTCAGTTATCAGCCTTGTTCTTCCTAAAACATCCCAACATGTTCCTACCACAGGGCCTTTGCAGTGGCTGTCTCCTCAGCCTAGAACGTTCTTGCCCCACATTTTCCCATGGCTTCTTCATTTCATTCTTGACTTCTTCAGAGGAATAGCCCCTAACTACTCTGTGTATTTCTACCACTCTATATGCCCTTACTCTGTTTTATTTTTCTTCATAGCATGTTAAACTGGTATTGTGTCCTCTGCTGTTCTATTTTATTACTGTGGAAATACATGGATGGATGGGTGGAATTAGTTTTTGTGTTTTCTTATAACCTACTTTTGGGATAATGCCCAATTAAAAAAAAAAAAATTTGCTCACCTAGATGGATGATTTCATCTCCCGGGCTTGGCATTTCAAAGCTGCCTTAGCTCCCTCTTTGTTTGTATCACATCCTTCAGTTAGGTTGAAAGACTGGACTGGCTTGCAGCTCAAGGATCTTTACAAGGGTCTTTTCCCTCAGAAGGGGCGTTGACTTGCCTGGCCTTCGGGTGATGAGAGGTTCCCATCAGAGGTTCTCATTCACAGGGGCTAATGTTTTCTGTTCCTTTGTGTCCCCTACTTTTAGTGACAGTAGAGGGCAGCAGAGTCCTTTCCACAGGATGCATTTTGAGCAAAGACCAACAGTCTGTGGACTGTGCAAGCCCCTTTCAGAGAAAAATAGTTAATGAGTCCTATCATGTCTAGGATCGGACTTACAGAAATGCCTTATTTTCTTCCCTCTCTAATTATAAAGATGATTCAAACTTCTGAGGAAATGGAATCTGCACATTTGGAAGTCAGAGTATTATAGCAACCCTTTCTGAAAAAAAAAAATCTGTCTGTTTATGTTCCTCAAAGTCCTTATTAAGTATTTATTTTATCTGGATTTTTATTTCTTTCTTTCCATTGTATTTATAGTTTAAGGGCTGACTAAGGGGCTGTAGGACTAGAATAAGTTGATCTTGTAGATTCACATTTATTTGGTCTACATCTCATCCTGGACTTTCAGGAATGAAAGCTGGCTCCTTATGGCAGGTAATTCCTGCATTTATCTGTACTGATTACAGTGAAGGGCAGGTGACTTTAATTCTAACTTGCCACATGGTCCAGAAACAAGGGTGTGCACTAATCCATTACCATTATAGCACTGGAAATTCTAAATAAAAAACAGAGATATAGGTTAATTAATTAATAACCCCCAGAAATGAGGCAGATAAAGTGCTTGCAGATCTTTCAGTTATGCTAGTCAGTCACGCAGATATGCTTCCTAAGAGCATAAGAAGAAAGACCCAATTTCCCCAAAAGTATTTTTAAAATCTAATAGGTACTGAGAGTGCTTGTGTCTTGGTCCATCAGTGATTTTAGAATTAACGCTTAGCTGGAAGTTTCAGTAAACCAGCAGCTGAAGGGTGTCTTACCTGCTTGATTTATTTTTATTTTTAAATTTTCATTATATTTACTAAGAAATCACAATTTTTTTTCATCTCTGTATTTCATGGACCAAAAAAAAAAAAAAGGCTTAGAAAAGACCACTTTGGCATGTTGGTCATGAAAGTTAGGAGCTGGTGACTAGAAGCTTCCTCCACTAGCTGTACTCAGTAGGTTTCCACCTAGATGCTGGTTTACTGTCTCAGCAACAGGATTTTGATTCATAACTGAATTTAGTCTCAAATTGCAACCTACTGTTTTGCTACCTAGTAGTTACACGGGTATCTGCTATCATGTTCTGGTGGTTTTTATTGTGAATGTTACATTCTCGAAAAATTCTGTGTATGAAAAACAGCTCCAAGTGCTTGGGGCCAGAGGAGAGAAACTTGACTTTGCTAAGCTGTAATCACAGTTATTATACCAATAGCCGCTGGAAGACTGTTGCTGCTTATGGCCGCACAAATCAGTCTCAGCCTGGATTGTCTGGGCTTTGTTTGAATTTGATACTTAACTTTGAACTCTAGGTTTTGAAAATTTCCATTCAGTCTCAGGAATATAACCTTAGGAAACTGGATTCTCAAGAGATGGCAGAAGATAGTGTTGAGCATGCCTTTTAGATATAAAACAGGATTAAAGAGCTTCATCCTGTTGAAATTATTTACCATTGGAGCCTCTGAATACAAATATACTCTTAAAGTCAGTGTAGCTTAAGGCAGCCATATGAAGGAGAATAAAAAAAGGATTATACATATGAAATACTGAGAAAGAGATGAGAAAAAAGAGATGAGAAAAAAACTACAAGGAAAATATAAAATAGATGTGGGCTAGACATTCTATTTTGAATGTATGAAGATAAGTCGGGAAAATTCTATTTTCACTTAGAGCAACTCTATATGCAACACACATAAAGCAACCAACTCTTATTCAAAAACCTAATCCTGATTTAATAAGTAGGAAAAAGATCTTTGCATTCTAACTCTGCCCTTGTAGTGAGAAAGAAGTGAGTTATGATCAGAACTCTTATTGATAGGTATGAACTCAGGACATTTGAAGTACATACTCGATAAAAATGCACTGAATGTTCCTTTGTGCCAGCTACGGTGCTAGGTACTGTGGATGCAAAAAGCGAGCAGGAAGGAGAAAGATGGCCTCTGGCCTGGAGGAGTTTAGTGTCTGGAGGAAGAGACAGAACAACTAATTTAACATATTTATTTAATAAACAATCACAGTACAATATGATAAGTGCAAAAGCCAAAGTATGGGCAAACTGCCACAGGAACGGGAACTAAGAGGAGACAACTTCTGAAAAAAATAATCTTACATATGTACCTATTCAAAACAGTTTAATCTGAAAATAAATCAGCATACAAAGGTTAGGCAACTTGTTTTGTAACCTCGGATTAGTTTTGAGTATGATTATTTCTCTGTAACGACAGCCCCTATAATATACAGTTGACCCTTGAACAATGAGGGAGTTGGGGGACGACCCTCCAAGCAGTGGAAAATCCACCTATAACTTATAGTTGGCCCTCCCTATCTCTGAATCTGTGGTTCCGCATTTGCAGATTCAACCAACGCAGATAGCGTAGTACTGCCTGTTTACTGCTGGAAAAAATCCACTAAGTGGACCCGCACTGTTTAAACCCATGCTGTTCAAGGGTTAACTGTAGTTTGTACGGCTACTTGGGATTCCAGTTGTATTAAGTCACTATAGGAGTTTCTCTCAAAAAATAGAGCTCTCATCTTATTTTGGTGTTCCTCCATAGCACCTAACACTGGGCCAGTGTTCAAAACAATTTTTAGAGCTAAATTAAAGTTGAATATGTTCTTATGGGGCAGATGAAGTGAAAAAGAGAGTTTACTCACTGGCAATATCCGAAGCAAAACTGGATAAGGTACTAATGAAAAGGAAGATTATAGCTAAATAAACCCTGCATATTGTCATTTGCCCAAACTTGACATTAAATATACTTTTTAGGACTAAAAATGTAACCTTACAATTTCCATCACTTGATACATATTTGGATTTATTTTAAACAGAAAATACATGTCAAATAACTAAAAAGTAGAAATCTCTGACATGAGACGAATTTGGCATTTAAGATATTTCTTCTTTATACAAATGGGACCAGATTACAAAGCATGGATTTATCTAGGGTGGTCTGGTCTTAGGTACAAATGAAGCCTTTAAAGTCTGCAGGAGATTTCATAAGGAGTTGTTTTTCCTCTTAGAGCTGATTATGACTTTTCATAGGGATAGGTGCATTTTAAAGCTTTCTTTAATTAGGGTAAAAAACAACGCCCTAACTAAAGTATCAGCAGATACGTGGAGACTTTGTTTTGGATGGTAGTGGTGGCTCTCCCTTGCAACCCTTCTCCTAACTGACATCTCAGAGATAGATGCTAACAAGATCCAACTGAGATTTGGGGCTTCCCAAACGGTTCTCTGTTTTTCTAAAACAGAAGCTCTTAGACCAAGAGTTCTCCAGGCAAGAAGCTGCCTGAACCGCTGTGGAACCACTGGCTTCCCTCTGCTCAAAGCCACGAGTAACTGCCCATGATAATCACAGCAACCTGTCCTTGCACCACACGTGATCTCATGAGACGTGAGTAACATCACAGCCCACTTGGCAAATCTCCACTTTCAGATACAGAACTAGCTTATAGAGTTTACAAGAGATGAAAAACACGAATGATAAGCACAAACTTAGCCCACCATTAACTAGTGACGCTCATCTCATCTTGTAATTTTTCCCCTCTAGCCATGGTGTTCTCTAAAGCTAGAGAAGATGCTACTTATTTCATGAACCCACCCTCTGTGGGTAATTTAACTTGCTAACTAGTGGAAATCATCACCCATCCAGAGTGGGTACCACCAACTATGGATTTCCTGTAAGTCTATTACTGGCAGGATTTGAGAATGCCTCTGGTCCTGAATTCTGAAACAAACATTTAGTGAGCTCCTACAGCTCTGAAGATCTAGTATTCAAAGCACAGGGTACCAAAAAAATGAATATAAGTCTATGCTTTAAACAAATTTACAGTCTACTTGTAGAGGCAAATAAATACACAAAAATGTAACCAGTGTTTGGAGACATATTTAGTAATATGATAGACTGGAAAGTCAGCTCTAGGAGGGGAGGGATTTTTGTCTGTCACTGCTGCCTCCTCAGCTCCTAACACAGTAACAAGCACATATTTATTGCTCCAAAAAACATTTTTTTCCTGAATGAATGAGCAGCGCAGGCAGTAGGTATCATGGGATTCAGGGGAAGAGACCTGTGTGAATGGAGAGGTCCTCAAAGGCACCATGGAGGAGGGGAGATGCCATCTGAGCCTTAAAGTACATAGAGTTAGGTGGGCTTATTAAATTTATTATCTTATTTATTCAGTGTCTCCTACATGCCGGGTACTGGCAGGGAGGGAAGTGCAAAAAGCAAATCCATCACCGATCTAGGATGATCCTGAGAGTTTCACTCAGAGGCTAAAAGCCAGCCCTGTCTGCCAAATATCGCTTAGCATTCCAAACATGTACTGAAAAGCAAAAGAGCGAAATAATTAAGAAAAAGTCAGTAGTCCGAAAGCAAATGGCGTAGTGGTAGAGAAGGAGAGCGTACAACGTTTCTTTCTTGCCTGCCATTCCCTTTCATTTCTTGCTAAACATGGTTCAGAAGTCCTGGGAAGGAGTGGAAATGCAGACAAACAGAAACGCTGCCCTCTTTGTCACTGCGTGCAGAAGGGATTGCCTTGGCCTTTGTTTTCCAGCCTGGAGGCTGGTTACACATTAGGCACGGTCGTCTGACCTTCACTGTCAGTCTAATGCTAAACCTCGCTGCCCTCTCCTCTCTTCCAACCCATTTCCAGCTGCCACCACTGCGAAGTCAACAAACACCACCACCAACACCCACCCCTCCACACACACACACACGCACAGATGTCTGAATTCCTGAGAAATCAACTTGTTTGTTCATCATTTCTCTTGCAAATCTAAGAATCACCCTGGTGGATAGGCTTTGGCGAGTCAGGAGGTTAACTGCCGAGGCCAGAAAAACAGACACTGAGAGGAGGTCTGAAATCTTTCCACCACCTGCTCTTTAAGTAGGAAAGCCAGCTGCCAGGTGATGGGTCTCTGACGGTGGGAATCTCACCCTTCTCACTGTTTTTGGCAGCTCAAAGTGTTATCTGGCACCTTAGTTGCATCAATTTAGTGCACATTATTATTTCATGTTGCTGGACTCATGTTTTAAAAAAAACAAACAAACACGTGTGTGTGTACATATATGCACATATGCCTTTTGATTGCACTGCCTCTGTTGGTTGGCTTTACTTGGAAACACGGTGAATTTAGGAAGCCTCTGCGACATACGGTTAGGGCTCTGAGCTTCAGAGACCACAGACCTTGACTGAATCCAAGTTTCTCTGTGCACTACAAGCGGTTAAACCATCTATGTTCCTGTCTATGCAGTGGGGGATGTCAAAACATCCCTCACAGCATTATACTGACAATTAGATGGGATCATCCGACGTGTTACTCCCTGTCCCTGCGGCATTATGCATATTAATAAAAGTTAGGTATAAGTATTCTCCTTGTTTCCCAGTCTGGAGTCTGACCTCAAATTAATCCCCTTAGTCGAGGTTTCTTTCTCATTTAGTCTAACTATTTAGGTCGAACACCTTAGAGCAGGATTTCTCCATGTACTGACATTTCAGACCAGACAGTTCTTTGTTGTGGTGGCATGTCCTGTGTCTTGTATTAGCGTTAGCAGCACCCCTGGCCTCCACCCACTAGAGGGCAGTAGCAAAGTGTGTCCCCTCCCCAACTGTGACAACCAAAACTGTCTCCAGATATTGAGATATGTCCCCTTGGGGGCAAAAGCACCCCTGGTTGAGAACCACTGTGTTAGAGTCCTTCTTGATTCCTCTCTTTTTTGCACACTTTTCCACCTGATCCATCAACAAACCCTGTTACTCTAAAGATGACCCTTTCTTATTCTCTCTGCTCTGACCTCCTTCATCCAAGCCACTGACGTCTCTCTTTGGCCTTAGTCTCCTTGCCAGTCTGCTCGGCCCCTAGCCCTC
The DNA here is from genome assembly GCF_949987535.1 of Balaenoptera acutorostrata. Lineage (NCBI taxonomy): Eukaryota > Metazoa > Chordata > Mammalia > Artiodactyla > Balaenopteridae > Balaenoptera > Balaenoptera acutorostrata. Next base: position 23,621,038 of record NC_080073.1, on the reverse strand, counting down.
ACCTCCGCTCTTGTTCAGTTCCAAACATAGTAGCCTCCTGGTAGCCCCTGCTACACAGCAGACAGGCTCCCACCTTTGCAGTGGCTGACTGTTCCTTCTGTGGGAACTACTTTCCCTCCTGTCATCTCCCTGTCTCACCCCTACTGCTCAGATGTTACCCTGGAGATTAGGCCTTCCCAATCCACCCCAATTTCTGACACTTCTTAACCCCTCTATTTTCTCCAGAGCATTTTTCTCCATCTAATACTGTATATTTCATTTATTTTGTTTGTCTTCCTTCCCTACAATGTCACATCCATGGGGGCAGGATTTTTGTATGCTGAGTTACTGACTGTGTTCTCCAATGCCTGACCCTCAGGAGACACTCAAATAGCAGTTAAAGGAATGCATATATGTATTATCACCATTTAAAAGTTTTTAAAAATGGTGATAAAATGGACAACATAAAATTTACCATCTTAACCATTTTTAAGTGTACAGTTCAGCAGTATTAAGTACATTCACACTGGTGTGCAATCCATCTCCAGAACACTTTTGATCTTGCAAAACTGAAACTCTCTATCCATTACATAGTAACTCCCCATTCCCCCTTCTCCCCAGTTCCTCACAACCATCATTCTTAATGAATTTGACTACCTTAGGTACCTCTTATAAGTGGAATCACATCTCTATTTGTCTTTCTGCAACTGGTTATTTAATGTAACATCCTCAAGGTTCATCCATGTGTCAGAATTTCCCTCCTTTTTAAGGCTGAATAATATTTCATGATATGTATATATCACATTTCAAAACTTCTATTCATCTATCAATGGACAGAAATGGAATTCTGGGATCAAAGAGTAATTCTATTTCTAATCTTTTGAGGAACTGCTGTATTGTTTTCCATAGTGGTTGCACCATTACATTCTCACCAACAGTGCACAAGAATTCCGATTTTTCCACCCTCTCACCAACACTTGTTATTGTCTGTTGTTTTGTTCTGTTTTGTTTTTGATAGTATCCATCTTAACAGGTGTGAGGTGGTATCTCATTGTGGGTTGAATTTGCATTTTCTTAATGATTAGTGATGTGGGGCATCTTTTCATGTGTATCATCGCTGTTTTTAACCTCTAGGGCCCTCATCAAAAGAGTCCGTGGCTTATCCAGGCAGTGTCACATCAACATCCATCTCTCATACCTACTGTCTGTTCTACCTTGGGGCTTTGAAACTCTGTTTCAGACCTTACACCGCTGGCTTTGGTGGTCAGTGAGGGAAGGGGCTACCCTTCTGCATTTGAGAACAAGATAGAAACCTGTGGATTAAAGTCCATTTTTGTCCTTCTCTCACTAACATCATTCTTTATGCTTCTGCAGTCAATTATCTCACAGCAAAGTTACAAGAGTAAACAATTAAATGTTCAAATTAGGACATTTACTGGTGAGACTTTCAGAAGCTCTCTGGGTGGATGACTCACTCAGCTGACTCACTTATGTAATTTTAATGTAACACTTGTCAATCAGATGTTTAACCTAGAACAAGGTTTCTTTCCCCTCTATTTCCATTTTTTTTCTCTTTTCAACCTTGCAACATCTTAGCTTTAAAGAGTTACTTGCAGTCATTGACTTAATTTATCTTGTATATATGATCCATATTAATAATCCATATTTATTAGTAATTCAGTAAAATCTGGAATATGCTCATGTGTATTCACTAGAAACCTAGCATAGATAAAGAATTAATGAAGAAATCTCATATCCTCATGATAAATTCTTTTCCATTTAGCATTGATGAGTTCCTCTAAGAAACTCCAAAATATTCCTCTAAGAAATATTAATTTTAGCATATAAAATTCTGGACTGAGCTGCCCTTTGAGAGCTTCTTCCAGTCAACATTTGCTCTTTCTTTACTATGGCCTTAAGGCTGTGTTGCAACAATGACCCAATGGTGATTATACTGTCATATGATGATATAAATTTGCACATATCCTAAGCCTCAGGGACACAGATGACTGACTGCCCAGAAAGTAGAAGGTATCCTCATCTTTCCCTTGCTTTACTATCTTCCATTTTACCTAACTTCTTCTTGAATTCCTCCTTTGGTTTCTCTATAAGCTGTTTTCTATTCTATGTGGCAGAGAGCTCCCTCCCAATTTCTTTCAGAGGTTTCTCTCCTTTTTTAACCTTTAAACATAGCTGTTCCCCAAGTCTCTTTGCTCAGTCTCCTGCTATGACTTCTTGTCAATCCCACTCACCTCAAATTTCCATTTTCACCTCTCTTCATGAGACCCAAATCCATGCCACTGGCATGGCCTTTCCTGACCTCCAGATAGGAACCCCCAGCGTTGGTCAGGAATCTTGTCAAAGCCACCACCTCTCGGTAAACCCAGTCTGCCCCTATACCTCCTTTCTGCTTATTGACTTAAGTATCCTACTCATCTCAGTTTACAAAACTTAAATATCTTTTCTACTTTCATTTCTGCTGTCAACAACAAGTAGCCAGTACTTAAAGCATTTAAAGGAAAGAAAGATTATTTTGGGTTGGGGGACTCAGGGAAGGCTCCAAGGAAGAAGTGGCTTTGGGGCTGGCCTTTAAAAGATGCGGAGATTATGTCAGGTGGAGGTAAAGGATGGGGGAGAGTTTTCATAGGATGAAAGAGGCAAAGAGGCCAAGTTTCAGGAGGAGGAGACTTAGCTGAACTGGCTAGAACAGAATGGAAGAAGAGGTTAAGGTAGAAATCATGGAGAGTCATAAGTTTAGAGAAAGGAGTTTGATTTGAAGAAAGAAGCCCTGAGAACCCAGTAAACATTTCGCAGTTGGAGTAACATCATTTGAATTTATAATCTGTTCTGTTGTATCCTGCATTCTACCTTCCCTGGAGAAGGGTATCCATCCTTGGGCAATCCATCTCTCCCTCTCCCTTTGCCTCTCCCCCTCCCTCCCTCTCTCCCTCCCTTCTTGCCTCTCTCCCTGATTCTTCTCTGTATTCCCCAGCATGTTACTCAGCACATTGGTATTCAGTAAATGTTTGATAAATGGATAAAGAAGATAGTGGCGCATATATAAAGGAGCAGTGAGCACAGACATCAAACTACTACAAAAAATACATGTTCCATTTAGTACTAGAATGTCTTTAGCTTTTAGGCTTTCCCTCTAACTGTCCAATCCCTCATTTATCCATCCTCCCTTCTCTCTCTCAGCTAACCAGTCCTGTTGACTTGTAGTGTATCAGATACAACCGACATAAAAGAATAAGGCCTCAGGAAGCTACTTGTGGGAATCAACAAGAAGTGTAAACAAATTCTGAAATATACTGCAAAGAAGGATTTGAGAGAAGAATGCCTAAAGTTATATGGAAACACAGGGAAAAGAACAATGAGTTACCTGGAATGACATGTGAGCCACATAGATCATTCACTCAAAAAATGTCACCTCCTATGTGCCACTCACATAGCTGGAGGTATCCTGTGTGAGATATACACCCTGTTCCTAAGACCTCTTAGTCTGATTAATAGAAAAATACTCTCATTTATTGGGCAACTGCCAGTATCCCATAAATCCTCACATAAAGCCTTTATACAGACAAAGAAACTGAGATGCAGAGAAGATAGGTAACTTGCCCAGTTGGAGTTGGGGTTGATTTCAAAGCTCATGCTCTGTTTACTACATGTTGCCTCTCAGAACAGTACAGAAAAGGATGTACAAAGTGTTATGAGAACTTAGAACAAGGGATACCTGGGGGGAAAATTAGGGAAATCTTCCTGGAAAAGATGGGGTTTTACAGCAGAAAAGCTACAGGATGCCTGTTGTTATTTGCTCTACTGAAAAAATGTTTAATACCAAGATCTAGTGACAGTATTTTTCACCTATCCTGATAAGTACTTGAAGGAGCACACAGGTGCAATTTTACTGGTTTGTTCCATTTGGGTGCCCGACGTTATACGTAGAAGTGATTTAGGGGTGACATTTCCAGAAGAATTTATTTGCCCCAACAAAAGTCTGTTGCATGAGGCCTCTTCTCTCCTATCCTAACCCAGTACCAAAAGTGCCAGGGGCTCAAAGTTCACTACATATTGTGAGTCAGGGCACTAAGGAAAATAGGCTCATCTTTTTTCCTCGTCCAAGCATGGCTCAACTGGTATAAATCAATTTATTTGCACTGGGTTTGAGATCATACATTTGAGCCTTTTGTGTATAAAAGGCAAGTCACAATATCCCCAGCCTGAATAATTCATGTTGTTTGCAGTGGCTCTTTTAAGCCTTTCTGTTAAACTTGAAGATTAGCTTTTTCTTTTTTTTACTTCCTTAATCAAAGCTTATTTTGACTCAACTTTGAACAATTCCTCAAGCTGGATTGCTCCACTACTGGATTCAGTATTTTGGGCACTGGGAAGCAGGTTGTCGCTGGTTCTTAGGCGTGCTGTATTATTCAGTGCCTTCGCAAATGATAAATAGGTTGAAAGCCTAGGAGGCTATTTTCTAATTTCTCAAGGGTCTCTTTACCACCTAATTTTCTTTTCATCAAATGTTATTTACTGAGTAACTCCAATCAGCCACTTTGGTATTGCAGCTTGCTGTGATTTTAGCAGATAATAAATGTCAGCATGGGGAGGGTAAGAGATCCCGGCCTCAAATGTAATAATATTGTGTGTTTGAAATTGACTCCACTTTCATCAGACTGAGTGTCACAGGGGGTGAGACCTTTACTCAGCCATCTTGATAAGATCCCAGGGGTCCCTGTTGGAATCGGTAGGATTTGCCATGTGTGCAAGAGACGAAAAGATTTCAAAGATCTAAGAAACAAAGCAATCTCTTATTTGTCTTGGAAATCATATTATATTTTGTGTTTTACAGGCACATACACATATTAATGTGCAGTCTATCATACTGCAGACATAGGAACAAAGATGTTAAATTAACATGTCACATAGAACCTAGCAGGAAAGAATCATTTCTACTTGGAAGGTAGGGAGATTAAAATGGGAAGTCACAGAGGGCAAATACGTAGAAGGCAAGTCAGAGTAGCCCCTTCTACACCATAGTAACCACTGTACATCAAACCAAGCAGTCTTCCATGCTGAGCTCAAATGCAGCTCAGAATCCTTCTCAACACAGTCGGCCAGGAAGCCACTGGTGATCTTGAGCTGCCAGGCTAGAGGAAAATTTTAGCCATTCCTGACCTCTTAGGGTAGTTACGTCCAAATGCAGGGACAGTTATAAGCAATCCAAGAGGCAGCCTTGGAGATATTCCCTATTAAACACAATAATAAAATAAGCTAAAAAAAAAGGGGGTCCCTGCGATTATTTCAGAATTGGCAGAATGCCATGGTTCCTGTTGCAGTGGGTCTTCCATGACAGCTCAGTGCCAGTATCTTATCTCATTAATAGCTAGTTTACTGCACTGCCAACTAGTTTACTTCATTAACAGTTATTTTGCCTCGTTAATAGCAGGCTTGCACCTGCTTTGAAACTTTTGGCCAAGATATCTGTGTGGGCTCTCCTGACTTCAGTACTGGTGTCTTTGACCTTTACTCCCCAGAGCTTCTAAATTTTGTATTAGTCCCTAACTCATATCTCACATCTTTTATACCTGAAATACAAAGAGTGGTTTCTGTTTCCCTGTGTGAACTGCGGGCAAAAAAGAGATACCACATTTTACCATTTTATAGTCTAAAAAACGCAGATGTTTTCCTATTCTTTTGAGCTCCAAATATGATAGCTCCTCATCCAGATGTTTATTTCTCTGTGCCTTTCGGTATGATGTTTTGTAACAGTTATATAAAATCTATACTAAACACTATTGGTTCATATGTATTAAGACTTATCCTCATAAAAAGATGTTTTAGCTCTTTGAGAGTTCAGGCAAGGAGTAGACAGTATCCCTGTTTTCCTTCTGACCTTGTGGTTTTCAGAATTTATGAAAAGCTGATTAAGAGAAGATTACAACTTGTTTCAAACTAGTGCTAGAAGACATTTTATCATTCAAGTTAGTAATATCCAAGGTCACCTTTATGGCCTCCCTCAGAAAGGAATGAGGTAGAGACAGGGACACACATATTATCTTCAGTACTGTGGGTTTCCTCTAGTTGCTACCTGCAAATGAATGAGTGTCTGTTGTCAGCTTGGTATAAAATAACCACCTTCCCACAACTTTGTCACACTATTTTAACATGGTGTTTAATAGGGAATTAACCACTATCATCTTTCAAAGGTCTCTTCTGTTTCACAGAGAAGATTTCAGGGACTGTATCCACAATCTCTGCCCCCATATAGTTCTAGATTAGAGTTGGCCATCAAGAAGCACAAGTAATAAGATCTGGAAGATGAAAGAAAAGGAGAACTCTTTATTCCCTCGGGGTAGTGGTAGCCAGACATACAGTGTAGGAGGATGGCGCTAATCCTGATTTTCTGACCCTGGGCATTGCTCAAGCAGGCGCTCCTTCCCCAGAGTATGATGGTCCTTTTGGAGGTAGACACCTTGTGTCTTAGTTCAGAACTGTGACGAGGCTCCCAAGGCCTCAGAGGCCACCCCACAGCTACTCCTCCCAGGTCAGTCCCTCCTGGGACACAGTGTGACTCAGGCCATCCCCATATGCTGTCCCAGCAACCTTCTTCCCCTTCTAAGTAGCTGGAACCCACTTCTCACCGTCCCTGGCTGACACCCCAAATGGATTCTCCGTGGATTCCAGACAGATGGGAGGAACATGCAATATTTTCTCCCAGTCCGTCTTCCAGAATGCCTCAAGAAATCCAATTTTAACAAGAGTTATGATCACATCAGTCTTCTGCTGCTTCATTAACGTTTACTGATGTTAAGATAAAACAGAAGCATGAAACAGATGACTCTTCACAATCCTGCCTCCAGCCTATCTTTCCAGCTTGACCTTTGGTCACTCACTTGTTCCTCACCAATCATCTGTCTCTGTTCCAGCTTCATGGAGCTACTGATCATCCCTGAACACCCAAAGAGCAGAAGAAACTAAAATTAATGAGCATCTATGATGTGTCACTCGCTGTGCCTGGAGTTTGGTGTATATTTCATTTAATCCTCACGATCAACAAGGACACTGAGGCTCAAACATGTTAAGTGGCTCTTCCAAGCCTTGAGAGCCAGGAAGTGGCAGAGAAGCTGCTGAGCAGGGTCCAGCCTTCCTGACACAGCGTGACCTCCAAGGTTCAGAGCTGCTACTGGCAAGGCACTCCTCACAATGTTCTTTCCCACCTTTCTACCTGGTAGAGCCCTCTGCTTTCTCAAAGCAAAGGCTGGATTTTCATCTCCCCTCAACTCTTCCATGGCTACAGTCAACAGGGTTGGTCCCTTGTCTCCCTCAGAACCCAGAGCTCCTTCAATGCCTTGATGTCACAGTTCTTATCACTTGCCATCCTTTTTACCTGCATTTGTGACAGTCTGTAATCACTAACTGCAGGACATTTTGGGGACCAGGACTGAAGGTATATTATTCATCTTGGATCCTTAGCTCTTGCTCATGGTAAGTTTAAGATGCTCTATCCTATTTGATGGAGGGAGGGAGGGAGGGAGGGAAGGAAGGAAGGAAGGAGGGAAGGAAGGAAGGAAGGAAGGGAGGGAGGAAGGGAGGGAGGGAGGGAAGGAAGGAAGGAAGGAGGGAAGGAAGGAAGGAAGGAAGGGAGGGAGGGAGGGAGGGAGGGAGGGAAGGAAGGAAGGAAGGAGGGAAGGAAGGAAGGAAGGGAGGGAGGGAGGGAGGGAGGGAGGGAGGAATTTCTTAGACTGTCCCACCATCATCTATGGAATGGAAAAAAAAATATGCTTTGCCTGGTAGGAACGTTTCTAACCAGTACTACCTAGTTATGCCAAATAATGGGATGTGCCGTATATACATCCGGGAATAAAAGAAACTGGGCATAAAAGATGGGCTAAAATGGCAGTGAAAGATAACATTTAATGAAAATACTATCTAAAATAGTGACAAGAAGTACATCAGGCCATAATGGCTCCAAAATTGACCTGGAACATAAAATACCCCGAATTAAGTTAAAAAAGGGTTAGCAGCAAAGATGAATTATTTTTATATAAAGAAAAAGATAAAATAAAGATGAGGAGCCTGTGAAAATAGAAGACTAAGAGAAAGATCAATATGTAAGATCAAAGGTGACATGTCTAAAACTCTAAAGCTCAAATAAGAATTTTTAAAAGTGGATTATGGTGGTTATATATTATCTTTATGGTGATTGAGATTAACAAAAATTAGCAAAACTAACACAGTTAGGGTCTAAAATTGTTATTTTCTGTGTTCTAATCTAGAATTAAAAGGGAAAATGAGAAAATATTTTAACAGTTGTGTATTAGAAATACAAAGTGAACAGTATTAAGATCTCACATGAAAGGTATGGAATAAAATCATTTCTTTCTGAGGGCTGGAGTAAAATTTGTTTATTCTCCTCAACATAACGTGAGCCATGGTTTTAACAAAATTCGTTCAGTTTTCTCTGTGTACGTTTGTATAAAATACTATAGCACTGCAAAGCTAATTAATGTCAAATTGAAACACTAAAATGTAATTATTACATGGGTATCAGCCAAATTTCAGTACTCTGTCTTTCCACTGCTTGCATTAAGCGTAAAATAGAAACCACCAATTCTCAGAGAAAAGCACAACTGTCAGTTTCAGAAGTTTATGAACAGTGGTCCAGTAGTTAGAAAAAGGAAATGCTGTTGACCACAGAACAAGATCTATTTATGGAAGAACTTTAAGGTGATAATTTGTAAATTTGTAAAGTTATTTTGCATTTAAAGAATAAGAGAATCTAGGAAGAACATTTTAATCTTGCATATATTTAATCAGTTGATTTCAAGAATCTTCATCTTAAAAGTATCAGAGCACAGAACAGGAATGTTTACTGAGACACTAAGTCCCTGAGCTAATTACTATAAAATGAATGAGCTTGAAATATACAAAAGAAGACGCCACAGTATTTTACCCAAAGAGAGTTCAAGAACCTTTCTATAATAAACACAGCTTCTGACCTGAAGGCACTGGCATATGTGCAATGATTATAAAATAAGTGCATTCAGAATGGCGAGTAAACTTCTCCACTTAATTGATTTTGTTCACTAAGAGTAAACAAGACACTTGGTTTCAGGGGTAATGCCAAGAAAACAATTACCAGGTAGTTAATGCTCCATTTTTGGAAGACATGCAAATTACTTTATTAGGAGTTAATTTGATGAGAACCAATCAGAACAGATTGGTTCAACAGGTCTTATTTGTAAACCTTTTTAATAAGGGATGTTGTAACACACTTTGCTATTGATATTTCATTTTAAAAATTCAGGATCTAGAGGGAAGATAATTATTTTAAATTCTAGTCACATATTCCTCTCAATATGTTCACTAAAATCCATCTTGAACACGAAACACCTACAGCTATTCTCCCTAGTAAACAGAGATTAGTAGCCGAAAAATAAGTGTTTCGAAATACAGGAAGTGAAATAAGTTTGTATGATTTATGTTTCTAGAGCATTTCCAGTTTGTTCATTCAGTTCATATTTCTTGAGCACTTACTCAGGATTCAGGAACCGTGTAGGACAGAGAACAGGGCAGTGAACGAGGCAAATTCCATCTCTGTTCTCAAGGAGCTTATACAGTCTAATGGGGAAGACAGATAGGAAATAATATTTGCACAAAAATATATTTCTTCCACACAAAATGGTGAAAGAGAAAGCTCTCAAGGTTTGGAGCCAGACAAACCTGAAATCAGATCCTGCCTAGCAGTGAGCTTGTGAACACATTTTAGCTTGCTTATTTTTTAGCAAAACAGGAATTGTGAAAACCGCCATAGAGAATTCTTCTCAAGACTAACTGGAATAATGTCTGGGAAAGACTGACAATTTATAGGTATACAAATCATTCTGTTATTTGCATTCCTTATTCCTTGATTTTCCATTCACCTAATACTGACCATAACAATCTGACAGCGAAAAACCCTTTTCCTCTATTAAATTTAACAAGTTATTTAATAAAAAATTCACTTCAAAACAAAAGCTAAAATAATTTTGTTAGTTAATGAAGAAGTTATCTCTATTGAGAATAAGTGTATATGGAATTTTGTTATCAAGTTCCTAGCCTATACTCAGTGTTCATCCAATTTCCTTACAATTTAAAACATTAAAAAAAAAGGAGTAACATTTTTACTGCCTTAGGGAAAACTAGATTTTATATTCAAAACAACAAAGCTCACAGAAAGCAAAGAATAAAGTACATACACTCTAAGCTAATTCCTCTTAGGTATAAGAAAACCAAGTTCATGGAATTAAAATCAAACGCAGTTAAGGCAATTATCAGTAGTTTATAGAATAACACAATTTTTTTGCTTACCGGGGTTGTTGGGTAAAATAAAATATTAATCTTCATTGGAAGTGTTCATGCATATTAAAATTTATTTAGGGTTTTTCTTTTAACTATATTTTTAAGACACTAGGTAGAAGACTTGATCTTGTATGTGACGTTATGAATGACAACCATACTCTTCAGGTACCGATGGTGCTTTTTTAAACCCTGTAGATTTAACTCTGAGTATCTGAATTTATTATAGTTCATTTTAATATGACCTTCCCTGGAAGAAGGTTTAGCATTTTGCTTATCATCTAAAATTCTGATGAGGAAAAGAATCTTGCTGCCCCTTCTACTTGAGATGTAAAAAAAAGAAAACAGATGTCATAACTTCAGATTAATAGCACCTTGTTGTACGAAGGGAACTTCAACCAAATTCCCTTATTATATTGATGAGAAAACTCAGGTGGTTTAAGGTCCTATTTCAAATAAGTATCAGAATCCAGATTGGAGTGCCGCCTATGTGTGCGTGCGTGTACCCGCGCGGGGATGGGGGGTAGGGTCCACACGTGTCTGCAACCTTGTATTTCCCTCTATATTGAGGGCAAATTAAACTCTTCAAAATGTCTGCTTTACTGAAGGTTGGGAGGGAGAATTTTACTATTTATCTCAAAGTAGTTCTGAATCCAAGTTTTCGAGTTCACACATGTGCTTCCAGCATTCCATGACCATTTTAAAATGTTATCTTATATAAATTTCATTATTTTCAAACAGTAAGTAAAGGAACAAATCACATGAACTAAATATATTAGATACCAGAGCTTAACACATTCAAAACCTCTCATAGACAAATATTTGCTGCTTAGTTAACTTGCTTTTCGGGAGACCTTGGAATAAAGCCGGGGCACAAAGCAAATGACATCAGGGACCACGGAGGTAATGTGAGGGACTAAAGGTGGTCAGGAGGCAGCTGTATCTCATCCAGGCAGCTGATTGTTGCCTGAGGACACACTGAGCCAATGCTGGCCACATCTAATTCTCTCCAGTCAAGCATAGACTCCTTGTCTTCAGGAAATTATGAAAACAGACCAAAAAAACAACTAGTTAAGGATCCAACCAGTGACTGGCTTCATCATCACCTGCTCTAATTCACTGAGTTAGTAACCATAAGGTGAAAAGGCAAGTCAAATGAAAGAGAACATACGATCCAGAACATCCTGGGAATGAATGCGTCGCCCTCATTTAAATGTTTCATCACCACCTGCAAGTACTGAAGTCAAAAAAGCTCAATCTGCATCTTTCAAGTAGAGATTAATACCACCTCATAGGATTGAGTGCAAATTAAATGAGATAATACACACGGATACTATGGCAGAGTGCCACGCATCTAGTAAACCTCTCATTATCAGTACTACCATCATCATTTATTTGGGGACTGTTTCTTTAGGGCCATGCTGAATTGAGGCAGTGCATGCAATAACCCCCATATAGCAAACAGGTGAATGCATTCTATAAGAATAAAACTAATCCCAAACAAATTCATATATTTTTTTGTCTTTTGATACAAATGTATCAAACGGTTCTATAAAACACTTTATCTTCAATGTACTTATAAGTTAAAAATTACTGATTTTATAAATACAATATGCACCTAATAAAAATCACAATATATCCATAGGAAGAGAAATTACACGATGACATTTCCCCAACATAGATTGAATATCCTTTCCAGCTGTAGTCATTTATGTAGTACTCAGCATAATCTGTCGGAATCCTTGAAACTACAACTGCTGTTGGCCCTACTAGAATCTATGAAGGCTATCATTTTTAGATTAACTTTCTGGAGACATATGCATGTGGTTTTAAAATTTTCTTCAATATCAAATTTTAATAATTTGGGAAGCTTTTCTTCCCCCCACCATACTACAGATAACCATCTGTTTCAATAAAGTTGTTCAATAAAATTGTTTCCACTTGTAAGAAGTGACATTTGTTAACATTGGAAGATCAATAGCCCATTAGGATTTTCTGTTTCAACCAGACTCTCAAACCCATTGTGCTCTGTGGGGTAACCAGAAAAGGCACTAGCATATTTCAAGGAGTTTATAGTCAAGACAGGAAAGTGAGGTGAAAATTCCAAAGATATTCTTTAAAGCTACTATAAATTTAAGCTTGTGCATAAAATAGTTCATTGTAATAGTAAGTTAACTGAACCAATTTAAAACGACTTTGAAAAAATGGATTCAAATATAAGGATTTATATAGTGCTTTTGCTATTTACATTCCAACACATTTGTAACTTTATAGGCATAGTTCCTGAATAAATATGAATAAATAACAGTAATCATAGAGAGATAAACCTTTTCTTTTGCAAAGCTCAAAAGTCAAGGAAACAAGCCTCCAGAAACTTGAATAACACACACACAACACTCAGAAGCTAGAAGAGACTCCAGGAAAATAAAACCGGGAAGTTAAGGGCTTTTCTGTATTTGTACACAGGAACAACGGCTATATTCTCATTATTTCTCCCAAGGAAGTTCTGAAGTGCAGAGCATCGTCTTTTTCCTCAGAATGTTCACTAAACCTGGTTTCTAAGACTGAAAGCCAAAGTTCAAAATTTGCTCTGGAGCTTTCAACTTCATTTTTGTCAAACCAAATACTTATTGCATAAAAGGACCAATTTCTGAGAAGCCAGACGACAGGGATCACAGGCGAGATTCTACTAAAGGAGCCTGCATCGTATCGTCAAAGGGCTGACTCTAAAACTGAAATTGATTCCAAGAAGTTCATATTCATACAAATATATCTGAAACCCACCTCGGTTTACTTTTATTTCTCCACGCACTGGAGTATCAAAACTCATCTTCCAAAAGATCAAGACGTTGCCAAATTTCAAAAGAAGTGAAAAGCGCCGGGAGGTGACTAGCCTTTCATGTACCCCAAAGAATACACCTTGCAACACATAACTAGATTCCTAGCCCACAGAAGAGAGAATAACATCAAAAAAACAAAAGCGCGACCTTTCGCCGCGAGCAGCGCTACGTGCCAGAAAACAGTCGTGTAGGCGGCCAGGCTCTCCCGCCAGCTCTGATCCGAGCTGAGGCCTCACCCTCACTTTCTCTTTGGTCTCAAAGAGAAGCCTTTCGGCTGACCAGAGTTCCAACAGCGGCCTCTTCACCGACGGGACACTGCTGTGCGCTAAACAGTACTCTTGGCAACTTTCATTGCATCTTATTTGGCTGGTGGGGAGATTAAGCCAGCATTGAGGGGACCTAGCCAGACCGCCCTTTTCCCTCCGTCTAGCACATCACGTGTCACACACAGGGCCGCCTCAGTAAGAGGAACACACCCAGAGGGCAGCTGGGGACCCCTTCCACCCCTAAAGAACGCTGAATTACTTACAAATGCCGAATCTCCGGGGGAAGAGTGGAGACGCTTCCTGCTGTCTGGAACACCGCCCGCTGGAATGGGCTTCAGCTGAAACCTCTTTAAGAAGCTTGATTGGAAGGCGCACGTGGGGGGCGGTGCGCGGGCGCGGTGCGCGCTGGGATGCTGTTGTTGGGATCAGCTTTCGGCGGTGGTCACAAACCTGGAAGATGTTTTTCTAGGCGTCAAGCTTCAGTAGCCACCCAAGTCCTCTAAGCCTCATTTGTTTTGTTTCAAAAAAGAGGATAATAACAGTACCTATTTAAAGGGTTGTTGTGCGGAGTAAACGAGAGAGGTGATCCATGAAAAGCGCTTTGTCAATAACGTGCTCAATAAATGTGAACTCTGGGTGTGCCCACCATCAAATGCCACAGGGAATGCGAGGGGTTGATAAAACAAGGACCAACCAATATTATTATCCTTATTGTTATTAACATTCTCTTCGTGCCCTCTGTGCTTCATCTAAACCAGCTGACTTGGCGCTTTTGTCGGCACGCCCTGTCATTTCTCCCCTCCCTTCAGAATACACAGCTCTTGCTAGGGAGTCAAGTAAGGGTGATTCTGAAATCTGCCTCTGCCGTTTACCAGCTATGTAACTTCGGGCAACTGGTGTCATTTTTCTGAGCCTTGATTTCCCCACAGGAAAAACAATGATAGTAAGAGGAGTTCTCTCCAGAGGTTATTTATGAGCATGGGATGCCATACGGTCTGATCAGAGTAAGAATTCACCAGATGTTCCTAGTAATAATAATTAGTATTAGTATTCACTTTGCTTGGCATATCCTCTCCATCTAAAACCTACTTTTCGTTTAAGGCTCAGTTTAAAAATCTCTTCCACTTGTCCACACATCTAGTCTCTCATGTAACATACATTCTTATGCCTCTTTCATACTCTTGGGGATTAAGAAATGACTTGGACTTAGCTCCTGGTATCAAGGAGCTCCTAGCCTGGGAGCCGAAACAAGTCAAGTGGACATTGCTTTTAGTGCATTGTAGTGTTAAGTGGCCAAAGAAGCATTTATTTTACAGATGGTCTTAATTTCACACAGGAAGAATCTAGGAAGGGAGAGGATGTGCACCATTGTGATGAGAAGCATGGAGTGCTGTGTTAGATCTGAGTTAAATCTCCGCCTTGCCACTTGTCAGCTAGATCGCTTTGGCTGAATTACAATATTCTCTCTGAACGTCACTTTATGCTTCTGTAAAATAGGGATAACTGTAGAACTTACATGATCGAGGGTGAAGATTAATACGAAGATCCACTTGAAATGCTACAGAAATTTTAATAAAGGTTAGCTATTATTAGTAGTAGTGGTATTAACACAGGTAATATCATCATCAAGACTTAGTGATGGAGATACTGAATATGGTTCTTGAATTATGAGGTGGATTGGAATACAAGGCTGGGGAAAGGAAATGAGGCAAGAAGAAAAACTTGGAAGTGAGAAAGCAGGGGAAGTTTGCAGGCGTCTGAGAGAGGCTCACTTTGGCCTCATCAAACACTGAAATGTGTTGTTAGGGTGACCACCTGTCCTGGTTTGCCTGGGACTGAGGTGCTCTCCAGGGAAGCAGGACTCTCAATACTAAAACGGCTAAGTCCTGGGAAAACCAGGATGAGTTGATGACCCTACACTTAGAGGATGGTGGCCTAGCAAACCAGGGTCTTCAAGGCCATGTCAAGGGGTTTTCACTGTATTTGTAGGCAACAGGGAGCTCTTGAAAGTTCTTGAGTAGGGGAGTAACTGTTCAGAAGTGTGTTTCAGGCAGTCTACAAAATGAAGGCTTTATCTCCTCTCCCTTACCAAATCAGTCTCCTTCTCATGGCTCCTCCCACAGTCCTTTATTTGTCTGCCTTCTAGCATTTATCACATGTTATCTGTATTAAAGATCTGTGTGTGTGTGCATCCTCATAATTTTACAATATAATCTCCTTGATATCAAGTTTGGATCTTCACATTATCTTATATGTAAGCTCAGCATGTATTGAATTGAATTGATTAAAACCTATGATTCTGTACAGTATTAATCGACATTTACTATTCATCTCAGGTCAAAATTGAATATCAGTTTTCTGTGTGCTTAGTAATTATTCTTCTGGTGACACATAAGGTCAGTCTACTAAAATACTGATTGGCAAATCTGCACACACAATAATCCTCTGTAAAATGTAAAGGAGCATTCTTCCCCTCTCTGCTAAAATTTTGAAATGAAGAAGTTTTTCTTATTCATTAATTTATTCATTCATTCAACCAGCAAATGCAGCTTAGTGTACTATGTGTTGGTTCCTAGCCTGTGGCCTCAGATACAAATAAGGAATTGGGGTTTCCCCACCTTATTAGGTAGCCAGTTAAATCCCTATAAGGCAGAGCAACAGAGCAGAGTTTATGTGCACAGTTCAAGTCAGCTTACGGTCATTTTCAAATGCTTGACCACCCTCATGGAAAGGCCTGTTTTAAGTACTGCCAAATCAACAAATCAAGGAAAAAGCATTAAATTATTTCTATGCATAAGGAACTGTGGAGGAAACCAAGATATACTAGCCAGTGAGATACTATAGCAAGGCAGCTTTACAACACAGGTTCTAGGGTCAGAAAGATATGGATTCATATTCCAGCTCTGCATCCCACTTACTTACCTTTGACATGATATTAACCACTCTAATCCTCAGTTTCTTCACATTCAAAATGGGAACAAAATAGTATCTGCCTCATAGGGTTGTTATAAGAATAAAACGAGATTGCTCATGTAAGGCACTTAGCGCTGCGAATACGTTTTATGCAAGGAATATGTTCCTTAAGCCCTCAGATAATCTAAGACTGACCCAGGCAAAGGATGGACGGCATTTCTATCTACTGGCCACAGAGGGGCTTCCTTGTAGCTAGTTCATTCATTCATTCATTCATTCACACAGTTTATAATCACTTGGCTGACCAAGCTTTGAAATTATGGGATTCTTGACACATTTTGGGTTGGGTTGGGTTGGGTTGGGTTTAGTTCCTGGGAGGCAGACTCTGGGTGGAGATGAACATTTGAGAGGTTTGTTAAGGAATGGTGTTGGAATCAATACCTACAAGAAGGGAAGGATGCTGTTGTAAGAAGGCCCCAATCAACCCTCCAGCATGCTCCGAAGCTGAGATGGCTCTTCTAGGACGTCCAATGTTGGGGCTTTCATCCCCCTGTTGTAACCAGTCCTTGGAGGGAAGGGCGTATGGTCTTGGGTAGGGCAGCTCTCTTCAGATGAGGTGATCTCCGGAGAGACACTGATCTGAGGTCTGTCAGCCCATTTCACTCCCAGCAAGCGGGTGAATTAAGTCCTGAAGTGGGGATCTCGGCAGTGTAGCAGCCCATCCACTACAGGAGTGATTGCCATGATTTCAGATGTTGTACAGTAAGTGAAAGGTTATATTTTTAAGTGACATAATTTCAAAACTATATACATTGCTACCTTACTGTGTGTGTTCCCTGTTACTACTATTACGTTACTTTTAGCTACTTCTTAACTTCTCATCTACTTTCAGTGTCTATCTCGTAGCATTTTGGTGAAGACTAAAAATCACATAATGTATGTAAGGTACTTTGCAAAGTTCCTGGCACACAGCAAATGTCTGGTATGTGTTAGTTGTTGTTTTTTTTTTTTTTTTTTTATTAAGAGAAGGTCTAGGAATATAGAAGGACTCAGTAATAAACGGAGAAAAGGAAACTATGTTAGAATTCTAAAACTTACAGACTGACTTAAAGCACTGACCGTGTCACTGGCAAAGTTTACATTATGGTATTTGACTAGTGGGTGTCTTGGTCTAGCCTTATGTCAACCTTAAATAAAGGTTTGGGTTTTGGCACCTAGTAGGAAGTCTCGGCCAGACTGTGAACATTCTTCACTCCCTCTTATGAGAAGGTAATTTGAGAATGTTAGAATGACACTCTTGTCCATTTGGGGAATGAACATGGAAATAATGATAACAGGGAAGGGATAGAACCAAGATCTAATAAAGGATCTAAATTCAAGATACAGGGTATTTCTCTCTCAACTAGGTCATCATACTATTTTTTTTTCATATTAATTATCGCACTTGAATCCTTAGAACATGTGTTCTCTTAGGCAGAGACCAAAATTCTGCAACTGCTTTTTAATTTACTGAACATAGTATCAGCACTAGTGGACAGAATGATTCTCTTCCTTTTGACTGTCTCAATAAGAGGCATGGTTATTTTTTTTTTTTTTTTTTTTTTTTAAAGACTTGATTGGTACGATGGTTTTGCTTTTATTTATTTATTTATTTATTTATTTATTTATTTATTTATTTATTTATTTATTTATCTATTTTTGGCTGTGTTGGGTCCTCGGTTCGTGCGAGGGCTCTCTCCAGTTGCGGCAAGCGGGGGCCACTCTTCATCGCGGTGCGGGGACCGCTCTTCATCGCGGTGCGCGGGCCTCTCTCCATCGCGGCCCCTCCCGTCGCGGGGCACAGGCTCCAGACGCGCAGGCTCAGCAATTGTGGCTCACGGGCCCAGCCGCTCCGCGGCATGTGGGATCCTCCCAGACCAGGGCTCGAACCCGTGTCCCCTGCACCAGCAGGCAGACTCCCAACCACTGCGCCACCAGGGAAGCCCTATTTTTTTTTAAGTATATTTCACGTACCTATTTGTAAAGGTGACTTGAAAACAAAGCCTTTCGACTGCTGTCTTGCTCCTACCCCCACCCCTAAAATAGGGTTCAAATGCTTATTTGGGGATTGGGAACCATGTCCTATTCTGATTTTGTTTCGTTTTATTCTGTTTTGTTTTTACCTCCACAAGTGCCTAGAGCAGTGCCTAGAATGCAGTGCGTGCTCAATAAAAATTTGTTGAATGAATGAATGAATTGCAGAGCTGGGAAAGACCCAGAGATGACACAGTCCTCATTTTAGAATCCTGTTCAGACAGATGGAGCCATATGCGAGAGGCCGCTGAGCTCTTTCAGTCAGAGCAAGGACCCAGGTCTCAGAACTTTCCACTGCAACGCATTTCTGCATTCTGTACTCTGAGAACCCAAGGAAATCTGCTCACAGCATTGCTGGACAGTTATGCCCACCCAGGGTGTTCCTTTTCTTACAGCTATTTGCTTCTCCAAAGCTAGATGTAAAGCAGAGTACGCTTTCCTCATTCCAAGCCCATAAAATAATGTTATCACGTCGCAGTTACCTTCACGCCTTTTTTTCTTTCATATCTTTGGGAATCCTCCTTTCCTTTGTAGGATGTGTCAGATGCCTTCTTTAATCACTCCTCGTAGTTCTGAGGTTCCTCTTAATTATCTAATTAATTCCACAGATTTGGGATAGATCTAGATCCTACATTAGAAAGAGAAATGAGGACAAGAGCAAGTTTGAGAGACGTAAATCTTTAGGAAAATTATTCTAAAAATCTACATACTCATCTTCAATAGAGAAAAATAGTTTTTGAAAATCTTCTATGATCTCACCACCCTAACACAGGAATAATAATAGCATTCTTGTGAGTTTATTCACAGTATTTTTATCTTAGACATATTTTCCCGTGGTTATTATCAGAGTGCACTGCACTAACATCTGAAAATTTGACTTATCTACTCAACATTATATGATTAGCATGTCCATTTTTTAAGTTAACCTTTATATAATGTTCATTGGTTGTACAATGTTCCCTTACAGGCCCGCATCACAACTGACTTAATAGTTTTTCTAAAGGTGGACATGAATGCTTTCTTCCAGTCATTTGATATTATCAATCAAGTAGGAATGAGTATTTGGGGTCACATAGCTTTTCCATGTTTTGGGGATCAAATAATGCTCTCTAATCCAGAGTTTCTCAATCTCCAGCACTTTTGACATTTGGGGCCAGATGATTCTTTGTTGTGGGAGGCTGCCCTGAGCATGGTAGTGTTACCTGAAAACTGGGTTCACCTCTTGGTGGGTGTTGAGCCACCAAAAGACACAACCAAGCCAAAGAGTGGGAGGAGGAGGATTTATTACTTGCAGCAAGAAAGGAGAACACTGGGGACCCTTCCCAAGCAGGGTCTCTCCAAACAGCAAAATTGAGGGAGATTTAAGTTAAGGGTACCTGCATGTTCATGAAGGAGCTTGAGCTGAGAAGAATTGAGCATAGAATTAGGGCAAAGGTCAACAGAGTCCAAGCTTTAGTTGACTGGAGTCAGGAGGGTCAGAAAAGGTCAACATTGTCATCCCTTAGGTTCCAACTGATCTAGTGCTTGAGCACCTGAGGGGGTTTAAATTCTGCAAAACAGCTCAAAAAAGTGCTTCAGGATAATCTTTACCATTGGGATGAAAAAAAAACCTGGGAGTCTTTATTATCTGATTTATTATCTTTGCTATTTTTCCTTCTCTTGCCCTTGACCCTTAAGGTCATTATTACTGAGACCTATTCAAGGACAACCATTGTGGGCAGGCTTAGATCACAAATGGCTTAGGCCTAAAATGGCCTCTCTCACCTCAGAAAGCTACATCTGGTTCTTTTCCTCTGGAGACTCCCTACCCTGTCTGCTTAGAGTAGGATATTCAGCAGCCTCCCTGGCCTTCATCTACTAGATGTCAGTAGCACTCCCTAGTAATTACTTTAAATCTAGAAGAACTAAACTGTTCTAAATTAAAGTTTTTCAGATTATTAAAATAATTTAAAATATTAAAAATTTATATAAAATTATATATAAATCATTATATTAAAACATTAAATATAATATTTAACTATATAAATATTATATTAATTTAATTTTTAAAATATTTTAAAATGTCCTATTTATATTAAAAATATGTACCAACTTAAATATAAGGAAAGAAAGAAAAAGGAAGAAAAAGACCATGTAAACACTAGTTAAAAAGAAACCCATGTGGGCTTCCTTGGTGGTGCAGTGGTTGGGAATCACCTGCCCATGCGGGGGACACGGGTTCGAGCCCTGGTCCAGGAAGATCCCACATGCCGCAGAGCAACTAAGCCCCTGTGCCACAACTACTGAGCCCACGCTCTAGAGCCCGCAAGCCACAACTACTGAGCCCACGCTCTAGAGCCTGCAAGCCACAACTACTGAGCCCGCGTGCCTAGAGCCCGTGCTCCACAGCAAGAGAAGCCACCGCAGTGAGAAGCCCACCCACTGCAACTAAGAGTAGTCCCCGCTCACCACAACTAGAGAAAGCCCGCACGCAGCAACGAAGACCCAACGCAGCCAAAAATTAATAAATAAAATAAATAAACTTATTTAAAAAAAAAGAAACCCATGTGGCTATCTTAATATCCAACAAAATAGACTTTAACACGAAATACTAAAAATTTCATACTAAAATATGGAATGTCACTTTGTAATGAAAAAGGTTGAATTTTCTGGAAAGATAAAATAATTAACTAGTATGTACCCATAAATATGGCAAAAGACATATCAATCAAATTTATTAAAAATATTTGTTATAGGCTAAAATCTACATTTTGCAGTCTGTTATGAAAAGGTTGATTTCTAAGCTTAAATAGTGGGAGGAGAAGAGGAGAGGAGGAGATTTTGATTTCTCATGAGCATTGTTAATTGTGAATGTCTTAACTGCTTATTATGGGAACTTTGTTTTGAACTCTCTTTGTAATTATTTACTAATAAAACTGCCCCTTACTGTGAAAAATATATATTTGATATAAATCTATTCAAGCTTTCATATACATATAATATATATACATATATGTTGACAAAAAATTAATCAATTGATCTAAGGAATGTAAAATTTTATACAAGCCAAATTTGAGGATTATAATCCAGGAAGAACATCTCAGAAAGCTCTGAGAACTGTTCCACCTGTTAGGAGTCACGGCACAGTTACATGTTTTTTGAGACAGAGGACTATATATTACATATAATTGACAATTTACACAATCCAGATCTAAGCACCATGTGACCCCTTATGAGATCAAGAAGGAATATTATCTTTCAGGAGTCTTTTTACCGATACTAGGAGAATACTGCTCTTTATGGTTGAGCAGCTCCCAGTGGGGAAGGTTTGGTTGATGCATAATGCAGATGCACAATGCAGTTGGGGGAGAGAGGAGGCCAAAGGGCAGAGAAGAGTTTTTTGTTTAAATTTTTCTTGTCTTGCCATGAAATATGAGTTATATCTCACATATATCATTTATACATATAATTAATGTGTATATTTCAGTAGGGCAAAACATTGGGATAATTCAGTGACAAAGTATGACAAAATAGGAGAGACTATTTCAATTAGGTGTTTAAATTTCTTGCTTTATCTATGCCTAAACCCACTGAATCCATTTGATTACTCTGTGTGGCAAGTGAAAATGCAACGGAAGTTTTATATTGTGGATGAAAAATAATCACTCGCCATCTCCCTCTATGAGGATTAGGTCGATAGCCACTGTAGTCACTGACATTCAACACACCCTAAAGGAGTTCAGGGTGGAGATCAGGAATGAGACGCTCTGTGCTCTGGGAAAAACTGGCAGAACAGGGCTTCAGACAGTTAGATATTTTTCAGGAGATTTTATGAGCCCAAATTCTTGCATCTTCTCATATCTAGAAAAGCCCTAAAATCATTAATGAAGACATATGCTCCTCATGACTAGCAGCAATCTTCTTGTGACTCACAGTAACCTTGCAAAGTGTGTGCTTGACTGCACGTACCCCCCTTCACTAAAATAACATGTATACTGACCTTCCCTCTTACTTCTTTGGAGCAGTTCCTCAGAGCTATCTGAGAGGCTGTCTCCCAGGCTATAGTCCTCATTTTGCCCCAAATAAAATATAACTCACAGCTCTTATGTTGTGTTTTGTTTTTTGTTTTTTTTCCCCAGTTGACAATATCTGACCTCATTGCTTAATCTATCCATCCATTTCAGACCATTATCCATTAGGTAGAGTCAGGACCAATTCAGTGGCAGCTTCAGAGATGTAGGGAGGGTTGAAATTGGGTTGGAAGATATACTGATAAGTTGCATAGTTCAGTGTAATATAAAACATAACATGAAAACTACTTCAATCATAAACTGAGAATCTTATAGTAATTAAAATCATTTTCTTAAGAAATCATTTAGAAATTTTTGAAAGATGTTTATTGCTGTTATCTTTAATACTCCTTTTTTTTCCCCTCTAGTACAAGAAATAGGCATAGAATTGACAATTCTTAGAATAACATGGAGATATTCAGCCTTCTTATGAGATTTAGCATACAGTGTTATTCTTCCTATGTAGCCAAACTGTGTTATGTTTTTCTAAAGTGAAAGTGTTAAAATATACTGTGGCGTGACTTTAGTTTATATTGTAATTTTATTTATCACCATCTTCTTGGTAATACAGTATAGCAAAAGATTCAAAAGATAAAACCGTTCCTACCTTTCTGTACTGGCTAACTGATACACGTGCGTACATGTGTAATATCCTATGCAAGTCCTCCCTTCTGCAGGTAATATAATAGTTTTAGTTTTAAGCTTTTTTTTTAAATGAGAGTAGTATTTACATATAACCTACACACATGCTCCCATATACTTTTTAAAAAATATTTATTTATTTATTTATTTATTTATTTTGGCTGTGCTGGATCTCAGTTGCGGCACGCGGGACCTTTGTTGCTGGCATGCGGGGTCTTTTAAAGAGCCCACATGGAAGCAGCCGCATAGCACAGGGAGATCAGCTGGGAGCTTTGTGACCACCTAGAGGGGTGGGATAGGGAGGGTGGGAGGGAGGGAGATGCAAGAGGGAAGAGCTATGGGGACATATGTATATGTGTAACTGATTCACTTTGTTATAAAGCAGAAACTAACACACCACTGTAAAGCAATTATACTCCAATAAAGATGTTAAATAAATAAATAAAGAGCCCACGTGCACAATTAATTTTCTTTTATTAGTGAAGTCTACAGAACATTAATTCACATTAGCAAGGTATATTATATTCTGATTAATTATAACCAGGACTTCCCTGGTGGTCCAGTGGGTAACACTGCATGCTTCCAATGCAGGCGACCCGGGTTTGATCCCTGGTCGGGGAAATAGATCCTGCATGCAGGCCGCAACTAAGAGTCTGCATGCTGCAACTAAGAAGTGTGCATGCCACAGCTAAAGATCCTGCATGCCGCAACAAAGATCCTGTGTGCTGCAACTAAGACCCGGTGCAGCCAAAATAAATAAATAAATATTACATAATTATAGCCATATGTTATCACTTACAAATTATTTTGAATTTATCTGCTTTGTCACTGTGTCCTCACATGGAGGGGAGAAAGAGAGTAAGCGCTCTGGTGTCTCTTCTTATAAGGGCACTAGTCCCATTATGAGGGCCCCACTCTCCTGAACGCACCTAAACCTGATTACCTCCCAAAGGCCCCATCTCCACATACCATCCTACTGGGGGGGAAGGGCTTTGACCTAGGAATTTTGGGAAGACGCAGTTCAGTCCGAAGCAGCAATCAACAAGGAGGTCTCCAAGGAACGATCCACTACAATGAACTATTAGGTCTGATAAGCACTGAGTGCCACTGAAGCATTTTTTTTCTCCCAGAACAATCTGGCACTAGTTAGCCAAGCAGCTTAGAGCCCAGTTCTGATGAATCAGTCAACTCAGACTAAGTCATTATGAAAAAGCATACCTTTATTGTCACCATCCTGATTATGCCCCCTCTCTCCTTTTTTCTTTTTCTTTTTTGGTAGCCAGACACATCAGCTGACATTGTGTGGCTAAATCTGGAATCATGCATCATCACTGATGGAAAAACACCCTGAGGAGAGAAGCATCATCCACTTCATTTAACAAAGATGTAAATAGTGCGTTCCATCACATCCAAATACTCTTTCTTAACGACTCATGCTACCACCTTATGTCTACCACATTTTCTTTAAGGAAAAATTCAAAACAATTTTTATTGCCATCTCATTTTAAGATCTCATACTTTGATAGTAGAACCTCCTTCTTTCTACTACCTCACATATCAGGGGTTTTCTTTGTTTGTTTGTTTGTTTGTTTGTTTTTACTTTTTTATTTGAAAAAGTGTAAATCTGCAAGAGTAGAACAGTAAATTCCCGTAAATGCTTCACTTTGATTCACCAAAACGTTAACATTTTGCCACTTTTGCTTTATTCCTGTGGGTGCATACATTTATTTTTAATTGAAGTATAGTTGATTTATAATGGCGTGTTAGTTTCAGGTATACAGTACACTGATTCAGATATATATATATATGTATACTTTTTCAGATTCTTTTCCCTTATAGGTTATTATAAAATATTGAGTATAGTTCCCTATGCTATACTGTAGGTCCTTGCTCTATGTGTATACTTTTATACTGATTATTTATGCCAAACCATTTGAAAATATGTTACAGGAATCATGAACTTTCAACCTATATTCTCTTAGAACAAAGGCTTGAACCTATATTCTAAAGATTTGAACTTATATTCTCTTAGAACAAAAGCATTTACTCAATAAACAGAACCCAGAGGATGAAAGGAAGAAAATGCTGATCTTCACCAAGGACAGGTGTGAAAGGGACCAATTTTTTAATGAAGAATTTGCAGAGCAATTAAATTTCCCCTATGACTGCAGGAACCCGGTAAATAAAGGGATTCCAAACTGAGTTTAGGCCTGCTCCTTTGACCTGAATCATTAAGAAAGTGTTTGGGGGACTTCCCTGGTGGCGCAGTAGTTAGGAATCCGCCTGCCAATGCAGGGGACATGGGTTCGAGCCGTGGTCCGGGAAGATCCCACATGCCGCGGAGCAACTAAGCCCGTGCACCACAACTACTGAGCCTGCACTCTAGAGCCCGCGAGCCACAACTGCTGAGCCCACGTGCCACAACTACTGAAGCTTGTGAGCCTAGAGCCTGTGCTCTGCAACAAGAGAAGCCACTGCAATGAGAAGCCCGTGCACCGCAATGAAGAGTAGCCCCCGCTTGCCACAACTGGAGAAAGCCCGCGCGCAGCAGTGAAGACCCAACACAGCCAAAAATAAATACATTTTTAAGAAAGTGTTTGGATTCTATTTGCACTACAGGCTTCAACCCCCTGAGGAGTCAGTGGGCTAACACAGGTGGAAAAATCAGCAATTCATTGATTTGGTCCATTCTAAACATAGTTGAAGCTTCCTTAAACTACTTCTGAGACCCCACGCTGGATACATTCGTGTAAATGATTGTATTGGCCCCCTCTCAGCCGTTAGGATTAACACACTGCTGGGCCAGGGTTTGCTTTTTGATCCACAGATTAACAACCCACAGATCTCCTTTTGCCAGGCATCACATCATCCGTCCTGGAGCCAGTCATTCTGCAAGCCTCAGGCTTGAGGCTCAGACTAGGAAACAAAACGTGCCACCTGGGATCCAACTTTAAACCCAAATTCAAACACAGGTTGACGCTGGGAGGTCAAAATTCCCTCGGTGTAGTTTACTTACAGCTCCTGACCTTTAAGTATTATAACCATTCATTCCACTCCCTTCCTTGTCTCTGCATTCATTTGTGTCTGACAAAGCTGGTCTCACAAACTCTGTTAGTACCATGGAGTTTTCCCACACCCCCTTTCCTTGGTCACTAACCATTGATCACTTCCTGACTGCTCTTATCATGCTAGACTCTTCTTAGAGAAAGGTGTTTCTGGCAAGAAGGTCTCACCATAGCCCTTATCTTATTATCCACAGTCAGCGTCTAATTATGTCATGCCCCTTTTTTTTTTTTTCCCATTGGGACTAAACCTTGCTTAATCAAGTTGGCCAATATATTTGTGGTACTGTCTGTTTTGAAGAGAATTGTTTCATATTTGAATTTCAAAGTCCTTATGAAAAAAATCGGAAACACAGTCAACTCTCCTATGTGTATTTCAAAAGGGTTGTACCAGATTCGCACTTCCGGATAAAAATACCATATACCTGGATGGGAAATGTACGATGGTGGAGGACACTCAGGTGTCCTGTCATGAGCATTGGTGTGCCCAGTCTCAACTGCAGACATTTCAAGGGTATAATTTTCATTTTGGTGGATTTAGGAGTATGTGTGACAAAGTGTGAAAATCACAACACCCCAGAGTTTCTCAACGTCAGCACTATTGATATTTGGGGTCAGATAATTACTTTTTGTGGGGAGCTGTCCTGTGAATTGTAGGGTATTTCACAGCCCCCCTGGCCTCTAAGCTGCTAGGTGCCAGTAGCAACACCCACACTCTAAAAGATAACAACCAAAAATATCCCCTGTGGGGTCAAATTCACCCTGGCACAGCAGTCCTGCCATCAGTGGCTTTGGTTTACTTTTGCCACACGATTGGGGTAAAGTAATCTTAGCAACTGCTAAGTAATTTTAAAGTCATACATGCTTATGCACAGATTGCCTCTTATCTGCCAGGTCGCTGAGAGTAGGTTCTAGGTTTTGTTTACTCCCATATCACTAAAAGTGGCTAGCGTAATCTTCGTAGAGTATGTTTGTCATTGACGCTGATTCCCAAATATTTCTGGTTTTCTTCCTATTGAGAATGGTAGAATTGAACTTCCCATCCTATTTGCAGTGAGGGGTGGCCACCTGACTTTTATGGCCAGTGAAATGGGAAGAAAAGTGGTGCATGTCTCTCCAGGTGGAAACTTGAAGAGCCGGTGCATAATTCACCACATGCTTGCTTTCTGTCTGACATGGCGACCGTCACCATGTATGACGGTGGTCCCTCCATCAGTCTGGGTCTCTGAGTGAGCAGAGCCTTTTGCTGGCCTGGGTTGGACATAAGCAAGAGTAAAAAGTAAAATTTTGGTGACTTACACTACCGGAAGTATGGGATTGTTTGTTACCACAGCTTATTTTATCCTATTCTAATGTATACATGCTGGTTTTAATGTCATGACGTTTAGATTCAGAGCACCTATAAGGATGGCTTGGTCCTCTTCTCTCACCCTTAGGAAGGCTAGAGGTCACTGATGGTGAGCCTTGAGTTGGGAAAATAGCTGCATCTCAGGTTCCTGATCAAGTTTAACTTTGATTAAGCTGTAAAACTGGTTAATATTCCATGAAGAATAAAAAATTAATTGCCATAATTATCTGGAAAAGTAAACTGAATTTTCCCTATCAGAGTCCTACTACTACTACTACTACTACTACTACTACTAACTAATATTCACTGAGTGCTTTCTTAGTGCCAGTCAATGGACTAAATAATTTGCATTAATCTACATAAATTATCTCCTTTGTCCCTTATAACAGTTCTCTGAGGTAAATGCTCTTATTAGCCCAATTTTAGAGCTGAGGAAACAAAGCCTTCAAGAAGTTATTCATTTGTTTGAGGTCACAGCTAGAAAGTGGTTCAACAAGAATTTGCACTGGGGCAGTCTCATCTCACAGCCTGTGCTTCTTGACAGCTATGATAATCTACCTGCTAAAGAATGATTCTCACTCTGATTCCCCAGAAAACCAGGTCCTGGTGCATGTGCAGACATGTGCCCCACAAGGTAGGGCTACATGTGCTCTAACAAGGAGGACTTAAGAAATGGCTGGAAAAAATAGCCGTATATTTGAAATGAGGCAAGATCCATTAAAACCTGATACTTCTCTGTGGATTATGGTAACTGAATTGATCAAACTTATGTATTTAAGTGAATACATTTCTTTCTTAGGGATGGATCTGGCCATGCAAGAAAGCTGCATGTAAGACATCTTTGGCTTTGTGTCACATTTAATGTACTGAGTGTTATAATTTTGGTTCCAGATCCATAGAAAGCATCCTGCCACAATTATGAGGCTTGATGTCTCTATCATAGTAACCTGTTTAAGACTGAAACCCAGTAAAGCAGCTAAGCTCCAAAGATGGCCCCGAAGGAACCATACCTCCCAGGTATTCAAGCCCTCATCCAATTTGAATCTCACTCTCCTTACAAGATGACCCAGTGAGCCCCCAGTGCAGTCAAGCTGACTATCCAGTTAACAGATAGACTTGGGGGTGATTGTTTACCTCATAATTTTCCCTTTATAAATCTTCCCTTTAAAGTATTACTTATTTGAGGTCCTTTATATTTTGAGATTCTATTTTTATGAATATTAAACACTTAATGGAGAAAAAAGGAGGAAGAGAAAAGTTCAACTGTTGGAAAGCTTTGCACACTCATCCATGTATTACTTCATCCACTGTGTTACTTTCCTGTGTTATCGCTGCTGTAACAAATTACCACAAGCTTAGTGGCTTAACACAACAGAAATTATCTTACAGTCCTGGATGTCAGATATCCTAAGACCGAAGTGTTGGCAGGACAGCCTCCCTCATGTAGGCTCTAAGGGAAAATCCATTACCTTGCCTTTGCTGACTTCTCGAGGCCACCTGCATTCCTTGGCTCACGCTCCCTTACTCATCTTCAAAGCACATCACTCACCCTCTGTTTCTATCATCACATCTCCTTTTTCTGGCTTTGACCCTTTTTTTCCCCCTTATAGGGACCCTTGTGATGACACTGGGTCCACCTGGATAATCCAGGATCATCTCCCCATCTTGAAATTCTTAATTTAAGCACATCTGCAGTCTCTTTTGCTTTATGAGGTAATACATTCACAGATTCTGGGGATCAGAACGCGGACATCTTTGGGCAGCCACTATTCTGTCTACTACACCCATTCACCATTTGATATATGCACTTATGCAATTAATTATGTGAACATTTATTCAGCATCTAACATATATCAGACACTGAGGTAGTTGATGGGAAAGTAAAGAGGAAGACCTGACCGGATGTACATAAAGCAATATATACAAACCTTAAAAACATAGTACTGAGTGAAATAACTAAGAAACAGAAGAGATCCATAGCATAATACCATTATATAAACCACAAGGATATATAGAACCTCAATACATATTTTACAAGAACAGATATATACACAAGGATCCACATCAAACCATTATAATGGTCGTATATGAAGTAGGAGAGGATGGGAGTAGAGAATGGAGGGTAAAGGCAGTAGTACATCTATAACACAAGAGATGGGACTTCTGGACCAAAGACAATATTGTATTATGAACACACAAAATGATACATAGTAGATTGATGTAAAGTGTAATAGAGCTGTTAACAAAGCAGGAGGGCACAGAACAGACAGGAGCATATTGTAGAACACTGGTTCTCAACTGGGGATGATTTTCCCCTAAGGGACATTTGACCATCTCTGGGGACATCTTTGGTTGTCAAGTCTTGGTGGGAGGTGCTACTGGCATCTGGTGGGTAGAGACCACGGATGCTGTTGAGTAGTATTTGATAACGCACAGGACAAACTCCTCCCCACTCCCTGCCCCCACCCCCGGCAGGACAAAGAATTATCTGGCTGCAAATATGAATACTGCTGAGATGAAGAAATCCTGTGATAGACCAACCAGAAATAAAAATTAAATATCTCTGAAATTATTGTGGTATGCCAGGAGATTTGCTTTACAAGTATTTGATTATTTTAGGGATTAAAGTACCATCAACTCCTCATCGTCTGTGTTCTTTCTGCTGTGTTTAATATCCTTCTTTCCTAATACCTTATGCTTGTTCTCCATGAATCTGGGTTCCTATGTCTAAATGCTGAAGACACTGATGTTTCTTCTCTTCAGGTTTTTTAGTGATACCACAAACTTAAAAAAATTTGGATCATGATTGAGGTTAGAAAGAAACAACAATCATTGTTTAATTCTATTAGTTCCATTTGGGTTATAAACTAAATCTTCATACAAGGAAGGACGTTGATGTCCCATATTTTCACAGCTGCTTTGGCATTCTAAGTTTAAATATTGTAAAAGGTCCAGTAGAGTAATTCTATTCAGGGTCTCCGTTCTCGTACAATAACTCAGTCTTGTAGGAGAATAGTGGAGTATGGTCAGCTTGACAAATATCAGTTGTTAATCATGTATATACATGACATATATGATATATATGATATATAATTATATATATGATTAACCATTTATATATGTAATTATATATATGATTAACCATTTGTATATGCATGATTAACCATGTATATATAACCATGGTGTGTGTGTGTGGCATATATATATGCCATTTCATTTAATTATTTCGTGGAAAGATTAAAAAATGCTAAATTACTATACATCTAAAACTATCAGTTTAGTCTGACAAAGTCAAATTACTTAACAGTATGACTATTACCTTTCTAGCTTTTCCTTTTTCCCCTTTTCTTGGTGCATAAAAATATCTCAAACCTATACCAATAGTATTGTCCATTCATGATAGATATTAGCAGATACCAATTGACCATGTGTTTGACATAGAACAAGACATGTTTAATGGAGAAAAAAGTCCTACAGCCTCTCATTTTCAATACTCTGTCTTATTCCCAGGGACCTTTATTTTTTTATTTATTATTATTATTTTTTATATATTCATTTATTTATTTATTTTTAGCTGTGTTGGGTCTTCGTTTCTGTGTGAGGGCTTTCTCTAGTTGTGGCAAGCGGGGGCCACTCTTCATCGCGGTGCGCGGGCCCCCCACCATCGCGGCCCCTCCCGTTGCGGAGCACAGGCTCCAGACGCGCAGGCTCAGTAGTTGTGGCTCACGGGCCTAGTTGCTCCGCGGCATGTGGGATCCTCCCAGACCAGGGCTCGAACCCGTGTCCCCTGCATTGGCAGGCAGATTCTCAACCACTGCGCCACCAGGGAAGCCCCCAGGGACCTTTATATACTGTAATCAAAAGAAAGTTGGCTTTGGAGCCATAGATCCCTATATGACTATGGGTAAGGTATTTAAATTCTCCAAGTTTTAGCCTCTTCATTTGTAACACTGTTCTTAAAAAATTTAATTAAAACATGAAATTAAGTGAAATAATGTAAGTAACACATAGCCATTAACTTCCCTTCCTTGTTCAAGTCCTGAATTAATCCCCATCAATACTGAAGTATGAATGTGTTAATGCTTTGCTTTCCAGGTCAAGCCAAGATAAAGCAAATAGGTAAGAACATACTCTATCGCTTTTATGACTGTTTCTATGGTGTATCTTTTCATGCCTAGCTTAAATCCCACACCAGCTGAACAGAAACTTTTCTCTCTTCTGAAGTCCTCAACATTAGCTTTTTTAAATACTCATTTTCTGCTAACTAGGGGCTGCCGTCAACCCTCGATTTTTAATTGATTATTATGTGAATGTGTTTTATCTCCATGGATGAATCATAAGAGCCATAAGATCCTTGAGGTTAGGAAATATATATATATATATATATATATAGAGAGAGAGAGAGAGAGAGAGAGAGAGAGAGAGAGATAGAGAGGGAGAGAATATACCACCTTATATCATTTGTATCTACCTATCTAGCTATCTATCTATCCATCCATCCATCCATATATACACCTTAGTCTATTCAAGCTGCTATAACAGAATACCATAGACTGGGTGGCTTATAAACAACAGAAATTCATTTCTCACTACTCTGGAGGCTGGAAAATCAAAGCTCAAGGCACTGGTAGATTTGGTTTCCAGTGAGGACTTGCTTCCTGGTTCACAGATGTCTGTTTTCTCACTGTGTCCTCACATGGTGAAATTCTCTGGGGTCTCTTTTATAAGGGCACTAATCCCATTCATGAGGGTTTCACCCTTATAATCTAATCACCTTCCAAAGGTCCCACCTCCAAATACCATCACAATGGGGAACAGGTTTCCACATCAATTTCACAGGAACACATTCAGTCTCTATCTGTATCGCTAACTCTATCTATCTCTATCACCTATACCTATTTTTTTGGTATCAGGAACATTGCCTTATACAGTACCTGCCCAGAATGTAGATTCAGGGTGGAGTATGGAGGTAATAAATATTTTTGAGGAACTGAATATCCCTGCTGCAAATTTTACAGTCTCTTTTTTTTCACATATATGCTAAATTTCAAATACTTAAAAGACAAATTAATGTGTTTTAACATCCTCCAGTATGATTAAATTTGGTGATTCACAAAATGCAATCTTCTAGTTATTACCATGTTGAATCCTCACATCACCTTAGAGGGAATAAAAATTAAAATACAACCAAGGCCAGTAATGTTTAATCAGTAAACCTGAATGTTAGTATCTATTTAGAGTTTTGTATTCCAAAGAAACTAAATCATATACAATATATAAGGTTCTAGAAATTACCCCCTAAAATCCTTTTTCAATATGTAATATTATATCAAATTTATATTCAAATAATCACTTCTGTTGCTGTACAGCAGGCATTAATCCAGCCAACACAAAAGTCTTTAGCAAGGAAAAATGTCATATTTTGCTGTAGCCGTAGCCTGAAAAGAATAAATATACCATAAGGATGTCATTTGCTAAAGTGTTAAGAGTCACAGGTATTTTCTCTTTACTTTAATTTTATGTAGCTCTGGTCAATTTCACAGCCTGAAGCTATACTGAACAGGGAAATTGGAAAACTGCAGAATAGATTTGCAGAAATGAATTCCTATTTTCTTTTACACTTTCTTCATCACAGTTGCTATCATTCTTGTGTTGTGTGGTATTATTATCAACAGGAGCCTGGGCTCAGCTGATAATTGCTAAAGTCGTTCTCTTAAAGTGGAGGCAGAAAAAAACCAAGGCAACTGTGCATTTTTCTTATTTTCCAAATTTGCTGCTTTCATAACCCTTCATCTTTTTAGAATTTAAATGTGAAGACTTTTCTACTCTCAAACAACCATGGTTATAGCAATCTTCTTTGCCTTTGCTTCCTAGGTAAGAAACATTAAAATAATAAAGCTCTAAATGTCTACTTTGAACTAAATATAGGTCCTTCAACTATTCTGGTTTGCTTTTTCAATTTTCATCCTTACTAAAATTTACTTTAAACTGGAACTATTTGAGAAGATTGCTTCAGAGGACAATATAGTACTTAATACATAAAGAAGAAAACTGGTTTACTCTTGCTGCTGCCTTTCTAGATTAGCAGTGAGTTCTTACTAAATTTCAAATTAGAACTATTTGAAAACAAGCTGTAGTCTTTGGCTGTTTAGTATCAACCCAGAAATAAAATCTCCTTTGTATTCTTACAAATCATTGAGAATGAATATTGTGGGACCATTGGCTCAATTTTCACATCTTCTTACTTATTCTGTATTTTTAAAAAGTGTATTTGTAATGATGATGGAATCTTTACCACGTAATGTCTTTTGCCCAGTAGAATGGAGTCTATTTACAGCATCATATAAATGGCACCCTTGTAATTATAAATCTTCATTTTCCCCTATTTATATTTAAATTGGCTTTTGTTCTTTGTATTCTGCCCACCTCCAAATTCAGAAATTCTTGGGGATCAAAGAATCAGAAAACTTAAAAAAAAAAACTAGATTGCCAAGTCTATTGTTAATTAGGTGAGAGTTAAATGAAAAAGAAAATTGGCCAAATTTCTTAAGTCTTAGACAGGTGGCCACCAAAAACAAAACACAAACAATAAAACCCCTATTTTAACAGGTTTGAAAAGGTTGCCAGGTAAAATATAGAACACCCAATTAAATTTGATTCAAATAACAAGTGATATTTTACTCTAAGTATGTCACTAGTATTGTGTGTCCTGTGTTTTTATTTGCTAAAATCTGGCAACCATAAGGATTGATGCCATTTTTTTTTCTTAATACCATGAATATTGTGAGTGAAACTCCCAATATTTCCATAAGGTAGAAAGCAACAGCATTTGGCTCATAAAAAATGGAAATTTAAAGTTCTGAGTAACAAAAGTTAAATCAATTTCATCCATGCAGAACTGTGCAGATAAGGTTTTCATAACATGAATTTATAAGTGCATATCAATGTCCACATATCCCAGCCCCGAGGAAACACCAATTCTTGTTAACTTGCACAGAATTATAATACTTTGAGATCTAAATTATTGAGCAGACCTAGCGGACAGAATTGGATTGTTTTTCACCATTCTCTCTGTTTCACAATCACAAATCCCAAGATCCTTCATCAGGAAATTCAGTTGTTTGTTTGATCTTTTCAGGGTTAGAAAAGCTATGCTCATTGGCTAACTATATCTCTACTAAAAACTCCTTCCTATTCACTGATAAGACTTCCTTACATTTCAAACATTTAGAAATAGCATTTCCAATGTTAGCTCATTTGTGTCTTACATTTATTTTTAAAATATTAAGTACCTATAATGTGCCAGCCACCCTGTTACATGCTGCAAACACGAGACAAGCGAATCAAAACACGTCAACAGTAAAATTTCTCCTTTCTTTCAAAAGGCTTGCAGCCTATGAGGCTGATAGAATAGGAATTATTATTCACACACTACAGGTGAGGGAGCTAAGTGTCCAAGAATTAAAGGGTCTTATCTAAGGGTCTTATCCACATTAAGAAGTAAAGAGCCAGGGATTCAATAATTGTCCCTGGCTCCAGACTCAGGGCACTTTCCAGTATTTCGTCAAAGGAGATCCCAGTCTACTTAGTATCTTAACCGCTCCATTTACCAGGAGCAAAAAGGAAAGCGTCTGAATCCCTTTATGATGTTCTTGTACTCTTAAAAGTGGAACAGGTGTTCCCCGGTGCTCGAGAAAAGCAAGGCATTGAGTGGGAGTTAAAGATCCTGAGCAGCCGTTGTAACCAGACCAAGTTAATCTGTGGCAACCGGAGCACTCGGCCAAGGCGATGCTATTTCAATTGGGTGTCACAGGTGATTCATCAGAGATGGCTTACTTTTCGGCCTCCTGATATTTTTCTTCGGGGTGGGGTGTCAGATTTCCTTCGCATTTTTGGACAGCAGCCTTCTTGTCCATTTCCAAATTTTTCTGGTTTCACAGCCCTCACGCGGACCCCCGCTTTCATACTGGAAGCTAGTCATTGGCAGGAGATTTAGGAAACGAAGAACAAGGTGGAAAAAAAAAAAAAAAAAGATCCGGGGGCCTGGAGAGAGGCCTAAAATGGGGAAATTTGCACTTCAAGAGCTTCCCCTACCCCAGCCTCTCAGAATGACAGCTCTCCTCAGCCAGAAGACTACCTCTCCCTGCAGGCACTGCGCGCTCCACAGACACAGGCTGGCGGGCTCCCTGCGCTCCGCCTCCGCCCGGACCGGCCAATAG
The DNA here is from genome assembly GCF_949987535.1 of Balaenoptera acutorostrata. Classification (NCBI taxonomy): domain Eukaryota; kingdom Metazoa; phylum Chordata; class Mammalia; order Artiodactyla; family Balaenopteridae; genus Balaenoptera; species Balaenoptera acutorostrata. The sequence goes on along the minus strand of NC_080073.1, from coordinate 23,585,306 downwards.
GAATCCCCGGCTTGGGCCTCCGCCCTACCCGGACCACGCGGGAGCGGGGGCAATAAAACTACATTTCCCGACGCACCTGTGCGCTCCTCGTGGCCAATCGGCGCCCGGAGTTCGGAGCTTAGGGGCGGAGCCGGATGCATAGGCCACCCCATTGGCTAGGGGCGGCTTAGAAGAGCCGGAACCCGGGAGAGAGAGAAGCGAAATGACATTTCCTCTTTAAATAGCTGGAGCCCGGGCCCCGTCGAGAAATGGCCGCGTCGGCAGGTGGGTCGTGTGGTGGCTTGGGAGGTGTGGAGGGGAGGTGGGCCGGGGACGAGGCTCAGGCTGCGAGATGAGGCGGTGGCGATGAGGAGCCGGAGAGAAGGATGGAGAGGTGGACAGGGATGAGGGGAGGGAGGATGAATGGCGTGGAGGGAGGTGGGCGGTCCGGCCGGACAGGGATGGGGAGGCCGGGTACCCGCCGCCGCTCCGACCTGTTCGCAAGGCGGTTGAGGGGGCACTGGCGGCCGCCATCCATCGAGCTTCCCTCGTGAGGCTCCTGCCCTTCGCTCTCAGCTGGGACGTTCTGGCTGTCGGCGGAGTCGCCGCAGACACCTCGCCTGTTCTGCCCGCACGGTCCCTCTGCGAGCACGGGGTTTCGGGCTCGCCGGGCTCCCAGAGGAGCAGGCTGGTGTGTGAACTTGCATCGCAGCTCGCTCTTTCCCAGATCCTACCTCGCGGTCCCATTGGGGGTGTCTGTGTACATATATGCATTTCTGTAGCGGGGAAAAAACAAGCCAAGCGAAGAAACAAACAACTCCCCGCCCCATCCCACACACACCAAGAGAAAAAAAAAAAAAAAACCCAAACCAAAAAACAAAAAATAAACCCGCGACGCCGAAACTGGCTCCGAACTTCTTGTGGTTGTACGATTTTTCTCCTCCTAGATTTAAGTAAGTCTTCCCCAACACCGAATGGGATTCCATCTTCAGACACAGCCAACGATGCCATGGACCCCTTCCATGCTTGCAGTATTCTAAAGCAACTCAAAACAATGTACGATGAAGGACAGCTGACAGACATTGTAGTGGAAGTGGATCACGGGAAAACATTTTCCTGTCATAGAAACGTTCTTGCTGCAATCAGCCCTTACTTCAGGTATGATGATGGTGGAAACCTCTATTGATATCCTCACCAAGTTCCTTTTCTCCCTCAGTATTGCCCACTTGATTTTTATTACTGAGATGCAGGAATGAGATGAAACCAATGCATTTGTTTCCTGAGAATAAATAACAGGCCCTATTTTATTAAGCGCTCCCCCACCCCTTTTTTTATTTGACAGATTCTTCTAGAATTCAGGTGGTTGGTTTTTAAGTTAGTGAACATGTTTTTGTTTGTATGTTTCAGAAAATCTAAAATTGCACTGCCCAATATGGCAGCCACTAGCCGCATGTGGCTATTTAAACTTCACTTACCTAAAATTAAATAAAATTAAAAATTCACTTCCTCACGTACACTAACCACATTTAAAGTGCTCAGAAGCCACATGTAGGTATTGGCTGCCACATTGTACAGCCCAGATACAGAACCTTTCCATCACTGAACGTTTTACTGGACAGTGCTAATATGAAATTTGTTCCAAAAATTTATCCAGGATTTCTTTCGTGCACATTAACTCTTTTAGAGTTTAAAACAAATTACCCACTTAATGGATTGTTTTAATGCCCTGGGGATAAGAGCAGTGAAATGAAAATGAATGAAATACAGTTTCTATGTGTCTTAGGCCCCAGACTAGTGATTATTTCTTAAGATTTCCAGAAGTATTTTTAAGCTAAGTTTTCATTTTCATTTATATTAATCTTTATACATCATAAAACTTTGTAAAGTAAAATTTCAAAACTTGGGTCTAAAAAATAATTTCGTACTCTAAGATCAGTGATAAAGGCAATTTCCTGTTTGAGTTTAACTTCTTTTGTTTCAAGTGCTCACTTTAAGCCTTTCTGTATTCAAAAATGGTGCATGAAATGACTGTGAAATAATTTTCTCAACCTTTATAGGGCATATAGCAGTGTAGTGTTCCAGACAGTAGTTTCTGGTTCCTCTTTCTCAGAATACTGTGTTAAATATAGTCACTTCAGTTTGCTGCTTGTGATGTAACCATTTAGACTTGCCTAGGGTAGGTCATTGGACTATTAAGTATTAACCATAACGAGGCAGTGAGCTGGAAAGAAAAAAGAAGAAACTGGTATACACTGAAGGTATGAAGTTGGGCCTCTAATGGAAAATGCTGGTAAGATTCATTTATCTAGGCTATCCATTAGATATGGTTAGGTCATTTATGTGTTTAAATATTTGTCACAATTACTGCTTATCAAGCTCTGGGCAAGGGTCACTCTACATACATTACTTTATGTAATCTTTACAATCCTGTCTCTACATAGTTGTTATTCCCATTTTACGTGTGAAAAAACTGAGGCTCAAGGAGGTTAAGTGACCTGCCTAAATCATCTATCTAACTAGTAAGTGGCAGAGGCTGGGTTTGATTCCAGAGCCAGGCTTCTTAGTCACTGTATGACTTTTAAGGAACAAAGGTGGGTTCTCTTTAAAGTTTAATATACAGAAGTGTTCATTGTATATTAGATTTGAATAGTAAAAAGAAATAAAGTGAAAATGTCTATATCTCACTGTAATTCTATATTCTGGCTTATATCATTTAACTATCATACTTACTTAAAATTAGTTTTGAAGACCTGACAAATCACTTGGAAAGAAGTATGGTACAGTAGATTTTCTTAATTTCCAAGCAGTTAAGGAAATGCTTGAAAAACTTTCTAAGCATAAGATATGTGAATTCAAATGAAGATATTTGGCTAGAAGACTTAAGGATTAGGTTCTTCTCTCTTGCTAGAGCTGTTTGTACAGAACTTTCTTGGTACCATTGTTGCTTCTTATGTGAGTTGTATAAAGTCATACTTAATAGTTTCTAAGTCTTGCATCACTGGTGGAAGAATAGAATAGCTTGAAATCTGGCATGGCTGTTTCCTGCTCCCAGTGACTTGTCAGAAGTAAAATTCATATGATTAATAGAAACTTTTTGCTGCTCAGGGTTTTGTGTGGGGAAGTACTCCCACTTCATATCGAGTTTACATAAAGAACCTATTAGAACAGAGGAGAACTTGAGTGTCACGCTGCTCCTGTGTGTGAGACCAGCTTATTCAAGTCAGTAGTAGCTCCCATGATAAAGGGCTATGTGGTAATGTTCTCCTTTGGGAGTTAATCTTTGCCTGATGAAGGGCTTTATTTTTCTTTTTAATTGGGAGCTGTATAACTCGGTTTTTCAGCACCTGAATTGAAAACCAGCTCATACAATGGTACATCTAGTTTCTAGTCATTTAAGAAAAAAAAGTCTGCATGATATTAAACTTAAAATTTACATAGTAGAAGTAAAAATAGGACTCAAAGGACGGTTAGCCCAGGCAACAAGCTGGGTCCAGGTACCCTTGTATACCTCCAATATTCCATATTGCATTTTTGAATTAATTTCATGTTTTTGATGAAAACTTTAAAAGCGACCGGAAATCTTCCCATTCAAGGATATTTTTTTCATAACATCACACTTAAAAATAAAATAGGAGGGGTCTGGATCTGAATAATGAAGTTTATCAGCAGCGTTAGGTCGGTGTCTTCAACAGACATCTATTAAGCATCCTAGGGCACACAGTCCTTTTCTCTAGAGGATTTTAAAAGACATTTTGATTTTATTTTTTAATTTAATTTTAAGAACAGCCTAGAAAGAACCCTTAAAGGAGGGAAAAGAAAGGCAAATGATGTTTATAAATGATTAGCACTTTAAATAAAGAGCCAGGCTTTTGGCTACTTAATATTTTGGCCAAGAAAGTACCATAAATGCACAGATAATTTAAAAGAAAAAAAAAGTAAAGAAAAAAGCTTGGTCTCAAAGACAAAAGTTTGGAATTTTGAAAACCATTATCTTCTCCAAAGAATCAGTTAATTCTTAAACTCTCTTTAGAAGTAGCTATTATATTAACCCTACTGTAATCTTTATTTATATACAAATATAAATAGGTAAAAATATGGTAACTTTGAGTCAAGCAAAGGTTTTCAAAATATCCAAGGATAAGTGAATTGATGTTATTTATGTTCTTTATAATCATTAAGGAAGCATTCAAAGGATAATTATTTTAAAAACAAGTAGGTAGAAAATATGAACTTCTGAAGAGCATCTTGTTTTTCTAAGTTGAAATTTTTAAAGATATGTTTTGAGCACAGGTTGCCTTGTAAATTTCCACTGGGTCATGAGAAGTTTTATTAGACAGTCTCTATATGCTAATGTGTCACATTGACACTCTATGGGTATTCTTAAACTTTCTGACTGACCTGGTGATTGAAGATCTCAAGTCCCTAAGGCATCTTGACCAGAAGCCTCGAATGGGCTCCAAGGGAAATAAGATGTCCTGGAATATTCCATGCCACCTTCTGGTGTACTTTAATTAGGTATACTCTCCTTTTCTCAGAGTTGGCACAAAGTGGACTGACTAGTCCTGAGAATAGGGTTTTTTAAATTAGCGAGACTAAATTCTTCTGCTAGATGATCAACTTTTATCCGCTTTCCTGATATTTAGGATATCGGGAAACACATTAGGAAATATTTTACAGTTTCAAAATGTTATCTTTGTGGTAACTTTATGTTTTTAAAAATTTGCCACAATAACTTTTATTTATAGCACACATAAATTCACCACTCTTTCCTTCCTAGATCCATGTTCACTAGCGGCCTTACAGAAAGCACTCAAAAAGAAGTTCGAATCGTCGGTGTTGAAGCTGAGTCGATGGACTTAGTGTTGAACTATGCCTATACCTCCAGAGTTGTTCTGACAGAGGCCAATGTTCAAGCCTTGTTCACTGCAGCTAGCATCTTCCAGATTCCCTCCATCCAAGACCAATGTGCTAAGTACATGATCAGTCATTTGGACCCACAGAATTCTATTGGAGTCTTCATCTTTGCTGATCATTATGGTCATCAGGAACTCGGAGATCGATCTAAAGAATACATTCGTAAAAAGTTCCTGTGTGTCACCAAAGAACAAGAGTTTCTTCAGTTGACGAAAGACCAACTGATAAGTATCCTAGACAGTGACGATTTAAACGTAGACCGGGAAGAGCATGTTTATGAGAGCATTGTAAGGTGGTTTGAACATGAACAGAATGAAAGAGAAGTGCACCTTCCAGAAATATTTGCCAAATGCATACGTTTTCCTCTGATGGAAGACACCTTTTTAGAGAAAATTCCACCTCAATTTGCACAGGCTATAGCCAAAAGCTATGTGGAAAAGGGACCATCCAGTACCAATGGCTGTACACAGAGACTTGGAATGACTGCATCGGAAATGATCATATGTTTTGATGCTGCCCACAAACACTCAGGAAAGAAGCAAACAGTGCCTTGTCTAGATATATTCACAGGAAGAGTGTTCAAACTATGCAAACCACCAAATGATCTAAGAGAAGTTGGGATTCTCGTATCACCAGATAATGATATTTACATAGCAGGAGGGTACAGGCCAAGCAGTAGTGAGGTATCCATCGACCACAAGGCAGAAAATGATTTCTGGATGTATGACCATTCCACTAATAGGTGGCTATCCAAACCATCCTTGCTTCGAGCCAGAATAGGCTGCAAACTGGTGTATTGCTGTGGTAAGATGTATGCAATCGGAGGGCGAGTTTATGAAGGCGATGGGAGAAACTCACTAAAATCTGTGGAGTGCTACGACAGCAGAGAGAACTGCTGGATGACCGTTTGTGCCATGCCTGTTGCTATGGAGTTTCATAATGCTGTGGAGTACAAAGAGAAGATCTATGTTTTACAGGGTAGGTGCCTAAGTGATTTAGTTCTTTTTTTTTTTTTTTAAAGGATTTTCTTATTTATTTATTTATTTATTTTATTTATTTATTTATTTTTGGCTGTGTTGGGTCTTCGGTTCGTGCGAGGGCTTTCTCCAGTTGCGGCAAGCGGGGGCCACTCTTCATCGCGGTGCGGGGACCGCTCTTCATCGCGGTGCGCGGGCCCCTCTCTATCGCGGCCCCTCCCATCGCGGGGCACAGGCTCCAGACGCGCAGGCTCAGCAATTGTGGCTCACGGGCCCAGCCGCTCCGCGGCATGTGGGATCTTCCCAGACCAGGGCTCGAACCCGTGTCCCCTGCATTAGCAGGCAGATTCCCAACCACTGCGCCACCAGGGAAGCCCCGTGATTTAGTTCTTCATGAAAGGGTAACAGGTCAAATTGTGGTTCACCCACTCATAGTAAAACATAAGTTGTTCCTGTTCATTGAGGAATGCCTCTGGCTTTCTTATCATAAACTATTTGTTGGAACCGTCTGTTCTTTAAAGGACCAGTAAAGAAAATAAACTTTTCAATCAGAAAAGGCAGGTTCCTAAGATGATCTGTGTTTTATGTACTTACTGTGTTTTGACATCATGTGGAATAAGTATTTTTGAAAATATTTTTTCATAGATAATAGTTCAGGATTTGGGAAAAACTCTTTCAGAGCCATTTTTAAGACTTCAAACAAGAAAGCAAGTTTGATACATGACTTTTTTGCTCTTCAGTAATATATAATCCAGAAATGTAGCACCTAGTTTTCTTATGGAACTTACTGGATTAGTTTAAAAGAGAAAAAAGAACAAAGCATCAACTGCAGTTGTACTATTCAGTTGCCAAAGAATTTTGTATAAGCCTTACGATCGCAAAGGTTATGAAACTTAATTACAAAGAGTTTTCAATTACAGTCTTCAAGATTTTAATTTCACTGCAGTTGATGTTGTCATCCATAAGATTGTTTTCCGTTTTTTTTCACTGAAAAACTTTGAGATGTCTCCTTTTTCTTACTGTTGACATTATGAGAGGGACGATAATATACTTAGCTTAAAAATTTTTGTTTAAACGATTGAAGACTAGTACCCTGGCAAAGATGATCTAGTAGAAGTAGAAAGAGGAACTTAGTAAGAGCAAATAAGATATTTGATTCAAGGTTCTGATTTGTGCTAACTAATGTTTTCCTTGTGTTTGGATTCTTATCTTAGTTGCTTGAATGCTGAATGCAGTGTTGACAGTACCAACATCCTTATTCTTCTTTTGTGTTTCTTAACTGCTTATATATAAATGTTTTCCTTACACTGACTACTCTACTCAAATAAAACAAGGAAAAGGGGGCAACTTCTGTGTAGACACACGTGATTTTTTAGGTCTTTTCCCATTCTGTTTTTTTTTTTTTTAAATATTCTTTGCTCTAATCCTTTATCTGACTTAAAATTTCCTAGAAATGCCTAAACCCATTTGTTTAAACTTCAATATAAAGTTAATTCTCCAGAGGGAGTAGTACTCTCTAGTGCCTTATTTTAGTTGACTAGAAGCATGGACATGATTTAGGTTTGTTGGTCTTGCCAAAAAATGGAGTACCTGAATAGATGTAAAATCTATCAAGTGTGGTTGAATAGGTTATATCATCCAATATGATGAAGCTCTCTCTTTATATATTTTGGTTTTACTGGCTAACCAGTTAGTTGATAGAGATAGAATTAATTAGATGACTCCCAAAGGGAATGTAAAGGTTGTGTATTAATGTAAATACTAAGGCAAAGTAACAATGAATTAATAGAATTTCAGGGCTGGAATGAGCATTGTTTAATCTGAGATCGTATTTTATAAAAGAGAAATCTGAGGCACTGAGGGTTTTCTTAATTGCCCACCACTGGTTTTAATTTACTAAGAAGACTTCAGATTTAAAAAATCAACTTTTAAAATGTATTATCTTTCTTTTTTATAAGAAATTTGTAGAGAGGTAGTACATGGTAGAAAGTGTTAATTCCTGTCTTTATTAAGAATCCTGTTATATGTTAGTCAATAAGCATACGTAATATGCAGGCAAAAGCTAGGACTTTAACAAGCTATTTTGTGAAAAATTGAAATTACAGCATCACTTTTATTAAGTAGGCAGTTATATTTGTTGATAGGAGTTAACCTAGTTCAAAACAGTTTTCAAGGGGAAGCTCAATCTAGAAGTAGGTACTTATAATCTAAACAAAGCCTCTTTATATAAATAAACTTGACATGAATAGTCAGAAGCTTGTGCTCTACTGTCAGTGGCTATTGGAGTATCATTTAATCTGTTCATAAAGGATTCAAATTTTCATATCAAGGATTTTATACAAATGTCATAATTACCAAGCTCTTGTAAATCTTCACTCGTTTAATTCTTTTAGACATTTTTGTATTGGCAGTCTGACTCAGCACACCCTTTCATTGTCAAAATAGAATTGAAACTGACTCAGTCAATTCCCATAAATAATGTGCGTGTTTTCTATCATCTTAAGCTCATGTTTTCTCCTCTTGAGCCTTTGTCTTTGCATTACACCAACGCTAAAGTAAACACATTAGTGGCCCATAGACACAAATCTGAACAATTCTATGTACTATCTTCTAATTAAATAATTAGCACTTAAATTTATAGTGGCTTACTCATGATTGAAGCTATATACATATTTTCATCTTACTGGTTAACCATTAGTAATAATGCTTCTTTTTTTAGAGCTGGCTTCAAATAAATTTTCTGAAATACCCAATTGGATAGAGTAAATGAAACCAAGCTCTTAACTGTTATACTGCCCTCAAGCCAAACTAATGCCTCATACTTCCCCATTTTGAACACCCCAATTCAGGTTCACTCTAATATTATGTTATGTTGTGCATGGAATGAAGATGTTTTAAGCTACCATAATATTTAATGTATCTATGGAGATTATAAAAGAAATATTTTAGAAAGTAAAATATTTGGAAAATTATACCTTTGGGTCTTCAACATACAACCAAAAAGAGACATGTAAATGTACATATTATTGTTTTTTCTTTTTTTTTCCCTTTTTCTTTCTTTAGGAGAATTTTTCCTCTTCTATGAGCCTCAGAAAGACTACTGGGGTTTCTTAACCCCCATGACTGTGCCTAGAATCCAGGGCTTAGCAGCTGTATACAAGAACTCTATCTACTACATAGCTGGAACCTGTGGAAATCATCAGCGGATGTTTACTGTAGAAGCCTATGATATTGAGCTCAATAAATGGACTCGTAAGAAGGACTTTCCTTGTGATGAGTCCATAAACCCATACCTTAAACTGGTACTTTTCCAGAATAAACTCCATTTATTTGTTCGAGCTACTCAAGTGACCGTTGAAGAACATGTCTTCAGAACCAGCAGAAAAAATTCCCTTTACCAATATGATGACATCACTGACCAATGGATGAAAGTGTATGAGACCCCAGATCGGCTCTGGGACCTTGGCCGGCATTTTGAATGTGCTGTTGCTAAACTCTATCCTCAGTGTCTTCAGAAAGTACTTTAATGAATGGCAGGCCTTAGTGAGCTCACTGGCACCTTGTGCTTGAGGAAACTTAGTCTTTCAATGATACAAGAAGTGCTGTCAGTATTTAAGAAAGCTGAGAGAGTTTATACACGGAGATGGGTGCTCTTAAAGATGAGTGTAGGGAGGGATTTCTTTTCATCCTTGTGATGTTTTCATTTCAGTAAGCAAAAGGTAACAAAGTGCAATTATCAGCATTTTTTTTTTCTGGTATAAACATAATCACATCATTCTAGAATTTTGTGATGAATAGTCACTGAGATACCAGATGAATCGACAACTATGCACTCTTAGAAGAGTGGTTAGGGTATTATGGGTTAGAGACATCCAAAATAGTTTGATGTGACTTTTTATTTTAAATACGGGTAAAAATCTGAGGCAATATCACTAGGACTTTAGCTGTGACCTCTCTACCACAGAGACGCACTAACTTAGATCCTCATTCTGAATATATGTATATTTGTGTACTGTTTTCAAGTGTACTGGATTTCAATGTGTTCTGTTATTAGAGTAGATTGAAGGAAAAACAGATCAGTCTCAGAAAGAGCTTTTAGTTTGATTGTTTTATATTTCCCATGTTGCTTTAAGTTAAGCTAAGGTTTTAAAGTAGCAGTTTTCTGTTGACAATTTTTTCAAGTGCTAACACTCTCATTTTTTTAAATCCTGAAAAGGGCTCAAAATCACAGGTGGCTGGTGCTAGTATAAGTTAATTCATGTGTATAGTTAGGTAGATTTAAATTGTCTGAGCCTATGCTTACCTTTCAAACTGGTATGTTAGTTTCATGGCCATAGTCCTTTACCTGTTGAACTCTTGTGATTTCACAGGGTTCTCTACTAGCATGATGGCAAGGTATGGCCAGTCATTGGTCTAACTGGATTCAATCTTAGAATAGTGAAAAGAATATTATACTCATTTTGCACTAACATGGGCCATTTTGTCGCCTAACCCCCTTTCCTATCCTCTACCTGTCCATTCAGTATCAGTACAATGAAAGGTAACTTATTTCTCTTCTGCACAGAGCGTAATGTGAAGTTTTACTCCTATTTTTAAAATTCTGTTTTCCAGAAACATAAAACTCCTGCAGTAGTCTCATTTAATGGCTTTTACATTACCTATAACAAATAAAACCTCATTTTTTTTTAATTTTTGCACTTAACAGTTATGAATAATTTTGCATTGAAAACCTTGTTCTAGCTGAAGGTGATTGAGGAGGAAAAGAGTGAGTGAATAGAACCATAGCATTATAGGTACTAAATAGTTTTTCATATTTAACTGATGAATTTCTAACAGTTAGCTAGAAATATTAACAGAGGACAAATCAACTCATGTGTTATACATAAGGCAGTTATTTGGATCAGTAACTTATTTTTTACTCTGCCTGGAATAATTAATAAAGGATATAAGTATAGCCCAGAGTCTGTCCTTAACTGGAACATTTTGATTCTGTTAAAACAAACTGGCATGGTTTGTATTAAAAACTCTTGCACAAATGGTAATGTGATACTGTGAAACAAATTTAAAACATTGCCTCTTTGCATCACATACCTCGTTTTTCAGAAACTTTCCAAACTGCTTGTCATAGCCCTCTACAAGTAGGGAACGTTTCCTGAAGCCGAATTTAAAGTGGACAGCATTTAGAGAATTCACATTTTAAAATCTAGTCTTGGGAAGCTGGATACGTGCTGTCTTCTTGCTGGCCTTGGTAGTGTGTCTATAATCTTATCGACTTTGTCAACTAATCACCTATGTTTTTTCTCCCCATTTTTTCTTTGTCTTCCTGCTGGTTTGGGGCTATTTCTGTGAGCATTTTGAAGCATCTTTACTGTGCTGCATTGCAAAGGGAGGAAAAAAACAAAGCTAAGTTTTACAAGAGATGTTCATGTAATTTATTTTTGAAAGCTTTGTTGCATATCTAAGACTTCCTGCCGCTTTTTGACAATCTCCTGTATTTATTTAGAAGAACGTGTTACTTGAAACCATGACATTAGAATATTGAGTTAATTTACAATGTGCCGTGTGATGCGTAGGAGTACAATGTACTGTGGTTAATTCTGCAGTCGATTTATTCTATTGATCTGCACAACAGTTGATCCTTTTGCTATATTGAGGGTGTGGTCTAAGTATAGTGTGTCAAAGCCAAGGTTTAGAATTTGCTACGGAAGTAGAATATATATTGAATTTTGTATGAAGAACTATTTGTTTAAATTATATAGCTGGGATATTTTGCCACTTTTCAAATGATTTCAGAAGAGGTCCTAGAAAACTAAGATTAGTAATATGCGTGGGTCTTTGTTTAGATATTTAAGGTACATTTGCATAGTATGATGAGAATATAAGTAAAAGGCACAATGGGTACTACAGAATTAAAATATGGGGTGACAGATGCCAGTCCCACTTGACCTTTGTTTTTGCATTTGAAGAAAGTATGTAGCACTTTCCTATATATTTTTTACACACTGAAAACTGGACATGGTATAACTATGTTATAGGAAAGTAGAAATTGTATTCTTTATTTTCCATCTTTGTTTTCTGTTATCCTACAAAGTTGATGCTTAAGCATCAAGCTGGTTTCATTGGTGCATGAGAAAAAGTGGACGTGACCTGCAAGGAATCAGATTCCCTACGTGAAGCAGTTTAAAATGGCATTAAATGTTCAGTGCTCAGGTATGTAGTAAGTACTGTAGTCCTTTGGGGGCAAACGTGTAGATATTTTTAAACATTTTGCCGTAATTGCACAATTTTTTGCATTTTTATCTGATGGCATTGTTTCTTATAATAAAACCTTTTCTGACTGAAAACTTCCATTGTCGTAAATTGACCTCTGACTAGTGAGTTTTGCAGAATTAAAACTGGGTGAAAATCATGAAATACCTTATATCAGGAATAGAAGGAGATTTTATTCTATCAAATGCCTGGTCTGCGGTACAAAATGAACTAGTTAACGTCACCTTATATAATGCTCTTGAAATTCTAAAGCAAGCTCACTCATATCGGTAGCTCCTTTGTTGAGTTGGTTCTGCCCACAACTCTTGGTATCCCACTCCTCTCTCTCACAATTCATGTCTAATCCATCAGAAAATCCTGTTGCCTCTTCCTTCAAAATACACCTAGACTCTGACCACGTACCACTTGCACCGCTATCACCCTAGTCTAAACTAGCCTACCCTGTCTGCCTTAATGCTGTGCCCCTGAACTGGTCTCCTTTCAGTCACCGTGGACCCCTTGTAATCTATTCTGTCCTCCATACGATAGCCAGAGTGATCCTATTAAAACGTAAGTCAGGTTACATTCTTCTGCTCAGATCCCTGCAGTGGCTTCCCATTTTCTTCCATATGAGAGCCTTACCCCTTCCTTCCACCGTCAATCTAAACCACACTGCTCGGACCGCACTGCCGTTCCACCCGCTCACTCCATTCCAGCCACGCTGACTGCTGTTCCTCAGACACACCGAGCCCCTCCGACATCAGGGCCTTTGCTCTTGCCGTGTCTTTTGCCAAGGAAGCCCTGACCACTCATTTAGTTTATTTAAGTTTCTATTAAAACTCCAGAGAGGCCTTCCCTGACCACCTCGTGTAAGATAGGATGCCTTCCAACTCCACCCCCACCAGTACCACCCATCTTTTCCCGCCTTATTTTTCATCTATTCCCCCCCCCCCCCATTGAAATGTAAGTTCCATGAAGGCAAGGGATTTATTTTATTTCTTGTTCCCCTCAGCTCAGTGCCTCGGACATACTAGGCATTCAATGTTTGTAAAAACTGAATTTTCATTTACGTCTTAGAGCACCCTGAGAAGTGGTAGAACCAGTGCTATTGCCTCTATTTTATTAGATGAGAAACACAAAGACCAAGTGAATCGCTGAAGGTCATCTAACTAATGAGGGGCTCACCGGGATTAGAACCAAGCTTTCCACTTTGACCTCAACCTAGTTTCTATGTGCTACATTAGTTCTAAACAAAACTGATACAAAGGCAGATCCTCTGTATTTTGTGTTTAATGGTTGCCTTTTCTGAGTCCCACCTTTTCCCCAACACTATTATTTATAATACCTACTATAATTTATAACTGATTGATTCTCAGCAAGGGAGTAGATGAAGTATGAAAATACCTTCAGTTATTCATCCTGCACCCCCATCATTATATCATTTTGCTAAGTTCTGTCCCTCAAACAAGTTGAAGAAAAAAAGAAAAGGCTTGAGAAATACTGATTTAGAGTACTGTTATTTTGGTTCTGTGAAGTTAAAATGACTTGCCATTCTAAAATCTTGGCTGTAAGACTGTTTTTTACTGAAAAATTATTTGCAAAAACAGAAATTAAAAATAAGTGGTCTGGGATCTCTAACTCATCAGAAGAATGCTGTAAATGACACCTGCTAGTTTTTTGAAGTGAAATTTGGAATTTTATATAATGCATTTGAGTAGGGAAAAAAGTATTTTCCCTCATTTAATGTGTCTAGGGTATACTAAAGGTTCTTGATTTGGAACTTTGGTAGACAGAATTTAAATGGCTTTCAGTAGTAAGCATGAAGAGGTAGCATTAACTACTACCAGTTCTAGTAAATATCAAGTTAATGTGTCCATCATTCTCATTCTCCACACTTCATTTTGACGACCTCTATCTCTTTGGTAGAAGATCCCAGAACCTAGAAAGTTGGGCATCTGGTTCATGGGTCTGCTGATTTTTCCTTCCTTTTTTGGTAACCTGCTTTAGCCTGGTTTACTTGTGTGGGTTCATAAGGAAGCTATTCTACATGTTTGAACAGAGGAATCAATATGGCTGCCATCCAGAGAAAGGAAAAAGTGAAGGCATTCCAGTCATCAGGTATATATGTGGAGATTTAAATTGCTAAGCCACAAGGCAAAATTTTAATTTATGAAAGTATGAAGTATTTTATGCATGCTGAGGGAGACACGGTTCAGTATGACTTAGGTAACCACAGACACAATATTCTACTTTTCAATCATGTATTTTAAATCACTAAAATGATAGAAAATATATAATAAGCTTCCTACTAGCTACCACCTCTATTATTTAAACTCATTTGCTCAAGAATCCTGCAGTTAGGTTTATTGGATTTCATTGAGATGCCAATCCACTGACCCCATGACTTTTTCCACAATCCATCAGCCCCTACTGGGGACTTTTCTGAAATTACCCATCTTAAATTCCATGATCCATTCAAAATAATGTCATTTTACATTTCCTCAGTTCCCTCTCTTTACTACTGCCATACTTGCCTGAAAACACCCCAACTCTGAAAATCCCAGCTATGAGCCGCCTCTGTGTCTGGCCCTGAGTGGAAGAATACTGCTGGAGAAATTCCATGGTCAAGCTGACTCTCTTTGACATGATGTACCTCCCATGGGTTCTCAACATAATGGAGCAGTTTTTACCTTTTCTCAAACCACCACATATATCTTTTGTCCCTCTTGGTTCTTAGTTCTCTACTTTTCTTCATGATATATCAAGAAGATAGCAGCCATTGCACAGGTGCTCCCTTTTCTTCCCACCATCTACCTGAATCTTCTCTGCTCTTCCTCTTAAAATATGTGGAAGAAGTATGCTGTTTCTACCTGTGGTTGCTTTGTGCTCCAGGTCCTTTACCATTCCCTCTCCCGAGTCATCCAACATTCCCTCTCAGATCATTCTAATAAAACAAAAAATGTAATTTTCTCCCACTTAGCAAAACAAAGCAAAACAAAACCAAACAATAACAAATTGTCCTTTGGTCCAGCACCTCCCTCTACTTAGTGCCCCTTCTCTTGGCCTCCATGAAAGACAAATTTTGTAATTGGTTGTTTCTACAAGCTGTTTCTATTTCCCAGCTTTCATTCACTCTTCAACCACTCCAGTCACTACATTCTCCTCATAACCAAAACTGCTGTTGTCAAGGTCTCCAACAACACTAAGCTGTAAATTCATTCTTCACATTTCTGTCCTTATCTTCGTTGACTTCACAGACATGTTTGGCACAGTTGACCACTATGTCTTTTCTGAAGCCCTTTCCTCACTGGGCTCCTGGGATACCATGCTGTGAAAATTCTCTTGTTACTGGCCTCTCCTTACTAACCTGCCTTTACTGGTTCCTTCTCTCCCTGGGTCCTCTTCTGTCATCTCTTCTCATTTGACCTCGTCTATTTCTTTGGCATTGAATGTCATTTGCATACTGATGACTTTCAAATTTATATTTTCAAACCGTATCTCTACTCTTGGCTCCAGGCTCCCATCCGACTGCCTACTAGATAGCTCCTGTTGAGTTGGTGGCGACATCTCAAACTTAAAATCTTTAAATCCTTCTTTTCCATCATCCCCTGAAAGCTCCACCTGCAAAATGCAATTTATATCTGTCCACTTCTCTCCATTTCCACTACCCCACCTATGCTGAAGCCAAGCTTCTACTGCCTGGACTGCTATGGCAGCAGCATAACTGTTCTGCCTGTTTCAACTTGTGTCCACATTCTCAGTAATCCATTCCCAGTACAACAGCCAGAGTGATCTTACAACAAATGGTATTGTGTTATTGCCAGGGGTAGAACGCAGCAATTGCTTATCATCAGGTGCTACATAAATGGCCCCTTGCTTACCTCTCCAACCTTATCCAGTGCCACTTTCCCTGTTGCTACCTATTCTTTAGATACACTGGCTATATCTAAAGACCCTGTGGGTGTTCCTCCCATACACATTTGGCACTCATTGTTTCCATGTGTATTGACCTTTATGGCTTCCAGTTGCCATACAGGTATTCCAGTTACAGGTAGTTACCCCTGAGGAGCAGCTTACAGCCAGTTCCTGATGGGAGCTGGTTGATAAAGACCCCAGCTTCTTCCCACAGGTGGGATAAGCAAGGCATATTCTACACTGTCTCCTAGAGTTCCCCAAAGTGGATGAGCCCTAGTTGCCCATTATATCTGCTTGATAACCACATCTTCCCTAATTTACTTTCCTACTCTCCAACCAATGCTTCTTGGGACCACCTTCCCTCCCCCTAATGAACTACTTGCACTCAAATCCTTGTTCTGGCACTCAAATCCTTGCTCTGGCACTCAAATCCTTGCTCATGACTGGCTTCTGCAAAAACTCAACCCAAGACACTGACCATTTTTTCAATTCCTCAAGGCTCCTATATGATGAGATTTGCTCATGCTGTTTCCTATACCTGGAAACATGGCCTCTCCTTCACCTCTGCTCTTTGCATGACCACTTCACTCTTATCTTTCAGGTCTCAAAGAGATCTTCCTAACTAAATCCTACTGCAGTATTTAAACTTTTGTTTAAACAATCCTAGCTAAAGTAAATGCCCCTGTCATGCTAGATCTTACCACCCAAAGTGGTTTTTTCCCCCACAACTTTTGGTGTCTCCCCACTAAACAGAAAGCTCTATGAAGGCAGAGCCCAGGCCTATTTGCCATCCAATGCTTGCCCATACCTGGAAAAGTGTCTCGCATATAATTTTTTTAAATAAACTTTTTATTTCAAAATAATTTAAGTTTCCAGAAAAATTGAGACGATAGAACAGAGAGTTCTCATATATCCCACACCTAGTTTCCCTTATTATTAACAAGCCAATATAGATTCATTATTATTAACTAAATTCTATACTTTACTAAGAAATCCTTAGGTTTTACATAATGTCCTATTTATGCCCCAGGATCTTATGCAGGATACATAACAGCTAGTTGTCATGTCTCCTTAGGCTCCTTTTGGCTGTGACAGTTTCTCAAGCTTTCTTGTTTTGGATGATTTTGACAGTTTTGAGGGGTACTCATCAGACATTTTTTAGAATATCCCTCAACTGGGATTTGTCTGATGTTTTTCTCATGATTAGACTGGGGTTATGTGTTTGAGGAAGGAAGATCACAGAGCTAAAGTACCATCCACATCATCATGTCAAGGGTATATACTCTCAATATGACTTGTCTCTGTTGATGTTAGCCTTGATCACCTGGCTGAGACAGTGTTTGTTAGGTTACTTCTCTGTAAAGTTATTTCCCCCTCTTTCCTTTGAAAGGAAGTCACTGTGTGCAGCTCCCACTTAGGGAGTGCAGAATTATGCACCACCTCCTTGAAGGCAGAGTTATCTACATAAGTTATTTGGGATGCTAATGCAAAGATTTTTCTCTTCTCCCTTATTTATTGATTCAATCATTTATTTATATCAGTGTGGAATCATTTTATACTTTGGGTTATTTTTTATATTTCTTTTTATACTTTGGATTGTGATCTACTACTACTTTACTTTGTGGCTCAAATCGTTCCAGCTTTGGCCACCCGAAGCTCTTTCAGTTGGCTCCTGTGCCCCTTGGACATACTCCCATTACTGTGAGTGTTCTCATTTTTTTTAAAAAAAATATTTTATGAGCTGTTCCTATTTTCCTGCCCTATAAGATGCTCCAGGCTTAATTCATATGTTTCCTTCCCCAGGCCTGGGATCAGCCATTTCTCCAAGGATCTCTAGTTCTTTTCACTGGAGATCTGGGCACTTGGTGCGCTCATTGTTACTGGGAGGTCTTTGTTTCTAGACCCTCTCACCTGACTGAAAAAGGAAGTATGTGTGTGTCCTCTAACTGCTTTATATGCACATATCTAAAAAATTCCTATATGTAACTACATCAGTATGAGGCTAAATTTTAGTTCATACTGATGTCTCCTACTCTAATCTATTGCTACATGGAAACCCCTAGCCTTTTCTCCCACTCTGACAGTGAGAAGCCTAGCTCCAAGCATCTGCCATCCATTTACTAAATTGTTCAATTCTAGTGTATGCATACAGTGGTGTCAGAATTGTTAACCCACACTCCCATGCAACTTTATTAATGAGAGCACAGTGCTTATTTACAGTTCTTTGGCCTTTACTCTCACAGATTCCACTCATTTCTAGAGTTATTTAGGTCAGCGCCTTTCCCTCCCACCCACTTCAGTGAGCTTGTTTCATACATTTTATTTTATCTTATTTTACATTTTATTATTTATTTATTTTTGGCCATGTCACACAGCTTGTGGGATCTTACTTCCCTGACCAGGGATTGAACCCGGGCCACTGCAGTGAAAGTACCAAGTCCTAACCACTGGACGGCCAGGGAATTCCCCTGCTTTTCTTTTTTTTTTTTTTCAATACACTTTAAATAATTTATGTGATGCTATACTTTTTCTTCTTCAGCCTATGATATGGTGGATTACACTGACTAATTTCTAAATGTTAAACAGGCTTACATACCTAGAATAAAACCCACTTGGTCATGACATATAATTCTTTTTATACATTGTTGGATTTGATTTCCTAATATTTTGTTCAGGATTCTTATGTCTATGTTAATAAGAAATATTGGTCAATTGTTTTCCTTTCTCGTAATGTCTTTATCTGGGTTTGGTGTTAGGGTAACGCTGGAATCGTAAAAAGAAGAAATTTTCCCTCTGATTCTATTTTCTGGAACAGATAGTGGAAAATTGGCATAATTCCTCCCTTAAATGTGTGGTAGAATTTACAGTTGAAACAATATGAACCTGATGCTTTACCTTTTGAGAGTTTTTTTTTTTTAATTAATTCAACTTCTTAAGTAGATATTAGGTTACTCAGGTTATATTTTTCTCCTTAAGTGAATTTTGTTTATGTCTTTCAAGAAATTGGTCCATTTCATCTACATTATCAAATTTGTGGGCATACAGTTGTTCAGAGTATTCCTTTATTATTCTTCTAATGTCCATGGAATCAGTCGTGATTGACCCTCTTTCATTTCTGATGTTGCTGATTTGTGTCTTCTCCTTTTTTCTTGATTTACCCATCTAGAGGCTTATCAGTTTTATTGGTCTTGTCAAAGAACCAGATTCTGGTTGACCAGTTTTCTCTATTGTTTTCTGGTTTTAATTTCACTGATTTCTGTTCTAATATATATTATTTTCTTCTGTTTGCTTTAAGCTTTAATTGCTCTTTCTCTAATTACTTAAGGTGGAAGCTTATGGTACTAATTTTAAATCTTTCTTCTTTTTCTAATACATGCACTTAACTCTATTAATTTCCCTCTAAACACTACTTTTGTAACATTTCACATATTTTGATATGTTGCTGCATTTTCACTTTGTTTAGTACAAAGTATCTTTATCATGTCTTCTTGGAGAAGTAACCCTTTCATAATTATGTAATCCCTGATAATCTTCCTTGTTCTAGAGACTTCCTGTCTGAAATTAATTCAGCCACTCCAGTTTTCTTTTAACTAGTGTTACCGTGGTATATCTTTCTCCATCCCTTTTCTTTTAACTATCTGAATCTTTAAACCCAAATGGATTTATTGTAGATGACTTATACTTGGGACTTGTTTTGATATCCACTGTGAGAACCTCTGTCTATTCATTGGTATATTTAGACCATTCACATTTAATGTGACTATCGATATAGTTGGATTAATATCTACCATATTTGTTACTGTTTTTTTCTCTTTGTTATCCTTATTCTTTTTTCTTTTTTTCATCTATTTTCCTGCCTTCTCTGGTTTTGAGTATTTTACAGATTCTATTCTATCTACTCTTTTAGCACATCAATTATACATCTTTAACATTTTTTTCCAGTTGTTGCCTAGATTTACAATATACATTTTAAAGCTAAGTTTACCTTTAAATAACACTGTACTGCTTCATGTAGAGTTCAGGTACCTTACAACAAAGTTCCCGATTCTTCCCTTCCAGTCCTTGTAACAATGCCATTCATTTCACTGAAACTTATGCTATAATCACTCAATACATTGGTACTATTTTGACTTCAAACATTTATTCTTTTAGATCAATTAATATAAGAAAAGCAAAATATTTTATTTTACCTTCATTTATTCCTTCTCTGACATTGTTCATCTCTTTACGTAGATCTGAATTTCTGACCTATATCATTTTACCAGTTTCTGAACAACTTCTAACATGGTTTGCCAGGCAGATCTGTAGGTGATGAATTCCTTCAGATTTTGTTTGTCTGAAAAAATTTCTCCTTCATTTTTAAGGATAACTTTACTGGACCTAGAATTCTAGGTTGCTGTTTTTTTTTTGTTTGCTTATTTGTTTCAACCTTTTAAATATTTCATTCCACTCTCTTACTGTTTGCATAGCTTCCAAAGAGAAGTATAATGTAATTCTTATTTTTGTTCCTTTATAAGGAGAGTGTTTTTTTCATCTCATCTAAAAGAAAGATTTTCTCTTTCTCTTTGGTTTTCTTCAGTTTGTATATGATATCTTTACATGATGGTTTTTGTTATTTATCTTGCTTGGTGTTCTCTGAGCTTCCTAGCTCTGTAAGTTGGTGTTTCTCATTAATTTAGAGAAATTCTCAGTCATTGTTAAATATTTCTTCTGCTCCTTTCTCTCTTTCTTCTCCTTCTGGTATTCCAATTATGTGCATGTTACACCTTTTGTAATTGTCCTACAGTTCTTGGGTATTCTGTTCCATTGCTTTCATTCTTTTTTCTCTCTTCATGTCAGGTTACAAAGTTTCTACTGACATACCTTCAAGTTCACTGATTGTTTTATCAGCCATACCCAGTCTACTGACGAGTCCATCAATGGCATTTTTCATTTCTTTTATAGTGTTTTTGACTTCTAGTATTTACTTTTGATTCTTTCTTAGCATTTCCATCTCTCTGCTTACATTACCCATCTGTTCTTGCCTGTTGTCTGCCTTTTACATTAGGACCCTTACATGTTAATCAGAGTTATTTTAAATTCCCACATGGACAATTCCAAAATCTTTGACATATCTGAGTCTTGTTCTGATGCTTGATTTTTCTCTTCAGATTGTTTTTCTTGCCTTATTTTATTTTATTTTTATTTTTTAAAATTTTTTTAAAAAAATTAATTAATTATTTATTTATTTGTTTGTTTATGGCTGTGTTGGGTCTTCGTTTCTGTGCGAGGGCTTTCTCTAGTTGTGGCAAGTGGGGGCCACTCTTCATCGCGGTGCGCAGGCCTCTCATTATCGCGGCCTCTCTTGTTGCGGAGCACAGGCTCCAGACGTGCAGGCTCAGTAATTGTGACTCACGGGCCTAGTTGTTCCGTGGCATGTGGGATCTTCCCAGACCAGGGCTCGAACCCGTGTCCCCTGCATTCACAGGCAGATTCTCAACCACTGCGCCACCAGGGAAGCCCTTCTTGCCTTATTTTAGCATGTCATAATTATTGTTGAAAGCCAGACATGATGCATCAGGTAATAGGAACTGAGGTAAACAGACCTTTAATGTGAGGATTTATGTTAATATGGCTAGGAGTTTGGGCTGTATTTAATGACTGCTCTAGCTATTGGTACCAGAGGCATCAAATTCCTATAGCTCCCATGTTTGTCTCCCCTCTTTTTTGGGGTGGCTTGTCCAAGTACTTCTCAGAAAGAGTTTGTGTGTCTTGTGGCTCTTTCAGCTATAATCCACTCTTATTATCTGCAGCCCTGCTGGTGTGGTGGTATGGGTGAGGGAGAACATTGTAAAGTTTTATGATTAAATCTCAGTATTTTAGTGGGTCTGTATCTTGGGCTGTGACCTTCTCCCGTGGTACAGCTTTTTATTTTCCCTTGCCCCATCCTCCCTTCCCTGGTGCAGTGTTCCTAATCTATTTCCTTGAAGCTCTGACCCCTGTTGACTGTGTTCATTCCTTTTCCCCTTAGATGAGACGGGAAGGCTAGCTCTTCTTCCAGTTTTTAATCAAGCTCTGTCAAAGTATTTTTCCCTGGAGAGGAGGCCTTTGTTATGGAAAAGGCTCTGGGCCTATTTCACAATTATTACCCCTCCCCTCATGCCAGAGCCTCTAGGGAATCTTTCTCAGCTCTTCACCATGACAACCTGGTTCCTGTAGGTAAAGCCCACAAAAGTGCAGGGGCCCAGGAGTTTCTCACTCTCCTGCTACTCCACACTCAGCTTCCAGCAGTTCATCAAAATTACCATATAAGTGTTCTTATTAGTTTATGGCTCTTGGGGCTTCTGGTGTAGGTAAGCAGATCTTGACTATTGTCTGAATTCACTTGTACTCTAGATTTCAGGGTGACTGTGCTGCAACCTAATTTGATGGGTCCAAGAAAAGTCATTAATTCTCAGTTGAATAGCTTTTTCTTATTGTAACATTGGGAGTGACATCTTCCAAACTCTTTACATTTCAGCGCTGAATCTGGAGGTCCCTATAATAAGCTTCTATTTGTTTACTAAGTGAATGAGTTATTCTTTACCTCATACATAAATATCATATGCCCTCTTTTATATGTATGATATATTTCACGATAAAAAATAAGTTAAAAAGTTAGTCTTACTTAGTAAACATGTCCATATACTTAATCTTATTTAGGTATCTTTTGTTTGTAATTTATATGGTCACAGAATTATTTAATACATAGTTCAGTGATTGTTGACTCTTGAGTACCTAATAGCCCAGCTTTCCAGGGCCAAATCAAAATTATATAATATAATTTAGTTAAAATTTTCAATCATATTGAGATATATTTTAATTATACTATTAAAACTAAATTGAACATTACAATGTAATCATTTAAAATTATCCTTATCATGTACATACAGAACATTTTCCATTGATTAGTTTGTTAGAAATAAATGAGATTTAATGGATCCTTTTCTTCCTTTCTTTCCCTTCTGCAAATATATGCACAACTATATGTTTTGGTGGAAAAAAAACTAGATATAAATATTAACAAACAGAAAATGTGTAATATATTTTCTAAGTATTTTATATTGGTCTTATGAACAGGAATTAACAGTGTTTTGAGTGACTTTGGGCAGATTACTTAAACTCTCAGAACTTTAATTTTCTCATATATACAGTAGGGCTAATAATATAATCCACCTTACAGAGTTTTTGTGAGGCTCAAATAAGCATGAAAAATTCTTATCACAGTGCCTGGCACATAATAAACACTGTGTAAATGGTCATTGTTGTTAGTATTATTCACAGCTATACTGCTGTCTTTTAGATATACTTAAAACACACCCTTAGTAGAACAGTATTTCCTTAATAGCTAATATAAGGTACATGCTAAAAAGAAGGGTAGCCATTTGGACTCTTATTAATGAGGATGTGCCCATAATCCACGCATGAAAACAATTTTCACAGTTTTATAGTCACACAGTTCTCACTTTCACTTCTGCACTGTGCATTTGTAAAGGATTGAAATTAAACAAACAGTACTTAAAGCAATTTATACAAGGCTTGTAACTTCCGTATGCAAAATAAAAATTAGGGTTTTTTGTTTGTCTGTTTTTAAGAACAGAAAAGAGTCTGTCCTGAGAGTTTATCCTGTCCTTTGTTCTCATTTTTAGATAGGGATCTACAGAGTTCAGGTTACATAGTTCAGTTCTTGAAATACGTGACTCTAAAGCTCCTTTAAGGATAACAAGATAAGGTCAAAGCACTGTATACCAACACTTAATTAGGATGTCTGAGGCCTCTCCATGAGTCAGGTGGCCAAAGGCAAGTTTTAAAGGTCACGTGCTAAGAGGAACCTACACAACACAGGGGGGCGTTTCCTTGTAACCAGTAAGCCTCTGAGATGACAAATCCACAGATGTTCTTTGACAATTGGTCGAAAGCTTAGGTCAAGGTTAGCAATGGAACTTAGGAGCCTGACATCTATAGAGCCGGTTTTAGTTAAATTTGAGTGAATGGATGCACTGGCTCAAACATAAACTGTAAAAGGAGAAGAAAAATTCGCTAAGCACAAAAATCTGAGAAATTCAGTTGAAAGGGCAGAAGAAAGGCAACTGAGAAGTTATCAGAGGAGAAAGGGACTCAGGAAGGAGTAGTATTGCGGGAGAGAATTTCAAGAATGTGATCCGAAGAAAATAAGGAAAATGAAGACTAAAAAGAGGCTCCTGGCTCTGGCAGTTTAAAGATTGGAAAGGATGTAGCAGTTTCAGCAGAGTGTTAGGGACAGAAATCGGACTGCTGTGAATCAAGGTGCAGGTTCAAGGTGTGAGTGGGTGAGGGTGCAAGCGCTCAGCCCAGGAAGCCTGGAGGTGGCAAGACTCGGAAACAGAGGCACTGGACACATGGAGTTTAAAAAATCAGAGCACTCCATGCCTTTTCAATAAAAACAGGAAATGAGCCATACCCATTTAAATCATACTCTATCCCATTTCTAGACTGTTCCCAGGTGAGAGTTCTACAGTATTCTTGTTCCCTCTCAAAGTAATGAAAACTACAGGACATGGACACACACAAACCTGCAGGTTGAGCTCTGGATCGGCACAAGACAAACTCCTAGAAATAGGAGTGGAGTGAAAAACCACGGAGAAAACTACTGACCCAGAAGAAACAGACACACTTTTTGTGGCCTCTCACATCTCTGCCAGAGAATACAAATGTTAACCGTTTTTGCAACTTCTTGCTACTTTACCCCCCCAGGCCAGATGAAATTCAGTTGAGAGCCATAGCTGGTTCCCACCCCTGACCCAAAACATCTAGTTTGTGATAAGTACTTGAATATCCTGTGTTTTCTAAAGAATGTGATGGTTGTGGTGTTGGCACGAGTCACAGGCAGAAGAGTTGATGAGCTAATCAGAGCCTGCATGTGTGAAGGTGTGGAGGACCTAGTTCCTCTCACACAGTGTTTGCACAGCGTGTCTGGGCAGCAGCCGGGGAGGCTAGGAGATGGTACCCAGCACTAGGCCCAGCCCCCAGTGAATGGGCACTTTCTCTAATTCCAACCCCAGGTTGTACAGTACGTGCCTGAGGGTTTAATCCTGGAGCAATTGTAGTCCACAGTTGATAAAACCACAAGAGAACGATAGCTGGAGCAGGAGAAACAGGAGGCAATTTTGGCACGTGGATATATACTTTTATAGTCATATGTAAATGTGATACATAGCAAAATATGTGCATCTATATCTGTATGTCTTCCATGAAGGTTTCTAAGAGATGATTCTGTTTTTCTCTTAAACCTACATTTCACTCCTCCAAAAATAAAATACTATCCACACTTTCCTGGGCACTGAGCTGCACAAGTTTGATTTGCTGTTCAGCACAGCATACTCTATATATTAAGGCTGTGGATTCTCTTGATCATACTTGTATATGACAATAGCCTCCTACGTGAAAAATATTTTAACATTTATGAGCCCCCGGCTGATATCTTATTCTTGCGTGGCATTTTCTACTTTTCGAAACACTTTTGTATATGTTATCTTTTTAGATCCTGCTTCTGGCCCTGCTGTCATCTGTCGCTGCCTCCGTTTTTACTGTTGAAGAAACAAAGAAACTAAGAAACTGAAAGGTAATTGTTAAAGTTATGGGATAAGAATGTAACTGTAAATGAAAGTGGATTTACGAATTTCTTCCCAGTCCCTCGTGAGTGGGGACCCAGGAGGATGGCCAGAATGGGTTCTATTGAAAAACAGAACATGTTGGTGCTAGGACAGCAGACAGTTGGAAAGGAAGCCAGTGTCAGATGTAAAACGAGTGAGCTCACTTTTGGAAGAGCTGAGTTGCAAGTGATGGTGGGATAACTGTATAGATTGCTGTGCAGGGAAACAGCCAGGATGGGCCTGGAGACGGGAAACTGAATGAAGGTGATAGGTCAGGCGAAGATGTGGATTTGGCAGCCATCCCAAGACTGAGCAGAGCTGGAGCCCGGAGGCATGTGAGTGTTCACGGAGAGAGTGTGGAAAGAAGGGTGTGGGGAAAAGCCAAGCCTTGGAGGGCCCACGTGAGGCACGGGAAGGGGAAGGGAGCCTTTCTAAGGAGCCAAGAACAGAGAGGTCCTGGGAGAACCAGGAACGCAGTACTGAGAAAGGAAAGAGGCCGCGGTGTCAAGTGCAAACCGGGTGTTCAGAATGACCATGACTCCTGAAATGATGCCTGGAAACTCAGTAAAGCCTTTTGCTCCTTAGTTCATTGTTAAGTGTACGTTTCAAATTCTGACTCTGAAAATTGTTTATTCATGTAGAATAATCAGATGATTTAATGAATCAGAACGCCTATTGCCTAACCAATATGGCTCAGAGGAACTTGACTCTGCTGGATTGTCTTCTTACCCCCCTGCACCTTCACTTGGTATGCTGGTCCTCCTATGTCCCTGCTTGGATTTGAAGCTCCTGAGGGCAGGGACCACGTACGTTTTGCATTTAATCTTGAGTGTCCACTGAGCAAAGAGCAGGGTGTGTGGCAGACGGGAGTCCCCCAACTGTCTGATGAACGGAGATGTGAAAGTCCCTTTTCTACTTACCACGGGTTTCTTTTTCCTCTCTGGGATTTTTGGACTCCACATTCCCCCGCTGTTTGGAAAGATACATTTTCAGCCTTAGCAGTGATTGGCAAACACTTTTATACGGGGCTTGGCATTTAACATCTGGAAAAGTTGTGAAATCAATTTGCTACAGATAAAGATGGACAGATGGAAATATCTGGTGCTTTTCTACACATGTGCAATATACATAATGAGATCATTGCTTACTGTGATACACTTGAACTCTGTTTTACCAGATTTTAGGAAGAACACTGTCCTTTGTTTTGGAGCAGGAGCACGTGGGTAGAAACACAGCCTCCTGACTGAAAAGAGGACAGCATGTGAAATATTTGTCAGTGTTGAGATTTCATACACTTTTTGTAAATGCTTACCAAATCTCTTTGGAGAATTCAGATTTCCTTTCCATTTGAACAATGGTACAGTTGTACCGATTCTATTTTATCATGCTGTATATGCAGGAGGAGGGTTAAAGAAAAAATAAAATTAACTGAGATGGGAAAAGGGGAAGGGAACTAATATTTTTTAACCACATGTGGGAGCCCGTCTTGGAAACTAAAGGATCTGTGTGCAGCAAGAAGGAGGTTGTAAAACTTCAATATTGTAACTCAAATATAGGGGAGGATAATAATTTCATTATTTTAAATATAACCATTCAGGCTATCCTTCTAGGTGAATGGAAAGAAACTAATAACATGTCCACTTTCGTTTAAAGCTAAGTTTGATTCAACTGGGACTTCCCTGGGGGTCCAGTGGTTAAGACTCTACGCTTCCACTGCAAGGGGCATGGGTTTGATCCCTGGTCAGGGAACTAAGATCCCACATGCCTCGTGGCGTGGCCAAATAAATAAATTCTTAAAATAAATAAATAAATCCCCAAAATACCTCCAACCCTCTATTGGTAAAAAAAAAAAAAAAAATAAAGCTAAGTTTGATCCAATAAATTTAACTGTTCCCTTTCAGGACTCTTCATTTGTTTGGATAAACACACCCAGTTTCATCTCTGCCTGAGCAGACTGTCCTAGCAAATCAGAGTGGCCACGTCTTGGGTCTGTGTGGGGACAGCCCAGGGGATAATCTTGTCCAGGATTCTGAACAAGGATGAAGGCTGGCTCTGCTCTTGACGTTGCCACCACACCTCTCACACATCCTCTCTTTGAGAGAGAAATAATGACACAGTCATCTTGACCGCTCAGTTCTTTTCCTTCCTGTCTACCTCTCACCATTCCCTCTCTCCTCCTGGAGTCCTGTCTCACAGAAACCTTTATATTCCAGGTGACTAAGGCTGGCACTTGGTCACGTGAAAGTGAATGGAAGCTGGCCTTGCACGATTATTTTTTTGCTGCATAATCCTATTTTGCATGCCATGAACTAAGTATTGCTCTATTCTCTCTCTCTCTCTGCAGTCTTTCTCTAAAAGAATTCTAACCATTGGTAGGAGATAGTTAACTCCTAGGGGCCAGGGAAAAATTCTTGAATGGCAAAAGAAAAAATATTGCTCCAATTAAATACACATTCTTAAGTTTTTTTCTACATGCCCATCATCTCCCCTCCCCTCCTCTCCCCTCCCCTCCTCATCTCTTCTCTCTCTTTTCTGGAGACCTCAGTCAAGCATCTCAGAGTCCTCCACACTTCTGTCCCCAAAGCTCACTGCACACTGTCATTTTAGAACTCTTGTCCTAATCTACTGTGTCAGATTTACTATTTCTTCTTTCTTGACCTCTACCTATTTTTGCATGAGCCCATTCTCTAGTACTTTTCTAAGAGAAACACTTGGAGGTAAATTTTCTTAAATCCTGTTCATAAAGGGTTCATGGGGAGTGTAATGTTTGAATCCTTATCAGAAAATGCTTTTATGTTTTTTTTTTCTCTTACCCTTGATCAGGAAAGTTCACAATCCTTTACTCTTAGAACTTTGTAGGCATTTCTCCTTTACCTTCAAGCATTTAGTATCATGAATAAGAAGACTGATGCCAGTTTAATTCTTATTCCTTTACCATTAACCAGTTTTCACTTCATTCTAAAACATGTAGGATTTTACCTTTATTCTGGAAATTAGAAACATCAGGAAAGGCTACATGGGGGCTGGTGGTTGGTGGGAAAGATACTAGGCTTCCATTACCTCAGCATGAATCACAAGTACAATTAAGACTGGAGAATATGTGCTATCGCCACACAGTAGTATTTTTTTCTGGGTCTCACATCCCAGAGAAAGTAAGGCCTGAAAGGGTCATCTGGGAGTCTTTCAAGTGTTTTAACTTTAGAACACAACTGTGCAGAGAAATAAGCAGAATAAAGTTGCTGTTAATCCATCAATTGAAGACATGTTAGCTGCCATTCTAACCCAATTTCTTACCAAAATGGCCTGCTGACCCTCAGATTTCAAGAGTTCCCCTAGTAGGGGTTCTAAAAGGTATCCAATCTAGCAGAGCTGACCCTTAAAGCAAAGGATTCAACACCTTCAAAGAGAAAGTACAGGGTATCTCAGATCGCTCACTGTGGTTATGTATAGCCCAGGTTACTCCCCTCTCCCCTGAGATGTTGGATGGCTGAAGAGATACCATATACCATTAATATCTAACTTTCATCTCACATTTAAAGGGCAAGCTTCATATGATACCCAAGTAGATGTGGAAATGTGGAATCAAGGAAATATCTCATACTAAGACTAGCTGGTATAGATCTGCA
The DNA here is from genome assembly GCF_949987535.1 of Balaenoptera acutorostrata. Lineage (NCBI taxonomy): Eukaryota > Metazoa > Chordata > Mammalia > Artiodactyla > Balaenopteridae > Balaenoptera > Balaenoptera acutorostrata. Next base: position 23,555,996 of record NC_080073.1, on the reverse strand, counting down.
TTTTCCTTAAAAGTAAGTGAAAGTAGCCTGAAAGATCCTACAAATGAGTGATGACTTTCATGGATGGGTAGTCCATAAGAAAAGAAGACCTAGTTATGGGGATGCCATTGCAGAGTAGAATGGGAGGGTAGGGATGGAGGGGGAAATGTATGGGCTTGCCAACCAGATTTACTCTGAACTAGATGCCTTTCCCAGGAAAAAAAATGCCTAAAAGTGCAAGGAGATAAGTGACAGAGAAGAGCAGCAGTAATGACCTTTGCATGTGCTAATCAAGTCAGGTAATCAGAGATAAAGCAACACTGAATCACTGAAGGATTTGTGACACAAGAGGCCACTCTCACTTCCTGCTCACCCCAAACTGAAGAATGCTAGAAACTGAGGAATGGTGTTGCCCCCAGGAGAGAAGGTGTGATACGACGAAAGTATTTAAAAACCAGAAATCCAAATTAGAGTTAATGGCGGACAACTCCTCCCCTAAACTGCCCCTACTTTGTTCTTGAGTCAACCAATTGCCCAGGAAAAACAATCCACATTCAAAGAAAAGAAACATGCAGGAAGGAATCATGTTGGGATCTATGGTTTGATACTAGAAAGAAAAAGAGAGAGAGAGAGAGAGAGAAACATAACAAGAAACTTGTAGATAAGGAAAATAAGAGAGAAGAATCACTTGAGGAAACGAAAGAAAACTTCAGACACATACAAATCTATATTCTCATATTAGTTGAAGAAACCATATACTGTAGAAAAAAGAAGTCAAAGAAGTGGCAAGAAGACAAAAAAGAAGATGAAAATGTGCTGCAAAATTTACTAATGAAATGGGAACTAATCAAATCATTGTAGAAAGCAGCATTAAAAGAAACAAAGTAGAAAAGACTGCTGAAAATAGAGACAGGGCCATGGAGAAAGACTTCTGAAAATTACACAGGAGAAAACTGTACTCATACCAATATATGTAAAATTGAACACCTAAAGTGAATAAAAGTACTCAGTAAGGTAGGAAGTGAAATAAATCTGCTTTGGTTGATAAAGAATACCTTAGCAGAAACTCTGACCAAACACATGTGTTGGAGGACAGACATTCCTACTCAAGTCAGAAGAAGGGGTGACATTATTTATCCCTGCTCTGGTACCACCAACCATTCCAAAATTAGACAAGGGAGCAAAATAGATTTTGTGGGCAAATAGAGACAAGATTATTTATCTGTGAATGACTGGTTTGCCTACCTGGAAAAAAATCTAAGAAAACCAAACTGAGAAGAGTAGAACTAATTATACAGTTCAGTGAGTTGGGCAGAGATCACAGATGATTGTTAATATAAGAATCAAAACAATGGTGTGTGCAAACAAAAATCTTTTTCAAAATAATGATTTTAAAGGATGATCTGATTTTAACATTACATTCAAGGTGGTAATTAATTAATTAATTCTCATTTTGGAGGCTAATTTATCATTATCTGTCAATATTTCCTAAAGCACATACACTTGGATCCACGAATCCTACTCCTAGGAATTTGTTCCAGAGAAATTCAGCACATGTAAAAACGTTTATGTGCATAACAATAGTAATTGTTCTATTATTTGTAATGGTACATAGAAAGATATGTTTTAAAGACGCAGAAACATGTACGTTGGATATTAAGAAAGAATGATATACATGGTATAAATGTATCTCGTTTTTGTGAAAGTGTGTGTATACATATGTATAAACTCTATATACTTAAGTCTCAAAACTGTTTATGTTTACAGCCTGGGATGGAGACGTGTTCTGTGTTTCATTTTATACACTTCTGAAGCGTTTTGTTTGTTTGTTTCTGAGTAGCTTTTTCATTTAGTTGATTTCTGTTTACTTGTTTAAACAAAGAGAATGTGTTACTTATTACACAAACTAAACAAAGCTAACACTATAACTCCCTGAATTTGAACCCAAACTCTACTGCTCACTGGCTTGTGTGATCTTTGGCAAGTAACCTGAATTTTCACACCTTCAGTTTTCTTATCTTTAACAAGGGGATAATCATAGTACCTACCTCATAGAGTTGTTAGAGGATTAATACATTAATATATATAATGTAAAACATACACAAACTTCCTAGCATATACTAAGCCTTCTGTGTTAACTATTATTTAGGGGCACATGTTGAATAGTTGTGAATTATTTGCCCTAGCTTACTTTTTTTAAGACCAGTTAGCTTTTATAAATAACATATTAAATAAAACTTTGAAATATATATTTATAAGTGGATATCTCCTCTTATGTTTTATATAATTGCATTTCTTTACTGCTCAAGTTAACAAATTGATTTTCATGGCAATTTTCTCATTTTTCTTTTTCTTCATTTTTAATGAAGAAAATATGACACACTACCTAAGATATAGACTCTCCTGACATATCAAACTGTCTCTTTATTCATTTTATCTCCCCCATCCTCCAGTTTCATTGCTCTTTGATTTTATGACTCACATCCAGAAGGCTGCAGAACTTTGAACAAGTCCTTCCAGGAGTCCATTGTAAAAGAAGGATACACTTATCTTTTGTTGAAAAAATAAGTGCTTTGAACTTTTTATGCATATATTCTTTTTTTTTTTTTTTTTTTTTAGCTTCAATCACTTTATTTTTCTTATAGAAAACTATGGGGTGGCTACAGCTGGAGCCTGTGTCCTCTGCACGGAAACTCTGGTGTGGGTCTTCACAAGATGGTCAGTGAATTCCTGATACGGAGACTTGGTGAACACCGTCTCTTTCCAGAGATCAGGAATGAGATAACTGTAGGTCTTGGAAATGGCATCAAAAGTGGCCTTGGCGAAGTTGCCCAGTGTTGCAGTGCAGCCCCTGGCAGAGGTATAGCAGTCGTCAATTCCGGCCATCATCAGTAGTTTCTTGGGCACAGGGGCTGAGACGATGCCAGTGCCCCTGGGGGCAGGGATGAGGCGCACCAGCACAGAGCCACAGCGGCCAGTCACCTTGCAAGGGACAGTATGGGGCTTGCCAATCTTGTTCCCCCAGTAGCCTCGTCGCATGGGGACGATGGAGAGCTTGGCCAGAATGATGGCCCCACGGATGGCAGTGGCTACCTCCTTAGAGCACTTCACACCCAAACCAACATGTCCGTTGTAATCCCCGATAGCGACAAACGCCTTGAACCTGGTCCGCTGGCCAGCACGGGTCTGCTTTTGCACAGGCATAATCTTCAAAACCTCGTCCTTGAGAGATGCCCCCAAGAAAAAGTCAATGATCTCAGATTCCTTGATGGGCAAAGAAAAGAGATAGATCTCCTCCAGGGACTTGATCTTCATGTCCTTGACCAAGCGGCCCAGCTTGGTGACAGGGAGCCACTCCTTGTCCTCGGCCTTGCCTCCGCGAGCTCCGCGGCCTCGGCCCCGGCCCCGACCGCGACCCCGGCCCTGGCCCCGGATGCCGCTGCTGAAGCCTCCGCGGAAGCCACCACGGCCTCCCATGCCAGGGCCCCTGGGGCCTCCGGGGCCTCCGGGGCCTCCGGGCCCTCCCGCAGCACCAGTGTCATTCGCCATTTGGTGTTTTTAGGGAAAAAAAGCTATGCATATATTCTTATGCATATGTTTAAGTAGAAAAAGTAATTAATGTCTTGTGGCTATATTTTTGTCACCATGTTAACTGGTAGCTTGAAAAACCAGTTTCTCCTCTGTCTCAGGGATGATATGAACTGGAAATTGTATAGGATAAACTCAGGTCCTTCTAGTATGGTACTCTCTACCTGGTATAGAAAAAGTAAAGTGTTTTCATTATATTCTGGGGTAAGAAGTAGTGAGATGAATACTCTCACAGCTCTTTCAAGTTAGGACTCAGTATTACTTTAACTCTTTTTTTTGAAGGTCTACACTGTGAATCTTAAGAGGATTTTGATGTACCTATTTTAATTATGAAACAAAAATTTGTCAAAAAATTCTGTGAGGGCTTCCATGGTGGCGCAGTGGTTGAGAATCTGCCTGCCAATGCAGGGGACATGGGTTCGAGCCCTGGTCTGGGAAGATCCCACATGCCACGGAGCAACTGGGCCCGTGAGCCACAATTACTGAGCCTGCGCGTCTGGAGCAGGCCGCGATGGTGAGAGGCCCACGCACCGCGATGAAGAGTGGTCCCCACTTGCCGCAACTAGAGAAAGCCCTCGCACAGAAACGAAGACTCAACACAGTCATAAATAAATAAATAAATAAATAAATAAAAGACCGTGAATTTCTAAAAAAAAAAAAAAATTCTGTGAGATTCAGTGAAATCTCTATCAAACTACCACTGGCATTTTTCACAGAACTAGAACAAAAAATTGCACAATTTGTATGGAAACACAAAAGACCCCAAATAGCCAAAGCAATCTTGAGAAAGAAAAACAGAGCTGGAGGAATCAGGCTCCCTGACTTCAGACTATACTACAAAGCTACAGTAATCAAGACAGTATGGTACTGGCACAAAAACAGAAATATAGATCAATGGAACAGGATAGAAAGCCCAGAGATAAACCCACACACATATGGTCACCTTATCTTTGATAAAGGAGGCAAGAATATACAGTGGAGAAAAGACAGCCTCTTCAATAAGTGGTGCTGGGAAAACTGGACAGCTACATGGAAAAGAATGAAATTAGAACACTCCCTAACACCATACACAAAAATAAACTCCAAATGGATTAAAGACCTAAATGTAAGGCCAGACACTATCAAACTCTTAGAGGAAAACCTAGGCAGAACACTCTATGACATAAATCACAGCAAGATCCTTTTTGACCCACCTGCTAGAGAAATGGAAATAAAAACAAAAATCAACAAATGGGACCTAATGAAACTTAAAACCTTTTGCACAGCAAAGGAAACCATAAACAAGACGAAAAGACAACCTTCAGAATGGGAGAAAAGATTTGCAAATGAAGCAACCGACAAAGGATTAATCTCCAAAGTATACAGGCAGCTCATGCAGCTCAATACCAAAAAAACAAACAACCCAATCCAAAAATGGGCAGAAGACCTAAATAGACATTTCTCCAAAGAAGATATACAGATTGCCAACAAACACATGAAAGGATGCTCAACATCACTAATCATTAGAGAAATGTAAATGAAAACTACAATGAGATATCATCTCACACCAGTCAGAATGGCCATCATCAAAAAATCTACAAACAATAAATACTGGAGAGGGTGTGGAGAAAAGGGAACACTCTTGCACTGTTGGTGGGAATGTAAATTGATACAGCCACTATGGAGAACAGTACGGAGGTTCCTTAAAAAACTAAAAATAGAACTACCATAAGACCCAGCAATACCACTACTGGGCATATACCCTGAGAAAACCATAATTCAAAAAGAGTCATGTAGCAAAATGTTCATTGCAGCTCTATTGACAATAGCCAGGACATGGAAGCAACCTAAGTGTCCATTGACAGATGAATGGATAAAGAAGATGTGGCACATATATACAATGGAATATTACTCAGCCATAAAAAGAAAAGAAATTGAGTTATTTATAGTGAGGTGGATGGACCTAGAGTCTGTCATACAGAGTGAAGTAAGTCAGAAAGAGAAAAACAAATACCGTATGCTAACACATATATATGGAATGTAAAAAAAAAAAAAAAAAAAGGGCATGAAGACCTGAGGGGCAAGACGGGAATAAAGACGCAGACCTACTAGAGAATGGACTTGAGGATACGGGGAGGGGGAAGGGTAAGCTGGGGCGAAGTGAGAGAGTGGCATGGACATATATACACTACGAAATGTAAAATAGATAGCTAGTGGGAAGCAGCCGCATAGCACAGGGAGATCAGCTCAGTGCTTTCTGACCACCTAGAGGAGTGGGATAGGGAGGTTGGGAGGGAGGGAGATGCAAGAAGGAAGAGATATGGGGATATATGTATATGTATAACTGATTCACTTTGTTATAAAGCAGAAACTAACACACCATTGTAAAGCAATTATGCTCCAATAAAGATGTTACCAAAAAAAAATGTTCTGTGATATGTATCCCTTCTCAGTTATTCTAGATCTGAAGCTGATTGTATTTAGGGGCTGATCATATTAAAATTCTAAAATTAGCTTTTTGGTAGAGTTGGATACAGCCTTAGTTATCATATTTCATAACTAATTTGGTAGCAGGTAGAAAGCTCATTGGCAAATTAATGTCTTGTACTTCCCAAAATGTACTATATATACTGAAGAGGTTTTTAAAAATCTTTAATTAGTTCCTAACCTTTTTAAAGAATTTTAAAACTATAATATATGTTCTTTTGGTGTCAGGAGGTCAGGTTAAATGAAGTCATTTTAGCTGCAGGAATTTAACAGAGGTAATTTTATTAAAATATCTTCATATCAGAAATGTTTGGTACAGAACTAAGCCTACTAACCCAGTGAATTGGAATTTTTTAAACTAAGAAAATGTAGAAAAATTGAATGAAATATGTGAAAATTTCTGTTTATGGTTTCTTCCCTTTTTTTCTGGGAACTTTGTTTCATAGATGCATTTCCAACCTCTTTACTACAACTTACTACAATAGCAGTCATCTACATTCATTTTAAATTGAATGACAAAGTCTCTACTATTTCTTTCCTATTTTACTAGCTTTTACTTCAGTGACAAAGGCATGACTTTGAAAGTGCATTTTGGCCTCTGATCATCAAATCATGACTCTATGAAAAAAGTCCTTGAGAGAGCAGCTCAAAATCTTCAGGTGGATGAACACCTGATCCGCAGAAAGAGGGTTGCATTCTCCAGTGGAGGATCTCTGGGAAAGGCGGGTGCACAGTCGTTCCTCAGCGTCACCAGGAACCAAGTCCTCCCTTATGTGCCCTACATCCTCATCTCCTTGACAAGAGGCCCCTTACTTCTCAATAATGACTTCATGGGCATGGAGAATAACCAATCAGCATCTTTTCTGTGAACCCTTCACATAATTGAGAAGGGTAGCTATGATGGTTTATTTTATGTGCCTACCTGACTGGGCTAAGGCATGTTCACATTGCTGGTAAAAAAATATTTCTGGGTGTGTTGAAAGAGATTAGCATCTGAATCAGTAGACTGAGTAAGAAAATCTGCCCTCACCTCTGTAAGCCGGCATCATCCAGTCCGTTGAGGGCCCAAATAGAACAGAAGGCAGAGAAAGGGTGAATATTCTCTCTCTCTACTCTGCTGGCTTTGAGGATGGAGGAAGGGGCCACAAGCCAAGGAATGCAGGTGGCCTCTGGAAGCTGCAAAAGGTGGGGAAACATTCTAACTTAGAGCGAATAGCAACTGACAGCTCAACATCAGCCCATTGGAACTGATTTCAGACTTCTGACCTCCAGAACAGGAGGAGAATAAATTAATGTCGTCTTAAGCCTCTAAGTGTGTGATAATGCATTACGGCAGAGGAAGTGCATACATATTCATCATGCTCTCCTTCACTGCCCCTTCAGCCTCCCTCTGTTCTTTGGTTCCTTCCTCCACCTGGACCTGCTCTTGAGCTTCCCTGGAATCTGAGCTCCCAGATTCTTTAGGACAGTCTGTCTTTCCCATCATCCGTCTTACTGCTTCCATGCCCTAATCATCCACTCACTGCTTCATTACCTGTAAATGGAGTTCCCTGCCCAATGTTCACTGAACTGTCTCTTTGGAATTTAACTTACGAACATATAACCCACGGGTCTATCCTCCGACTTCCTTCTCAGCATCTCTGCAGCATTTTATAAAGTGGATTGGCTAACCTACAATCTCTCTCCCTTTTTAAAGTGGGCTTTATTTATAGAACATTTTTGGATTTGTAGAAAAACTGAGAAAATAGTACAGAGGGTTCCCATACATCCCCTTCACCAGCTTCCCTATTTACTAACATTGCTGAGTTGTCCAGTCATGAAATTGCAGAGTGGTATCCAGTCTTTCTTGCTAATGCCTAATTCAGTAATTTATCACTTCCTGAAATCCTCCATATAAAATATTTTACTCATCAGTCTTCTTTTTCATCCCCATGGTCACCCAGAGTCAGGGTCTCATGTTCTCTTATCTCGGTACTTTCAGCTGGTATCTGGTCACACAACTCTTTCCCCACAGTCTATTCTATTGCCCAGTGTCAGATGATTTATTCACTATAGCTGAAGTTACAGAATCCTGATATAAACATCTCTCGTGGCTCCCTATAGTATCTCCCTCCCCACTTCTCCTCCCTTCCTCCCTCCCTCCCTCCCTTCCTTCCTTCCTTCCCTCTTCCCTCCCTCCCTTCCTTTCTCTCTCCCTCCCTTCCCTCACACACAGCCACACTACCACCACCACCAATTATTGAATGACAGGCATTTTAATACTAGTGGGGTAGAGACAAAAATTGTTAAAATGTGACTCCTGTCAACCAAGGTGAAGACACATTCTTCACTGTGATATATCAGGCACCAAATATTCTAGTTCTCCGCTCCAAATATGTCCTTTGCTCACTGATACCAAAATGTGTCTCACATAAATGCTTCTTTAAACATATTATTTAACCTATCTAGAAGGCCCTGCTTTCTGAGACAACCCCATTACAAACACACAAGAGACAGAGACATAAACACACAGGCATACATATACAAACAATGATGTTATCTCTCCTGTTGTCAAATTCAGGTAGTATTCTGTTTATCCTTAACACACAGGGCTTTCTTTGCTAAAGTATAGTCCTTTGAGTACATGTCTTTTCTCCCTTACCAGATGGGTAATCCCTCCGAGCAAGTGCTCTGTATCACTTATCTCTTGTTATCTCCCCTAGTGTTTGCATAAAGTGGACGCTCAGTAAATCACTGTGACAGGTTACCTTGTTTTGCGTTATAGTGAAGTCCTTGAAAGGAGAAACGGTGCCTAGGATAATTACTGTGAGCATCATCCTGCATCCCACACACCACTATCAAGAATGGACTGTGGCTTGTATTCAGTTTGGTAGACATCAAATAATTATCTGTTCAGCATATAAGTGTTGTTAGAAATTATTTTCGTTTATCACTAGAAAAATGTTAGTGATAAGAAACAAAGTGAAACACATAGCCCAGGGTTTTGGACCTACTTAAGTAGCTGTTATTTAGCAGCTTTTTAATCCCTTGTCAGCCAAGATATTTTAAGCACCTTTCTATGATTTAATTGTGTGAAATAACCATGGTTTTAGAGTTGAACTTCTAAGTAATTTTTCTCTTTTGTGTCCTTTCCAGAATTCACTTTGGACATTATTTTCAATTTTGAGTAATAACATTTAAAATCAACCCCAAGGTAAAAGGTGTAGGACAACATAAAAAATGAAGTCACTTTTATATGTTTCCCATTGGCAAATTGCTGTGCTTTTCCTGCCATCAGGCTTCATCTAATGATGTGACCTTTACTGTGTTAATAGACAGCAAACAAAAATCTGCCAAATTGTGATAAAATATAGGTTTTAAATAAAAAATGAATTAAGCCAAGAAAATTCATAAAGGTCAAAAGCATGGAAGGAATCAAGTTGAAACAATTTGTGTTTGACACATGTTGTACCAGGTTTTCTCCAAGGTTATTTTTTGAAATCTTAATGCTCAATAACTGTACTAGAAAATGTATTTTTTAAAGTAGCACTACAGTAGTATTGACTAATTTTTTTTGGCTAAAATGTTAGTTTATTCAACAACTCTTTATTGTGTATCAAATATGTGCCAGGCAGTGGTGACACACTAGTGAGTAACTCAGTAATGATTCCTGACATCTCGCAACTATGGTTTAATAGGAGATATAGACAAGCAAACATTCCACTACTCCATAGAGCAGGGTCACTCTGTGAAAGGGGGAATGCTGGTGAAAGCTGTACCTACCTCGCCTGGACTTCTAAGTTGAGGCCAAAGATAAGATGGAGGTCACCATGCACCAAGGAGTGGGGAGAGTGTTGTACACATAAAGGGCACGGAAGGTACACAAGCACAGAGGAAAAAGAACAGTGTGCATTCTGAAACTGAAAAAAAGTCATTATGGTGGGAAGTCAAGTTTGAGGGAGTAAAAGACTCTACACTGGTGATTCTCAACCAGGGAGATTTTGGCTCCCAGGGGACATTTATCAATGTCTGTAGACAGTGCTGAGCATGGAGGGAGGCTACTGGCATCAAGTTGGTGGAGGCCAGGGATGACGCTAAACATCCTATGATGCACGAAACAGTCTCCTACAACAAAGAGTTCCATGGCCCCAATGTCAACAGTGCCTAGGCTAGGAAGCCCTGTTACAGATAAACCTGTACACGTAAACCAGGGCTGGATCACAAAACTAACTGAAGGGATTTGGGATTTATTCTGCGAGTCATGGGGCACCATGAAGGATTTAAACACATGATTTTTAATCATTCTGAGAGGCATTCTATTATTATGGCTGAACTTAGGTATCTGTTTAGTTATATTGTGTCTCACATGATCAGAAAATTGTGCTTACTGTGAATTACATCTACTAGTCTTACAAAGGTTGAAAAAGCATGATTGTGGAAAGTTTGCTAAAAGTTTAAAAATAAAAAGAAAACATGTCCTAATTTTTTCATCCTCTCCAGTCACAATACATATTTTAAAAATATGTGTATTTATTTTATTGGACTCTCCCAAACAGGGTCAAGCATGAACGTCCATTCTCATGAATGTGAAGCACTACTGCAGATCAACAGAACACATACTGGGCCATCATGCAGTCTCAATTAGAAATAAAAAGCTTGCACATCCAGAGTAAAGAGGAATCACGTAAAGCTCTGGAACAGGACTCTTCTTATTATTAATATTATTTTAGTTCCAGACCCTTTTGAATATTGATGACACTTAGGACCTCTCTTTTCAGAAATATGCACTTATCCCCCAAATATAGCTAATGTCAGGGGATCACAGACACTACAGAGATACAGTAATCTCTCACACGATGCTGATGCTCCCAGAAATATTTAAAGGCCAGCATGATAGCCACAAAACTTTGCAAAAGGAAATATGGCATAATTTGGAATCATTCAGAGAAAGCTTTACAATTTTTAATCAATGAAGAATTTTCTAAAAATGCTCATCAAGATACTGTTTGTGTCAAAATATAAGTAATACTGCATCAGAGCAAAAAAATAATTCAATGGAAACGAACAATTTTTCTTACATTCCATAACGAATACAATATTTTGGTCTAGTTACAATGTCTGTGATGAGCGTTTCTGTAAACCATGAACTTTCTGCTACTTCCCATCCATTTAATCATTACTCTCTATAAAAACAGTGATTGAGAGTAGGCTCAGTGTCTTGTAAATGGGAAGAGAGGGTGAATTGATCTGTGCCCGAGTCATTACTGCTCTTTTCTTCAACAATCAAGTACCAAACTTTCAATTCCTTTTATTCTCTTTCACCACAGATGTCACAATTACCTTAGGACAAAACCATCCCCAGAACACCCACACCATTAAACACACACATATACACATCTCGTCAATTCTTTGAAGGAGATAATACATGCTTGTTTAAAAGTTTCTATCTCTACTGATGCCATCACCATTAACCCAATGTATTTTCCACTTCTTGTTTGTCAATTTTCCCATCATTTTCCTCACTTGCTAGTTCTGTTCAGAGAAGGTGAATGTCTGCCTTATCTCCAGTTCTTGCTGCGATTTCAAGTAATGTGTTCACTTGAATTAAATTCCATGATAACAATCTGAATGTCCCTTGATGCTCTTTAGATGTGGATTTTTCATATTCCTTAAGTATTAGGCAAAAGTTAACATCTAGCCAGAATCAAGCTATCAGCTGGGACTGCAATTCTCATCCGGATCTCAGGGTTTCTTAGAAGGTAATTGGTTGTTTGTAAAACCCACTTCTTTCTCAGGCTTTTCATGTGGCTGGTTCCATCTGTAAGCCAGCAATGAGTCCTTTTCATGCTTTCAATCTCTCCAACTTCACTTTCTGCCACATTTCTCTGACTCCGGCTAGAGAGAGTTCTCTGTTTGTAAGACTCATGTGCTTAGATTGGGCCCACCAGGACAAGACGGTCTACTCTCTCTATCTTAAGTTTCCCAACCCTGATTACTTCTGCAAAGTCCCCAGAAGTTGTGGAACATACTTATAGGTTCCTAGGATTAGGGTGTGGACATCTTTGGGGGCATTAGGCTACCATAGAGACTTGCAGGTCAAGTGTCGTAGACATTCAGATAGAGAGAGGAACCCGTTCTAATTAGAGCTGTCATGGAAGATCAAAACCATAATGACATATCGGCTCACACCAGTTAGAATGGCTATCATCAAAAAGACAAGAGATAACAAGTGTTGGTGAGGATGTGGAGAAAAGGGGACTTTTTTGCACTTTTGGTGGGAATGTAACCTGGTAGAGTCACTATGGAAGACAATGTGGAGGTTCCTCAAAAAATTAAAAGTAGAACTACCATATCATCCAACAATTCTCACTTTGGGAGAATTCTCATTCAAAGGAAATGAAATCAGTATCTCAAAGAGATATCTGCACTACCAGATTCACTGAAGCATTACTGATGATAGCCAAGATATGGAAACAACCTAAGTGTCTGTCAATGGATGAATAGATAAAGAAGATGTGGTATACATAACAATGAAATATTATTCAGCCATGAGAAAGACGGAAATTCTGCCATTTGCGACAACACGGAGAGACTCTGAGGGCTAATGACACTTAGCATAGACACTTATGCTAAGTGAAATAAGTCAGACAAAGAAAGACAAACACTGTATAATATCACATATGCTTATAATTTAAAAAAGCCAAAGTCATAGAAACAGAGAGTAGAATGGTGATTACCAGTGTACGGGGGAAATGGGGAGATACTGGTCAAGAGGTACAAACTTTCAGTTATAAGATGAATAGTTTTCAAGGATCTAATGTACAGCACGGTAAGTATAGCTAAAAATACTGTATTATATACTTGAAAGTTGCTAAGAGAATAGATCCTAAATGTTCTTACCACAGAAAAGAAATGGTAATTATGTGAGGTGATGGTGGTGTTAGCCAACACTAGGGTGGTAATCATTTTGCCATATATAAGTGTATCAAATGAACAGGTTGTACACCTTAAACTTACACAGTGTTATAGTTCAATTATACTTCAGTTCAAAATGAGTAAACAAACAAAATTTCTAAAGCTAAATGATAAAAGAAAAAACCTATTATGAAAGTACTATCCAACTAGAACTGTTAGAGGTGGGGCCTTGAGGTTTGGATAGAATTTTGATTGGTGGAGGTGAAGCTGGGGGGGCATTTTAGATGATGATAATGGAGTGCTTACATATCTGAAGGTGGAAAGTTATGGGACTGTGGAAGAAATAGTGAGCACTACAATTCTGGGGTATGAAGGATGAAAAAGTAGGTTGGAGCCAGGGAGTTGGGAACCTTAAATTATGGGTCGAGAGTTTACTCTTACTAAGAACATAACCTATACCTTAAAGCCATTAAAAAATAAACATTAAAATTAAAAATTAAATGAAAACATTCCTTAACTGATGCAAGTGAATTCTGAGGAATGTCAATTTTGCAATGGTTGGATAAATTTATCAGCAGGAAGTAAAATGTTACTGAAATGATGTGGGTTGTGGGAAAGGTCTGAGAATAGATGAAGAAATTGTACCAATTAGCAGTTCCTATACAAGGACTTCCCATTAAGGTTGTGATTATTTTCTATCAAAAAAGGCCTCAGGGGCTTCCCTGGTGGCGCAGTGGTTGAGAATCTGCCTGCCAATGCAGGGGACACGGGTTCGAGCCCTGGTCTGGGAAGATCCCACATGACGCGGAGCAACTAGCCCGTGATCCACAATTACTGAGCCTGCGCGTCTGGAGCCTGTGCTCCACAACAGGAGAGGCCGCGATAGTGAAGAGGCCCACGCACCGCGATGAAGAGTGGACCCTGCTTGCCACAACTGGAGAAAGCCCTCGCACAGAAACAAAGATCCAACACAGCCAAGAATAAAAATATAAAAATAAATTAAAAAAAAAAAAAAGGATACTTTGATCCTGGTGAAATAGACTCTCACATTGATGTATATTCACAGAGTCACAAATAGATATTTATAAAAAAAAAAAAAAGGCCTCAGATTTTACAGTTGTTTATGCTCAAACATCATTATAAATGCCTGCCTCTTTGACAAATGTGAATGACTTGCAGGTTATCCCTTTTCCACTACCATTCATGAAAATAACCAAGCATATTATGATTTGAAAAAATCTACAGATGAAAAGAATTCAGAAGATATAAAAGAAGAAGGATCTCATTTACAGTAGCAAACAAAAAAGCAAAAGGGAATAAATCTAAGAAATATGCAAGACTTACATAAAGATACCTTTAAAACACTATCAAAAAATACCAGGGACTTCCCCCATTGTGCAGACGTTCAGAATCCGCCTGCCAATGCAGGGGACACGGGTTCAAACCCTGGTCCGGGAAGATCCCACATGCCGTGGAGCAACTAAGCCCCTGCGCCACAACTACTGAGCCTGCGCTCTAGAGCCCGTGAGCCACAACTACTGAGCCTGCGTGCCACAACTACTGAAGCCCGTGTGCCTAGAGCCCGTGTTCTGCAACAAGAGAAGCCACGGCAGTGAGAAGCCTGTGCACTGCAACGAAGAGTAGCCCCTGCTTGCCTCAACTAGAGAAAGCCCAGATGCATCAACAAAGACCCAAAGCAGCCAAAAATAAATTTTAAAATTAATTAATTAATTAATTAAAAAATACTAAAAAGAAAGATGTATTAGGTTCTAGATGAAGAAGACTCAATACCATAAAGATGTAAATTCTTCCTATGTAAATTTAAAATTTAATGTATGATACCAATAAAAATACTAATAATCTTCTTCATCTTTTTTTTTTTTTTTTTTTTTTTTTTTAAAGGATTTTCTTATTTATTTATTTATTTATTTATTTATTTATTTTTGGCTGTGTTGGGTCTTCGGTTCGTGCGAGGGCTTTCTCCAGTTGCGGCAAGCGGGGGCCACTCTTCATCGCGGTGCGGGGACCGCTCTTCATCGCGGTGCGCGGGCCTTTCTCTATCGCGGCCCCTCCCGTCGCGGGGCACAGGCTCCAGACGCGCAGGCTCAGCAATTGTGGCTCACGGGCCCAGCTGCTCCGTGGCATGTGGGATCTTCCCAGACCAGGGCTCGAACCCGTGTCCCCTGCATTAGCAGGCAGATTCTCAACCACTGCGCCACCAGGGAAGCCCCCTTCATCTTTTTTTTAATGGAAAAACTCAATATGAAATAAATATAAAAAATAAAATATCAAAACTCAATATAAAATAAAATTCACATGGCAAAATAAATAAGAATATCCAAAAAATAAAAACTCTAAAAAAGAAATGCAGAGAGGTGAGACTAGCCGTAACAGATAAAAAATCGTACCCTAATATGTCAATAATTTAAACACTACGGTAGCAGTCCAGGACTAGAAAGACTAATCAATGAAATAGAAAAAAAAATACAGAAATAGACCCAAACACATCACACATGATACAGAAGCTGTCTTAGGTTAGTGGAAAAAATATAGAGTAGTCAATAAATGGTATTGATACAAGTGGATGGCTATCTAGAAAAAAGTTGTGTCCTTACCCGATAAACTGATATACAGGATAAATTCCAAGCACATCAAAAATATAAATGTAAAAAGTGAAGTCATAAAAGCATTAGAAGAATACATGAGAAAATTCCTTTATGATCTTGGAAGGTCAGAAGCCATAAAACAAGGTACATATGATGACATTAAAATTTAGTCTTAGCTGAAAACAATGTAAGCTAAGTCAAAACACACTAATTAATTGATAAATATATTTGCAGTGATACTTGAAACATCAAAACTATTGGAAACATTTTATATTTCATCTGTAGGGACTAGTTAATAAATCATGTTGATTCATACACTGCAATACTGCGCTGCTACAAAAAAGAATAAGGGAGCTCTCTATGTACTGATATCGAAAGAACACCAAGATATATTAATAAGTGAAAAAAGCGAAGTACAAAACACTGTTTTAATATGCTGCCTTGCATAGAAAAGGGGGGAAATTCAGGCTATATATTTATATTTGTTTGTATAGGGATGAAAAATGTTGGAAGCATACACAAGAAACCAATAATAGTGCTTATCTGGAGGTTGGGAAAATGGGAGGAGAGGGTCAGAGGGGAGAGTAAATTTTTTCTTTGAATCCCTTTTTATATTATTTAATTTTGTATTACTAATGAACATTTTTAAATAATAAAAAAGATCTAGTAATACTTTTCTTTTTCTATAAAACCCTAATTCATTCTATCAATTCTTGTTTTATTAAGTTGTTACAGGGAATATGTACCAACTGCAGAATTACATCAAGGCATCAGAATTACATCAGTGACATCAATTGAAAAGAAACTGACCCAGTATGTGGTACCACATGTTGCTAATATACAAAAATGCTTAAGCAATGCTCAATTTGAGAAGGGTAAAGTCCTCCTGGGTTTTGGCCTTCTGTGGCTCAGAGCCACTGCCATAGTTGGTCACATTCTTAATAGCTCTCTGAATCCATCCACTGGGCTTTAACGTACAACTCCAGGAATCCAGTGAGCCAGGAACTGAGCAAGTGAATGCATGACTAGGATACAGAGTTAGCAAACACAAGTGATACAGCACCCAAATGTTGACCAGGATCCCCACTCAATTTCTTTCTCTCCTCCCTTGGCTTCTGTGGATCTACCCTGACCTCTTGCCTCTTCAGATCCCTTTGAGTTCCAACATGGTATAGAGCAGGGGTCCCCAACCCCTGGGCCTGCACCTGTCCGCAGCCTGTTAGGAACCGGGCCACACAGCAAGGGGTGAGTGGCGGGGGGAGCTAGTGAAGCTTTATCTGTATTTACAGCTGCTTCCCATCACTCGCATTACCACCTGAGCTCCACCTCCTGTCAGCATTATGGTGAGTTGTATAATTATTTCATTATATATTACAATGTAATAATAATAGAAATAAAGTGCACAATAAATGTAATGCGGTTGAGTCATCCCGAAACCATCCCCCCTCTCCGCCATGGAAAAATTGTCTTCCACAAAACCGGTCCCTGGTGCCAAAAATGTTGGGGACCGCTGGTCTACAGTCAAAGGAGAGAGATAGGAAATCAGACAGAGAGGGAGAAAATTGCCATTTTCATCTGTTACTTACATGAATGGTATTTTCAGTTAACTGGACATTTTGGAGAAGCTGCCTTAGAGTTCCATTTAAAACCATTTTAATATTGTGTTTAGGTATATCTTTCTTTAAAGAGTTAAATTCTGTGAAAGGAAGTATGGATTCGTTCAAATAGGGCAAGCTGTGATGCTGAAGACCATTTATGTGCATAGAGAGGGCAGGTGGCAGAAGGGAGCACGCAAGCTTAGAATAAATGAAATTCCATTTCAATTAAAAAAGGATGCTTGGAAGGATCTCAAGCAAGCTAGAATTACTGTCAGGCCTGTTGATGCTTTAATCTCCCCTTTTCTATTGGGTGAGAAGCATATAAAGGATAAGAGAAACAAGGCAAATAACTTGAGAAACTAGATGAAATATTTTTCTTCATAAATTTTAACTAGAAAGAGGCTGGCTGACGTCGAGAGGAGATTATGGTATAAATGCTCTGAGAAGAAGAAAAGCTACTGTGGTTTTGATAACTGACCACAGCAGATAAAATTTTAATTCCTTAAAGAAGCCCTAGAAAAACTAAAAAAAATCAGATTGCAAGGGACTCACTCAAGCTTTGAAGGGAAACGCAAGGTTCAATCAAACATTGAGCAAGAGAGCTGAAGATTAGTGAGAAAAACATCCAATCTCACCTGGTATTCTTCCTAAGTTTTTCTCTAAATAGTGCATCTTGTTTAAAGAGAGTCTTTCTTCATGTTTCTGCTGTCTTCTTTAATAGAGAATTCTATTTCAGATAAACCTGAGCAGAAAATTCAGCCAAATCCTGTGACTGACTTAATCACTCCTGCAGCAAGCTAGTGATTCAGAGTTTGAAGCTGTAACTTAGAGATCACTATGAACAGGATGACAGTTCATTCAAACAGTAGGCAGAGAACGGACTTCCCTGGTGGCGCAGTGGTTAAGAATCCGCCTGCCAATGCAGTAGACACGGGTTCGAGCCCTGGTCTGGGAAGATCCCACATGCCGCGGAGCAACTAAGCCCGTGCGCCACAACTACTGAGCCTGCGCTCTAGAGCCCGTGATCCACAACAAGAGAAGCCACCGCAGTGAGAAGTTCGCACACTGCAACAAAGAGTAGTCCTGGTTCGCCGCAACTAGAGAAAGCCCGTGTGCAGCAGTGAAGACCCAACGCAGCCAAAAATAAATAAATGAATTTATTTAAAAAATAAACAGAACAACAACAACAAACAGTAGGTAGAGGATCAGGAGAAATTTAGAGGCCGCTTAAGTGCCAGCTCGAACATGCAAACACAAAGTAACCTTGGTAAATATCAGACAGTACAAATGCAATTTTGGGGGTCTCTATTGCTTAGAGGACAATGCTGAAATCGGCTGTCTGGGCAGATGTAGTTTTCAAAACGAGAATTACATCTTAGGTCTTAGAACCTAAATAACAAGAAAATCAAACAAAACTCAGGGATGATGGTGGAAGTATACTGAATGCTTACTGAGCAACTTAAAAGCTAGTAATTTTGATCTTTGTATTATTTTAACTCAGCAGTTTTCAAAAGTTTTAAGCAAAAATAGAACTTATTTTTCAAATGTTACCTTTCACAGACTCTGAATACATAAAACAAACAAAAATAGAAATTTAGTCATTTTAACCTGTTTTATAAGTTCACATTTATAACAATTTTTATTTATTTATAAAACCAGAGAATATAATTAGGCTGTTTTGACACACCGATAATTTGAAGCAATGGCTATTATCATGGTAGTTATGACAGTTGCAGTCTTTTATCAGCTTCGACATTCAACATATTTTTGTATTTTGTTTTGTTTGCACAATAGGGAGAAATTCCTAATTCACTAAATAGGAGAAAATGACACTTTTCTAAGGCATTCATTTTGCATTCTCAGGGTACTGGACAACTAAACTGATTCTGAAACACCATAGAGGATGCTAGATATTTTCCTACATTTATTCATTTTGTTATCCAACTAGTGCTCACATAATTAAGTGAGTAAGTGTTTAAATTTCAGAGAAGTTGATAAAAAAGATATCTTTTTGTAGAAAATATTTAAAAAATTTATCCTATAATGTGACATATGGTGTAGTTATTTAAAAAATCTCCTGTATACTTCAATGCTTGTCTCTATTACTTAAAGTTTCAAAACAGTAAAATGGACTTTGTTTTGTATGTTAAGTTCCAGATTTGCCTTCACTAATATTGTCCGCTGCTGGCAGGATGGTACTACTACAACCTGCATAATCTAATGAATCTTATTCATATTGTAAAAACGATTGGCAAACACAAAAGCTGATGCAAAGTGTATAATCTAATGTGACAGACATGCACAGTCCTGAATAACTACTAAAAAAGACATGTAAATTAGGAATTTGGGATTAACATATACACACTCCTATGTATAAAATAGATAACCAACAAGGGCCTACTGTAAAGCACAGGGAACTATACTCAATATTTTGTAATAACCTATAAGTGAAAAGAATGTGAAAAAGAATGTGTATATATATCATATATATATGTATGTATAACTGAATCACTTTGCTGTACACCTGAAACTAACACAACATTGTACATCAACTATATTTCAATAAAAAAGTAATAAAATAAAATGACATTTCCATACTCAAAAAAAGACATGTATGCAAAGTCATATAAATTTTTTAAGATTACTGTTGCATTAATAAGAAGTTTAACTGTATACAAAAGATGTCAAAGCAACTATTATCTTGAAATTTGTACCTCAGTGATTTCACCTGAGAGTATGAGATCAGGCATTAATTCTCTCTAATGTGTTAAAATTTGGTATTCAACACTTTTGAACAGTTGCATCTACTACAGGCTATTACAGTTTAAATGATATCTAAAAATGTATGAACTAATGTTTGAATTAAAGAATTGTGGGACTCCTAAAGCATATTTTGAAATATCTTTTAAGATATCTCAATAGTGGAGTCAGACTTTTGGGACCTAGGGTTGGAACAATTAGTACAAGCCTAAAATCCTGAGCTTTCATGTTGGTGTATAAATCTCATAAATCTCTTAATCACTCCTAGGGCAAGCTTTCATCTAATTTTCCCAAGAGAGAGTTATCAAAGCAATTCTCGGAGCTGAATTAGGGTATGTTGGAGCTCTTTGGAGGATAGGCTTCTTATACTTCTCATAAATCAATATGTATCCCATGCCTGCCTAATATAATAATTGTGTTAAGTTCATTTCTGCAGAATATTGTGCTCTGACATTATGTGTTCATATTGTTATCACAAAAAGGCTGCATTTCTTTTCTAAAAAGTGTAAAGTTAAGCCTCCTTTAAGTTAATAATGGAGAATATTTTCTACGAATGTCTCACAGTAAATTTTTCTGGTTTGGACTTTAGTTAATTTTACCTTTTTTCTATATCAACTAAAGGTCTTTTATATAAGATGTCATGAACTAAAATAACTTTGATGAAGAGACAACACCCTAACTTTTAAAAATTGAAGTATAGTTGATTTACAATATTATATAAATTTCAGGTGTGCGACATAGTAATTCACAATTTTTATGGTTATATTCCATTTGTTGTTACAAGATACCAGCTATGTTCCCTGTGCTGTATACTATATCCTTGCAGCTTATTTACTTGATACATAGTAGTTTGTGCCTCTTAATCCCCTGCTCCTATATTGTCCCTCCCCTACCCTCTCCCTACTAGTAACCACCAGTTTGCTCTCTATATCTGGTGACTCCCTAACTTTTCTCAGTGGGTTGATAATCCAGTTGGAAGCATAAAAAACATTGATGTGTGTATCCTTTATATTACTGACTTGACTTAAAGAGGCAAATTACCAGGGTCTATAGATACAGACAAATTACAACTTATATTTTCTGTGTCAATTAGATAGCATGGAATTAAACCCATTTAAAAATATATCGTCTTCATATCTGTTTGTTTTCCTTCCTGTCCCATTTTAGAAGAGCAGTAAACTGGTAACCATCTCCTTTCCATAAAGAGGCAATGTAAAACTAGTCACTTCCCTCTAAAGCATTCATGCTAATGATTTTAGCCATTTTTGAGCCCTGATTTGTACTCACATTTTTCTCATTATCAAGCAATCTGTGAAAGGTACTATCACAACTCTGACTTCCACTAGCAGGTTGTGAGAGCTGTATTTGCACTCTCCCATATTCTTCCTGTTTTGTCCTTATGCTGTTCTATGAAGGTACTAAGGGAAATAAATCCTTTTATAAAAAATGTATTTTATTGTGGTAAGAACACTTAACATGAGATCTGCCCTCTTAACAAATTTTTAAGTGCACCCTACATTATTGTTGACTGTAGGTACAATGTTCTATTTTTTGGACCTCTATATTTTATTGGCCAAGTGAGGCTCCCAACGTGGCGTGGCACTGTTGGCGAGGTGGTTAGTAGAGTGGGAAGGCAAAAAGAACATCAGGAGGGTAGTTAGTTCAGAGGACCCACTAGCGAAGTGGGGAAGATATAATATTGTATTAGAGTTGAATACAGCTAAAGGACCCTGTGGAAAGCCAGATTCTGCAGTCAAGTTTAGCCTTCTTGCTCAGATATATTTTAGCTGGAAAGAAAAAGCTTATAGAATATCTATTAAATGATTCCATCCCCAGAAATGGGAAAAAGTTGTGTTAGCAGATTCGTGGTATATAGAAACCACATTTTCCACCAAAGGCACAATAAAAAGGCTCTGCTGTAAAGCTAATTCTTGTTTAGTGCTAACCCAGAAAGGCATCAGAAGAGGGTCTATTAATCCACATGGGAAAAATCTTATTTATTCTTGTTTTTGGAATATATTTACACAGGTATATTTGGACGTGTCCTTTATTCTAGAAATTCATATTGCTTACAAAAATAATAAAGCCACCCTAAACTGAGGTTAAATAGCAGTCAAACTATGATTATCTGACTCAAGAGACAAGAAACTTATCTCTGTTTCCCATTTTTTCTTTGCTGACCAGTTCTTCTGGTTTTAATGCAACACCCCAATAATTGAAGCAAAGCAGCAGCTTTGGAAGAGTTGATGTCCTTCTTTCTATTTACTAATACCCATCTTATCTATCATGTAGGAAAAATGAAGGACTTTGCCATATATTCCAGCTTCCAGAAAAAAACCCTATTTACATACATTAGAAAGCTCTTAAATGAGTGAAGCGGGTGACACTGTCAATAAAGGTGTGAAGACCTGATTTAGCATGTTAATCAGATATTCTATTCAAAGGTAAGGTACAGAGGCTATGCCTCATTTATCTCAGCTTTGACAGGTAATTCTATCCATTTTTTTGCCCTCATTTTGCTTCATATAACATATAAAAAATGTTTCAGGTGGATCAAAGACCGAAACTTCTAAAAATTTTTTGTAGCAGTTAGGAGAATATTTTTATGATACTGAAGCAGAAAGGAGTAGATTATAGAAGAAAAGCATGATAAATTTAACTACATGGAAAGAAAAATGTGTATTAAAAAAAACTATAAACTCAGTTAAAAGGACAATGACACATGAGAAGACATTAGCAAGATTTTAAGAGAAAAAGCATCACTAACGAGAACCTGCAGATAATTCCTACAAATCTATAAGAAGACCACCCAAGAGAAACATGAGCAAAGGATATGAGTAGGTAACTCATAAATGAGAAAACTCAATGAACATATTTAAAAGATGCTCAGCCTCACAAGGGATTTGGTGAATGCAAATTAAAACTTAGAGTGATAACATTTCATGCTTTAAAATTTAATAGTAGATTTATACCAGGTGTTAGCAAGCATGTGGTCAAAAAGGAAACTTTGATAAACTTCTGGCAGGAGTGTAAATTGGTACAACCACTTGGGAAAGTAATTTGGTAACAATTAGTAAAGCTGAAGATAAACATACCCACACTCAGGTATATACCCTAACTCTTGCACATATGCCTAAGGAAACACCTAAGAATATTCATTACAGCAGTTCAAACAAGTAGAGGAATGGACACATAAATGATAGATTCTACATGGCAGCTAAAATGAATAAATTTGTCTTATATGTATTGAAATATAATGTCGAGTGAAAAGCAAGTTTCACAATGCTTATTATACCATTTATATAAATATTTATTTAAATATTTTTATTTAAAATACAGTTTATGTAGCAAATATATATAGACATGGACAGGAAAGATAAAAAAACCATCCTCAGGGTAGAGGTTGCCTCTGAAGAGAGAAATAAAGAGGGGCTAGGTCAGGAGAAAGTATTGAAAAAGGGGGTTTCAAACTTATCTGTAATATTTTATTTCTTAAAAAATAATCACTGAAGCAAGCATAAAAAAGTTAACATCTACCAATTCTGGGTCATGGATACCTGAATATATACCATATTATTCTCTGTACTTTTCTCCTTATTTTAATCATTTCATAGCTCTATAATAAATTGGTAGCTATACATCTTAAAGAAAAATAAATAATAGGAGTTCAAAACCAAAAATTTATACTACTTAAAAAATTTTCAATTATCTCCCAAAATAACTATTGGTAAAAATAAAGATATTTTAAAAATTAAATAGCTGACTTTAAAAATCAGTTATTTTTAAAATGTGCATATTTTTAAGCTGAATGTTAATTATACAGTAGGACTGACAGAATGTGGTTAATATGTTCTTTAGACAAAGAATGAATGTCTTTAATGTGTTTACATCAAGAATTAATTATGAATAACTACTTTAAAACCTGTGGCAAGTAGCTGAAGGGAATAGTGAAGATGATTGTAGAAATTAATGATTTCAAGACTGAGTCTTGATAAAAATGAAGAAAATGGACAAATTTCTAAAAAATCTAAGAAGATAAGAAAACACAATCAGTGAAATTAGAAAGGAAAAAGATGTTACTACAGAGATAACAGAGAAGTGAAAATGAAAAGAGAATACTATACACACTGGTATAATGTATTCGAAAACATAATAAAAGGAATAATTTTTCTGAAAAACTACACATATAAAATCCTGACTCAAGAAGAAATAGGAAACCCAAATAAAAGGTAATCCAGGGAGAAATTAAGGAAGTCATCAAAGGCTCTTGCTCTAAATAATATTATGAATGAATTCTATAACATCAAAGCAATAGATAATTCTTGTGCATTATAAACTATTCTGGACCACAGAAAAATATTAGAAGGCTACCTCAAGTCATTTTCCAAAGTTAAATCCTGAAATCTACACGTGTCAAAGACAACATTAAAATGTATTCTATAGATCTGTCTCACTATGGTATAAGGTGTGTTTAAAAAAAAATAACAGTAGAATTCACCAATATGTTAAAATAATTCATCATATGATATCAGGATGTTAACTCATCAGTAGAGCAAATAAGAAAACCATGAAGAAGTCTCAATAAGTTTTAATGGGTATTTTGATGAAATTTAACGCTCATTACCTATTTAGATATCTCTTTAAGACTAACATTCAAGGGACTTCCCTGGCGGCGCAGTGGTTAACAACCCGCCTGCCAATGCAGGGGACACGGGTTTGAGCTCTGGTCCGGGAAGATCCCACATGCCGCGGAGCAACTAAGCTCATGTGCCACAACTACTAAGCCTGTGCTCTAGAGCCCGCGAGCCACAACTACTGAGCCCGCGGGCCACAACTCCTGAAGCCTGTACGCCTAGAGCCCGTGGTCCGCAACAAAGAGAAGCCACTGCAATGAGAAGCCCATGCACCGCAACAAAGAGTAGCCCCCGCTCGCCACAACTAGAGAAAGCCCCCGCTTGGCAATGAAGATCCAATGCAGCCGAAAAAAAAAAAAAAAAAAAGACTAACATTCAAACTAATTATCCTTAATAAGTAAACCAATTTCTAGTTCAGATCAGTATCCAATGTCATACATAAGGATGAAATGGTAGAAGCATTTGTGTTAAACTAGAAATAAAACCAGAATTCCATATCTAGCATTGTTCTTGAAATTCTAGAAAAGGCAAAAAACCAGAAAAAAGTTGTATATGTGGAGTAAAATTGAACAAATGATCATGATGAATTGCTTATGATACATTTTTATCTAAAAAACCCAGTACAATCAATTAAAAGTCTATTAGAATTAATGAGTATAATAGAGACTACATATACATATATCTCTTCAATTATATATATATGTCCAGTCTCTATATAAAATATGTATTATATTTACATATAAAATATGTAAATTTACATATAAACAAACATACACATGCATATATATCTATAAAAATATACTAGTGGCTTTTTAACACATCAATCAGAAAATATAATTTAAAAAGAAAAAATATTACACACACACACACACACACACACACACACACAAATCCATCTATCTATCCCATTAACATTAAGAACAAAAACACCACTTTGGGATTAACCTAAATGGCAATACTAATAAAATATATGAGGAAAATACCCTACTAATTAAAAAAATCAATTTGTATACACTAAGAAAATACACACATTCTAGGTTTCTATACAGGACAAATAAATATTGGAAGATATTCATTATTCCCAAATCAGTGCATACATTAAAACGAGAAAATTGTTTTCACTTGACAAAATGATTCTAAAATTGATCTAAGGGAGTAAACAAATGAGCCTCCAGCACGGAGTCTGGCATATGGTAAACACTCAAGGTCTGTTAAATACAACAGCTTATGAAGAGAAGACTCGACAAGAAGAAGAGAACCATGAAAATGTGGATAAAGCCACGGAAGGGGAAATTCAAGAAAGAGGGAGACATCAACACAACTGAAAGGTCAAGAAAAAGAGAATAAATTTGGCAATTAGGATGTCAATGTTGGGTTTCAAAAGAGAGAACAAATATATGATCTTTTCTTCCCTGCCTAATTGAAACAATTGAGAAATCAGTCAAGAAGCGTGAGGCAAATGGATGCTTAAAGCATTGCCATTATTACTGATAAAACTGGTATTGCAGACTGTGAGTGCCACAGGGCAGGCTAGTGGCTTTCCCAACATGGAGCTCAGTATTAGAGTTACCTTCCTAGTCTCAGATGGACCTGGCTGGAAAAAACTGAGAACACATTTTCTCTGATCAGACTTGCTCCTAAGAAGAAAGAAAAGAAAGAAGAAAGAAAGAGGGTTTCAACAGCAGGAGACCCGAAAGTTCACCAGTAGTCATTTCATACATAGAATACTATTTAGCACTGAAAAGGAAGGAACTACAGCCAGGCTCATGAAACATTAAAGACATAATAGTAGCAAAAGAGGCAACCCAGAGAAGAATCCAAGCAATATGCTTCCATTAATATAAAGCTCAAAACAGACAAGGATATATAATACAGTGTTTAGAGTTAAACACATAGAAAGGAAACATTTTAACCAGGGGATTATCACAAATGTCAGGAGAGCGATTATCTCTGGGGCAAAGAGGGGCTGCCATAACTGTTGAATACAGGGGCCTTCTAAGGAAGGCAATGGTTATATTCAACTTCTTGAGTCATCTTTATATATGTATTTTGTGTATTCTTTTGTATGCATAATATATTTCAAGTTGAAAAAAATGGAAAATGACATGAAAAATAAGAGCTAGAAAACCTTTCTCTCTATACTATCTATATCTTGGGTTTCCTAAACAAAGCCTCACAGTTAATTATTAAACTTTTAGCTGTCTCTTTTGGAAAGATATCAGTTGACTCCTTCTCATCTTTTGCCACGAATGTTTTAACTTAAAAAATAATTATAAATTCATAGGAAGTTGCAAAGATAGCGCTTCAAGGTTCAAGTATCCGTTATCTGATTTCACCCAATGTTTGTCTTACATAATTATAGTACACCATCAAATCAATAACTTGACATTGTGTGCATAGTTCTATGTTATTTTATCACAGGTGTAGATTTGTGTAACCATCATTATAGTAAACACACAAGACAATTCTACCACCATAAAGATTTCCCTTATGCTACACCTTTATAGTCACACCCACCCCCAGCTGCCCATCATCCCTGACCCCTGGTAATCACTAACCTGCTTTCCATCTCTATAAGTGCGTCATTTTGAGAATATTATGTAAAGGGAATCACATAGTATGAGATTGGCTTTATTTACTCAGCATTATGCCCTTGATCCATCCAAGTTGTTGTGTGCATCAAAAGTTCAATCCTTTTTCTTGCTGAGTAGTATTCTAAGGTATGGATGTACCACAGTTTAACCATTCACTTACTGAGGGACGTTTTAATTGTCTCTAGTTTTTAGGTTTTTACAAATCAAGCTGCTATGAACAATCGTGTACAGGTTTTTGGGTGGACATAAGTTTTCATTTATCTGGGATAAATGCCCAAGAGTGCAATTGCTAGATCATACGGTAAATATATGGTTAGATTTTTAAGAAACTGCCAAACAATTTTCCAGAGAGGCAGTATCATTTACATTTCCACCAGCAATGTAAGGGAGATTTACTTTCTGTGCCTCTGCACCTGTATTTGGTATTGTCACTATTTTTCATATTTTAACTGCTCTCATAGGTGTGTAGTAAGATCTCAGTGTGATCTTAATTTGCATTTCTCTAATGTCTAGTTGTATTAATTTCCTATTGTTGCTGTAAGAACTTATCACAAACTTAGTGCCTTGAAACAACACAAATTTATTTTCTTACAACTAAGGAGATCAGAAGTCTAAAATGGGTCTGCAGGGCTGTATTCCTTCTAGGGGAGAATCTGTTTCCTTGCTTTTTCCAACTTCTAGAGATGATCTTTGGCTCCTGGCCCTTTCCTCTGTCTTCAAATGCAGCGTCATATCACCTGCTCTTATCTCTGATCCGGCCTCCCTCTTATAAGGACCCTTGTGATTATATCAGGCTCAGCAGCATAATCCAGGACAATTTCATCTCAAGACTCTTAAAAACTTAATCACATCCTCAAAGTTCCTTTGGAATGTAAGATAACATATTCACAGTTTCTGGGGATTAGAACTATGGATTTTGAGGGGGCATTATTAGGTCTATCACAGTTAATGATGTCGAGCATCTTTTCGTGTTGGTCATCCATGTATCATTTTCAGTGATGTCGTTTACATAGGACTGTTTGGATTTTGTTATGTTCTGTCTTACGGTTAGGAGAGTTCTTTGTATATTTTAGATATAAGGTCTTTGTCAGATATATTTCTTTGAGTTTGCAGCTTGTCTTTTCATCATCTTAACAGGGTCTTTCACAAAGAAAAAATTTTAAATTTAGTTTTGATGAAGCCCAGTTTATTGATCGTTTTTCTTTGTGAATCGTGCTTTTGGTGTCAAGTCTAAGAAGTCTTTGCCTACCCCTAGATCATGAAGATTTTCTCCTATATTTAAAAAACATTCATAGTTTTACATTTCACACTGGAGCCCATGATTAGTTTTGAGTTAATTTCTGATAAGGTGTAAGGTTTAGATCATAGTTCATTTGCTAACACTGTTTCTTTGCTTAGACTCTATTATTTCATCTGTTTCAAGTGTGTTAGGAATTGCTCAGAAACAGTTTTATGATGGGTGCTTTAAAGTCCTTGTCTGATAGTTCTAACATCTGTGTCATTTTGGTCTTGGCAGATGTTGATTTTCTTTCCTCGTATAAGTTGAGATTTACTTGGTCCTTTGCATGATGAGTTATTTTCAATTGAAGTTATTGTGCCATTCCTCAGGTCTGAGGACTCTAGCCCATCTGCCTCTTCTCTCTACCTTTCAGACTCTTTTTATGTCTGTTTTATATATAATACCCAGGGGGTTTAGATGTGCCTAGTAAGAGGAATAGGGAAAACTGTCTACTCTGTCTTTCCAGACATGGAAATGTCCATGAATGACTTTTAATGGCATTTTGGTTATTGAGCACAATTATGCCACAATATTTGAATTAAATTTTTCTTTTTATTAGGTCGTATTGCCAGTGTTTTTGTGCATATACTTGATTGAAGGCCAATAGTTGTAGCACGTGACCACATCAGTGGAATGGGATTTATAATTTTGACATTTAACTCCAAAATCATGGGGTATATATCTGGATTGAAGGAGTTTCATATATTAATTAGATTTTTAAAATACAAAACTTCTAATATCTTCTCTGGATAGTCCTAAGAGGTTTAAAAGCCAAATGACTTGGCAAAACTTAAGTATTCTTGTACTTTGTATGAATCTCACCTATATAATTTTAAATCTCTAACCAGAGTTGTCATATTTCTTGCATAGACTGTGCACTGCACAACTTGAGGGTGTGAAATACTATTCACGATGTTTTCTATTGTAAGTAGGATAAAGGGGACAAAAAATTATCATAGTACCCAGCTTCTTGTTCACTGTCACCTTCCATCATCATCATTAATCTGATGTTACTCGGTTTACTAGAGCAGAGTGACGTATTCAGAGTTAATCCAACAATCCTCAGGTCCAAAGTTAATTGGATTCTAAATCTCCTATGCGCTCTCTTCCTTCCATACATAAATACATTGCTTAAAAATACCACTGGGAGCCCAAGACGTTTTAAGGGCTACAGTGATATAGACAAATGAAAGAGGAGGGAGGGGATTTACAGCTGACAGCAAGGTGATATTTCCATTAGGTATTCCTTCCACTTCAAGTTCTAGATTTGAGGCACACGTATATTTGGCCTTGGTCCAGAGCAAGTAGCTCCCAGCTTCACTTCTAGACTCTCCATATATCCCCATGGCTTGGAATTCCTGGAGGGAAGTGATAGTTTGTACCCCTACCCTGCCTGAGGGGGGTGTGGGGCAGCCAGAAGAGGAGACACTGAGGAAGAACGGACGCTGTGAGAGCCACACTGCAAGGGCGGGCTGAATGCTTTCCTCTTCTCACCTGGTCAAGTGGGAGATAAGCATGGATATAATCCTTTCATTTTCATCTCGATTCTTTGGGCAACAACATAAGGAGCAAAGCATGGGGATAGTATCTTTATTTTAAAGCAGGAAGCATAAGCAGCTATGAAGAGGACTTTATATTTTTACCCTAAAATATCAACGTACCCAGAAAGGGGAAAATGTATGAATAAATATGGTATCTTAATTTTTAAATTACTATTATTGACAACCCAAGAACAACACGTAAAAGTCAACTAAATGAAAGTGTCCACACATTTCTAAATAATTGACTTTATAATGTAAAATTTCAATTACTGGCAGGGGGCGGTTAACTCTAAACATTCTTTTTTTTTTAAATTAAGTAATTAATTTATTTATTTATTTTTGGCTGCATAGGGTCTTTGTTGCTGCGCGCTGGCTTTTCTATAGTTGCCGCGAGTGGGGGCCACTCTGCCGCGGTGCGCGGGCTTCTCATTGCGGTGGCTTCTCTTGCTGTGGAGCACGGGCTCTAGGCACACAGATTTCCGTAGTTTTGGTTCACGGGCTCTAGAGCGCAGGCTCAGTAGTTGTGGCGCATGGGCTTAGTTGCTCTGCAGCATGTGGGATCTTCCCGGACCAGGTCTCAAACCCGTGTCCCCTGCATTGGCAGGCGGATTCTCAACCACTGTGCCACCAGGGAAGTCCTCTAAACATTCTTGAAAGAATCAAGCATTTCTTGGCAGTTAAAAAACATTCATTTATGTAAAATATAACAAATGGATTACAAATTAATTTGAATTACTCACTAAAACTTGGAAATCCCCCCAAATTTACAGACAACATCTATTTGTTAGATAATAAATTATAAAAAAATGTAAAGAGAATTTTTATTAAGAAGTTTTCATAAATCATATCTTTCTGGCGTTAGTTTGAAGTAATAAAACTTTACGTTAGCTCAAACTCAACTTCTGATAATGGGAAGTCAGCTTCTCTGGGTCTATGGATTGTACCATGTATCCTCGCCTGCTTTAGCCATCTAATAAAGTTATTGTGGGTGTAAAATAAGGTAGGAATTTGGAAAGTGTTTTGAAAAAAAAAATACGTTGTTAACATGGTTGATAGTTTATGCTATTGATTTAGAATATTCTTCAGATTAGACCAAAAACTTTAATCCGAACTATAAAGCACTGCAATCACCTGGACCCCTTTGCCCACTCTGCTAACATCAACCCCGTGAGTCTCTCTCTGACTTGGCTCCATTTCATTGAAAGAGGGGCTGCGTGGTACTGAGCACGTGAGGACCACTTAAATGCTAACTCTTTTGTCCTCAAGGGAGGAAAAAGTTGTATGGAGAGGGTATGAACAATTCCAAGAATTGGTCTCAGAGATATCCTTCACTGAGAATGATTTCAAAATACTTAAAAGAGTGCTTATGGCTCTGCAATGACAAGAAGTCTGATGACACGGGCCTTTCTGCTTACATTTAACTGCTTGATACTGTAGCTATGGCCAGAGGGGGAGTTTATCTTCTTTTTAGGTAGAATTCTCTTTAATTATTGGGTAGCAGGGATTCTTTAAGCGTCCTTCAGCCTAAAGGCACAGAAAGCAAGGTCAACGCTGTGAGCAGTGAAGTGGATGAAATTAAACTGCATCAAATGAAGAAAAACACATGGCTCCTTTAATATTCGTAATTTCTAAACTCTCCCTTTTAAAGCATAAAATTTGCTAATTTTCTTGGTTGGAGTTGTAAAGACCATTCAAAGTCTTTCCCTTCTGAATTGGTTTGGTAAGGCTGCCACAACGAATACCATGAGCTGGGTGCCTTAAACAACAGAAATTAATTTTGTCTCAATTCTGGAGACTAGAAGTCCAAAATCAAGATGCTGATTGGTTGGTTTCTTCTGAACCTCTCTTCTTGGCTTGCAGATGGTCGTCTTCTCCCTGTGTCTTTACATGGTCCTTCCTCTGTGTGTGTCTCTGTCCTAACTCCTCTTCTTTAAGGACACTGATCATATTGGATTAGGGCCCACCTCAAGGATCTCATTTAACTTAATGACTTCTTTAAAGACCCTATCTCCAAATGCAGTCAACTATCTGAATACTAGGAATTTGGACTTCAACATTTAAATTTTGGGTGAACACAATTCAGTCCATTACACCTTCCAAAGCTGTTTCTGATACTTTAATTAGTCCATTGGAATGAACCATTTATTATTTTAAACAAGCTGTTATGTATTAGATAAATTAAGAAAAAGGAAAACAAACATTTTAATTTTACCTTCACTTATTTCATCTTGATTGCTATTTCTTTCTTTAACCAGATGTAAGTTACTGATATGTCAGTTTTCTCTTCTCTCAAGAACTTTTTTTAACATTTCTTGCAAGGCAGGAAATGTCCCTACTGGCTACAAATGCCCCCAATTTTTGTTTGTCCAAGAAAGTTTTTATTTCTCTTTCATGTTTGAAGGATAATTTCACAGGATACAGAATTCTAGGTTGGTGGGTTTTCTTCTCTCAACACTTTAAATATTTCACTCCACTCTCTTCCTACTTGTGTGATATCTGAGAAGTCAATATAATTCTCATTTTGCAACTCTATAGGGAAAATGTCTTTTTCCTTTGACTTCTTTCAAGATTTTTCCTTTATCTTTGATTTTATACCATTTGAATATGATATGTGTAGGTGTAGTTTTTTTGTTTGTGCTTTTGTTTTGCATTTATCTTGTTTGGTGTTCTATGAGCTTCCTGGATCTGTGGTTTGGTGTCTGACATTAATTTGGGAAATTCTCAGTCATTATTGCCTCAAATATTTCTTCTGTTCCTTTCTCTCTTTCTCCCTTCCTCTCTCCCTTCCTTTCTCCCTTCCTTTTTTCCTTCCTTTCTCCCTTCTTTCCTTCCTTCCCTCTCTCTTTCTTTCCTTCCTTCTTTCTTTATCTCTCTCTTTCCCTTCCTCCCTCCCTCCCTTTCTTCCTTCCTTTCTTTTCTTTCTTTCTTTTCTTCCTTTCTTTCTTTCTCTTTCTTTGTGTATTCCCACTACAACTATGTTACACATTTTATATATATCTCACAGTTCTTAGATACTCTGTTCCATTTCTTTCAATCTTTTTGCTCTTCGCTTTTCAATTTTGTAAGTTTTTATTGACATATATTCAAGTTTAGAGATTCTTTCCTTAGCTGTGTCCGTCAAACAAGCATTTCTTTTTTATTGTTCCTTAGAATTTCCATCTCTCTGCTTACATCACCCATCTGTTCTTGCATGCTGTCTACTTTTTCCATTAGAGCTCTTAGCATATTAACCATAGTTATTTTAAAATCACAGTCTGTTAATTCCAACATTACTGCAACATCTAAGTCTGGTTCTGATGCTGGCTCTGTCTCTTCAAAGTGTATTTTTTGCCTTTAGTATGTTTTATAATTTTTTTGTTGCTGTTGAAAGCCTGACATAATGCACTGAGTATAATGAATTGAGTAAATAGGTCTTTAGTAATATTGTGGGGAGGTATGGGGGAGGGGAAGCATTCTATAGTCCCATGATTAGGTCTTAAACATTTAGTGAGCTTGTGCTCCTAAGCTGTGAACTTTACAAGTACTGCCTGTTTTTTTTTGCCCCCTTTAGGTGGGACAGGATAGCTAGAGGGGCCTAGAGTTGGGTATTTTCCTTCCATCAGGTTAGTTAGGCTCTGATAAAGACTTGGTAGGCTATGCCATGGTCAAATAGCTTCTCTTGAGGTCAAGCCTAATTAAGAAAAACAGAATGCTCTGACATATTTCAAAATGTCTACTCTCTCCCTCCGTCTTACAGGTCTTCACTGTGCGAACCTAGTAGAGCTCCTGGAGGTAAAACTCACAAAAATGTGCCTCCCTCTCGGCCAAGACTGGACCCCCCCTAGAGTTTTTAGCTCTCAGAGTTGGCCACATTGAGCCTCCAGTAATTCATCCATTCCAGTTCAGGTTTTCCTGTCCCAGCACTGGTTCCCATGGAGGTTCTGCTTATGGAGTTTTCTGACCAAAAATTTCAGTACATTATGTCTTTCTGTATCCACCTGTCTGCTTTTACAATTTTGGCAGCAGTGTTTTCCCCTGCAATCTCAGTTCTCTGATAGATCTAAGAAGAATTGATGACTTTCAGTTTGTTCAGTTTTTTACTAGCTGTTAGAAAGGAGTGACAACTTCCAAACTCCTTAGATGCCAAACCAGAAACCAAAAGTCACCAGGGAAAATTTTAGCCTCTGACACCAACAGTGACAGCTACAGTGAAAAAAACTTAATTCATAGTCAGGTTAACATAAAGCCACATGCTAAAGGCCCAGTTACTTCAATTCCTTTCACCCAATATATCATGTCTGACTTTCAATAAAAAAGGCATACTAAATGATATAATGTGAAATCTTTGGAGATCATATTTTCTCTCCACTTTTACAGTTTTGTTTTTGTTGTTTGCTGTCATTGTCTGTCAATGGAAATAATCAATAAGCAATCTATAATAGGAATAGAAAGAGTTTTACTCAAGCCAAATTGAGGACTCTGTCCCAGAAGACACAGATTCAAGAAGCACTTGAATTGTGTTCTGCCAAACTACAAAGTGGGGGAGGCTTATATAGGCAAAACCCACAAAGTTACGCAAGTTGTTTGTCAAGAATTAGGATTGGAGCTGGCAAGAGGTAGGGATCCTTGTTAGGCAAGGATTGGTTGAGGTCTGAAATGGTTGCATAGTTACAAGGGGAGACCTTGAAACCATAAAGTTGCAGCTGGCAGCTACTAGCACATAGTATTTTGAGAACAGCTGGTGGTGTCCTTGAGTTTGATACAGTTCCAAGAATTCAAATTCTCAGGAGGAACGTGTCTGAAACCACATCCACAATGGCCACCTGGCTCCAATTGGATGCCTGAACCACAGTTACTCCATTTTGATTTTTAAATGCTTTATTTTCTTTAATGGTTAAAGCAGATGTACAAGGCATGTTCGACGGGCCATAAGACAGGCTGTTCTAGTTAGCATAAAGTTCAAGACAAATCAAATATAAGGCAGAATGACTTCTCCATACTTCAATGTGTGAAATTTTCTTCCATCACGTTGTTACTACTGTTTGCTTATGTTGCGACTTTCCTGGTCAAATTACGGAAAGTCTGTATTTTTTGTCATGTGAAGTTACCAAAGACTGTGCTTGGTTAGCTTGGTAGTAAGGTAATGGTTATTGAGAGATTTCCTTGAACCAGTAAGTCTTCCTGCCTTTGCCACAGTGCTCTTTGTGTGTGCTTGGGCACACCTTCAATGCACAGACTGGTGGTTTAAAACTGCCCTAACCTTCACTTCCTGTTGCATAGAGACTTATGATCAGCCAAAGGTGAGAGAAAAGGGCCTTCCCAGGATTCTCCTGAGCATTCACACTGCCCTGCACATGCCTTTTTTCTAGGTTTCCCAGAATGTGTCTGGGATTTTCAAAGCCCCCTATGGACATCTAATTCCCCAGCTCTTCCCTTCAAGTGTTTTTGTCAGGCTCTTGTTAGCCTCAACTGATATCACCACCTCAGGAAAGAGTAATGTTAAACAACTGCTGCTTATTTATTTATTTACCAATGTCTTAGTGATGGTGCTGTTTCCACAGTGAGCTCTGAATTAGGGTAAACAAAGACAAGCCCTGAAAATGGATCTTCTCCAAGGAGTTGTCAAGTAAGTCAAAGAGTGACAATTATTATGCTTTTCTGGGGACTCTAACCTGTCCTGCCTCCTATAGTGGCTGTAGGCTGCTGATTTTCATAGATATCATGGTTGTGAGGCTGTTGTTTATCACGGCTACAGTAGAGCTGGGGAGATGGGGATGGGAATAGGGAGAGACGAAAGCCACGAAGCTCGCAGTCTTACTGAGATTCAGCTGTTTTTCTTGCATAAATGTGTAAATAGCCAAAGAACGATTGCAAGCATTTGGTCAATATCCAGAATTCTGAAAATGTTGATTTTCATGATTGTTGCCAGTGTTCTCATTGCTTTATAAAGGAGCGGATTTTTGGAGGTCCTTATTCTGCCATTCCAGAAGTGTTTCTCTTGTATTTTGTTAACAGCATATGTTTTTTTTTTTAATTAATTAATTAATTAATTAATTTATTTATGGCTGTGTTGGGTCTTCGTTTCTGTGCGAGGGCTTTCTCTAGTTGTGGCAAGTGGGGGCCACTCTTCATCGCGGTGCGTGGGCCTCTCACTATCGCGGCCTCTCTTGTTGCGGAGCACAGGCTCCAGACACGCAGGCTCAGTAGTTGTGGCTCACGGGCCCAGCTGCTCCGCGGCATGTGGAATCTTCCAGGACCAGGGCTCGAACCCGTGTCCCCTGCATTGGCAGGCGGATTCTTAACCACTGCGCCACCAGGAAAGCCCAACAGCATATGTTTTGATGTGATTGATTCACTATCATTTGAAACTCTCCCAGTTATGGTGAGAACTACCTGATATACAAGCACTGCTGGGAATGTTTTGCTATCATTACCTGATGCTCAGTTTCTCTTCATGTCTCTTCTTGAAGGTAGCTACAAATGGAGGATAAATGAAAGAAGCTTTGCGAGGATATAAGAGAATGAATGCTAACTCAGTTAAGCAGAAACTCCCAAGGATAAAACTGATCAGCTCCGTGGATCCAAAAAATTAAAAAGATTCAGTTGTTCTCACTTTCGGGTAGATATAGTTTTCCTTCAAAGAGCATTTGAAGTAAAATACTATGTTACTTTAGGAAAGCTGTCAAGAGAGTAAATTCTAAGAATTCTCATCACAAGAGAAAATTTTTTTTTCTTTTTTCTTTCTTTTCTTTTTATTGTACCTACATGAGAAGATGGATATTAGCTGAACCTCTTGTGGTAATCATTTCATAATATATGTAAATCAAACCATCATGCTGGATGCCTTAAACTTAAAAAGTGTTGTTTGTCAGTTATTTTTCAATAAAACTGGAAAAAAAGTAAAATGAATTACAATGGTCTGCATTTAGTTGTCCTATAGAATTAGACACTTAATTGTATCACCTCCTTTTGCTCCTAGCTTATAAATAGGAAGTGCCTTATATAATAAAACCTTGATTCCTAGTCTGATATAAAGCATCCACTATCTCCGGCTTCCCTGGTGGTGCAGTGGTTAAGAATCCACCTGCCAATGCAGGGGACATGGGTTCGAGCCCTGGTCTGGGAAGATCCCACATGTCGCAGAGCAACTAGAGCCCGTGCTCTGCAACAAGAGAAGCCACCGCAATGAGAAGCCCGTGCACCGCAACGAAGAGGAGCCCCCATGCACTGAAACTAGAGAAAGGCTGCACGCAGCAACAAAGACCCAACTCAGTCAAAAATAAATTAAAAAAAAAAAAAAGCATCCACTATCTTGAAACTTTACAGCAAAACTGGCTATATTAAATCACAGTAAATACTACCCAGTAATCTTCTTTCTATTGAAACATTGCTAAATTATTACTACCCCAGTTAATATAAGTAATTCCCTTAAGTACTGTCGGGGCTTTAAAAAATATTTGTTTAGTTGAATTATACAAGTTAGCCTCAGACCTAAAGAAAATCTTAGTGTCACACTATTTCAATATTTAAATATAGAACTATTGAATGTTTTAAAACGAGGAAAAGGCAAAAGCAATCACTTTGCCCTCACCCTGACACACATGATCTTGCAATGATTGCTATTTTTTGAAAAAAGGTCTTTAGTTGGAAAACCAAGGTAACATGAGATGACCGCCTGATTATATACGCAAAATCAGAGTCAGAAAGGAGGCTATGAGAAGGGAGATGGTTATTTAGGTCATCCAGTCTTAGAGTATGCTCTGTCCTCCATCCCACCTTCTGAAATAACTTGGGCTGACTCATAAAGGTGGTGGCCATGGAATTATAAGCTTGAAGGTCAGTGCCTAACTAAATTTGCTAAAGAAAGGACAGAATGCTATTTTGACATGAACATATTTTTTATCATATTTCTAAAACTGTGATGTTTCAACTGTGTTGACTGAAAAACTATTATGCTGATATTTTCAGTTCTAAAAAAATTTTAAATATGTAAATTTTTTAGGAATAAGGTTTTCTTGCAGAATAATATACAAGATGCATATTTCCAGTATAAATCAAAATTTTATGTTGTCAAAAGTTCAGCAATAACAGAAGTAATTAGTAAAAGTTTATTGTGCACACACCAAAAAGACATTTTGCAACCAGGGAGCACTCAAACCAAGATGTGGAATGAGGCTCAAGTGTATATTGTTTAAAAGGATCTTATGTAGTGAGAAAGCCATAACTGTTTATTCTTTACAGCTATTGGTTACATTACTAGAATTTTCAGTGGTTACCTCTTACCAACCTTGGCAAACAGTTCAAATTTTGCTTATGATTTCCAGAGGTATAAGCAAAATATGACCCAGATCAAGACAGTCTTGCAAAATAAGCTAACTTAAGCTTTAGTTGTATGACTAAACTAGTTTTGTCTTCCCAGCAAATTTTCAAGGCTTGTCTCCAATTGTTCTTGATTTTAACAATGTCTTAGAAATTCTTTCAAGTTATTTTCACATATCTTTTAAAAATTAAATGTTCATTTGTAGACTAGTATACTCTACCAATGAGTTCTGCAATTCACAGTACATATGCTAAAATATAATCTACCAAAGTAAGGCATTAATTTCCCATATCTTTTTCATGTGATATGTTGATGATCTTCCACCGGAGAGGACATGAGATCACAACATGTGAAGAAGAACAAAAAGAGGTCTTCTAGAGAAAGATATGTAGAAATCTCATGTTGCTAACCAACTAATTATTTGAAAGGGTACCAAAGGGTATTTGGTTATTTGGTACCCTTTCAAATAATTAGGTGGTTAGAAATATTTATCATATGAAAGATATACTTTCTTATCATATATGCTATTTTTCTATCTAATTTATATTAATAAAACAATGTTAAAAAACACTGCATATAGTTTCACAAATATTATCTGATTTACTCTATGAAATGTCAACATTACATCTTTTCTACCTAAAACCAACTTAAAGTTGTTCTTTAGAACATAAATCTCATGTTTTCTCTTGAAATAACATTTTCCATCTTCTAAACTTAAAATTCATTTTGTAAATTTTAAGAGTGATTATAGATTGTTATGGATCTTACAGCTATGTGTTTGTTTGTCCTAGCATAGTTGAATTATACTCTATGTTTTAGAAAAAGTTAATAAGAGCTGATGAAAGTTAAAAGTAGTAGGTGAAATTCTTAAGAGAGCAGATCTTCAGGATTCTGATTGGTGTCACTTGAGTAAAGGGTTTCCAGTCAAATTCGATTGGGACATGCTAGGCTAAATGTTAAAATGCCCCTTTACCACATGATTACTCAGACCCTGCAATGTGTACATTGTTAATTACCAAGAAGATACATACAGGAGTAAGCAGGGTTTCTGAAACAGCTTTGACTACAGAATTTTAAATTTTTGGTGATGCACCTCACAGAGGATCCATAAGAAATACTTTTGGAAAATGTTGATGTCACCAACCTTATTATAGAATACATTTGAGGCTTCATTGAAATATTGGGCAAGTGAAGTGATATTACAAGAGTTTCAACTCTACATTAATACAGTCATTATCTTTGTAGATTACCTTGGAATAAAGGTTATTTAATCTATTTTGCAAAATATAACATTCTCAGTTAATAAATGAAAGATACTAATTTCAAATTTTAAATTCTAAATAAAATCTCCAGTAACACAGATCAATGGAGCAGAATAGAGAGTCTAGAAATAGGCCCATGCAGATACACCTAATTGATTTTTGACAGATTTGCAAAGGTATTTCAATGGGTTTCACCAAAATAAAAACTTCTGCTCTGGGAAAAATCCTGCTAAGAAAGTGCAAAGACAAGTCACAAACTGGGACAAAATATTTGCTATCATATATCTAATAAAATATTTGAACCTAGACTATATAAAGAGCTTTCAAAACTCAACAATATGAAAACAAACAACCCAATTATGAAAATAAGCAAAAGATTTGAATAGACACTTCATTATTGAAGATATAAGGATAGTAAATAAGCACGTGAAAAGACTCTTAACACTATTAGTGAGTAGGGAAATGCAAATTGAAAGCACAATGAAATACTGTAAACATCTATTAGAATGGTTAAAATAATAAACAAAAGGACAGCACCAAATACAACAATAAAATTGATAAAACCTAACACTTGCCAGGATGCAGTGCAATTAGAACTCTCATACAATGCTAGGAATGTAAAATAGTATAAGCACTTTGCAAAATAGGTTGAGAGTTTCTTACACAGTTTAACATTCACTTACCATATAACCCACCAATTCTACTCCTAGATATTAACCCAAGAGAATTAAAACATGTTCACACAAAAATTTGTTTATGAATGCTTATAGCAGCTTATTCATAATCATCAAAAATTGGAAAGAACCCAAATGTCCTTCTTTGGGTGAATGGGTAATCTGTGGTGCATCTGTACAATAGAATAAAAGGAATAAAAACTAACAATATTGGTACACGCAACAACTTGGATGCATCTCAAATACATTATGCTACCTGAAAAGAGCCAGACACAAAGGCTACATGATTCGATTATATGATATTCTGAAAAAGGTGAAACTATAAGGATGGAGTGGATACCAGGGTTTAAGACCAGGAGTCTAAATTGTGGCTGTTGTTATAAGACTTGAGGCATTTGTCAAAATTCATATAACCATTCTTTAAAAGGAGTGAATGTTACTGTATGTAAATTTAACAATAATTTTAAAACCTCACCAACAATAAAAGGATAGAGTGGGAGGAGGGAATTTAACAACCTGTATGGAAAACTACTTGGCACAAAGGACAAAGGGTCAAATCTTCCATCTTTAAGTAGGGTGCCCATATAAGTTGTCACCCCAAATGGACACTTATGAATGAAGGGGAGATCTATGATTATTTAGAATGGGACACCAAACTAGGAATATTCTAGACACAGTGGGATGTATGGTCACATTAATATAAGGGAAATTAGAAAAACATACAAAAGAAACCATTCACAGCAATATAAATCAATGTTACTTATGCGGCAACATTCAAGAATGGTTGTGATAATGTACACTGATTTGGAAAGCCACATGCAGGAAAGATTTTGGAGTCTGGAGTCATGTAGAGCGCGATTTGAATTATGGAAACTTCTTCAATGTTTTAACGTAACAAACATGTTGAAAGTGTATCATCTGTGCTCATTTCCCTACATTGATTAATATAACCCTTACAAACAGATTGGGTTTGGGCAACATCAAGGAAGAGGTAGATACAGCTGGGGAAACCCTGCATCTAAAGCCAGTTTTGAAAGAAAAAGCCCCAGGAAAGAGTGTAGAGCAGCAACAATTGGCAAAGAAAGTAGATGGCCAACAGCTTGGATTGGCATCAAGTCAGTGGTGCAAAGGGCAAGCCCAGGACAAGAAAGTGAGCCAGTTACTTACTGATGGGAGACCTCTTGTTTTTCTGAAGCTATAAAATGAGACATGTTGAGGTAAAGAATTAGTCAAAGGGACATCTAATATGAAATAGGAGTGAAATCAGAAAGAGGAGAAATTTCAGTGGATTCAGTCATAAATATTTATTGAGGAACTGCTGTGTGTAAGGCACCATTCTAGGTACTGAGGACACAGCAGTGAACAAAACAAAGTCCCGAGCCTCATGTGGCTTACTTCCAGGAGAGAAAAGAAAAAAAAAAATTTGTGTGTGTATGTGTGGGGTCAGTTAAAAACATGATAAAAGCTAAAAATAAAGCAGGAAAGTGGGATAAGAAGGAACATTGGGTGTGGCTTAAATTTAGAGAAACCAGGAAAGGCTTCGCCAAGGAGATGACCAGGGTAAGGACCTCAGAAAGTGAGGGAGTGAGCTGTCTGTCTGGAGGAAGAGGCTTCCTGACAGAGAGCACTGCAATTACAAAGTCCCTGAAATGGGAGTGTGCCTGCTAAGTTCCATGACCAGCAATGAGGCCCACGTGGCTGGAGCACTTCATGAAGGAAGAGCAATGTGGTCAAAAAGGTGACATGGGCACCAATCATGGTGTTCAGATCATGGGACACCTTTAGAGGGTTTAGAGCAGAGGAGTGACGTGATCTGACATACATTTTAAAGGACCACTGTGGCTGCCTTGTTGAACATATTCTGCAGCTGGAAAGGAGAGAAGCAAGATGAATTAGGAGGCTCATGCACTAATCCAGCTGAGGGATACAGCTGGCTTAGGTGAGGGTGGGAGAAGCAAAGGGGATGTGAAGTGGTAGGACTGGATATATTTTGAAGTCATAATTAATAGGATTTGCTACAAACTAGCTCTGGGATGCAAGAAAAAGAAGTATAGCACCATTGTTTTTAGTCTAAGCAAACCGAAGGAATTTCCATTAACTGAAAAGCGATAGACTACAGAGGAGTAGGCGTGGGGAAGAAAGTCAGGAGTCCAGTTTTGGACTCTTGCGCATCCACGTGGAAATGTCAAGAGGTAGCTGGATATATAGGCGGAGGACTGGAGATAGAAATGTGACAGTCAGAATGTAGATGGCAGCTAACGTCATGAAAAGGGATGCAATCACATAGAGAGAGGGTCTAGACGGAAAAGAGAAGAGACCCAAGGTTTGGGTCATGAAAGACTTCTCCTCTAGAGATCTGGGTGGTATGGAGGGACAGGTGAGCCCCTGAGAAAGCGGCAAGCAGAGTGAGAGCCACGGGAACCTGACACATTGCTCAGGCCTCTGTGTATTGTCAAGGAACTGGGTCTGTGTGTCCTCTACCTGGAAAGCATATGCCCACTCCAAGAATATCGGGGAAGAGTAGCTGCTAAATAATAAAACGGCACCTTTACCAGGTGCTTACATGTGCCAGGAATTATACTAAACAAACATAAGAAGTTGCAACTATTTTTATCTTCATTTTCTTCATGAGAAACGCGTAGATTGAAGGGATTCAATAACGTGCTTGGGGTCACACCACTAGCACGTGATGAAACCTGGATTCCAATTCAGGCAGTCTGCTTTCTGAGCCAGAGGAAGCTGACAATTAGTTGATAGCAAAGTGAACACACCCTGATGAGGATCACGGCTTCAGTGTCAGGATGACTTGGGTTCTACTATCTGGTCATTAATTCTTTTGACTTTGAGCCCACGGTCAACTTTTTGGAATTTTCATCTCCCCATCAATAAAATAGGTCACCTCTATCCTGCATGGCTATGAAGCACCTAACAAATGGAATCTCTTATTATTCCTTGGCATTCTCCCACCCTTACCACCACAACCCAACCCAAACTATTATCAAGTTCATTGATTCAGTCTTCTGCCCATGGCTTGGTGGTATCTCTTTCTTTCTATTCCCACACTAGTTCAGACCACCATCATCTCTTATCTGGATTTCTTTTTGCATAACTGATCTCTCTTTCCCTCTCTCCCTCCTTCTCTCTCTCTCTCTTTCTCTCTCTCTCTCTCTCTCACACACACACACACACACACACATGCACCCACACACAGCAGCCACAGTGACCTTTCCAAAATGCAAATCAGATTGGGTCACCCACACTAGTTAGAGCGTGGTTCTCTGTCACTCTCAGGATAGACCAGTCTGGAGGTGACTTTAAGCCTTTCCTAGCCCAGGTTATGTTAGACTCTATACTTCTCATAGATAGCACGTTGGGAGATGGATTGAGACTGTCAGTTCGCAAGCCTGGGCCCCTCCACATGTCCTCTAGACTAATATAAATCTCTACAAAGGCAGGAACATGATCTGGATAAGACTCCAGTAAATCCCCAGGGTCTAACAGGGCATGGCATGGAGCAAATATTTCCTTAAGAATGACACATAGTAAGTATTGCTGGTTCAATGACACAAAGTATTGCTGGTTCAATGACACAAAGTATTGCTGAATGAATAAAAAAATGAATGAGAAAGAGTGTGCCAAGGCATAAACGGTTCACTTAAACTTAATCTGCAAAAGGCAGAAGTCTCAGCATTTAGGATGGGAAACTAGGAATGCTTCTAAACCAAGGTCAAAATTGCAACTGGCAAAGCATAAGAGAGAGGAGAAAGGGGGAAGGGTCGGTACTATTGAGTCACAGAGTAAACATTACGTAAAGGACCTCTGATCCTAAGGCTGGGTTAGAACCTGGATGTATGAAGCCCCCGCCCCCAGCCTTGTTTGCTCATTTTGATACAGATCTCTGAGCTGAAAAGACAGTCTAATGAGGCAGGTGTAAACCTCGGTCACAGACAGGCAGCTTAGTACCAGGTCAAAATACTAGCAACTTGGCACCTCCTACACACTCCCTCTTCACACAAGCATTTGGGCTCCTTGCCCCTGAAAGACCGAAAACCACCACTCTACACAAAGGAAGGGAGTAAGACTAAGACAGAGACCAAACTAGGGTCCCTAGGAGACCCTGGGGAAGTGGTGGTTGTGATAACATAAAAGAACTGGACGTGAGTGACGTGTCTGCCCCCTGGGATCGGCGGGGATGGATTCAGGTGCATATCCAAGCATGTCCTCTTGGAAGTGATGCTATACTTGAGGAATTCTCTACTTTTCTGGCCCAACCTGCATGTTTCTAGTTTTTCCTCCTGGTGTTTACTTGGTAGCTGAGCATGTTTTGGAGTTTTCCTCAAAGCGCGGT
Source organism: Balaenoptera acutorostrata (assembly GCF_949987535.1). Taxonomy (NCBI): domain Eukaryota; kingdom Metazoa; phylum Chordata; class Mammalia; order Artiodactyla; family Balaenopteridae; genus Balaenoptera; species Balaenoptera acutorostrata. The sequence goes on along the minus strand of NC_080073.1, from coordinate 23,511,474 downwards.
TGGTCCAAGCAGCACTGGCATTATCTAGGAATTCAGTAGAAAGGCAGAATCTGCATTTTAAGATCCCTAAGTGATTTGTATGCCTATTATAACTGGGGAAGCACTCTTTTAGACAACTATCAGAGAAGAGCGAGACACCTGGGGTTCTCCAAGGGCCATAGCCCTCTACCAGCTTCGACATCTTCTGGGAAATTGTTGGAAATGCAAATCCTTAGCCCCATCCCAGAACTACTGAATCAGAAGCTCTGGGGTGGGGCCCAGCGACCTTTGTTTTAACAAGCCTTCCGGTTGCTGCTGAGGCTCACAAGTGTTTGAGAACCGCCTGCCATCCAGGCAGATTGCCAGTTATCAATGCAGGCGCTGTGGGCACATGGTGCAGTGAGAGGTCAGGGCCGTAGCAGTTGGGGAAGGAGGATGAGGAGGCTAGAGCTCTTGCCAGTTGCAATTAATTAGCTGTGTGACCTCAGGGAAGGAACTTCACTAATTACCTGGATCTAGTTTCCTTAGCCTCAAAGACAAAAGGGCATAATTTTCTTGGAATAAAGGTCCTCAAAATACGGTTTGTGGGTGCCCAGGTGGTTTACTGAGGGCTCAGTAGGCAATTTAGTTATTATGGAGATAACTATAACAGCATTTATAATAGTAATGGTCAGAAATGTATTTTGCTTAAATGTAAGACAGGAATGCCACAGAACTGTGATTTTGAGCAACGATTTGCAAATGTAAGATATGAATGCTGCAGAACCGTGATTCTCAACATCACTGCACATGTGCTCTGAGGTCTGGGCTGAACAAAGCTGATCAGTTCATCTCAGCTAACTTAGTTAACAGGGTACAGATATTTTCTCTAATGCGTTTTCACATCGTTTATTTCTTATGTTTACATTTGTTAATCTCCCATCTTTATTTTTTGCAATTACACTATATTATAATCACAATTTATAAAAATGGTTCACTGGCTCATAAGTGGCTCAGTGATGCATAAAAGTGCCAATGCAATAACTACATAAATGCTATTTCAGAATAACCCTGTGGATGTAATGAATAGTATCTTGGGGTGAAGGTAGGGTGTGAACCTGATCATAAAGTGACAAGTGAATCTTCAATATAAGGATTTTGCTCAGGTAGTAGAAAGAGTGTGAATATGAACTAAAAAGATAACCTAAATATTTTCTCTTAGTCTTCACTATGTTGTCTGTTAAGAAACTTTGAGACTATGCCTTCGTGTTTGTTGCTTTCCTCGCTGCCCAAAAAGGTAAATGCCATACTTTATCTAAGAAGTATGTAAATACAACATTAATGACATATAATATCTGGGTGGAAAGAAGAAAAAACTCTTGGCAGATTCCTTTATGACAATGCTAGACAATAGCACAATCCCAGTAACGTCTAGTGTGGAAGAGTTACATGTGTGTGTGCTAAGTTGGATGAAACCACTAAAATGCAAAATATGAATCTCCTTTCTGCACACAAACCTAGTGCATCTAGGATGGAGGAGTGCTCAATGGCTTTTAATTTTGCTTTCCACCTGTCACCCATGTCATAGGAGGAGGCATTTGTCATTCAGCCAATGCTCATCTTGCTGGCCAGATGCAGACTAGAAAATGTACACTGTGGTCAACACTGATGGGACAGCAGCAATGTAAGAGCCAGAAAGGGCACTGCTCTGGGAACAAAAGGGGGCCAGGATGCACATGGCTTCATTCACGGGGAAGAACTGACATTCAACGATGTGCCTCGTGATCTTGATTCAGCACCGATGGCCAAAATAACAATTGTGAAAATGATTAAATCTCGGTGACTGAGTGAATGCATGTTCAGTGGGAGGAGAATGGCAACAAGTTCAAGACTGTTTTTTCCATATTTAATCACTCTGGTTATCCATGGCCAAATGCTTATGTGAATTGTTTGAAGTTACTTTTACTGAGATATGCCCAAGAGCAGAATCTCAGTAGGGTATTTCTGTCTCTACTACCTAAATGCATCACTTCATAGCCAAACAGTAGGATTTATCAAGAAGACCAAACTGTGGAACAGATGGCTTGATTGACAAGAGTCTGACTCTTTCCTTGAAATTAGTGGTTTTTTCACTTTTTAAGAAAGAAATCAATGATCTTACTGGCCATTAAACACACATGCACATACATGCGTGTGCACACATACACACACACATGCACAAATGATACAAAGCATATGAAGAATATTTTCCAGAGCCCCTCAAAACAACTAGAGAGAGGATTAATAATACATTACCTCTCATCTTTCAGGTTACTAATTTAATCTTACAGCTTTTGAGTGTGATGTGTATTTGATGGTACGCTGTAAAGGGTCTTCTGTGAAAATGCTATATATAATTTCTTGGTCTATCCATATTCAATGAGAATATCTAAAACTATTTAAGCCAAAAATCACTTGCCACTATTTTTACCTTTAGTTTCATATTCATATTTAATCCATAGTTTATAAAACTTACTCATCTGTTCAGTTTTTCTTTAATTTATATTCAAATCATCATGATTATTTTACTATCCTGTGTGGCACAAACATTTTGTATAATTAGCAAGGCCCACAAGTGTCTTTCACAGAAACCAAGGATTTCTTTATAGTTTGAGCTTGCTTCCCTGTTTCTCTTTTTCTAAATAAATGAAAACTCTCAGTTGGGATTTTCAGGAAAGCAGCCAACTACAGGCTGCTCCAATGAGTTGCCATGAGAAATTGAATATGCAAATCATTTTTACACGCACATTTATGTAGGCAAAACACCTGCACATCTGGGTTCCCAGCAGTCCCCGTTGATTAATATGCATGTAACCCAGAACTGCCCATTACCGGGTAATAGGAATTTTAAATGCACTTGGCTCATTTTCAAGTAAATCCCTGGGTCATCAGTACTACAATTAAATGTGCCAGGTTAGATGCTCATTTTATATTAAATCAACTTCTTACCCTATGAAAAAAGCTCCACTTTTGTATTCAATATGTATTTTTTCTTTACTTTGGGAAAAACAATGACTCGAGTTAACAGCAAACAATGGGCTTTACAATATAAAGAAAACCATCTGGTAAACTAGAATGTTTTACAGAGTGATTTTTTTTTTTTAAAATGTAGGGGAGATGGCTCCTGCCCAGCAACAGCTGAAAGCCCAAATGTAACTGAAAAATACAAGCCAGCTGGCCAGGGTGCCACCAATGAATGGTATCTCCTTTTTCTGTGGCGTTACTTACAAAATTCAAATGGTACACGTATTTATTTCACTTGGGCATCTACAAAACCCTGGGGGGTAGGTAGCAACAAGTGGGTTATATTTTGAGGTGGAGAAATTGAGGCTCAGCATCCCAATGTCCCATTCAAGACCTTCCAAGCAAGTGGAAATAAAGATCAGAAGTAGAGTTCAACGTAATTCACTTTCTTTGTGAAGTCTCTGCCACCATCCCTGCTTGCTCTGCTTTGGCAGTGCTCTGTCTTAGGCCTGTAGATCATTTATTCTATCCTCACTAGAGAGGAAAACTTTAACCTACAACCTTTTAATTTCAATAAAATCATTTACATTTTATTCTATTTTCTTTTAAACAGGTCGCCAGGAATCTCCAGGCAGAAAATCTCCAGGAATTAATTACTTACCACACCAGACTCTGAAAAATAATGAACTCATTAGTGTAACTTACAGGAAGCGGTTACCAAATAAAACAGTCTAAGAAATACTGAATAGCTAAATCTGGCACATCTGATGACACTCCCCCCAGAAAGCATAGTTATTATGATTATTTTAAGAAATCATTCTTTTTTGTACTTCAGTAATACTATTTACGATCTATCGTTAAAACCTTACATTAATATCAGATAATACTAATAGAACTTTGTTTCAAACCAAGTGCAGAGGGGGGTTTATATAAGTTCTTTTCATATATCAAGCCTTACATACTTAATTTCATTTACTTAATTTAATCCTTAAAGCAACTGAACAAGTAGTATTATTTTCATTTTACATATGAGAGAAGTAAGACCTAGAAAGGGTCTGAACTAGGGTGACTGGCTCAACTTGACTCAGCTTGTACCTGCCCCTCCCAACCCTGCCAAAAAGCGGGTTCCTTCTCCCACCCACTCCTCCAGAATTTCACCTTCTATTTACCTAAATATTACGCTTCTGTTCTTCTGGACTCAAGTGAGCATATACGATACAGTGAAGGAAAATTAGTGAAGTGAAGCAGTCAATATATAGTCCCCATAATAAGCGGCTTAGTTAAAGAATATGAAAAGAGTTCACAAGATCAATAAAATATCCTAAAGATAAATTAGGTCCCATTTGTTTATTTTTGTTTTTATTTTCATTACTCTAGGAGGTGGATTGAAAAAGATCTTGCTGCGATTTATATCAAAGAGTGGTCTGCCTATGTTTTCCTCTAAGAGTTTTACAGTGTCTGGCCTTACATTTAGGTCTTTAATCCATTTTGAATTTATTTTTGTATATGGTGTTAGGGAGTGTTCTAATTTCATTCTTTTACATATATCTGTCCAGTTTTCCCAGCACCACTTATTGAAGAGACTGTCTTTTCTCCATTGTATATCCTTGCCTCCTTTGTCATAGATGTTCATTGCAGCACTATTTACAATAGCCAGGACATGGAAGCAACTTAACTGTCCATCAACAGATGAATGGATTAAGAACATGTGGTACATATATACAATGGAATATTACTCAGCCATAAAATAGAAAGAAATAATGCCATTTGCAGCAACATGGATGGACCTAGAGATTATCATACCGAGTGAAGTTAAGTCAGAGAAACACAAGTATCGTATGATATCACTTATATATGAAATCTAAAAAAAGGGTACAAATGAGCTTATCTGCAAAACAGAAATAGAGTTACAGATGTAGAAAGCACCTGTATGGTTACCAGGGGGTAAGGGAGGGGGAGGGATAAATTGGAAAATTGGGATTGATATATACACACTACTATATATAAAAGAGATGACTAATAAGGACCTACCATATAGCACAGGGAACTCTACTCAATACTCTGTAAGGCCTATATGGGAAAAGACTCTAAAAAAGAGTGGATATATTGAGTTTATAACTGATTCACTTTGCTGTACACCTGAAACTGACACAACACTGTAAATCAACTATACGCCAATAAAAAATTTTTAAAAAAAGATCAAAGCAATGACAAAAAAACTCTAAAGATGTGGTTCTAGTTTTCTAGTTTTTGCTCTACAGTTGTTTTACATCTCCACTGATTTTTGGAGTTTCTGGCTTTATACCATATCAGCCACCCATTTATTACCATACATTTACAATTGGGATATTTTCCCACTTCTGACACTGTGAGCACATTCTCCTCTCAGGTCACAGGCTCCTTTTCTTCCAATTCTCTCTATTATTCCCAAGAATTTAGTTTTTTATTCTGCACTGAGACCTAGAATACTGTCTGGACCTCCCTCCAGCCACCTTCTTAATTTCTTTTACTATTCACTGTCCAGTTTAGAATCTATGTCTCTTTAAACTAACTTGCAAATATCCTTAATCTCCTTGACCTCTTGTCCTTCTCTTACACTTGATTGACAAAAACTCCATTCACATTTGGACAAGTCCCAGAGTCCAACTTCTCCATACCCAGATTATTGGCAAGTGGTGGATACAACTGTGCAAACTGGGGCAATATACATTTGTGGTCACTGACCTCAAACAGCTTGTGTATTTTCTCCAACAATTCTATTTTTATTCTGAGTCAGTTCATGTGCAATTTCCACAGCACTCATGTCAAATACTCTCCACTCTTGTCAAGCCTTCAATTCCCTATCTCATCATCACCTTATCCTATCTGATTCTTTCCATTCCTGCATTGCACTGTCTTAGTTGGGGTTTTCTTAAAACAAAGGCTTGAGGTTATATTTAAATTCCATGCTTTATAGGGAAGTGCAGTTCTAGGGCAGTCGGATCAAGGAAGAAGGGGTGTGAGACAGGGAAGGATGGAAAGAAAACACAAAGTGATGCATTACTCAGCTGTCTACTTCTTCATGAGATAGAAAGAGACATAGCCAGTCACTTACCCACATGGGCTATCTCTTCAAAGGCTGTACAGAATACAGGTATTAAAGAATAGCCTAATGGAATGAGGAATGAAAAGGGACATTGCTAATGGTTGCTGGTTCCTGTTCATCTCCTGTCTTTTACTGGCCAAAGTTTGCTTCATCTCCTCTACACTTCTGTCTTGTGGCACTTTGCACATTTTTAAAATTTTTCAAAATTTCTTTCTATCTTCTCCTTTTTGGACTCTATTTATACATATATCTGGCTGTCTGATGTTTCCCACAGTTTGCTAATATGCCTTTCAATTTTTATAGCTGTTTATCTCTCTGTGATTTATTTTGGGTAATTTCTACCGTTATGTCTTCAAGTTCACTAATCTTTCCTTTTGCAGTGTCTAATCTGTGATTATTTTTCCTATCCTGTGCATTTTTTATATCTCAGATATTATAGTTTTCATCTGTAGAAGTTGTATTTGGGTGTTTGTTTATAAGTCCCTACTTAACATATTCAATCTTTCCTCTAGCTTTGTGAATATATGGAATAAGTATCTATTTCAATGTCCTTATCTAGCCTATATCATTTGTGCCATTTCTAGATGAGTTTTGATCGATTTTTGTCATCATTATGGGTTACATTTTCCCACTTTTTTGAAAGGTTGGTAATTTTGATTGGATGCCAGATATTATAAATTTTAACTTGTTGGGCAATGGATCATTTTTTTCTCTAAAATTATTCCTTGATTTTGTTTTCAGGCATGAGTAAATTGCTTTGAAACACTGTGATACAAGTCTAACTGATGCTTCTAGTTCCTCACATACCCACACAAAAGATGTAGTAGGACTGGTTTAGGTACCTGTGTCCAGGGTCCCCAAGCTACCCCAAGGTTCTATGATTTGCTAGGAGAACTCCCAGGACTCAGCATATGTCATACTCACAGGTAAGATTTATTACAGCAGAAAGATAGAAATCAAAGTCAACAAAAGGAAAAGCCACATAGGGTGAAGTCTGAAGGAAATAAGGTATAAGCTTCTAAGGATCTTCTCTTACTGGAGTCACACAGAACATGCTTGATTCTTCCACTAACAAGTTGTGACAACACTTGTGAATGTTATCTACCAGGGAAGCTCATTAGAGACTAACTGCCTGAAGTTTTTGTTGGGGGCTGGTCACATAGGCAGCCTTTGCCTGACAAGTACCAAGATTCAAGACTCCCAGAAGGAAAGCATGTGTTCAGTATAAACCACATCATTTGGATGAGTGGTTCAGGCACAATGAGGCATTCTTATCAGGGAATGGTGGGAACTCTCATGAAATCCAAGGGCCAACCTTGTAAGCAGGAATGTTAAGGATAAACAGTCTCAGGCCTGCTGTATTAACTGATCTGCACATAGCATCTTCTACTCCTCCTGTAAACCTACTTGTTCAAATGCCTGTCTCCCACAGACTGTAATCTCTGTGAGCAAAGAAGAAAGGCAGACTGAGCTCCATGAGAAAAGAAGAAACTATTTCTATTTTGTTCAATATTGTGTCTCCTGTGCCTAGCATAAAGCTTAGTATAAAGTAGATGCTCAATAAATACTTCTTAAATGAAGACAAAGGGTTAATATTGTGAGAATATATAGAACTCTTAAAGCTATAAAGAAAAATGGGCAAATGACATAAATATTCACTAGTAAGCAAATATATTTAAATTTAAAAATTGATATTTTTTTCATGTATTAAAGTGACAAAAGTTAAAAGTTAATACACAAAGAGTGTGATTAAATAGTAACTGTTATACATTGCTGACAAGAATATATAAGTTATATAAACGAACAATTTAGTAATATGTGTCAAGAGTGTTAAAATGTTCATAATTATGTCTTAGAAAATTTCACTTAGAGTACTTTATTAAAATAAACTAATCAAGAGATGAAAAAGACAATAGATAAAAATGTTAATTGCAGCATTATTTATAATGGCAAATATCTGCAAACATCGTAAATGTTCAATGATAGGGGAAGGTTAAAAAAATTATGGGATATAAATACAATGAGATATTAAGAAGTCAACTATAGATTACTTTCAATAAATATTTTTTGACATGGAAAAACACTGAGGATTATTAAGTGAAAAACTAAGAACTGCCAACAGTTAATACATTTTGATCCAAATTCTGTTAATATATATGTGCATTTACATATGTAAATATGTTTTTTTTAAAATATAATAAATTTGAGCTATGTAGGCTAAAATATTAGTAATTATTACTTTTGAAGCGTTTATTTTATGGGGTCACTGGTCTTTTTCTCTTTTGATTTTTATGTGCTTTCTAACACACACACACTTGCATGCATATACTTCCATGCAAATAAACATGTATATTCTAATTTGTTTTATTATTTGATCATTGACCAATAACTGCTGTTGGTAGAAGGAGTTCTTGTTAGACAGCATATATGAAGCACACAAATGAAAATAAAGTATACATGTAAACATGAAAGGACCAACTCTCACTAAAGACATTGGGGGAACTCACTGATCCTTAGCTGGTACTTATCTAGTATTACTCACCATAATCAATATTTCATTCAGAGATGCATTTTTAACAGTATAATTGTTTTATTTCAGTAATTAAATACTTTTTTCATCTCTTCTTTCTATTCCCTTCCTTTATGATCTTAGGGTTATTTATGTCTGTTACTGAAGCCTGGTATATTAAGATATTCACAATATATTTTATATTGCCTTTGAGATTTTGATTTTACTATCTTTCATATTTTAAGTTTTAAAGTATTTGCTTTCAAAATATGAGTGAAATGTGCAATCATCAAAGGTTAATTTTCTCCAGTATGAAAGTCTGAATACTCTGAATATTTACATAGGATTAAAGGATGTGGGGACACACACACACACACACAAACACACAAACACACACCCACAACCTTGTAATTCTGGCTCCAAAACCCTCATAATGCTGGCTATGTAACTTGATGACAAATGATTTATTAAAAAGAATCTTCCGTGACAAGCTGTATCCTCTGCAACATGTCATTTTCATATCTGATTATAATGTTTGCATTTCATTCAAACCATTATAGACAACAGATGTTTTGATTAGTGAAGCTGGGATGGCAAATTATCTCCAAAACCTGGTTTCCTCTCTGTCTTGATTTGGGTTCTTCCTAAAGCAATCCCTGAGCCAAGGATTTGGGGGCAAGTAAATTATTTGGGAGGGAAGCCCAGGAGACTCAGTGAGGACTGGGGAGTAAGATAAAGAAGCAGGTGTTAATTATCAGCCCACTTCTGAGGGCAACCAGAGCTCATTCTCACTGAAGACCCTTTGAGACCTGTGTGGAACATGCCTCAGAAATATCCCACTGAATGTAAATTGGTGCAGCCACTATGGAAAACAGCATGGAGCTTCCTCAAAAGAATAAAAATAGAGTTGTCATATGATCTAGCAATCCCATTCCTGCGCATATATCTGGACAAAACTATGATTAAAAAAGATACACACACCCCTATGTTCATAGCAGCACTATTCACAATAGCCAACACATGGAAACAACGTAAATGCCCACTGATAGATGAATGGATAAAGAAGATGTGGTACATGTATACAATGTAATACTACTTAGCCATTAAAAAGAATGAAATGATGCCATTTGCAGCAACATGGGTGCAACTAGAGATTATCTTACTAAGTGAAGTCAGAAAAAGAAAGACAAATACCATATGATACCACTTATATGTGGAATCTAAAATATGACACAAATGAACATATCTATGAAAGAGAGAGAGACTCATAGACATATAGAAAAGACTTGTGGTTGTCAAAGGGGTGTGGAGAAGGGATGGATTGGGAGTTTAGGATTAGCTGATGCAAATTATTATACATAGAATGGATAAACAAGGTCCTACTGGATAACACAGGGAACTGTATTCAATATCCTGTGATCCATAATGGAAAAGAATATGAAAAAGAATATATATATATATATATTCAGTTATATATGTATATAACTGAATCATTTTGCTGTACGGCAGAAATTAACACAACACTGTAAATCAACTACACTTCAACAAAATAAATTTAAAAAAAAGAAATGCCCCATTTAAGGACAAGTAAGCTGGGTATGAAATCTATTTATCCATGAATACTTCTCTGTCATTGCTTCAGGGTCACCCCAGGGACATTAACTTTCAGGCGTTTCCAGCTATCCTCAGGAGCGGTCTGCGGATGGCCACAGGCAGAGAGAAGCAGAAGATGCTCTGTGGGTGGGAGCTGTCTGCAGGAGACAGAAGCACTGACCACATCCTCTGTGTGGATCAAGATGTGGTACATGAGAAGAAATAACACTTTGGCTACTTCTCTTTTACAGAGACTTTATGGTCAAGAGTCACTAGCTCTGACTGTGGCTCAGCACTAAGGAGCCCTGTGATTTTGAGCCAGTTACAGAACCTCCCCAAACCTCTGTTTTCTCATCTGAACAAGGGTTTTGTTAGAAAAAGTATGTGAAACTTAGCAATAGGCAAATGGATTACTACACATTCCTACACTGTAGCTCTGAGCTTGATTTTCTATTGACTAAGCTATTTTACCACTTTGGAGGGGGCAGATGGTAGTTTTAAAATCTCGTAGCTGCGAAACTCTCCCGTCTAAGCCAACATAGACTTGTCATTTGTGAAAAAGATGGACGAGCAGGTAGTGGGGCACAGACATGCCCACCTCCAAGCCTCTTAAGAAAAGGCAAGTGACCTGTCTTGCTCCTTGATGTTCTCTAATCCCCAGGGCCCTTCTGGCTCTTTTTTGCTTCCAAAGCCCTCTTTTATAGAAGGGAAAACTGGAAACAGAGACCACCCACGTGAAGAAGCGAGGGCTATTTATTCAGAATTTGCTATACAAAGGAGTCAGCCACCATCACTTGAATTTGGCAGAGACTGAAACGCAGGCAAAGGAGTGGGACAGCTTCATAGTGGAGAAAGGGAAGGCTTCAGGTGTGCCCTGATGGAAGATGTTGGCGTGGCGATGCCGAAGGCAGGGTAGCCACAAACAGGGCAGCCTATGTGATTGCTTTGGGGAGCATAATTAGCTTTCTCCTTTTGGTCCTAAGTTGGAAACGGAGGCAAATATTAGAGAGTCTGTCACTTATTAAGTACTGACTATGTGGGACCGATTGCTACAGAAAATGTGGTTTGGCTTCCTGGACCGGTTGCTGCAGATTGTGGCTCACAATTCTAAATATTTTTATATATGGTCTGGCATTGTCCATTTGTTTATTCAGTCTCTCAAAACTGAGACTTCAGTGAATTAAGTTGTTTGAGGTTCCACACATAGTGGCTAAGGTAAGACTCCATATTTCCTGTGAATTCCACGCTTAGCTTCACCGTAAAAAGTTGAAGTTTCTTTTGGTTAGGAAGTAACACAGATCCCCAAGATCTAGCAAGTAGCAACAACTAGGAGGGCTTGGCCGAAGGACTGCAGAGGTCAGCATGAGTAATCCCAAGGCCTTCCCCAAATTGAGACTTCAAAAAGGCAATAAGGAAAACTGAGGGGCTGATTGAAGATGGCAAAAGTTTTGGTATTTACATGACTTCAGAAACCCCAGGGTACTAGAAGCCATGAGAATGAAGGTTATATCTACATCTATACTTGGATATTTCACACTGCATAAGCCACGTTCTTTCCTCAAGAATCTGTAAACAGCCAGCCCTTCAAATCAGAGCTTGGCTTCTCCCCTTATCTGAGAACAGCATTACAAGCAGAACATACGTAGCTATTGCCATGAGGATGGATCGAAAGACTCTTTGATCAGCCATTCCACTCACGTGAGCCTATCCCTAAACCAGGGATGGTAACGAAAGTAATTTAACATACATCTATTAATTAATTTGTTACACTTTTCCTGCTGTTGGCAAATCATACTATTTTAGAAAAGTTCATGGAATTAATCTCCCAGAAGAGAGATGAGATGGAAAGCCTGTAGGAGTAAATTGTTCTGTTTACTTCCAAACATGTGAGTTTTAAGAGCCAATTTGGCTATAGGTCAGGGTTAATTTAGTGTTTCAAATTTGTCTTTTAGAAAACTGTATAAAGTCAAAGATTTTCTTCTTCCCACCAGATAACAGGAGGCCTGCAGTAAAGAAAACCATTTTTCTTCTCAAATGGTTCCTATGATCTGGTAAGGGAGTAGATAATAAGTTTTCTTTTTTAACATGAAGACCATATATAGGTAAGATATACTATAAAAATGTGTTCTTTATTCAACTGTATCTTGAGAATAAAGAGAATATCATGCATTCCTGGTATGGGTATTTCTTAAATGACTTAGAAAACAAAGGCACACGCTCATTAAATTTAGAAGTGACCAAAATTTTGTCACACTGTTAAGTAAGGAGACCAACTCATCCTAGCTTGTCTCAGACTTTCCTGGTTGTAGCACTGAAAGTCTTGTGTCCTAAGAAACTCCTGTAGTCCTGGGCAAACTGGGATGACTGGTCAGCCTACCTAAGATTTCAGAAGATTTGAGTTTAAACAGATTCAGTTTGGAAAAATGAGGAATGGTGTAAAATGGAATTTAGTCAGGGCTAGTCCTAGGCTGTGTCCTTCAGGATAGAAAATAGGTTTCTAAGATATGGGGTAGGGAAAAATTAACTGGAGAAATATAGGGATTGGAGAGACTGCAAACTGCATAAGATTCCCAGAATTGGAGACATGAAGAAATCATTTAAGAGTAACCCCTCATTTAATGTCCAGCTAGCAATCCAAGGCAAGACAGGACTTAGATTCTGTGACACTCTTGTCTGCTTATTCTATCCCATTAGATTTTTTGGTTTGTTTCTAAGAACATCTAGAACAGTGGTTCTCAAAGTGTGTTGCTTAAACTAGCAGCAATGACACCACTTGAACCCTTACCCGAAATGCAGATTCTCAGGCTCCAGAGTTATGAATCTGAAACTCTGGGGGAGCAGCAGAAATCTGCATTTTACCAAGCCCTCCAAGTGATTTCGATGAGTGCTAAATGTTGAGAATCAAAGATTGAGACCAATCCTTTCTACATAAAACATGACAATTTTAAATATAGAATGTGGGGCAAATGGATGAGGTTACTTGGGGCCGTATCAAGGGGCTAAAATGTCACTTTCTCAGGATTCAGGGATAATATTTTGGCACAGCAGATGGGAAGGGAATAGATGGCTAAATCTACTTTACCCACATGCCTGTCACTCTTTCCCACCTGTGATACCAGCTAATAACCAGGAACCAATAACTAGTAACCGATGACAGACTCTTCCCTGTTTCTGATGCTCATCAAGATGCCAGGAAACAGATGACTTCAAAATTCCTTTGTACAAACAAACCATAAAAACTGAGGCAACCTAAATAATAGATCTTGGCTTCAACCAGGTTACCAGAAACAGACACCCTAAATCCTAGGGCATCCTGTGAATGAATTCAGTCAAGGGAAAGTGAAGAATGGACCAGTAGAACAGTCGAGTCATATCCTGGTTTTGAGCCAAATTATATCACATCCTTTTCTGTTTAATCTAATAGATTCTCTCTTGTGTTTTAAAGAAAAGAGTTTGAGTCTGTCATCTTTTTCAACATCCAAAGGAGACTTTACCTCAAGTGTCTGAAAGGAGGCATTTTGCTCATCAACAAAGCTAGATCTTCAGCCCATTGACAACCAGCAACCAAGGCAGGAGTCTGGCAGTGAGTCCTCAATGCCCCAAAGAGCCATGAATTGGGACAACAGCTCAACAGCACTCTCAATTCCTTGTTGTAAGAATCTCAACTTCATGGAGGAATAAATTATTTGAATGAACTAATTTGTAATTGATGATGGATGATGTCAATACATTAACCAGTATGTTTATATGAGGAGTCGTGTCAAAAAATACTTAGCCTTAAACTAAAAATTTAGATATTCTCACATTGAAAAGTATCCAGAAATATATTGAAAACTTCAACAACCACAGCTGACGTCTTCTAGAGAGGCCCCCATTTATTTAGCACATGGCTTTGTGAAGATGTCTGTATCTCAGCAACAAAACAGAAACTTTCCCCAATTTGAAGAAGCATTTAGGGCCATTTGAAATCATTCAGCTATGAACTAAATTAGACAAAGAATGTCTGTCCAACTAGGAACAACTTCCAAAGCATTCTTTTCTTTTCAAATCATCAAAACAGTATTTTCAAAGTCTCAATAGAGCACATGCATCTTCTAGTAGGCACACTGTTTTGTCATCCAAGTTAATTCAATTGTGAGATAACTACTTCCATAACTTTTGCCTTTTCAAATTAAGGAGGCATGGTCATTGCCTTTGAATGGCCCTAACATTGAAGACTTAATAGAAGGTCAGAGAGGTACACAGGTGAAAAAACAGATCAATTTCCACAAAAGAGCTGAATTCCAAAGCTATGCTTATGTTTAATTATGGTCTTTAACCAACATTTTTCTTACTTGGGGTGGGGGGGGTATTTTTTAATGGGTGTAGCGTTGATAAAGAATAGTTTCAGTAGGAATGTGGTTTTATTTAAAATAATACTTTAGGATATAGAAATTAATAAGCATATGGAACTCCAGGACAATTTTAACTTCAAACTTGTCTCCTAGAAATAAGCAATAGAGCAACAGCCAGCAAATGCTATGCTATCCAGAATTCATCCTACAGATACATGCCAGGTGCATGTGCCTGCCTGGTGTAATTTGAGGGTCTCTAACACTTTCTGCCTTCTCTTTAATGACTATGCCTGTATCTGAATTTTTACTGTGTGTGTGTGTGTGTGTGTGTGTGTGTGTCAGAGAGACAAAGAGAGAGAGAGAGAGAGAGAGATGGGAGAGACAGAGAAATGGGAGAGAGAGAGAAATGGGAGAGGGAAAAGGAGGGAGGGGGAGCATCCCTTGAAAATCAGCTTGTTCTTCCACAATGCAAAATGCCTGGGAGGATTTTTACTAAAAGTAATTTTAAATAAAGTATGGTCAACTTATTAGAGTTGACCTCCTTTCCGAGAGAGAGACCAGGGTTAAAGGGAAAGACCTCCAGTAACGGAGGGAGGAAAGGTGATCAAAATGCCAATTTCTTAATGTTGTTCAGGGTCTGAACTAACTAGGTACCCCCAAACTAGCGGAAGGCATTAGATGTTTTCATAAGGCAGTTTATCCAAGTAAGATGGCAACTACAATGCTGACGATTGATGATGAAGCTATAATAGTATTAAATGTTCATTGAGCACGGATTATGTACCAGGAAATACACTGGTTCATTGTTCATTTCAATCTTTTAACTTTCCAAAATAAACTATTACTCCAATAAAAGATCAGGAAACAGAGATATAGAAGCAATAAATACTCCATGTACATGAGAAGTACTTGGTAAAACTAAGAAATGACTTGATGCTTTGAATGAATAAAACTCTACTGCTCCACCCAAAGCCAAGACCTCCCCTCCCCCTGGGCTGTGGTCCTGCTCAGGGAGCATGAGTTGACTGCCTGAGGTGTTAAGACGAAATTTCAAAGGCCCACAGTTAACAGGAGTTAATTTTCCTTTGAGTCAGAACATACCCCAATTCGAGGGAGGGTGGTTCCTCAAATGGGCAGGACTCTGCTCTCCTCAAAAATTCCAAACTACTCATAAAGCCCTTGATTCAATCCAGAGCTCAGAGAGTTTGCTCTGCCTCTGGCCCTCTTCCAAGAAGCTATTTACTGGTTCTTCAGATCTGACCTAATTTGGAGACAGGCAGCATGGTTCCCTGGAATGGCTACCTCTGAGGTCGGCCTTCAGAACAGAGCTCATTTTGCACCTCTCTCAGACAATCACACACCACAGGTCTCTAGTTCACAGACATATGGATAGTATTTTACCAGGAACAGCAAAAAATGGATAGTTGAAGCAATGTTTGGAAACAGCTTAGGCAAAAACTTCAGATGGATGATTCAATGGTCTCATTAGCCAAGTAACTATCCAACTCTTGACTCTTCTATACCTTGACAAATTGGTTTTTAAACAATTGAATCCACAGGGAGTGTATACACCATTGGGAAAAAGGGTAAACAACCCAGGGGCAGTATGTCTCTGAAAAGAAATGTCAGTGCCCAAATCCAGAAGCATAACACTTGGAGGCTTGAATAAAACCATCCTCAATTCCAACGGGCCACAGTCAGATGTATTATCTTTAGGTCTTTGAAGGAGAATTCCTATTACCAGATGCAAGTTGGGAGCAGAAAATTCCTTCCTTTCTATTAATCCGAGCTCTCCCATCATCTGAGGCTTACAACCACCTGGGGATTCTTGCAGAGTGGGATGGAAGAGGTGCAGAAAGGCTACAATGCCTGATTCAAGGTTTACACTCCTCCCTCTGAATGAACCCAATCCTTTTTCCCACAAGTGTGCCAGGAAGAATAACTAATGAAGGATCATAAACCACCCAGACAACTTAGAGTGCAGCATAAGTGATGAATCCTATTTTTCTCTCATGGCTTTCTTTCTATTTTATATAGAGCACTGAGAGTCTGCGTTTTACGTCTGTGCTCCGTTATGTGATCCTTACGGCTTTCTGCAGGTTAACAGATGCCCTTCCTCAGCTAATACACACGTCGGGGCCCCACATGCCCGTCTTCCATGGAGACTGCTTTTATAGATGAGGTGACTGCCTATGATTCCACCTCCTGTGGTAATGACCTTGTAACTTCTGAAAATGTGAAGTACAAGCTAATGAGAAGCAGGCCCCCAAATGTATCTCTGCTCCATAGAAACAGCTGTTAAGCACAAGGCAAATCCAGAACAGTTTTGAATTGGGTGTCTGTCACTGTCAGAGTCAAGGCCAAGGTTTCTCCAGAATCCATTTGGAGGGAAAGAGAACACTGCTTGGGGCTAACTACCTTGTTAAACAACAGGAGAGTCTCAGAACATCATATAAACATAAATTCACTCAGTCTTCTGTGTAGGGAAGTACAGAGCGCAGTCAATGAGTCACAGAAGCCATTTGCTGGGGACTCAGGTAAACAACCACCTGTGTAACCTCAGGGTTACAACCTTCAGAGTGGAAAGGAAAGGTAATAGGGTCCCTTTCCTGACTAGCTGATTGTTAACAGGAGCCCAAAAGAATGGATGAAACAGCTCTTTGTTTCAGCTTCCAGGAGTTTATTTCAAATTGGATAGAGGCCACAGGAGGGATGAGGGATGTCTCTTCTATGCTATGAAATTCGTTCCAGCTCTGTAATAACTTATGAGGATTTTGTTTGAATCTACACTATCACTTCTGGTTTCACCTTAGACATGGAAAGAACTTGGGAATCAACACTCTCGTTATTACAACAGGAAAAATATGGGCAAAATGAAAACCAGTGATTTTTGCTTGACCCATCAGAGTACTGAAGTTGCAGGGCAAACTGTCATGTCAAAATATGGGGAGACAGGGCTGCTCAGAGGGGTACAGCTGAGACTGGCTTATCTGGAACAGAAGCTGCTAGAGCCATAAACTGGGAAGAACATTTAAATGGAAAGTGTGATGAGTTGCTGGACGCTGAGTGTAGACCAGCGTGAGAGGGAGAAACTCCTGGGGGCCACAGTCTTAGAGGGGGCCCAAACCCTTTCTTGGCTTTTACATCTAAGAATCTACCAGGTTCTCACAGTGAAGATCCAAGAAAGATATCCTGGTGGCTCTGGAAGGGGTAGAGGAAGAATAATCTTTGTGAAATATGTCCAGAGCCTTCCACATAACAAGCAAAGGTCTGTGATCCATGGGAAAATATTTGCCAGAGTCTTATCCCAGTTGGGATAAGGTTTTTTTTCTCAACCCTCTTTAGCCTTCCTGTCTCACCTAAGGGGAAATGTAAAGTCAATGTTGGTCAGGCTTTAAGGAAAGAGACTGGAAACATTTTAGCCAGAGAAGAAAGTAGGAGACAGGAGGCAAAAAGCTATACCACAGGAGACACACTAGTGAAAGGCACAGTCCTAGTCACAGCCCACTAAAGCACTGAGATTTAACTGGAAGGTTACAGAATACTTCCCCTCCCCAC
Organism: Balaenoptera acutorostrata; assembly: GCF_949987535.1. Taxonomy (NCBI): domain Eukaryota; kingdom Metazoa; phylum Chordata; class Mammalia; order Artiodactyla; family Balaenopteridae; genus Balaenoptera; species Balaenoptera acutorostrata. Next base: position 23,493,434 of record NC_080073.1, on the reverse strand, counting down.
ACCATATCACCACACTAACAAAGCTCTGGTATTATAATAGGGGATTACAGTTGAAAGAGTTGTAAGACACAGATTCTCTCTGAGTAGGAGAACTTAGGAAAACCTAAAGTCAAGAGGGGAGACTCAGACAAGGACACTAGAGGAATCTGAAGCTTCTGGCATCTATAGGTACATCAAACTTTAAACACAGCCTAATTCCTGGCCAGTTTAACATAAATCCTCACACACTAAAGGCCAATTTATGTCAATTCTTTTTACCTGGTACAATACATCCAGCTTTCAACAAAAAGTTATAAGGCATTTCAAAAGGCAAACCAAAAAAATAAATAAGTAAAAAAAAATTAAAAAGAAGCCAAAAAACCACAGTCTGAAGAGACAAAGGAAGTCTCAGAAGCAGACTCACATCTAACATATATACATACTCACATCTGGAATTATCAAACAGGAATGTAAAATAACTATGATTAAGATGCTAATGGCTCTAATGGAAAAGTAGACAACATGCAAGGGCATATGTGTAATATAAGAACAGAGATGGAAATTCTAGGAAAGAACAAAAAGGAAATGGTAGAAATCAAAAACGGTGTAACAGAAATTAAGAATGTCTTCCACGAGGTGACAAAAAAATTCAGTGACATTGAAGATAGATCAAGAGAAGGTTCCCAACCAGAAATACAGAGAGAGAGAGAGAGACAGAGAAACAGAGAGACAGAGAGACAGAGACAGACAGAGAGAAAGAGAAGGAAAAGATAACATAGTGTCGAAGAAATATGGGGCAATTGCAAAAGTTGTAATGTATGTGTATTTGTAATTCTAGAATGGAAAAAAGAGACAATGGAGAAGAAATATTTGAAGTAATAAAGGTTGAGAACTCTCTCTCTTCCTCTCCACCTCTCCAAGTTAACGCACCAAGGAAAGGCCATGTGAGCACACAGAGAGAAGGTGGCCATGTGCAAACCACGGAGAGAACCCTCACCAGCAACCGAATTGTCCACAACCTTGTTCTTGGACTTGCAGTCTCCAGAGCTGTGAGAAAATAAACTACTGTTGTTCAACCCACTGATCTACAGTATTTTGCTATGGCAGTCAGAACAGATGAATGTAGTGCTGAAATTTAAAAAAAAAGTCCAGTTAGAATTCTATATCTAGTGAAATTATCTTTTATCAGTGAAGGAGATATCAGATAAACAAAAACTAAGGGAGTTCAACAGAAGCTCTGCCCTTCAAGCAATGTCAAAAGAACTTCAGGTAGGAGAAAAATGATACAGGTCAGAAAACTGGAACTTCATAAAAAAGGAATAGCATTAAAGAGGAATAAAAAAAGGCAAAATAAAATATTTTATATTTCTCATTTTTCATTTGTTCTAAAAGATAATTATGTGTTTAAGGTGAAAATAGCCAGGACATGGAAGCAACCTAAGTGTCCATCGACAGATGAATGGATAAAGATGATGTGGCACATATATACAATGGAATATTACTCAGCCATAAAAAGAAATGAGGGGCTTCCCTGGTGGCTCAGTGGTTGAGAATCTGCCTGCTAATGCAGGGGACACGGGTTCAAGCCCTGGTCTGGGAAGATCCCACATGCCGCGGAGCAACTAGACCCGTGAGCCACAATTACTGAGCCTGCATGTCTGGAGCCTGTGCTCCGCAACAAGGGAGGCCACGATAGTGAGAGGCCCGTGCACCGCGATGAAGAGTGGCCCCCACTTGCTGCAACTAGAGAAAGCCCTTGCACAGAGACGATGACCCAACACAGCCATAAATAAATAAAAAAAATTAAAATCTCAAGCTAAAAATTTGTTGTTAAAAAAAAATGGTTAAGATGGTACATTTAAAAAAAAAAAAAAGAAACGAAATTGAGTTACTTCTAGTGAGGTGGATGGACCTAGAGACTGTCATACAGAGTGAAGTAAGTCAGAAAGAGAAAAACAAATACCATATGCTAACACATATATATGGAATCTAAACAAAAAAAAAAGGTTCTGAAGAACCTAGGGGTGGGACAGGAATAAAGATGCAGACATAGAGAATGGACTTGAGGACATGGGGAGGGGGAAGGGTAAGCTGGGACGAAGTGAGAGAGTGGTATGGACATATATACACTACCAAATGTAAAGTAGATAGCTAGTGGGAAGCAGCCGCATAGCACAGGGAGATCAGCTCGGTGCTTTGTGATCACCTAGATGGGTGGGATAGGGAGGGTGGGAGGGAGATGCAAGAGGGAGGAGATATGGGGATATATGTATATGTACAGCTGATTCACTTTGTTATAAAGCAGAAACTAACACATCATTGTAAAGCAATTATACTCCAATAAAGATGTTACAAAAAAAAAAAGAAAACAGCAACAATGTATTGGTTGATTTTAGCAGATGGATAAGTGAAATAGTTGATAACAATGTCATAAGAAAAGGGAGGGAGGGACTGGCAATATTCTGTTACGATGTACCTGTACTACATGTGATGTGGTATCATGGTATTTGAAAGTGGACTTACATTCACTAAAAGTGTATATTGTAAATTTAAGGTAACAATTAAAATTTTTAAAAAGAAGTATAGTTCATATTCCAAGAGAGAAGATAAAATGGAATTATAAAAATGCTCAATTAAAACCAGGAAAGGCAGGAAAATAGGAGGGAAAAATAAAGAATAAGTGCAATGAATAGAAAACAGAGACATGGTAGATATTAATCCAACCATAGCAACAATTACTTCAAGTGTGAATGGTCTATAAACACCAATTAAAAACAGAGACTGTCTTGTTAGAAGAGTAAATCCTAAGAGTCCTCGAGTCGTCACAAGTTCTCATTACATTGCTGTTATTCTTTTTTATTCCTTTTCTTTTTATTGTATCTATATGAGATGACGTATGTTAACTAAACCTGATTTTTTCACGATATATGTAAATCAAACCATCATGCTGTGTACTTTAAACTTACAAAATGATGTATGGCAATTATGTGTCAATAAAACTGGGGAAAAACCCCCAGAGATTGTGACTGTAGATATAGAAACATACTCCAACTATATGTTGTTAGATACCCATTTTATGGATAAAGACTCAGGTTAAAATAAAAGGCATGGAGAAAGATATATGAAACGACTACCAATCAAAAGAAAGCTATAGTGGCTAAATTAATTTCAGACCAGACATACTTGAGAACAAGAATAATTATCAAGGATAAAGAGGGGTGTTACATACTTATAAAAGGGACAACTATCCAAGAAGACATGACAATCTTAAATGTACATACACCTACAAAGAGAGTATCAAGATATATGAGGTAAAAACTGAAAAGAACTCTAAAGAAAAAGAGATAAATTCACCATTCTAGTAGGTGCCTCCAAAATCTCTGTCTGTAAGTGATAGACCAAGCAGGTAGAAAACCATGAGGATAGAGACAATCTGAACCATCAATCAACTTGGTCTAATTGATATTTACACAATAATCCATCCAAAAATAGCAGAATGTACATCCTTTTCAAGCACACATGGAGAATTCGCCAAAACAAACCACATTCTAGGGCACAAAACACATCTTCACAGATTTAAAATAATAGAGTTTATACAAAATACATCATCAGACAACAGTGGAATTAAACTAGGAATCAATAACATGAAGATATCTGAAAACTCCCCAAATATCTGAAAATTAACACATTTTAATTTTATTTATTTTATTTTTTATTGAGGTAACACTGATTTATAACATTATATAAGTTTCATGTGTACAACATTATATTTCTACTTCTGTATGCCTGGCAACATGCTCACCACCAAAATTTCATTTTCCATCTGTCACCATATAGTTGATCCCCTTTACCCTTCCCCCTACCTCTTCCCCTCTGGAAACCACTACTCTATTCTCTGTATCTCTGTGTTTTAAACAATACATTTAAAAATCAATCATAAGTCAAAGAAAAAGTTTCAGGAGAAATCTCAAAACTATTTGGAAATGAATGAAAGTGAAAATACAACTTATCAAAACATATGGGATACATATGAAAGTAGTTCTTAGAGGGAAATTTTTAGCATTAAATGCATGTATTAGAATAGGAGCACCTAACATCTATAACCTAAAGTTCTGCCATAGAAAACTAGAGAAAGGAGTGCAGTTTAAATCTAAAGCAAGCAGAAAAAAGAAATAATAAAAATTAGAGCAAAAATCAATGAAAGTGAAAACACAAAACAATAGAGAAAATCAATGAAATTAAAAGCTAGTTCTTAGGGAAAAAAATCAATAAAATTGATAAACCTCTAGCCAGGCTAACTAAGAAAAAAGAGGAGAGTAGATACCAATTACAACATCAGAGATGAGAAAAGGTACATCACTATTGACCTCCTGGACATTTACAAGATAATAAAGAAATGCTATGAACAGCTCTACACCCACAAATTTGTTAACTTAGATGAAACAGACCAATTTCTCAAAAGATACAAAATATCAAAATGCATATGGACAAATAGATAACCAGAATAGCCCTATATCTATTAAATAACTTGAATAAATAATTAATAGCCTTCTAAAAAAAGAAAGCTGGATCCAGATGTTTACTAGTAAATTTGACCAAACATTTAATGTAAAAATTATACCAATTCTCTACAATTTCATCTCTTCCAGAAAATACAAGCAGAGGGAACACTTCTGAAATATTCTGGTTCTAGCATTGCCCTAATACCAAAATGAGGTAAAGACATTAAACAAGAAAGGAAAACTACAGACCAATATCTTAGATGCAGAGTCCTCAACAAAATATTAACAAATTGAATACATATTTATAAACACATATAGGTACAAATACATTTGTATAAATGTCATAAATCAAGTTGGATTTAGTCTGGGTATGCAAGCCTGGTTCAACATTCAAAAATTACTTAAACTAACTGATCATATCAACACACTAAAGAAGAAAGATCATACGATCATATTAATTGGTGCTGAAAAAGCATTTGACAATATCGAACATTAAGTCATCAAAAAATAACTCTCAGCAAACAAGGAATAGAGTTTCAACTTAATCAGTAACAGCTCTAAAAAAGCTACAGCTAACATCATACTTAATAGTGAGAGACTGCACCACCAGAGGGCAGACAGCAGAAGCAAGAAGAATTACAATCCAGCAGCCTGTGGAACAAAAACGACATTCACAGAAAGATAGACAAGATGAAAAGGCAGAGGGCTATGTACCAGATGAAGGAACAAGATAAAACCCCAGAAAAACAACTAAATGAAATGGAGATAGGCAATCTTCCAGAAAAAGAATTCAGAATAATGATAGTGAAGATGATCCAGGACCTCAGAAAAAGAATGGAGGCAAAGAGCGAGAAGATGCAAGAAATGTTTAACAAAGATCTAGAAGAATTAAAGAACAAACAAACAGAGATGAACAATACAATAACTGAAATGAAAAATACACTAGAAGGAATCAATAGCAGAATAACTGAGGCAGAAGAACGGATAAGTAACCTGGAAGACAGAATGGTGGAATTCACTGCTGCGGAACAGACTAAAGAAAAAAGAATGAAAAGAAATGAAGATAGCCTAAGAGACCTCTGGGACAACATTAAATGCAACAACATTCGCATTATAGGGGTCCCAGAAGGAGAAGAGAGAGAGAAATGACCAGAGAAAATATTTGAAGAGATTATAGTCGAAAACTTCCCTAACATGGGAAAGGAAATAGTCACCCAAGTCCAGGAAGCGCTGAGTCCCATACAAGATAGACCCAAGGAGAAACATGATGAGACACATAGTAATCAAATTGACAAAAATTAAAGACAAAGAAAAATTATTGAAAGCAGGAAGGGAAAAACAACAAATAACATATAAGGGAACTCCCATAAGGTTAACAGCTGATTTCTCAGCAGACACTCTACAAGCCAGAAGGAAGTGGCATGATATACTTAAAGTGATGAAAGGGAAGAACGTACAACCAAGATTACTCTACCCAGCAAGGATCTCATTCAGATTCGATGGAGAAATCAAAAGCTTTACAGACAAGCAAAAGCTAAGAGAATTCAGCACCACCAAACCAGCTCTATAAAAAATGCTAAAGGAACTTCTCTAAGTAGGAAACACAAGAGAAGAAAAGGACCTACACAAACAAACCCAAAACAATTAAGAAAATGGTTATAGGAACATACATATTGATAATTACCTTAAGCGTGAATGGATTAAATGCTCCAACCAAAAGACACAGGCTCGGGCTTCCCTGGTGGCACAGTGGTTGAGAACCTGCCTGCCAGTGCAGGGGACACGGGTTCAAGCCCTGGTCTGGGAAGATCCCACATGCCGCGGAGCAAATGGGCCCCTGAGCCACAAGTACTGAGCCTGCAGGTCTGGAGCCTGTGCTCTGCAACAAGAGAGGCCGCGATAGTGAGAGGCCCGCACACCGCAATGAAGAGTGGCCCCCGCTCGCCGCAACTAGAGAAAGCCCTTGCACAGAAACGAAGACCCAACACAGCTAAAAAAAAAAAAAAAAAAAAAAGACACAGGCTCGCTGAATGGATACAAAAACAAGATCCATATATATGCTGTCTTCAAGAGACCCACTTCAGACCTAGGGACACATACAGACTGAAAGTGAGGGTATAGAAAAAGATATTCCATGCTAATAGAAATCAAAAGAAAGCTGGAGAAGCAATACTCATATCAGATAAAATAGACTTTGAAGTAAAGAACGTTACAAGAGACAAGGAGGACACTATGTAATGATCAAGGGATCAATCCAAGAAGAAGATACAACAATTATAAATATATATGCACCCAACATAGGAGCACCTCAATACATAAGGCAACTGCTAACAGCTCTAAAAGAGGAAATTGACAGTAACACAATAATAGTGGGGGACTTTAACACCTCACTTACACCAATGGATAGATCATCCAAACAGAAAATTAATAAGGAAACACAAGCTTTAAATGACACAATAGACTAGATAGATTTAATTGATACTTATAGGACATTCCATCCAAAAACAGCAGATTACACTTTCTTCTCAAGTGCACACAGAACATTCTCCAGGATAGATCACATCTTAGGTCACAAATCAAGCCTCAGTAAAATTAAGAAAACTGAAATCATATCAAGCATTTTTTCTGACCACAACGCTATAAGATTAGAAATGAATTACATGGAAAAAAACGTAAAAAACACAAACACATGGAGGCTAAACAATATGTTACTAAATAACCAAGAGATCACCGAAGAAATCAAAGAGGAAATCAAAAAATACCTAGAGACAAATGATAATGAAAACACGACAATCCAAAACCTATGGGATGCAGCAAAAGCAGTTCTAAGAGGGAAGTTTATAGCTATACAAGCCTACCTCAAGAAACAAGAAAAATCTCAAATAAACAATCTAACCTTACAACTAAAGGAACTGGAGAAAGAAGAACAAACAAAACCCAAAGTTAGCAGAAGGAAAGAAACCATAAAGATCAGAGCAGAAATAAATGAAATAGAAAGAAAGAAAACAATAGCAAAGATCAATAAAACTAAAAGCTGGTTCTTTGAGAAGATAAACAAAATTGATAAACCATTAGCCAGATTCATCAAGAAAAAGAGGGAGAGGACTCAAATCAATAAAATTAGAAATGAAAAAGGAGAAGTTACAACAGACACTACAGAAATACAAAGCATCCTAAGAGACTACTACAAGCAACTCTACGCCTATAAAATGGAGAACCTGTAAGAAATGGACAAATTCTTAGAAAGGTATAACCTTCCAAGATTGAACCAGGAAGAAACAGAAAATATGAACAGACCAATCACAAGTAATGAAATTGAAACTGTGATTAAAAATCTTCCAACAAACAAAAGTCCAGGACCAGATGGCTTCACTGGTGAATTCTATCAAACATTTAGAGAAGAGATTAACACCCATCCTTCTCAAACTCTTCCAAAAAATTGCAGAGGAAGGAACACTCCCAAACTCATTCTATGAGGCCACCATCATCCTGATACCAAAACCAGACAAAGATACTACAAAAAAAGAAAATTACAGACCAATATCACTGATGAATATAGATGCAAAAATCCTCAACAAAATACTAGCAAACAGAATCCAACAACACATTGAAAGGATCATACACCATGATCAAGTGGGATTTATCCCAGGGATGCAAGGATTCTTCAACATACACAAATCAATGTGATACACCATATTAACAAATTGAAGAAGACAAACCATATGATCATCTCAATAGATACAGAAAAAGCTTTCGACAAAATTCAACACCCATTTATGATAAAAACTCTCCAGAAAGCGGGCATGGAGGGAACCTACCTCAACATAATACAGGCCATATACAACAAACCGACAGCAAACATCATTCTCAATGGTGAAAAAAGTGAAAGCATTTCCTCTAAGATCAGGAACAAGACAAGGATGTCCACTCTTGCCACTATTATTCAACATAGTTTTGTAAGTCCTAGCCACAGCAATCAGAAGAAAAAGAAATAAAAGGAATACAAATTGGAAAAGAAGAAGTAAAACTGTCACTGTTTGCAGATGACATGATACTACACATAGAGAATCCTAAAGATGCCACCAGAAAACTACTAGAGCTAATCAATGAACTTGGTAAAGTTGCAGGATACAAAATTAATGCACAGAAATCTCTTGCATTCCTATACACTAATGATGAAAAATTTGAAAGAGAAATTAAGGAAACACTCCCATTTACTACTGCAACAAAAAGAATAAAATAGCTAGGAATAATCCTATCTAGGGAGACAAAAGACCTGTATGCAGAAAACTATAAGACACTGTTGAAAGAAATTAAAGATGATACCAACAGATGGAAAGATATACCATGTTCTTGGATTGGAAGAATCAATATTGTGAAAATGACTATACTACCCAAAGCAATCTACAGATTCAATGCAATCCCTTTCAAATTACCAATGACATTTTTTACAGAACTAGAACAAAAAAATCTTAAAATTTGTATGGAGACACAAAAGACCCCAAATAGCCAAAGCAGTCTTGAGGGGAAAAAACAGAGCTGGAGGAATCAGGCTCCCTGACTTCAGATTATACTACAAAGTTACAGTCATCAAGACAATATGGTACTGGCACAAAAACAGAAATAAATAGATCAATGGAACAGAATAGAAAGCCCAGAGATAAACTCACGTACCTATGGTCAACTAATCTATGACAAAGGAGGCAAGGATATACAGTGGAGAAAAGACAGTCGCGTCAATAAGTGGTGCTGGGAAAACTGGACAGCTACATGTAAAAGAATGAAATTAGAACACTCCCTAACACCATACACGAAAATAAACTCAAAATTTATTAGAGACCTAAATGTAAGACTGGACACCATAAAACTCTTAGAGGAAAACATAGGAAGAACACTCTTTGACATAAATCACAGCAAGATCTTTTTTGACCCACCTCCTAGAGTAATGGAAATAAAAACAAAAATAAACAAATTGGACCTAATGAAACTTAAAAGCTTTTGCACAGCAAAGGAAACCATAAACAGATGAAAAGACAACCTTCAGAATGGGAGAACATATTTGCAAATGAATCATCAGACAAAGGATTAATCTCCAAAATATATAAACAGCTCATGCAGCTCAATATTATAAAAACAAACAACCCAATAAAAAAATGGGCAGAAGACCTAAATAGACATCTCTCCAAAGAAGACATACAGATGGCCACGAAGCACATGAAAAGATGCTCAACATCACTAATTATTAGAGAAATGCAAATCAAAGCTACAATGAGGTATCACCTCACACCAGTTAGAATGGGCATCATCAGAAAATCTACAAACAGCAAAGGCTGGAGAGGGTGTGGAGAAAAGGGAACCTTCTTGCACTGTTGGTGGGAATGTAAATTGATACAGCCACTATGGAGAACAGTATGGAGGTTCCTTAAAGAACTAAAAATAGAATTACCATATGACCCAGCAATTCCACTACTGGGTATATACTCAGAGAAAACCATAATTCAAAAAGACACATGCACCCCAATGTTCATTGCAGCACTATTTACAATAGCCAGGTCATGGAAGCAACCTAAATGCCCAGCAACAGACGAATGGATAAAGAAGTTGTGGTACATATATACAATGGAATATTACTCAGCCATAAAAAGGAACGAAATTGGGTCATTTGTAGAGACATGGATGCATCTAGAGACTGTCATACAGAGTGAAGTAAGTCAGAAAGAGAAAAACAAATATCACATATTAATGCATATATGTGGAACCTAGGAAATGGTACAGATGAACTGGTTTGCAGGGCAGAAATTGAGACACAGAAGTAGAGAAAAAACGTATGGACACCAAGGGGGGAAAGCGGCGGGAGGTGGGCGTGGTGGTGTGATGAATTGGGAGATTGGGATTGACATGTATACACTGATGTGTATAAAATGGATGACTAATAAGAAAAAAAAAATAGTGAGAGATTGTACACTTTCCCTCTAAGATCAGAAACAAAGAAAGGATGTCCTCTCTCACCCCTCCTATTCAACATTATACTGAAAGTCTTAGCTGGCTCAGTAAGAAATAAAATGTACACAGATTGGAAAGGAAGAAATAAATTTGTCTTTATTTACAGATGGCATGATTATCTACATAGACAATCTGAAAGAATCAATAAAAAATTAATGGAACTAATAAGCAAGCATAGCAAGGTTGCATGATAAAATGTCAAGACACAAAGGCAATTTCTACGTTATATGCCTGCAAAGAACTTTTGGAATTTAAAATTAAAAAAAATACCATTCACAGTTTCACAAACATGCACATACATGAAGATAAATATTTAGGTATAAATTAACAAAATATTTACAGGATGAAATGCAAAACACTACAAAGTTCTAATGAAAGAAATCAGAGAAGATACAAATAAAAAGATATTCCATGTTCTTGTATTGGAAGACTCAATATTATTAAGAGGGTAATACTTCCCAATTTGATCTATAGATTCAACATAATTCCAAACAAAATCCAAGCAAGAAATTCTGTAGATACTAACAATGTGATTCTAAAGTTTATATAAAAAGGAAAAGACCTGGAAAAGCCAAAACAATACTGAAGAAGAACATAATTGGAAAATTCACAATACCTGGCTTCAAGACAATATAAAGTTACAGAAATCAAGACAACATAGTATTGGCAAAAAGTAGACACATAGATCAAGGAAACAGAAAAACACTTACACAGATATAATCAACTGACCTTCAGCAAAGGTGCAAAGGTAATTTAACGGAGTAAAGATTACAACATGGTGATTAGTCTTTAGATACAACACCAAAACACAATACGTGGAAGAAAAAAATGATCACTTGACTTTATTAAAATTAAAAACCTCTGTTCTGCAAGACACAATATTAAGAGAATGAAAAGACAAGCCATACACTGGGAGACAATATTTGCAAGATGCCTATCTAAGGTTGGATTTGTATCTATAATACATAAGATATATATATAGATATATATATATATATATATATATATATATATATATATATATATATATACTCAACAATAAGAAAACAAGCAGCCCAAAGAAAAAATGGGCAAAAGATCTGAACAGACACCTCATCAAGGAGGATATACAGATTGCAAATAAGCATATGAAAATACGTTAAACATCATTTGTCACTAGGGAAATGCAAATTAAAACAATGAGATACCCCTAGATACCTATTAAAATGACTAAAATTTTAAAAAATTGACAATATCAGTTTCTGGCAAGGATGCAGAGCAATAGAAAGCGTCACTCACTCCTGGGGTGAATGCAAAGTACTACAGTCACTTTGGAGGAGTTTTGCAGTTTCTTGCAAAGCGAAAATAGGTTTACTATATGTTCCAACAATCACACTTCTAGGTATTTACCAAATCTAAACACCACAGACTGAAAGCAACCAAGGTGTCCTTCAATAGGTGACGGGATAAACAAGCTGTGTTACATCCATATAATGGGATACTCTTCAGTAAAAATGAATGAGTTCTTAAGTCATGAAGACTTACAGAAACCCAGGCAGGGGTGGAATTTTATGCTTTAGAGCTGAGCTGTCCCATATGGTAGCCACTAGCCAGTGTAGTCACTGAATACTAAAAGGTGGTTTGTGTGATTGAGGAACTGAATTTTTAATTTAATTTTATTTAAATTAATTTAAATTTAAATATCCACATGTGTCCAGTGGCTGCCATATTAGGCAGTTAAGCTATAAAACATCGAACTGCTCCAAATCCTCCCTTCAATTTTCTCTAACCCCAAGTCTAGTAGCTTTTCCCCCTCTCACTGTGTCTTTATTATGAGAATCAATTTAGTTAGTATTTTTTTTTTTTTTTTTTTTTAGTTTCTCTTCGTATTTGATGGACTGTCACGGTGGAGGGTAGGGATTTGGGACATGGAGAGTGGGGATAAATAGAAAAGTTGACTGAACAAAGACACTTCTGTGTTTTTCGTAGAGCACCAAATACTGCTCTAAGCATTCTATGTGGACTACTTTATTTAATTCTCATAAAATTCCTTTAAGGAAGTGCCATTATCATTTCCATCTTATAGATACAGCACCTGAAGCACAGAGAGCCTTGAAATGGTCACAGAGCTAGAACGTGACAGAACTAGTCCAAGTTCACTTTGGAAACCACTGTGCCATAGTGTCTCCTGGTATCACCCTATCTTGTTCGGCCAAGGGACTTGAAATATCATTAATTTCCTTCCAATGCTTGAGAGTTGGAAGCAGTATTTTCTGGAATTTGGGAAATACTAATGATTAGTGCCTTTTTCAAATAAGCACATCAGTTCCCTGCCTTGTATCAGGGTCCTGAGAGAGTAGAGTATGGAACAAACAAGTGTTGATATGCACTGGGGAAAAGAGAAGACCTCCAAGGGCTTCAAACATTTGCATTGATCATGTCATTTTCTAGGTCAAAAACCTTCAATGGTTCCCAGTAGTCTCTACCTGAGATGCAAACTCCTCAGCCTGGAATCTTTGTCTAACTTATCTCTGTGGCTTTATCTTCCACTCCTTGGGTGCTTAAACCCTTAGCTTCATATGTCTCTACTACCTTCTTACACCAGTCTTCCTGACTTCTTAATTTGTGATTGAAGCATCTTTCCCACCGGGATGTAGGATGTTAACTCTTTATACATCTTTCCCAATCCTTCCTCTCCCTTGAAGCCTGTGTAGAAAACACCAACCTAGTAACATAAGGCTGAGTGATCTCCTTTGTATTCCCACTGGCACTACCCTAGCTTATGTCCACTTTACCCAAACCACCACAGTCCCTTAACTGCTTCTTCCCTATAATTCACCTCCAAAACGGCTTCCCAAAGCTACTGGCTTGGTTTTCCTAGCGAAGTTTAGCAGCTGAGAATTACTCATTACTTGTTTGCTCAAGTTTTCACACTTTCCCCACTACATGGTAATAGAAATGTTTCTTAACTTTCTTGATCCTTGGCCTTCTTGCTTTTCCCCAAACAAATTGGGTGTTTCCTTCCCAGAGCCTTTTCACTCACTGGCCCGGCATGCTCTGTCTCCAGGTGTTTAAATGGCTGGCTCCTGCATTGCAGGAAAGCCCGTGCTCACATTTCACCCTTATAGAGAGGTCTCCCATGAAAAGCCTACCTAATCTAGCTCCTCCTTTATTCTCTTTTCCCTTACTCTGCTTTATTTTCCTTTGAACCATTTATCATTACCCAACATTATATATCTATTTTTTGTAGTTTCTTATTAGAATATAATTCTGCAAGGGCCCATTATTATTTGTCTTATTCACTACTCTCCCCAGCACCTAGAACCATTTCTAGGCACCCAATAGACATTTGTTAAATGAATGAGGAAATGTGAAGTAGAAACCAGAATAGCTTTGTTAATCAGAGAACCCAGTTATAAGGATGGCAAAACATACTTGCAAGTAGAAACAACTTATATACGTTATGAGTATTGTTTCTCTGGAGTTGTATTTCCCAAAAGGTGCTCGAGTGGACACTTGTCCTGCATAATTCATTGTGCAAAAGTGTCATGTGGACAAAAAAGGTAATAAATGCTGCATTCTGTATCCATTTCACGGTGATACACTCTGAGCATTACCATATGGAAGGTTCTGAGCAGTCCTGCAGTAAATGATCTGGATTAGTCTTATTTTAAAGTGTCTTAAATGTATATCAGCACAGAATTCCTTCTGCAAAGAACTCTGTAGTTGGGATAGTCACCTGACAGGCAATAATTTTACCCCATCTTCTTCTGATACAGACACTGCATATCCTGGCACAGGGGTAGGCAAGCACATGATCCACGCTGGGCCAATCATAGTGATTAGTCTAAGGGGTGGGCACATGAACCAAGCCAGGCCAACCAGGGCAGCCCTGAGAATTAAACGCTGAAACTGGGAGACAGACTTCTCTTGTCTCTTTGGTCATGGATCTAATGCTATAACTTTTAAGTAGCCTGTTTACACTCTTTGCTACATGAGAGAGCTTGTGTGTGGCAGGAGAGAAGTCAATTCAGAGAGAGACCTACATTTGAAATGTAGAGAAAGAAAGGAGGAGGAAGCAAATACTAACAATAGGTCATTTAAGCATCTAAGTCCAGTCATCCCTGAAGCTAGATCTACCCCGCCCTGATATTTCGTTACATAAGAAAATATATCTCCCCCCTTTTAAAAAAATTTTTTATTTAAAAAAAATTTATTTATTTGGCTGCATCAGGTCTTAGTTGCAGCATGTGGCATCTTCGTTGTCGCAGGCAGGATCTTCGTTGCATGCGGGACCTTTAGTTGTGGCATGCGAACTCTTAATTACGGCATGCAGGATCTTTAGTTGCGGCATGTGGGATCTAGTTTCCTGACCAGGGATCGAACCTGGGCCCTCTGCACTGGGAGCATGAAGTCTTAGCCACTGGACTACCAGGGAAGTAACCCCCTCCTCCTTTTTTAGACTGGAGGAGTTTCACTAATATATATCCAACACCATTTTTTGCTGAATATGCTTTGGGAAATCCTGCCACATGGCAACCTCAGCAATAAGCCTGAGCTGTTGACCAGTGCATTCAAATTTTAAAGGACAACAAATAACCAACCAACCAACCAACCAACCAACCAGAGCAAATGATACCCTTGTTTCTGAATAATATACAGGTTTTATAAACATAGATCTACTTCCTGGATGAAATCTGCATAAACTCTCAGCTTCAAGTTGGAACAAGGTATTCAGACACAGCGTGATACTGTGCAAAAAATCAGGGCAAGCACATACAGACTCTGTAGTACACAATTCCAAGGGATGGCAATTTCACAGATGGGGTGGGTGCTATTCACAGCAGTCTTTGGAGTCTTTTTAGTCTGGCAAACCTGGCTTGCGAGTCTGTATACCCCTATATCTTCCATCCAGGAAAGCAAGACACTTGCCTAACACCTTTCTGTCCTCCAACAGCACCTTGCCCAGAGAAGGAGCTTAATTCATGTTTGCGGACTGAATGAAACTCAGGCTGGTCCTGTTTCTTATTAACATGGCTACAGTCAAGGTTGACTTAAGGAATTCTTAATAAAATTTATTTTCAGCACATTACTTCATGAATGCTATCCTTGTAGATTCATATATATTCAGTGGTTGCTTTGGAGAAATCTAAAAATACCATCCCTTGGCACTTGCCCTAGAACAGTGTGCTGCCCTGACATAGCCATAACAGTCCCACCATATGGGAGGAAACTTGGGTACTTTCAAACAGACACTTCTTTTAGGATCAAGTCTGCTGCTGTCGCTCGGGCTTGCAGCCTCCTGAACCTCTTTATTTAGTTACAAAATTCCAGGGCTATTATTTCATAGTTAGAGGGACTTTTAAATAGCTTGTAGTTTTGGCTTTTCACCACTAGAGTTCAATCTTGCTCTTATCTAGACTATCTCATAGAAGAAAAGTACTACAGCAACCCCCGAAAACAAAACAAAACACAAAGAAAATTCCCAAAGTGCTTTCTCCAATTCAAATCCTGACCTTCGGCTACTAAGAGCTGACTTTATTAATGTGCCTTTTCTTTCTGGACACACTTAAGATTTCCTGGCTGGTAGTGTCAACAAGTATAAAATTCTTGAATGCCTTTCTTACAAGTAATTTTTCAATGTTTGATAAATAATTTCTTTTTAGATTCAGTTTGTTTACTTCTAAATAAAATATTCAGCTGTATTTACCTGCCTGATTTATGGGATATTATGCTTCTGGTCAGTGGCACTTGGGGGCTCATGGCAGGGCAGTGAGAGCTATAGTAAATACAATTGCTGTTCTGGGCCTCAAAGCTAATCATTCACTGTTTTTTTTTTTTTTTAATAGATCTTTATTGGAGTATAATTGCTTCATAATACTGTGTTAGTTTCTGTTGTACAACAAAGTGAATCAGCCATATGCATACACAT
This sequence comes from Balaenoptera acutorostrata, assembly GCF_949987535.1. Taxonomy (NCBI): domain Eukaryota; kingdom Metazoa; phylum Chordata; class Mammalia; order Artiodactyla; family Balaenopteridae; genus Balaenoptera; species Balaenoptera acutorostrata. The sequence continues at coordinate 23,477,039 of NC_080073.1, read as the reverse complement.
GTCCCCATATTCCCTCCCTCTGGAGCCTCCCTCCCACCCTCCCTATCCCAACCCTCTAGGTCATCACAAATCACCGAGCTGATCTCCCTGTGCTATGCTGCTGTTTCCCACTAGCTAACTGTTTTACATTTGGTAGTGTATATATGTCGACGCTACTCTCACTTCGCCCCAGCTTCCCCCTCCCACCCCGTGTCCTCAAGTCCATTCTCTATGTCTACATCTTTATTCCTGCTTTGCAACTAGTTTCATTAGTACCAATTTTTTGTTTGTTTTTAGATTTCATATATATGCATCAGCATACGGTATTTGTTTTTCTCTTTCTGACTTACTTCACTCTGTATGACAGACTCTAGGTCCATCCACCTCGCTACAAATAACTCAATTTCGTTTCTTTTTATGGCTGAGTAATATTCCATCGAATATATGTGCAACATCTTCTTTATCCATTCATCTGTCGATGCACATTTAGGTTGGTTCCATGTCCTGGCTATTGTAAATAGTGCTGCAATGAACATTGTGGTACATGTCTCTTTTTGAATTATGGTTTTCTCAGGGTATATGCCCAGTAGTGGGATTGCTGGGTCATATGGTAGTTCTATTTTTAGTTTTTTAAGGAATCCCCATACTGTTTTCCACAGTGGTTGTATCAATTTACATTCCCACCAACAGTGCAAGAGGGTTCCCTTTTCACCACACCCTTTCCACCATTTATTGTTTCTAGATTTTTGATAATGGCCATTCTGACCGGAGTGAGGTAAATACCTCATTGTACTTCTGATTTGCATTTCTCTAATACTTAGTGATGTTGAGCATCTTTTCATGTGCCTCTTGGCCATCTGTATGTCTTCCTTGGTGAAATGTCTATTTAGGTCTTCTGCCCATTTTTTAATTGGATTGTTTGTTTTTTTGATATTGAGCTGCATGAGCTGTTTGTATATTTTGCAGATTAATCCTCTGTTGCTTTATTTGTAAATATTTTCTCCCATTCTCAGGGTTGTCTTTTTGTCTTGTTTATGGTTTCCTTTGCTGTGCAAAAGCTTTTAAGTATAATTAAGTCACATTTGTTTATTTTTGTTTTTATTTCCATTACTCTATGAGGTGGGTCAAAAAAGATCTTGCTGTGGTTTATGTCAGAGTGTTTTTCCTATGTTTTCCTCAGAGAGTTTTATAGTGTCTGGTCTTACATTTAGGTCTCTAATCCATTTGGAGTTTTTTTTTGGTATGGTGTTCAGTAGTGTTCTAATTTCATTCTTTAAATGTAGCTGTCCAGTTTTCCCAGCACCACTTATTGAATAGGCTGTCTTTTCTCCATTGTGTATCCTTGCCTCCTTTGTCATAGATTAGTTGACCATAGGTGTGTGGGTTTATCTCTGGGCATTCTATCCTGTACCATTGATCTATATTTCTGTTTTTGTGCCAGTACCACACTGTCTTGATTACTGTAGCTTTGTGGTATAGTTTGAAGTCAGGGAGCCTGATTCCTCCAACTCCGTTTTCCTTTCTCAAGATTGCTTTGGCTATTTGGGGTCTTTTGTGTTTCCATACGAATTGTAAAATTTTTTGTTCTAAATCTGTGAAGAATGCCATTGGTAGTTTGATAGGGATTGCATTGAATCTGTAGATTGCTTTGAGTAGTATAGTCATTTTCACAATATTGATTCTTTCAATCCGAACATGGTATATTTCTCCATCTGTTTATGTCATCTTTGTTTTCTTTCATCCGTGTTTTACAGTTATCTGAGTACAAGTCTTTTGCCTCCTTAGGCAGGTTTATTTCTAGGTATTCTATTCTTTTTGTTGTGATGGTAAATGGGATTGTTTCCTTAATTTCTCTTTCTGATTTTTGTTGTTGGTGTATAGGAATGCCAGAGATTTCTATGCATGAATTTTGTATCCTGCAAACTTACCAAATTCATTGATTAGTTCTAGTAGTTTACTGGTGGCGTCTTTAGGATTTTCTATGTATAGTATCATGTCATCTGCAAACACTGACAGTTTTACTTCTTGTCCAATTTGTATTCCTTTTTCTTCTCTGATTGCTGTGGCTAGGACTTCCAAAACTATGTTGAATAATAGCGGTGAGAGTGGTCATCCTTGTCTTGTTCCTGATCTTAGTGGAAATGCTTTCAGTTTTTCACCATTGAGTATGATGTTTGCTGTGGGTTTTTAATATCTGGCCTTTATTATGCTGAGGCAGTTTCCCTCTATGCCAATTTTCTGGAGAGTTTTTTATCATAAATGGGTGTTGAATTTTGTCAAAAGCTTTTTCTGTATCTACTGAGATGATCATATGGTTTTTATTCTTCAATTTGTAAATGTGGTGTATCACATTGATTGATTTGCATATATTGAAGAATCCTTGCATCCCTGGGATAAATCCCACTTGATCATGGTGTATAATCCTTTTAATGTGCTGTTGGATTCTGTTTGCTAGTATTTTGTTGAGGATTTTTGCATCTATGTTCATCAGTGATATTGGCCTGTAGTTTTCTTTTTTTCTGACATCTTTTTCTGGTTTTGGTATCAGGGTGATGGTGGCTTTGTAGAATGAATTTGGGAGTGTTTCTCCCTCTGCAATTTTTTGGAAGAGTTTGAAAAGGATCAATGTTAGCTTTTCTCTAAATGTTTGATAGAATTCACCTGTGAAGCCATCTGGTCCTGGACTTTTGTTTGTTGGAAGATTTTTTATTACAGTTTCAATTTCATTACTTGTGATAGGTTGGTTTATATTTTCTAATTCTTCCTGGTTCAGTCTTGGAAAATTGTACCTTTCTAAGAATTTGTCCATTTCTTCGTGGTTGTCCATTTTGTCGGCACATAGTTGTTTGTAGTTGTCTTTTATAATCCTTTGTATTTCTGCAGTGTCAGTTGTGATTTCTCCTTTTTCATTTCTAATTTTACTGATTTCTGTCCTCTCCCTTTTTTTCTTGATGTGTCTGGCTAATGGTTTATCAATTTTGTTTATCTTCTCAAAGAACCAGCTTTTAGTTTTATTGATCTTTGCTATTGTTTTCTTCGTTTCTATTTCATTTATTTCTGCTCTGATCTTTATGATTTCTTCTCCTTCTACTGACTTTGGGTTTTCTTCGTTCCTCTTTCTCTAGTTCTTTTAAGTGTAGGGTTAGATTGTTTATTTGAGATTTTTCTTGTTTCTTGAGGTGAGATTGAATTGCTATAAACTTCCCTCTTAGAACTGCTTTTGCTGCATCCCATAGGTTTTGGGTTGTCATTGTCATTTGTTTCTATATACTTTTAAAATTTCTTCTTTGGTTATTTCAGTGATCTCTTGGTTATGTAGTAGCGCACCATTTAGCCTCCATGCATTTGTGTTTTTACAGTTTTTTTCCTGTAATTGATTTCCAATCTCATAGCGTTGTGGTCAGAAAAGATGTTTGATACGATTTCAATTTTCTTAAATTTTCCAAGGCTTGATTTGTGAACCAAGGTGTGATCTATTCTGGAGAATGTTCCAAGAGCACTTGAGAAGAAAGTGTATTCTGCCACTTTTGGGTGGAATGTTCTATAAATATCAATTAGATCTATCTGGTCTATTGTGTCCTTTAAAGCTTGTGTTTCCTTATTTATTTTCTGTTTGGATGATTTGTCCATTGGTGTAAGTGGGGTGTTAAAGTCCCCTACTATGATTGTGTTACTATTGATTTCTCCTTTCATGGTTGTTATCATTTGCCTTATGTATTGAGGTGCTCCTATGTTGGGTGCATAAACGTTTATAATTGTTATATCTTCTTGGATTGATCCTTTGATCATTACGTAGTGTCCCTCCTTATCTCTTGTAACAGTCTTTATTTTAAAGTCTACTTTATCTGATACGAGTGTTGCTACTCCAGCTTTCTTTTGATTTCCATTTGCACGGAATATCTTTTTCCATCCCTTTACTTTCAGTCTGTATGTGTCACTAGGTCTGAAGTGGGTATCCTGTAGACAGCGTATATATGGGTCTTGTTTTTGTATCCATTCAGCCAGACTGTGTCTTTTGGTTGGAGCATTTAATCCATTTACATTCAAGATTATTATTGATATGTATGTTCCTATTACCATTTTCTCAATTGTTTTGGGTTTGTTATTGTAGGTCTTTTCCTTCTCTTGTGTCTCCTGCCTAGAGAAGTTCCTTTAGCATTTGTTGTAGAGCTGGTTTGGTGGTGCTGAATTCTCTTAACTTTTGTTTGTCTGAAAAGCTTTTGATTTCTCTGTCGAATCTGAATGAGATCCTTGCTGGGTAGAGTAACCTTGGTTGTAGGTTTTTCTCTTTCATCACTTTAAGATATCCTGCCACTCCCTTCTGGCCTGCAGAGTTTCTGCTGAAAAATCAGCTGATAACCTTATGTGGATTCCTTTGTATGTTATGTTTTGTTTTTCCCTTGCTGCTTTTAATATTTTTTCTTTGAATTTAATTTTTGTTAGTTTGATTAATATATGTCTTGGTGTGTTTTTCCTAGGGTTTATCCTGTATGGGACTCTGTGCTTCCTGGACTTGGGTGACTATTTCCTTTCCCATGTTAGGGAAGTTTTCAACTACAATCTCTTCAAGTATTTTCTCAGAGCCTTTCTTTTTCTCTTCTTCTGGGACCCCTATAATTCAAATGTTGGTGCGTTTAGTGTTGTCGCAGAGGTCTCTGAGATTGCCTTCAATTCTTTTCCTTTTTTTTTCTTTATTCTGCTCCTCAGCAGTTATTTCCACCATTTTGTCTTCCAGCTCACTTGTTCGCTCTTCTGACTCAGTTATTCTGTTATTGATTCCTTCTAGTGTATTCTAGAAGGAATAATGTATTCTAGAATAGTGTATTCTAGTGTATAGTGTATTTTTCATTTCAGTTATTGTGTTGTTCATCTCTGTTTGTTTGTTCTTTAGTTCTTCTAGATCTTTGTTAAATATTTCTTGTATTTTCTCAACCTGTGCCTCCATTCTATTTCCGAGATTCTGGATCATCTTTACTATCATTACTCTGAATGTTTTTTCAGGTAGGTTGCCTGTTTCGTCTTCATTTATTTGGTCTTGTAGGTTTCACCTTGCTCCTTCATTTGCTCCTTCATCTGTTAACAAATTTTGTTGTCATTTCCTTTTTTTTTCTTTTTTCATGGGTGGTGCTGTATTCCTGTCTTACTGGTTATTTAGCCTGAGGCTTCCAGCACTGGAGCTTGTAGGCTGTTGGGTAGACCTGGGTCTTGGTGCTGAGATGAGGACGTCTGTGAGGCCTCACTCCAATTCCCTGAGGTCTGAGGTTCTCTGTTAGTTCAGTGGTTTGGACTCAGAGCTCCCACCACAGGAGCTTTGACCTGACCCCTGGCTCATGAAGCGGTTCACTTGGGGGTTCCTCCTGTCTCCTTGGGCATCAGCGTTCCCCACCAGTAGCCAGCAGGCACCCTAGTTGTGGGGAGATGCTAACTCGGTGTCTTCCCACACTGCCATCTTGACTCCACCCCTAATCATTTATTTTAAAAGAATTTTTCAAAAAATAATTTAGATTTCTCCGTGAGCCTGTGATTTCCAACTTCAAAAATGACTATCAGAGTTTTTCCCTTCCTTTGTACCTACTGTCTTCAGATATATTTCTGTTGAGACCTAAAATCTCAAACTTTGCTTCCTATAGAAGCAGTGCCTACAAAACTTCTCATACATGTCTGGAGCAGCTCAATCAAATGAATTTAGAAAGTGAATTTGGAATTTAGAAAATGGGTTGCAGGCATGGATGTATCATTATTCTAGCTTCTTAGGCTCTTACTCTTTGAAGTCTCTCTTATGTATCACAGATAACACTTGATGGCTACCTTGAAATGAGTTCATCTTCACTGTATAAAGAGGTTTTCCCTGAGGCTGGACCCAGTTAGGACAGAGAGAAAACCATACTGACTTACATAATATCCATTTTTGGACAAAAGACTGAGAAAAAAAAATTTGAAAAATGGCATCTCATAACCTTAGCTTTTGTTTTACAAACAATCCAGCCCCATTTTATAAATTAAAGTACAAATAAGCATGAAGTATGTTTTTCCATCATTTATCTTTTGAGGGGAGGTGGGTGGCAGGAAAATAACTTCAGTGGCAAGAAAAAGAACATTGACCAGAGAGGGACCAAAGACATACTTTTTCATAATTTTGCTAAGAGTCAAGCTGTAACTCCCAGGACCTCTAAAAATGATGCTGTGCCAAATGAGGGATATATAGTAATAACTAATATTTACTGAGCATTTACTATGTGCTTGGTACTTTATGTGGTTTACTTCATGTCATCTTCACAACAACCTCCTGAGTGAAGGTTGATTCTCAGTCCCATTTTACAGATAAATAAAAAATAACAGAAGTAATTTGATGACAGACACCTAGATGGTAAATGGTGGAGCTGGGAATCAGACGCAGGTGCCCACCTGAACAATGTGGTGGATAAGGGTTCCACATTTATATGGTCTGAGCTGTTTGAAGTTACAGATGAAGAGAATGGTTACAACTCTGATATAAAAGAATGACCATATCTAGGCAGAACAGCAAAAAAGACTTGCAGGAGAAGATCAGCAGGAATTAGATGATGAAACAAGATGTACTAATGGTGAGCTTTACCATCACCTGGGGTTTCATAACAGAAATACTTCTCAAATAGCTGAAGGGTGCAGGCTCCTTTATCTCCAAGACAGAGAGCATGGTCATGTGGTAAGAACCTCTCTCAGTCAAGTGCCTAAAGTTTATACCATTTGTAAAAAGGAGAACCTTGAAATTGACCTTGAAAACTCACATTTGGTATTAGTGGTTGTGATAAATAATTATGCTCAGATTGGCTCTATGCTGAATTATCTGCATTCTCATTCCAGAGTAATTTGGGCACTGCCATCTAACATCTTTGTTATCATTTTTACATTCTGGGTTAAACAATCCTGCCTCCCAGCAAAGACTATTGCAGTAGCTACCCATGATGAGCTATTCATTCATTCATTCATCAAATATTTATTAAGAACCTACTACATACCAGGTATTACTAGGTGCTGAAAATATGGAAGAAAATAAAACAAAACAAAATTAAAAAAATAAAAATCTCTGCCTACAATCTGGTAGGGGAGATGAAAAATAAACAAAGGAGGCAAACATATAGTATGCATGATGGTGATAAGTTCTATGGAGAAAAATAAAAATGGGAAGGGAGATAAGGAGTGCCATTGTCCAAATCACAGAGCTAATAAGAAAAAGGTGCAGACATTCTGGGTCTTAACCCAAGTTCTTCTGCCCACCAGAATGCTTCTCTATATACTGTAAATGCCTACATAGGAGACAACACTGAGTGAACCATGCTAACCTAATTTTCTAGGCCTGGTTAATTTCATCCATGGCAATATAAGGATTAGCTGCTATTTTCCAATAATAACTCTTCAAATACACTTGTTACATGGAATATAGTTAACTGAAATTATGGTTTATTTATATGTATGGAATATGTACCCCCTCTACATTAAAACATGTATAGCAGTTGACAAAATTTGGTGCAAAATAGACTGTAAGAATTATAAATTATAAATAAATTTTTAGTTGGCTGTGCATGGAAAGATAAACAAAATAAACCAATTAATAATAAAAATAGAATAAAGATTATGTGAGTGGCAGCAAGTACAGGCAATATCAGGCATTTGAAATGAACTCACTACTACTATTAGAAACTGAGTTTGACTATACATTTCCTAGTAGTTAAGAGAGAGAAAACCACACTAAGTTACATAATATTCATTTTGTTTTGGACAAAAGAAGGCAGAAAAATTTCCTTGATAGAAACTTTTTCTTGCAGCTGAATCCTTTTTAAAATTTCATGGGCCAATAGCAAAGAATATATTTAACTTTGTAGGAGGCACATTACCTGCAAGAATCATTTAACCAACCTTCTATAATAAATAAAAGCATAAATGAAGTTGGCATTTCTGGGGGTAAACAGGTGAGATAATGTGATTCACGTATTCTGTGTCCTGCATACCTTATTTAACAATGAGGAAAGAATGAGAAAATGGATAGTTAACGTTTCCATGAGTTCTTCCTCAAAATATTAATTATAGTAAGTAAATTTTTGAGAGGTGTTATATTAAAACCAGTTCCATGGCTGGCAAAAATTATAATAAGACAAAAATAACAGCTGCCTCAAAATGACAGTAGCAGTTAATAACTATTACTTACTGGGAGCCAAGAACTGTGCTGAATATTTTACAAGCATTATTTCATTTAAATTTTCCCAAGACTCTCTAAGTTCTGCTATATTTTCATTTTAAGGATGACAAAACTGAGGGTCAGAGAAATTAGACAAGTCTCCAAAAGTTTCTTCCCAGCTTGTAAATGGTAGAGCTCAGATTTAGACATGAATCTTAACTACTACTCTATGATTACTCTTCTTACATGTAATTATTCCATATCTTATTTGGACAATTACAACAGCCTACATCCATGAGACCTAAACATTACGATCTAGATCAAAATAACAAGGGTCAGAAAAATGACATAACTGTAAATATTACATGAAATAAGCTCTACAGTTTATCAAGATAGAAAAAGAAACAAGGAACAACTTGTCACTGGTATAGCTCAGACCAGAATCCCTCTTCAGGTCCCAAGATAATGAGAAACAGCTGTGACTCATAGCCGACTGATATTTCAGAACCAAGGACAGAGGCAGATATCCCTTCCACTAGAGGGCAGGGTGATCATTACGTTGAGAATGCTTAGCGGCCAAAAGTGATTCTCCAACAGGCAGAAGCCTAGCTCAATTTTCACAGCCTCACAGCGATCAGACAGGGGGCCAAAAGCCCTTAATTGCTGCAGATAATAAATTTAGATCTCTTTAAGGATTTTTGCAGTGGACACCTCAGGTTTTGTACTTGGTAGCCACAGTGTCAAAGAGCTAAAAAAATTTTTAAAAAGCACAAAATATCAAATAGCAGAAAAGAGTTTTTGGACAATGTGGATTTGAAACTCCCTTCATAGCCGTTGTATTAATGTTGGTTGATTTCATATTTACCTATTGAACGACAGCAATAAATGTCCTTTCTAGGGCATTTTTGGTACTAGGCTTATCTAGGCTATTAAAATATTAGGAGGGGGAGTTCTGGGATGGGCATAACAAAATGGTTAAAAACGTGGGCTTTGGAGTCAAATAGATCTGGATTTAAACTTGACTCCATCACTTATCCTCTATGTGACTTTGGGTGAATGATAACATCTCTGCACCTTAATTTCATCAACTATGAAATAGGAAAAAAAAAATACACATCTTAGAAAACTGTTGTGATGACTGAGTCTGTAAAGCACTTGGCTTGAAGCCTGGCACACAATGCTTCACAGATCATGACCACCATGATGATGATGACAATTCTGCTTTGTGAAGGAAAAGAGAGAAATGAAGACCTCAAGGTATGTCAACTTACATTACTTAAAATAGTTTATGCATCTCAAACAAATTTATATACAAGAAATGTATATAACCATTTACTTGTTCATTTACTCATTCGTCAAGGATTTATTAAACATCTACTGTGTGCCAGGTAAGATGAATACAAATGCAGTCATTAAGACAGCTCACAAATACTCTGGCACATGGTAAGAACTGAGTTAGCCAATGAAATGAGAGCAGTGATATGCATCACTGCCATGTCAAAGATTCAAAAGCTATTACCGTGTGCTTTGCCATGCTTTTCTTCTCCTCACCCCCAAAACAGTGTACAGTGCTTCAGATAGTGTTTGCTCTGCCAGCCTGGGTCCCTGAATGAGAATGATGACAATATGGAAGAGAGACTCTAGCTGACCCTTGATGGACATAAAATATGCCCAAGAAATCAACTTTTTAAAAAGTCATTTAGATTTAGGGTCATTTATTACCTCAGCATAATCCAGGTCTATCCTGAATGGTGTAAGGCTGTTGCTTTTTAAGCACTTACATCATTCAGAGGTGGGGGGAGGAGGGAAGCAAACAGGTAAACGACCAACTAAACTGTAGTGAAAAGGCTATAAGAAATATAAGAGCCAAGTGTTATGGAGCAGAAGCCAAAGCAATAACTTTGTGATGTGGTATGGGCGAAAGTTTGACAAAAAATGTGACATCTTATTGAACTTGAAAGGGTGACTATGAGCCTATCCGGTAGAGAAATAACTGGTGAGGGTGAAATGCGGAACTCCATTCCAAGCAGAAGAGACACTATCCAAGGAGAGAGAACACAGCCACAGACTCAGGGATATGTAAGGCTTGTGGATGGGGTGCTGTTCTGTTAATAACCCATGCTGTAACTGTATGCAACACTGAGAACGAGGCAAAGGGGTGAGGTTACATTCTAATAACCCCGTGATGGTATCAGTCTTACTAGCATACCCACTCAGATGATATTTTGTATAATACTTTGCTTAAATTCTACTTTTGGCCAATAGCCACAGGCAAGAGGCATACAATTTGTTCAAAGCAATGCTGGACTGCAAATCAGAACCTCTGGCTGCTAATACAGGCTGCGCCACTCACTAGGGGAAACCTGAACACACCACTTATTTTCTCTAAGCTTCAGTTACCTCACTGGTAAACCCAGTGGCATGGCCTAGATCATAACTGGTCCCTTCCAATTTGAAGACCATTTCTAAAGCACATTTGAGAACTTCACTGTCCTCTTGAAGAGACTTACATTTTGGCCTAATTCTGAAAAGTACTAGGCCATTGGCTTGATTATAAATGGGGAGCTATTGGCTGTTGTCACTAAAACCCCGGATTGCGTCAAGATCTGTAGCAGACCCTGTTAGGCTCCCATCTATTTCTCCTTGGGCATTGCCACTGTAGTACACTCTTAAATTCCAATGACTGAGGGCCTTGTCTGGTGGCCAGAGCTTACTTTGCCCCACTGGAGAGGCTTGAAATCCAGACAATTAATGTCCCTTGGGAGCAGTCATCAAAAAGGACTGTTATTTGTTAGCATATAAATGCCCAGGTTCCCTTTTCTCCAGACCGGGTGATCCTGGGGCTGGAAACCCTCAGAGTTCCCCAGCAGGGTTAAGTTCCCATTACTCACAGTGATAACTGGTTTGACAAGGCACATTTTATTGGTTGCCTCCCCTTTCCTGTGTCACTTCTCACTCATCTATTGGGGTTTTCTGGATTCATTTCCCAAATAAACCACCTGCACATGAATCTTTATCTCAAGGATCTGCTCCTAGGGACCTCTAACACAAATGCTAGCACATGGGTGAATGCATTCCTACACTATTCTATCAATTATTTCTGTAACTGGTATAAATTTACCTTCCACACTTGGGTGCAAAAACCCCCCACATTTTAATTAATTAAATCTGACTCTGAAGCCTTATCATTATATGGCTGTCCATGTTCCTTCCACTATCTCAGGAGGCTGATGCAATCTACAAAACTTGGAAAAAGACCTCTGGCCCCAGTGCACCATGGTGGTCACCTAAATGCTCACTATCCAGACCTTCCTAGTGATTCAGGGGTGAGTAACTCCACTCCCTCAAGCATGCAAGCATGGAAATGTTTGCAGTTGTTCACAAATATGTGGAACTTGGTGGCCCTACCACTTCCTGGGTAAACTGGAAACCCATTATTTCTTTTTTCTGTAGAAGTCCTGTTCTGGTTCAGGGCACTCAACCCTGTTCCCCCTTGAATTTCCAGTGCTGGTAGCCATTTCCTCTGACTTTGAAGTAATCCAGCCTACTCTTCTGCAGGGTCTAAAATACAAAAGCTATTTCCTTTCTGTCTGAATGTCTGAGTTTGTGTTGAGTATTGGTGTGTGTGTGTGTGTTTTGTGTGTGTGTGTGTGTGTGTGACAGAGACAGAGAGACAGACAGACAGAAAGAGACAGAGAGGGGAATTACTTAATTTTCCTGAAAACCCAACACTGCTCTCTCTTTCTCAGAGACAAGAAATATAATGTCTTATTCCTCCCTGATAGTCTACAGTCTCCCCAAAGAAAAGAAAGTAATTAGCGCTGAGGTGTTTGTGGCTGTTATTGTGGTTGTTAAAATAACTCATCATGTTACCTTGTAAAAGTCTGAAGAACTTCAGGCACCTAGGAGCTTGCAGGGATAGAGAAAAAGGAAATGGGAAATAAGCATTAGCTCCTCTTAGGATCAATAGGAGCCTTCTAAATATGACTTTTTCATAAGAGGAGCTCAAATCTTCAGAAGTTTTACTCCTTTAGGCATTTAAATAGGGAGTAGGTTGTCTATTTCTTTGTAATAATCTTGGGAGAGATAACCACTGATATAGTGACAGTGGTTAGAGGTAAAATGGGACAGGTACTTTTGATGACTATGCCACTCTCTGAGAATAAGTGTTTTGTTTTTTTTGGTTTTTTTTTTTTTTAATAGATATGACTAGGATTTCAGACCTTAACCTTAGTAACAGATAGGGCCAGTTTAATAAACACAATAGATACTGCTTCCCTTCATATGAATGAAAAGAAGCCTTCTTAGGGGAAAAGATTTCTAGTATAGGGATTTCATTTTCCTACTTTCATTTTCAACTAGTCAATCTCTTTTCTCTATGCTCTGTAATACACAGATTCAATGCAGACCCAAACAGTTAAATATCTGAAAAAGGGAAAATTTATATGCCTGAATAAGGACAGTCAGTTCCATTAATGAGACCGGGCTGCTAATGATGTCAGAGTACAAATTTGATCTCTAGCAAATTTATCAATTTCCAGTTGATCTATGACCTCATCCCCTCCTATCAATCCCCTGCTCACGACCCCTAATGCTTTCCAAGAGGTGACTAGTTATGTGTCTGGTTATCAACTCAAATATTACCACCGCGGGTTCGAGCCCTGGTCTGGGAAGATCCCACATGCCACGGAGCAGCTGGGCCCGTGAGCCACAATTGCTGAGCCTGCGCGTCTGGAGCCTGTGCCCCGCGACGGGAGGGGCCGCGATAGAGAAAGGCCCGCGCACCGCGATGAAGAGCGGTCCCCGCACCGCGATGAAGAGTGGCCCCCGCTTGCCGCAACTGGAGAAAGCCCTCGCACGAACCGAAGACCCAATACAGCCAAAAAAAAAAAAAAAAAAAAAAATAAGAAAATCCTTAAAAAAAAAAAAAAAAAAAATATTACCACCGCCACCAAAAAATATCAAAACAAAACTCTTAAACAACAAATTCAGGTAAGGATGGAATGCAACAGGAAAGAAGTGAGTAGGTAAAATATTTTTTTTATTGGGAGGATAAGGTTATAAGTGATTTACTCACTGGTAGGGCAATTCATGCTATTCTGCTGAGTTACTTATGAACGTAATCTGATTCTAGTTGTTATGGCAACACACAAGAAAAAATGTAGAAAGAGTTCACGATTAAATCTTTTTGAAGTGATCCAAAACATTAACTGTAAGTATGAGAATTCTGTAGAAAATGTTATTTAAACTCTTTCTCAGAGCTGTGGCTGGGCTGCAAGGGATGTCTGCCTGCAGCTGTTCAGGCGGTATAATCCCCTCTGAGATGAGGGCAGAAAAGCGATGAACATTTGAAGAAAAATAGAAGTCTTGCTTTGCCCTCAAGGCATCTCTTTCTAACTCTCCCTTCTATTAATATGCAAGGCGTGAGGCCTTAAATGTCACATCCACGTCATATTCTAATGCCTATGCACTGTGGAATCAAAGTGTAGTATTCTTTCGCCAACATGATTTGGGCTTAAAAAAAAAATCCCATTAACCAGAAGAAAAGGTCAAAAGCATAATTCTTAGTTTTCCTTCAAATTTTCTACCAAAATGAGGACAAATTGGGATAAAAAATTTCCCAGGCTTTTAAAACATCATTTTCTTAGTTTTCCAGTAGAAAATAGTGCCCTGAATGAAAAAGTCACAAAGAAACCCATCAAACTCCCTTTTATCATACCTGAATAAAAACCTATAGCTTCGGGGCTTCCCTGGTGGCGCAGTGGTTAAGAATCTGCCTGCCAGTGCAGGGGACGTGGGTTCGAGCCCTGGTCTGGGAAGATCCCACATGCCGCGGAGCAACTAAGCCCGTGCACCACAACTACTGAGCCTGCGCGTCTGGAGCCTGTGCTCCGCAACGGGAGAGGCTGTGACAGTGAGAGGCCCGCGCACCGCGATGAAGAGTGGCCCCCACTCGCCGCAACTGGAGAAAGCCCTCGCAAAGAAACGAAGACCCAACACAGCCAAAAATAAATAAATAAATAAATAAATAAAAAACCCAAACCCAAAAAACCTATAGCTTCATACAGGAAAGGAAACTCATAAAACCTTTCAGGGAGAGAGGCCACTGTTCTATCTTCCTTTAAAATATTTTTTATTGTTACTGTTTTTCAGAGGAGAGGCCTGATATTTTTCTCACCACCACGCATTTAACAATGGTACTAAGAAAGATAGTAAACCATCGATCGTTATTTCCATTTCCAGAAAAACAGAACTCGTTGTGTCAATGATGGACCATCAGCATCTAATTCTGCAACTCTCTTGCACACAACTCTCGAATCTCTATTTCACATTGATGAGAATTCAACTGGCTTTAGTGACTGAGAGTTTACGTGAGAACTTGAACCAGGCTAACTTTCCCAGTGGCTTGCCAAAAACTGTCTGCCGCTGTCAGCATTCCTCTGTGCAAGCTGCTAGGTGGGATTAATATATACTTCTTTCCACTTCTCAGTAGATACAAGTTATCAAGGTCACCCAAGAAACATTTCTATTCTAACATGATTACTACATAGGCTTTGGTGTAAGTACTTAAGTAATGCCAGAGCTGTAGGTGATGCTTTGTGCTGGTGGGAGATGTGAACACACATATCCTACTTTGTTATAAAAGACACACCTTTCTGATTAGCCTTCTTCCAGTCTGCTACTCTGTAACTCATCCATTGGTCCTATCTTCCCTTCTAATGTGGAAAGAATTCACTCTTCAAATTCCACACTAGTGGCTTGTATCTCTCTGTGTGTGCAGCACGCTTTCATATACAAACATTTGAGCCACACTCCTGCAGTCAGCAATAATTGCAACCTGAAGCTTATTACAGTAAGACAACGTTCTGTGGCTTCAGTAAATCTATCTGAGATGTTGCATTTTTCTCATGGTCACCCTCAGAGCATGTCTTTTAAGTCAAACTGTTTATTGCACTGAGTGATTGAAGAACTGGACCCTAGGAATGCAGTATGGGGGAAAAAAGACACTGTCCCTGTCCTCATGGAGTTTGTGGCCTGCTGATAGAGACAGGTGTTGAGCAGATAATTACACGACCTGTTTAGCTGCATGGTGATGAGTTTAATGTGGAGAGAGACAAAACTGATGACAAACAAATTTAAATACTATTCCAGATAAACATTTTCTCTCTTTTCTCTCTTCTTTCCTTCAAAGAGCTTGGGGGAAAGTGATCAATATATTCTGTTCACATTACTAATCAGCAACCATTGAATACTCTGACAACACCAGATGTCAATTCCAAGATGCAGGGCATCTGGTCTAGTGCATGAGAAACAGCACAGGTAAGAGCAGGCCTGG
The DNA here is from genome assembly GCF_949987535.1 of Balaenoptera acutorostrata. Lineage (NCBI taxonomy): Eukaryota > Metazoa > Chordata > Mammalia > Artiodactyla > Balaenopteridae > Balaenoptera > Balaenoptera acutorostrata. The sequence goes on along the minus strand of NC_080073.1, from coordinate 23,461,569 downwards.
GCTCTTAAATGTGCTCTGAGGCATCTTGGAGGATCTCGGGGAATTTCAGGACAACATGAACAACTGGTGCTCCATCAGCCAGCACCCTCTTGGGAATTTCCTGTGGCTTCAAAATGCTCCCAGAGATGTTGCTTCCTCGCGTAGCCTTTACTGACACAGGGCGTTCACCAAAGCCAGCATGGTGCCCTTATGGCCATTGCACGCTGCTGATTTTCTTGGTAAGGGAAAAACCAGAAATGATATTTGAAGCCCTTGTCACTGCGAAAAGATTTGTGAGCTTTGGGGAGAGAAAAAAAAAAAAACAAAAAACAACTTTCAAGAGCCAGGAGAAAAGCACTGAACCAAGAACCAGGAGATGTGGTTATTGCCCTGGCTCCATTACTAAAAATTTGCTCCGAAATGCTGGGCAGACCGTTTCACCTCTCTGGCCTCATTCATGAGAAAATAAGTTGGTTAGATCAACCCTAAGAAAGACAGGTTAACCAAGTGTCTAACAAAATGGACTTTAGGGACAGGCAGATGTGGATTTGCATCATTTTTCTCCCATTTTACTGGATGAGTAACTCACAAGGGTTACTTAGTCCTGCTAAACCTCAGTTTCTTCTTCAGTAAAGTGGACATGATTATAGTACCTACCTCATTGGGTTGTTTAAGAATAAAATTATTATTATTATTGGTTTTTGTTGGATATTGCTTTTTACTATTTTTTATTTTAGTTTTATTTATTTTTATACAGCAGGTTCTTATTAGTTATCTATTTTATACATATTAGTGTATATATGTCAATCCCAATCTCCCAATTCATCCCACCACCACCACTCCCCACCCCCTGCTTTCCCCCCTTGGTGTCCATACGTTTCTTCTCTACATCTGTGTTTCTATTTCTGCCTTGCAAACCGGTTCATCTGTACCATTTTTCTAGATTCCACATCTATGTGTTAATATGCAGTATTTGTTTTTCTCTTTCTGACTGACTTCCCTCTGTATGACAGTCTCTAGGCCCATCCACGACTCTACAAATGACTCAATTTCATTCCTTTCTATGGCTGAGTAATATTCCATTGTATATATGTACCACATCTTCTTTATCCATTCATCTGTCAATGAGCATTTAGGTTGCTTCCATGTCTTGGCTATTGTAAATAGTGCTGCAATGAACTTTGCGGTGCAGGTGTCTTTTTGAATTATGGTTTTCTCTGGGTATATGCCCAGTAGTGGGATTACTGGGTCATGTGGTAATTCTATTTTTAGTTTTTTAAGGAACCTCCATACTGTTCTCCATAGTGGCTGTATCGGTGTACGTTCCCACCAACAGTGCAAGAGGGTTCCCTTTTCTCCACACCCTCTCTAGCATTTGTTGTTCGTAGATTTTCTGATGATGCCCATTCTAACTGGTATGAGGTGATACCTCACTGTAGTTTTGATTTGCATTTCTCTAATAATTAGTGATGTTGAGCATCTTCTCATGTGCCTCTTGGCCATCTGTGTGTCTTCTTTGGAGAGATATCTATTTAGGTCTTCTGCCCATTTTTGGATTGGGTTGTGTGTTTTTTTAATATTGAGCTGCATGAGCTGTTTATATATTTTGGAGATTAATCCTTTGTCCGTTGATTCGTTTGCAAATATTTTCTCCCATTCTGAGGGTTGTCTTTTCATCCTGTTTATAGTTTCCTTTGCTGTGCAAAAGCTTTTAAGTTTCAATAGGTCCCATTTGTTTATTTTTGTTTTCATTTCCATTTCTCTAGGAGGTGGGTCAAAAAAGATCTTGCTGTGATTTATATCATAGAGTGTTCTTCCTATGTTTTCCTCTAAGAAAAATAGTGTCTGGTCTTACATTTAGGTCTTTAATCCATCTGGAGTTTATTTTTGTGTATGGTGTTAGGGAGTGCTCTAATTTCATTCTTTAAATGTAGCTGTCCAGTTTCCCCAGCACCACTTATTGAAGAGACTGTCTTTTCTCCATTGTATATCCTTGCCTCCTTTGTCATAGATTAGTTGACCATATGTGTGTGGGTTTATCTCTGGGCTTTCTATCCTGTTCCATTGACCTATATTTCTGTTTTTGTGCCAGTACCATATTGTCTTAATTACTGTAGCTTGTAGTACAGTCTGAAGTCAGGGAGTCTGATTCCTCCAGCTCCGTTTTTTCCCCTCAAGATTGCTTTGGCTATTTGGGGTCTTTTGTGTCTCCATAAAAATTTTAAGATTTTTTGTTCTAGTTCTGTAAAAATGCCATTGGTAATCTGATAGGGATTGCATTGAAGATAGATACTACCCAATTGCATCTGTAGATTGCTTTGGGTAGTATAGTCATTTTCACAATATTGATTCTTCCAATCCAAGAACATGGTATATCTCTCCATCTGTTTGTGTCATCTTTGATTTCTTTCATCAGTGCCTTATAGTTTTCTGAGTACACGTCTTTTACCTCCTTAGGTAGGTTTATTCCTAGGTATTTTATTCTTTTGTTGCAATGGTGAATGGGATTGTTTCCTTAATTTCTCTTTCTGATCTTTTGTTGTTAGTGTATAGGAATGCAAGAGATTTCTGTGCATTTAATTTTGTATCCTAAGAATAAAATTAAATAAAGGAAATAAAGTGTTTATCACAGTGCCTAGCTAAGTGCTAGCTATTATTCTTTACAGGTTTAGAAAATTTATATACTTGCTTTGTAATTAAGGCAAATAAGTATTCATATAACTTTTTATGAAAGGGGTAGTCATAATAATGACATTGAAAAATTCTACTTGCCATTTCTTTTTACCTGTTTAAAGGGTGTGTGAGTGTGTGTGTAAATGCATGCATGGTTGGATAAAGACATTTATTTATTGAACAAGTATTTACACAGTTCTTAATATGAAAATAACACTCTACTAGTACTGTTACCATGGAGATACAGCACAATATATTTAACTTTCACTGCTTAAAGTGTAATTGGAGGGTGCAGAAGATAAACCCTCACAAAATAACTGTGTCTAAAGAAACAATCAGCCACAAAATTAGAGAAAAAATGGCAAGTACTACAGGATACATACAAAAAACACAGTTCACTATTGCTTTCCTGGTTTTAGAAGAGTGTAAGTCACAATAAATTTGGACTTCTAAAAAGGATTAATTGCAGAAGTGTTGAAGGGCCTCTATTAGACAGCCTGGCTTATAAAATAGACCTCTGATCCTAATTTAAGGAACTTTCCTGACCGTGAGTAAAATAAAGTCTTTCTTCAAAAAGTGTGTTGTGTCATAAAAGGATAAAAAATGAATTATTAAAACTTGTTTTAAATCACATTATGTATCTTAATTTATGAAATCTATAGTTTGCGGGCTTTTGTCAAGTAAGATTGATCTGTTTGTGGTTTCATCAGTTGATTAATAAAAACAAGTGTTTCTGAGATGTGTGTTGGTCTCTCTATCCATCAGAGATGTTTATTGTTGTTTGGAAATAGTCAGATGGTATTATTTCCTCCTTAACCAGTAGTCTTAGTTATTAAATTTGATTGATTTATGCCCTTTCTACCTGCTTTGTCATTTTAATGATAAAAAGGTGGCATCTGGATTTGATTCCACCATAGATTGCAGCTTGGTTTATACACACACATTATAGTGAGCGATGTCATTCTCCCCCTGTATGTTTCTCACTGACAAACACACTCAGGGTTGTCAATCAATCAAGCCAAGGGATACTGAAAAGGCCAGTGCCATCCTGTACAATACTTCATCCTCCAAACCTAATGGGCATCTCGATTCTACTACACCTTTCCACAAGGTCCCAGTGGGCAATCACCAGGACCACTGCCACAGTGAAACTTCATTTCTGGTAAGCCTGACTTTTCCAAAAAGTGTGGTTGTCATGTTTGTTTCATATGCCATCTTGTTGCAAGATTTCATCTGCCATCCTATGGAGATGTGACTACATCACTTGATAACGTCTACCGCCCTCCTCTTAAAAAAAATAACAGAAATAATAGTCTTTAAAATATCAGTTACTGATTATTGTTTGGAACAGATCCTCCCTTTTAATTCATTCACATGCTCTTTTAATTTCACCTTCTCCAGGATAAGTGCACTGCTGATTTCCATATGTAGAAGGACAGACAGGAGCTGAACTCTGGCTACTGCTGTTCTCAACAAGAGACCATCTACCAAAGCTTAAGCACTTGTCAGCTCTTCACTAATTTCTACTATGTATTTGTGGACACTTAGTATGTTCCAGGAACTGGGCTATGCTCTTTACAAGGATTATTTTATTTAATCCCCACAGGGTCCCAGGACATGGCACTTTCATGACCCCTGCTATTCTGATGGGGAACGAGGCTCAAAGAGGTGAAGACACTTGTCACAGGAACCCAGCTAGGAGAAGGTGGGATAGAAACCAGGAAGGTCTGGCACTGAAGCCTGTGCTGTTAGTCACTCTACTGCAGGTTTTCTAACTCACAGTTACACAAGCAGCCCAGCAGTGGATGATCACCTTGCATTGAAAGAATTTTCCTAACTGCTGCATAGCTTATGGAGTAATGGAGCAGTGATTAAGAGAACTGGCTCTAGAGTCAGACTGCCCAGCTTTTAATTCTTACCCTACCACATCCTATTTGTATGGCCTTGGGCAAGTTACTTAACCTCTCTGATCTCAGTTTCTTTCTGTTCCAAAATGGGAAAAATAAGAGAATCTTCTTCCAAGGATGTTTGCGAGGATTAAACATGATAAAAACAGACCATGTGCTTAGTACAGTGCCATGTGCCAAATGCTCAATATTACTGATTATCAAGTATTCTTATTCATTAAGATAATGACTCGACATTCAGTTGTCTAATAATTACACACTTGCTGGGTGAAGGCTGTGGAGAGGAAACCAGGGGAGAGGGCAGTTTGTTGCAAAGAAAAAGGCAAAGTACTTGGAAACAGGTGCTTGAGGCAGCAGTCTGGGCTGAGCCCATCACACAGCTTTCAGCCCTGTGGAATTACTATGTTTCCCCTTTCCTATTAAGGATTCACATCCGGATATAAAGTTCAAATGCAGACTTTGTCACAACAAGGGTACACAGGAGCTGCCTCTGCAGATACTTTGGCTGCTGTTCATGGTGCCCGGTTTTATGTGTCTTGTTTTCCCCTGAATTATTTATCCTGAGCATCTGTGTTACATTATCTTTACGTAATGTCACAACAGAAATGGGAGAACGGATGTTCCCTTCTCGTTCCCCCACTGACAGCGAGTGTGCCTGCAGCTTCCAGGTGTCTTTCCTGCCTTTCTTCACTCACTTATCCAGCCATCTCCTTGTCAAGTGGGACACATGCCTTTCTCCTTAGGGGCTGAGTGAAGCCAGCCTCGAGCCTGCTCAGGGATGACAGACGGTCCCAGCTCCACTTAAAGATAAGGCCAATCTATCTTTCCCAAGAGCTCCACAGCAACCCTGATTGTGTAAGGAACCTGTACTGCAGACTGAATTTTGTTTTGTAGCCACCAAAGTACAAATGTTCTCTGTATATTGGCTGGAGTCCCACCGCCCAGACTGAATCAGAGCTTCCTAGACATCATGACTATTTGGTAGGCATTTCAGAGCCTAGAAACAGTGATAACAACTTAACAACTTCTAATATTTTTTAGGCACTTACTATATGCTAGGAACTAAGTCATATGCTTTTTATTAACTCATTTGAATTTTACCACAACCCTCTAAGTATCTTATCCTCATTATAAACAAATGGAAGAAAATGAGGTTCAGAGAAGCTAAGTGACATGCCCAAGTTCACCACCAAGTAGGCACCAGAGCTAAGATTCAATGCCAAATCTTGGCCCATGCTCTTCCCTACTACTTTTTGATCAGTGTTTGCATGGTATATCCTTGGCCATCTTTTGAATTTTAGCTGCTCTGTGTCATTCATTCATTCATTCATTCATTTATTTAGTGTGTCTTTATATTTAAAGTGGTTTTCTTTTAAGCAGCATGTAGTTGAGTCTCATAATTTATCCAGTTTAACAATCTCTGAGTTTTAATTAGATTGTTTAGAGCATTTACATTTAATGTGATTATCAACATGTTTGGATTTAAATCCACTGTTTTACTATTCATTTTCTATGTGTCTTGCCTGTTCTTTCTTCATTTGTTTTACTCTTTCCTTGCCTTCCTTTGAATTGACTATTGTTTATTATTTCATTTTATCTCCACTACTGGCTTCTTTGACTCTTCCTCTTTATTTTTTTAGTTTGCTCTAGAATTCATAATAAATACTTATCAGAGTCTACCTTCAAACAATATTATACCACTTCATATATTACATCAGAAAACATACATTCTTCCTTCTTATCTTTTGTACTGATATTATATATTTTATTTCTTCATACTCTATAAACCCCATGTTATTATTTTTGCTTTAGTCAAATATCTTTTAAAGACTTTTAAAAATCCAAAAAAGTCTTTTACATTTACTCACATATTTACTATTTTTGTGCTGTTTATTTCTTTGTACAGTTCCATACTTCTACCTGGTATCAATCTCCTTCTGCATGACAAAGGAACTTAAGTGTTGTAGTAAAGGACATGGGGATCCAAGGTCTGCTTGTAGCTGTTCTTATGAAGAAATTGAGTCCCAGTGTCAGCATTAGGGGACACTGTGTGGCAGGTGGTGGACCATTTTGCAGCAGGGTGAGCCACATCCTTAAGTTGGGAAACTTGGCCAAAGTCTGGGATGGGGTCCTGGAGGAGAGGTCTCCATTGGGAAGCCCCGTTCAGCACCTTCTGGGTGTTCTTGCTCTTGCATAGTCCTTGGCTGAGATTGAGCTCAGATTGCAATAACATTTCAGGAGTCCCTTCCTATCCTACCTACATCTTAATGCTTTTCATGAGCAGATAAATGAGAAGTATGGGACTCCACCAGCCAGCTGTGTCTTTACATCAGCTAGGGGCCCAGAGAATGAGGATGTATCTTCTACAAGGGAGCTGCCTATCAATCCTCCAACGACCAGGAAGCAGCTCAGCCTTATGAAATCTGTTCAGTGGCGATCATACTGCATGGAGAACGGGGCTGGAATCAGGCACTGCCATGGCCTACCTCTAAGAGCTAGTGATGATTATGATGGATAATAATAATAACACTAAACAACACTAATTGAGGATTTGGTAATGATGAAGCAGTGATCTATGAGCTTTACAGACAAGGATTCATTTAATCCTGATAATACTGCAATGTACACCCTATTATTTGTGATTATTCCCACTTGCAGGACACAGAGAATTTAAATACCTTGTACAGGCTATATGGTTATTAAGTGACAGGAATAGAATTTTAACCATGGAAGTTTGGCCTTATGGTCCACACTTTTAAACACCACTCTAGAATGCTTCTAAGCAACATGGAGTTTCCCACTTTGCCCAAAGCCAATTTGGTTCCTTCTTCACAAACTCCAGTATCTTTTATTCTTCTCCCTACCGACTCCCAAGGAGCAGTGGTTCACTTAGTTCTACTTAGTCTGAAAGGATCTCATTCAACTGGAGGCAGAGGAAGCCAATGTTTCAAGGTCTCAGTTTTGGGTTCTCCATGTTGGCCAAGACTTTTCAGACCTCTCTTTCCCTGGGAACATGCAGGAAAAAGGGAAAGGATGCATATGGAGTTTATGTTTCTTGTGTCTCCCCAGCAGCTAGAGCAGGGCCTACAGACTATGGAACCTCTGGTCCAGCAAGGCCTTCAGTGTTCAGCAGCTGAGCCCTCTGGAGGACGTAGCCCTCAAAATAAGTGATATTTGCATAATACGGTGTTATCAAAACAGGCACAACTTGCAGAGCTGAGTTTCTGCAGAAAGCAGAAGTCTCAAAAAGACATGGCCCTTATGGGCTTAGTTAAATAGGCCATAATTTTCATTGGCATAGCATTCTTAGAGGAGAGGCCTGGGCTATCATTCTTAAAAAGGAGGTATTTCCCTCATAGCGGCTTAGTGGTCCTGTAGGCCCTTTGAACCATAACATGCAGAAGCAGAAGTTTGGGATACTGATTACTTTCAAGCAAATAGGGTAGAGATCCCAGTTCTTGAAGACATGAAGCTGGTACCTGTGACTCATCTGGCACTGGCCTTGGGGAAGTCTTGGAGTCTGGACCATGGAAACTAGGGCCAAGACTTGCTTCTGGACAGGCATGGGATGTCCTCCATGAAAAGGAGAGAGGGATGCTGGGATCCCATTTCCCTTCGGTTGCTGAGAGTCTTCTCTCTTCTTGGGGACTGCCTACAACTCAACTCAGTGATATCTCAATATAAATCTCACCAGCCACAACACTCGGCCTGTAATGTCAGATGACAAGGTGATTCTCAAGGTGGCTGGGCTGGCATAGGGGATTCATGGGATAGGGGAAAAGGTGTGTCATTTGGCACGCTGTTAATATGGGTAATTTTGATGCTCAATAGCTAGTATCTTTATTCCAGAAACTCTGTCCCAGGTACTGAATTAGGATTCTATTAAATTTTCCAGCAAAGAGAGGAGACAGCATCCACAAATAACCACCTCTCTGACTTTGGGTATAAGTTCCAGCAGGTGTTATCAATCACTTCACTATCTGTGATTCATACACCTTTCTGAGACAGTGTGTAAGGAGAAGGAGAAATACATGTGACGATATTTATTCTGCCATTCTTAGCCCCACAAGACTATCTGTAGCCCCCAAATTAATTTTGTTGATTGGGGTGCTATGACACTAATATAATCCCTCCTCTGCCATAACAAAGAGATTTAAAAAAAATGAATGATACATGATGCAGGATTTGAATAATAATGATTGGTGACCAAGATCAATAAGAGGAACCAGTAAGGCCCCTGGTCTTGGACAAGAGGGGCCCCAGCCCTGGGACTTTCATGTTAGAGGCCTTTCTTCTCAAAATACTAACAAAAATAAATTTATTAAAGAACATGGGGGTCTTCTTCTGTCACTCAGGATCCAGCCCTCTGCATCACTGCAGTATGATCAACAACCTTAATCATCCACTATTGTGGCTGAGTACACAGGAGTTATAAAGGTTTCTTTACACCTCCTGTGTATTCAAAACAAAAAGTGAGAGCTTTCAAATATTGTAAAGATGTGTGGGTAGTTGCTATGGAACGTGGAAAGGTTTTGAGTGGTAGAAGAGCTTAGGTAAAAGATAAAATTAACTCCTACAAATCCTTCTTTCAGATTGTGAGAATGCAACAGATTCTTGCACAAAGAAATACCATTTAAAAGGTACATGAAAAGATGCTCACTAATCAACAGGGAAATGCAAATCAAAGCTACTATGAGAATACACTTCACATCTGTTCAAACTGCTATTATCAAAAAGACAAGAAATAACAAATGTTGGTGAGGATGTGGAAAAAAGGGTTCCCTCATGCACTGCTGGTGGGGCTGTAAATTGATGTAGCCACTATGGAAAACAGTATGGAGATTCCTCAAAAAGTTAAAAATAGAACTACCATACGATTCAGCAATTGCAATTCTGGGTATTTATCTGAAGGAAACAAAAACACTAACTGGAAAAGATATATGCAGCCCCGTGTTCACTGCAGCAGTATTTACCACAGCCAAAACATGGAAACACCCTAAGTGTCCATCAATGACCGAAGCCTAGCACTGCAGGTACTATTATTTTCATAAATGTAGACAAGATACTTTAATTGAAATAAAACATTATATGACTTTAGTTTTAAAAAATAATTTTGAGTTATAATTTATAATTATTACTAATATTTTGACTCAATTTTTATACATACTTCTGGATAATTAAGAAAAATAACTTTCTGAATGCAAGTAAAAATGATTTTAAGTTCAACTTTTTACATTTAATTTGTATTTCTGATGAAATACATTTAAAATGTAAGCAGACTGGATATTATTTCCTTTCATTTTTTAATTCTTTAGCTTATTACTGTCACCAAAATATAAAATTAGTGAAAATTACAATTATAACAACATAACTAGTAATTTTGCTGAAATGAAAGCCAGAAAAATAATTTTTGCAATAGATATATGCCTTTATTACTCAACCAAACATCACTGTCTTAATAGAACACCCAGAACAGTACTCAACAATAATTAAATTCAGTTGCTTTTGATATTCCACAAACTATCCTACATATGAAAAAGATACCTTTTCACACATTTTTGATTTTGTATAATGAAGATTTATTTGCCAAGGTAGCAAGGTAGATTGTTTTATTTAATAGTTCGTTAGACTGATTTATAACTTTCAAACATTTAGAGCTATTGTATGTGGGCTTCCATTTATTCTCTTGCCCCAGCCAGACTTCACAAATGCTAGGATCATAAGTGAGGAAAACAAGAATTTTTTCCACAGTTTGTGACACGTGTCGCTTGAGAAGTGACCGCGACCACTCTCTGAAGGGACTGTTTGCAGTGTTGCCTCCTAGACTCACTGTCAGCCAAAAACTTTTACTTAACATAAGCAGCTTCATTTTTTATAGCTAAAAAGTTGTGAACATTGATTCACTCTTCAATCAACCTTGACAAACTTAAAGGATTTTAAGGTTTCAAGAACTTAGGATTTGTTCCTGTAAACACTGACAATGAATCTAGTTCACACCTCTTTCACTGATGTAGCCAAGCCTCAGGGATCTGCTCTGTCTTCCCCAGACCAAACGGGGTCTCTACCCCTTTTCAGAGCCCCCGTCCTCCCCATAATTTTCTACTCTGGACCTTTCTCTACCTTGACCTCCTCTCAATGTCCACATTTCCGTGCTCTGTCTGCATTCTTCCTGGGTTTGCTCTCTGCTTGGGCTTAAGACCTCCCTGTGCCTTGAGTGATCTCATTAAGTCTCTTGCCATGGAAAGGAGCAAGGTGGAAGCAGCAGAGAGGGCTTGTCGCTCTTCTTGGAGCAGAAAGATGCTAGGAACTCCAGACTCAAGGAGAGAAGAGCCCTGAGGCAAGAGGAGAGCTATACAGGTATCAGTCTGCAAGATGAAGGATGAAGGCAGAAGTATGGGGGACCCCAACTACGTGCACTTCCTTCATGTAAGTTACCGGGATCACTATAACACAGCAGTCTGCAACTATGTAAGTGGCAGGATAACTTATTCATATATTAATTTGTGTTTCATTTTTGCTGTGGTTTTCCCTCTACCCAATCCAAGCAAGTAGCCAGAGTCTGTGCATTCCTCGTGCTACGGAATTTTGCAGGGCCGAATAAGAAATGGCAGGAAAGTGACTCTCTTTCTTTTGTGAAAGCTTGAGCTCGGGGAAAACAGGATGTTAGTTATTTCTAGGAAGTGGCAGGGAGAGGAAGCCACTTCTGAGGATAGCAAGAAAAGAGAGGCATTTTTGTTCCCCCAACACTTAGACTGGGAAGTGGATGGAAGTCAGGAGGCCCATGAGCAGTTTCTTCCAGATGGGCTCAAAGTCTTAAGGGCATGGCTTTCAGGTACACTTAAGAAAAAGGAACCCGAGCTCTGGGATTCCCATTCTTGCCTGTGCTCCCCGAACATGACAACACAGTTGTCGGTTTTAAGCAACTTTGTGGGTGTAGACAATGACATTAGTAATAACTTCGGTAGACAAGAAACCTGATGCCTTGAGGGTACCGGGAGCTCCAATAATGACAGGGACTTTCCAGCCAGGCTAGTAGAATGAGGGCTATGGTTGGATGCTTTTTTTTTTTGTTTTTAAATTTTGAAATACTTTTACAGAAAAATTGCAAAGAGAATAGAGAGAGTTCCCATATATACCTCACCCATTGCCCTATCGCTACCATCTTACACTACCAAGGAACATTTGTCAAAACTAAGAAATGGACATTGGTACATTACTATTATCTAAACTATTGTTTGGATTTCACCTGTTTTTCCACTAATGTTCTTCAGTTCCAGATCAGTCCAGGGTACCACATTGCATTTAGTTGTCATGTCTCCCCAGCCTCCTCTGATCTATGAGTTTCTCATTCTCCCCTTGTTTTTTATGATCTTGACTGTCTTTAGCAGTACTGGTCAGGTATTTTGTAGAAAACCCCTCAATAGAGTTTTTCTGTTTTTCTCATGATTAGATTGGGATTATGGGTTTTGGGAACAAATACTGCAGAAGTGAAGTGCCCTTCTCATCACATCATATCAGGGGAGTAAAGTTCTATTATTTTTTTAATAAAGAAAATTGATGATTCTTATACATCAGAATTTATAGATGAAAATTCATTGCTATTTATACATTCATATACAAAAAGGAGTTTAGACCACCACCTAAGAGAATCACTGCTCTAATCATTGTAACTGAAGAAGAATTCAACAGCTCCTACACTTCTAGTTTGGTAAACATTGTTATCAAAACTCCTAACAGAACTTCTTACGTGTTCAACTGTGATTCAGAAATATTTAGATAAAGATATCTTAAGTATTTGAAGAAGCCTACTGAAATCTCATCAAAATCAACTTCCTTACTTTCTACACTACTAATGGCTCTTTTGGCCAAATGAAATCAGTTTTGTTTGAATCTTCAGGAAAAAGAAAATAAAAAGTACATAAACCCCAAACACACTGTGTGTCAGGGGCTCAAAACAGCATTGTCTCATTATGGTTTTCAGGATACAGGAACTCATTCTTAATAACTTTTCTAGACTGGGTTTTAATATTGTGGAATAAATTTAGAATTCATGATAAGAGCCACAACAAGGACAATGACCAAGGTTATTAAAACACAATTACTCGTTACCCCATTTTCACCACAATTTTCAGCCCTTGGAATCATCCAGGTCACCATGTAGGCATTAATCAAAATGTTTCCTCTAGCCTTGCTGGAAATTCTGACCCAAGGATAATGATTGATGGTTCCTTCCCAGGGATTGGAGAGCTGTCTCCCAGAGAAGCAGAGTATCTGACCGGGGCACAGAGCATCCACAAAGCTGAGCAACTGTTCAGCAACAGGAACGCATCTGTGCTGTCAGGATGACAGCCCTCCTTGCTGTGCCAGACTTCCTTACTTTTAAAAAAGAGTTCCTGGATGTTGATAAACATCTCCTTCATTGGGGGTATAGAAATCTAGAGACTTGAAAAAATAGGGGTTGGCTTAATTATTATTATTTTAAATATAGTAGTGTTCTGCTTGCCAAGGAATGCTAGGATGGATAGCCTTTAAATAGACAAGTTTTGATGTGTAATAGGGAGTCATTAGGGTAAGAGACAAGGTTCAAGAGGCTGCAGGTACCCATAGTTCAGCGCAGTCCCACACAGCAATGATTCAGGCTGCTGCTGGTCAGCGTGGGAGCAATGGTATCATCTTTTATTTTTCTCTGCCCAGTAAGCACTTACACACCACCCTGCCCTCTGCTCCACTGGGGCTGGGAGTCTCTGCCATTAATATCTTTCCCACTGCTTGTCTTTTCATTTACAAAGAATAGTTGGATAATATTTTAAAGGAGAAAAAAATAAGGTATAAGTGCGGTGGTTAAAATATTAATGTGTGGATGTCAAAATGCAAATTTCACTGCCATGGGCAGGTATCAGTTCAATGTGAGTCAGGCTAGGCCTAAACAGAGACATAAAGAGAACACATCTTAAGAATAGGGAGGAGATAACTATACTGGCAAATCAACCCCTCATCAAGTGCTCATTTTAGATAATGAATCAGCCTCTCACTTCCACGAATGCAAATCTAATGCTAAATGAGGGTGGTTTATATTAATGGGCCTGCCAGGTGCAATTCAGGATGAGCCACTAACACCAGAATAAGATGAAAATGCATGTTTCGTTTTGTTCTCCAAAGAAGTGGGAGGAACTGTTTGGTTCATGCTCATGCGTGAGTGATAGCTGTCTACGGTAGCGCTTTGATGAACATGGCTCAGTGCAACTGAAATGTAACATCTACGCAGCATCAGCAGTATAGACAAAAAATCTCCTGGAAGACAGGATCACAATGTGTTGTTTTCCTCCTCACAAACTTTGACACTGTGGAGGTTTTCAGGACTACTCCCTGCAAGCTAAGGAGACAGAAATGGTGTCAAGATCACAGTCAGTGCTCCCAAGTTCCTCTTTTTTGTCAAAAACTTCTGATATATTGTTTAAGAAGAGCAAAATGGCAAGCTGATCAGAGAAATATTTTAAGGTGAAATGATTATTGGGGTAAATGTCTATTTTCAATTGGAAGTATGTAATACCTGCAGGTAACTTTACAAAATATTTACTAGGGGCCAGTTTCTACTCTAACGTGTTGTATATGCATTATTTTTAATCCTTTCAGCAATCAATAAGGGGCATACTATATTATCCCCATTTTACAGACAATGAAACCAAGGCGTAGAGAGGTGCAATCACTTGCCCAAAGTCTCACAGTTAGTACGTGGTGAAGTCAGAAGTCAAACCCAGGCAGCCTGACACTAACATCCATGTGCTTACTGTGATCCTCCTCCCTTTCTTTTTTTTTTTAAATAAATTTATTTTATTTATTTATTTATTTTTGGCTGCGTTGGGTCTTTATTGCTGTGCACGGGGTTTCTCTAGTTGTGGCGAGCAGGGGCTACTCTTCATTGCGGTGCGTGGGCTTCTCATTGCGGTGGCTTCTCTTGTTGCGGAGCATGGGTTCTAGGCCCATGGGCTTCAGTAGTTGTGGCACACGGGCTTAGCCGCTTCGCGGCATGTGTAATCTTCCTAGACCAGGGCTCGAACCCATGTCCCCTGCATTGTCAGGCGGATTCTTAACCACTGTGCCACCAGGGAAGCCCTCTCCTTCTTTTCTTTTCTGTCCTGGAGAAGATGGCTAAGCTAAAATGTTTGAGATAAAACTAGATGGAAATCATTGGTGAAAAGAAAATCAATCCTTACTAACCAAGTGTTAGGAAACTGGGCCATAAAATATCTGGCCAGCACTGAATAGTAACAGAATTCTTTTGGTCTGCTTGACTTTACTTGTGAGTTGAAATAAATCATACTTGCAGATTTGGTCCCCATCTTCTTGTAAAAATGTTACTTTCAGAGCAACTATGCTAGGCTCTCAGGGCCAACTCTGGTTGATAGAAATACCAGGCCAATAACTCTAGGAGCTATTGGAACTACAGCTAAGACTGACAAAAAGAGAAATGACTTCAGCTCCTAGGCTGAATGGGGAGATGTGTACTGGTCTTTTTTTCACTTATCTCCTTTAGAATTTATTACTTGCTTTTTCTCAAGAATCATGATTTCTTTGCATACTCTCTGGTTGGGTCAGCCACATCACTTTCATCTTCTGCCTGAGTGCAAAAGACTTCTCTGAAATGCCTCAGCTTCTATCCATCCATCCTTCCTCTGTTAAGTGAGATCATACGAATGACAGCAATCTCATTCAATCTCATTACCCCATGGAGTGTTCAATTAGAAAATCTTCAAACCATACATACAGCTTTATTCATTTCCAACTTAAGTGAGAGTAAATAGAAAAGTTTACTTGTCAGATTGCCAGGGCCAAAAGATTGCATACAGTGACAAAGTAAAGTATACTTTGAACGCCGTGTTGGCTGTGGAGTATACCACTCTGATCTCCTTTCTCTTGAGGAAGAGCTGAGAAGAGTGTAGTTGGCTGAGAGCCTCTAACTGTTATCCCCACAGATTTATCATGACCTTCATGCATGTATCCTGTGTTCCCAGAGCTACTCACGGACAGTGTTTAGAGCATGGCAGGGGTTCTACAGCTGGGCATTCCCGCCTGACATGGAACTCTTCTAATGGATGGTCTATGCTTGGGGACTCACCACCAGTCTGGCCGAGACTTTCTCAGAACTGTGCTGCAGATGAAGGCTTTTCCCACCCCAAATCCCTTCCTTTCCTTCCTCCTTTCTTAGGTGTCAGACCTGCACTGCAGTCTGAAGTGTCCCTCCACCTACTCCTGCTCCCTCCCTCCTTTATCCTTCCTGGGCATTTCCCCCAGTAAATCTCTTGTATGTTTAAATTTTACCTTGGCCCTGCCTTTCAGAGAACCTGGACAGAAATAAACACCAACTCCTCCATTTACACATATCACAAATATGTAAATGTATGCATATTTGGCCCATTTTCAAGCTGTACCTTACAACAATTTTGCCTGTGGCTCATCTACACATGTATGACTCACAAATTTAAAATCTCACATTTCAAGCTCACTCTGAAATCTAAACGGCTATATCCAACTGCTTAACTGACATCTTTACCTGGCACATTGAAACTTAACATCTCCAGTCCAACTACTTTTTCCTTTGTTTACTCTACTTCAGGTATACCGGCTTTCCTGCTGTTCCATAAAATGCCAGAAATATTTCTAACTGGGGCTTTTTGCATTTGCTGTTCTCACTACCTGGAGCTCTCTTCCCTCACATATTCACATGGCTTGCTTCTCCCTGTCATTCAGATCCCTGCCACCTCCTCCAAGAAGCCTTCCCTAACTACCCTATGTATAAGAGCACCCCTTATTACTCGACTCCCCTTTTTCTAACCCTGTTTGGTTTACTTCATAATCTTATCACCAATATTTTATTTAAAAAGCAAAGGCATAAAGACGTAAAAGAAAGGAAAGGGAAGGAAAAAGAAAGGTAAAGGAAAGAACTCAACTGTGTTCTTAACTTTATCATAACTATGTTGGCTAATTCAGTCAATTTAGAGTCTTTCATGGATTGTTTGAATAAGTGATCTGTTCACATCAACTAAAGTTAAGTATTTAGAAGATTTAGGGGATATTATCTGTTTATGTGTCTTTACAAAATGGGTGAGAATAGCAATATTGCCAAGTTGAATATCTTAAGTATAGCTGGTACTTTCAGAAATTACATGGAGGTAATTTCCAAGTAAACTGCTAAATCCTAAATTCAAGGTGAAAAATCAAAGCAAATTCTTATTTAAAAATCTCCAGTACAAACATGACTTGAGTCTATTTCCCATAGTTCCTAAGTCACATCAGCAAGTCCTTGGGGAAAGAAATAGACTTTTTCTTGCCCCTGACATTTTATCCACAGCCCATACAATAGAAATACAGTATAATACCTATGAATATGTATATGCTCTGATCTATTAATACTACTAATGGGTCTCTATCCCACAGAAATTGGCTTAAGTAGGTAAAGACATGTGTACATGATGTTCACTCCAGTATTGTTTGTAACAGTAAAAAACTGGAAGCAACTTAAATGTCCACCAATAGAGAACTGGCTAAATATATTACAGTACATCTACATAATGGAATTCTTTCTAGCAGTTAAAATTATATAGATCTGCACTTTCTATCATGGAGAACCTAAATGTCCATTGATGGATGAATGGATAAAGAAGACGTGGCACATATATACAATGGAATATTACTCAGCCATAAAAAGAAATGAAATTGAGTTATTTGTAGTGAGGTGGATGGACCTAGAGTCTGTCATACAGAGTGAAGTAAGTCAGAAAGACAAAAACAAATACTGTATTCTAATGCATATATATGGAATCTAAAAAAAAAATGGTACTGATGAACCTAGTTACAGGGCAGGAATAAAGATGTAGACATAGAGAATGGACTTGAGGACATGGGGTGGGAGGGGGAAGCTGGGGCAAAGTGAGAGTAGCATCAACATATATACACTACTGAATGTAAAATAGCTAGTGGGAAGCAGCAGCATAGCACAGGGAGATAAACTCGGTGCTTTGCGATGACCCAGAGGGGTGGGATAGGGAGGATGGGAGGGAGACGCAAGAGGGAGGGGATATGGGGACATATGTATGCATATGGCTGATTCACTTTGGTGTACAACAGAAACACAGCACTGTGAAGCAGTTATACTCCAATAAAGAGCTATTAAAAAAATGAATACATTAAAAATTTGTGTATATACATTTGGGTGTATATATTTACACAAACTGTTTACTTATAAATACAGAATAAAAAGTTTGAAAAGACACTGCTTTAAATGTTAAAAATTTCTGAATATTTACATTATGGGCTTTTAAAATCTTTTTTCTTTTTTTATAATTTGTAGACATTTAAAAATCACAATCATGCTTCAATTAAAAAAAAAAAACATTAAAGCATACACAGAGTCCACATTACAGAATTACAGGTTATAGTTGCTGAATGGAGTGTAGAATTCATTAAACAATATCTAGTTCAAGAAACTCTTCCCTTTTACAGAAGAGGAAATTAAGACCCAGAAGGAAAATTATCTACTACTCAGATTTATGACTCTCTCCCATCATTCTCCCACATTGACACCCAGGAAGGCGCTCAGCGCACTAGGAAATTGATGTAATTGGTTGATATTGATGTGGAGGAACCTGAGGGTGATCTCATTCCACTGTGGAACTGCGGTGGAAAATTTCACAGTGGGAACAGAAGCAGTTCAATTTTTCCCTCTGTATCGATTATCCAAGCCTCGATCAGGACATCTTTTTGGATAGCAAAGGAGTCGATAGAAATTGCTAATGTAAGATTTCCTCTGACTGGAAATGTATTTAATTACTCCTACCCTCACCAGACATTTTTCAGTGTTCACTGAGAGAAACGTTAGCCCTAAAAACACATTTTATTTAGACCTTGTTAATTATTTTATATAAAATTCATCTTGATTAGAGGGACTAGAGCTGAAGTTGATTATAAAAACACTAGATATGAATTGTTAATTTTTCTCCATAATTTTGCAGTGTAAAATAATGTGCTGTTCAGAAAGAAAGCATGTTGATAATGAGGAGTTTGAAAAATTGTTTTCTAAAAGGGCAAAAATGCTCAGAGCAGACGCTCAGATTCCAGTTGTAAGTTCAACACTGGGTTTGTGAAGCTTAGTTTTGTGATCCCTTGATGATGGTGTAGACAAAAAGGCGGGGGTCGGGGGGACAGCCTGTTAGAGCTTCATGACTGTCAAAAGAACGTTAAACTTTTCAGCCTGAAATGGAGCATAACTCTTACATTTTTGCCCGATTTCCCTGTTCAGTGGTTCACCAAGAAATAATCATAACTTAGGGTAACCAGCAGTAGCATCTTCTGTTACCTTGCGTTGGCCAAGAACCAAAAGTCACATGATCCTGTGCATCCTTAACAAGGAGTTAACAGAGAGACAGAAAAGGCTTCTTTTTGCCTCAACTTCAATGGCACTAGACATCAGTGGAGTGGTTTGCACACAACAGGGAAAAAAATAATGATCGTGGGGGAGCAATAACTCTCTACCATCATCTTTCTTGACAACAGCTTACTGCCCACAAAACTATTATTCAGAGACAGAAAGTTTTGTATTTATTAGCTAAATCAGAGCCAACCCAGGAGGTGTTTGACAGGAGATATTTAACTTCCTCCTCAGTAGGACATCTTATTCAATAGACGGTGGCTCAGCTGATCCTTTATCTACAACCTTCTGTGGAAAAGTGGTGTGAACTATAAACTGATTGCATTAAGTCACCAGAGCACTGAACTTTGTTGTCCTAGGTTTGTTTTTCTTTCTTTCCTTTCTCTTTTTTAACCTTCTACAGAATGAGTTATCTCCTCAGCAGTGTGATTCACATGTTGTGCCCTTTACCTTTCGGGACATTATCTACTGTGCAAAAAATATTCCAGTATGAAAACTGTTGGGCTCAAAACATGGTCCAAATGCCATTGCTCTGAGGATAATTTTAAAATTTTCAGTACATCTCATTCTCTTGAAATTATGTGGCCCTGGAATATATAAGCACACTAGAAGCCATGACAGAGCTGAATGGGAAGTACAATTTAAGAAGTCTTCCCTATATATTTTATTATATGCCAATAATCTTTTGAATCAACATAATTATGCAATATAGTATAAAGAAACTTGGAATGGAAAACAAAAGACCTGAGTTCTAGTTTCAGCTGTGACTAGTTTCACCTGTGTTCTAGTTTCAGCTGAAACTAGTTTCTAGTTTCAACAAGTGACTGTATTTAGTTTTCCATAGTTGCTATAACAGATTAGCACAAACTTAGCCGCCTAAAATAATACATATTTATTATCTCATGGTTCTCTAGGTCATAAGTCCAGTAAGCTTGACTGGTTTCTCTGCTCTGGGTTCCACAAGGCTGAAATCAAGGTGTCGGGCAGCCAGGGCTCTCACCTGGATAGTCTGGGGAAATATATGCTTCCAAGCTCATTCGTTTTTTGTAGAACGAATGTTTGCAGAATTTTGCTCCATGCAGTTGAAGGACTGATGTTTCCTTGCTAGCTGTCAGTCAGGGGTCATTCTCAGTTTCTAGAGGTCACCTACATTTCCTGACTCTGAGTCTCCTTTATTTTTAAAGGCAGCAACATGAGTCTCTCTCAGGTTCAAATGTCTCCTGCCTCTTCTGCTTGTGCAAGTCTCTGACTCTACCAGAGAAGGTTTTCTGCTTTTAAGAATTCTGATTAGATTGAAATAATAATAATTCAGAATAATCAGGATAATCTCCCCATCTCAAGGTCCAACTTTAAACATATTTTCAAGAGGAGACCTTCAAGATGTTGGAGGAGTAAGACGTGGCGATCACCTTCCTCCCCACAGATACATCAGAAATACATCTACATGTGGAACAACTCCTACAGAACACCTACTGAACGCTGGCAGAAGACCTCAGACCTCCCAGAAGGCAAGAAACTTCCCACGTACTTGGGTAGGGCAAAAGAAAAAAGAAAAAACAGAGACAAAAGAATAGGGACAGGACCTGCACCTCTGGGAGGGAGCTGTGAAGGAGGAAATGTTTCCACAGACTAGAAGCCCCTTCTCTGGCGGAGACAGGGGTGGGTGGGTGGGAAGCTTCGGAGCCATGGAGGAGAGTGCAGTAACAGGGGTGCGGAGGGCAAAGCGGAGAGATTCCCGCACAGAGGATGGGTGCCAACCAGCACTCACCAGCCTGAGAGGCTTGTCTGCTCCCCCGCCGGGGTGGGCGGGGGCTGGGAGCTGAGGCTCGGGCTTCGGAGGTGGGATCGCAGGGAGAGGACTGGGGTTGGAGGCGTGAACACAGCCTGAAGGGGGCTAGTGCGCCACGGCTAGCCGGGAGGCAGTCCGGGAAAAGGTCTGGAGCTGCTGAAGAGGCAAGAGACTTTTTCTCCCCTCTTTGTTTCCTGGAGCGTGAGGAGAGGGGATTAAGAGCGCCACTTAAAGGAGCTCCAGAGATGGGCGCGAGCCGCGGCTATCAGCGCGGACCCCAGAGACGGGCATGAGACGCTAAGGCTGCTGCTGCCGCCACCAAGAAACCTGTGTGCAAGCACAGGTCACTCTCCACACCTCCCCTCCCGGGAGCCTGTGCAGCCCGCCACTGCCAGGGTCCCGTGATCCAGGGACAACTTCCCCAGGAGAACGCACGGCGCACTTCAGGCTCGTGCAACGTCATGCCGGCCTCTGCCGCTGCAGGCTCGCCCCGCATCCGTACCCCTCCCTCCTCCCGGCCTGAGTGAGCCAGAGCCCCCGAATCAGCTGCTCCTTTAACCCTGTCCTGTCTGGGCGGGAAGAGACACCCTCAGGCAACCTACATGCAGAGGCGGCTCCAAATCCAAAGCTGAACCCTGGGAGCTGTGCGAACAAAGAAGGGAAAGGGAAATTTCTCCCAGCAGCCTCAGGAGCAGCGGATTAAATCTCCACAATCAACTTGATGTACCCTGCATCTCTGGAATACCTGAACAGACAATGAATCATCCCAAAATTGAGGTGGTGGACTTTGGGAGCAACTGTAGACTTGGGGTTTGCTTTCTGCATCTAACTTGTTTCTGGTTTTCGTTTATCTTAGTTTAGTATTTACAGTTTATTATCATTAGTAGATTTGTTTATTGGTTTTGTTCTCCCTTTTTTTTAATATATAGATATATATATTTTCCCTTCTTCTCGTTTGCTTGAGTGTGTATGTGTATACTTCTTTGTGTGACTTTGTCTGTACAGCTTTGCTTTTACCACTTGTCCTAGGGTTCTATCTGTCCATTTTTTTTTCTTTAGTATAGTTTTTAGTGCTTGTTATCATTGGTGGATTTGTTTTTTGGGTTGGTTGCTCTCTTCTTTCCTTCTTTCTTTTTTTTTTATTAGTTTTTAATTTTTTTATTTTTAATAATTAAAAAAATTTTATTTTAATAACTTTATTTTGTTTTATTTTATTTCCTTCTTTCTTTCTTTTTTTTCTCCCTTTTCTTCTGAGCCATGTGGCTGACAGGGTCTTGGAGCTCTGGCCAGGTGTCAGGCCTGTGCCTCTGAGGTGGAAGAGCTGAGTTCAGGACATTGGTCCACCAGAGACCTCCTGGCTCCACATAATATCAAACGACGAAGGCTCTCCCAGAGATCTCCATCTCAACTCTAAGACCTAGCTCCACTCAATGACCAGCAAGCTCCAGTGCTGGACACCCCATGTCAAACAACTAGCAAGACAGAAACACAACCCCACCCACTAGCAGAGAGGCTACCTAAAATCATAATAAGGTCACAGACACACCAAAACACACCACCAGACACGGTTCTGCCCACCAGAAAGACAAGATCCAGCCTCATCCACTAGAACACAGGTACCAGTCCCCTCCACCAGGAAGCCGACACAACCCACTGAACCAACCTTAGCCACTGGGGGCAGACACCAAAAACAAAGGGAACTACGAACCTGCAGCCTGCGAAAAGGAAACCCCAAACACAGTAAGTTAAGCAAAATGAGAAGACGGAAAAACACACAGCAGATGAAGGAGCAAGGTAAAAACCCACCAGACCAAACAAATGAAGAGGAAATAGGCAGTTTACCTGAAAATGAATTCAGAGTAATGTTAGTAAAGATGATCCAAAATCTTGGAAATAGAATGCAGAAAATACAAGAAACGCTTAACAGGGACCTAGAAGAACTAAAGCGCAAACAAACAATGATGAACAACACAATAAATGAAATTAAAAATTCTCTAGAAGGAATTGATAGCAGAATAACTGAGGCAGAAGAACGGATAAGGGACCTGGAAGACAAAATAGTGGAAATAACTACCACAGAGCAGAATAAAGAAAAAAGAATGAAAAGAATTGAGGACAGTCTCAGAGACCTCTGGGACAACATTAAATGCACCAACATTCAAATTATAGGGGTCCCAAAAGAATAGAAAAAGAAAGGGACTGAGAAAATATCTGAAGAGATTATAGTTGAAAACTTCCCTAATATGGGAAAGGAAATAGTCAATCAAGTCCAGGAAGTGCAGAGAGTTCCATAAAGGATAAATCCAAGGAGAAACACGCCAAGACACATATTAATCAAACTATCAAAAATTAAATACAGAGAAAAAATATTAAAAGCAGCAAGGGAAAAACAACAACTAACATGCAAGAGAATCCCCATAAGGTTAACAGCTGATCTTTCAGCAGAAACTCTGCAAGCCAGAAGGGAGTGGCAGGACATATTTAAAGTGATGAAAGGGAAGAACCTAAAACCAAGATTACCCAGCAAGGATCTCACCCTGATTCAATGGAGAAATTAAAACCTTTACAGACAAGCAAAAGCTAAGAGAATTCAGCACCACCAAACCAGCTTTACAACAAATGCTAAAGGAACTTCACTGGGCAGGAAACACAAGAGAAGGAAAAGACCTACAATAACAAACCGAAACAAGAAAATGGTAATGGGAACATACATATCGATAACTTCCTTAAATGTAAATGGAATAAATGCTGCAACCAAAAGACATAGACTGGCTGAATGGATACAAAAACAAGACCTGTATATATGCTGTCAACAAGAGACCCACTTCAGACCTAGGGACACATACAGACTGAAAGTGAGGGGATGGAAAAGATATTCCATGCAAATGGGAATCAGAAGAAAGCTGGAGTAGCAATTCTCATATCAGACAAAATAGACTTTAAAATAAAGAATATTACAAGAGACAAAGAAGGACACTTCATAATGATCAAGGGATCAATCCAAGAAGATGATATAATAATTGTAAATATTTATGCACCCAACATAGGAGCACCTCAATACATAAGGCAAAAGCTAACAGCCATAAAAGGGGAAATCGACAGTAACACAATCATAGTAGGGGACTTTAACACCCCACTTTCACCAATGGACAGATCATCCAAAATGAAAATAAATAAGGAAACACAAGCTTTAAATGATACATTAAACAAGATGGACTTAATTGATATTTATAGGACATTCCATCCAAAAAGAACAGAATACTCTTTCTTCTCAAGTGCTCATGGAACATTCTCCAGGATAGATCATATCTTGGGTGACAAATCAAGCCTTGGTAAATTTAAGAAAATTAAAATCGTATCAAGTATCTTTTCTGATCACAATGCTGTGAAGCTAGATATCAATTACAGGAAAAAATCTGTAAAAAGTACAAACACATGGAGGCTAAACAATACATTACTAAATAACCAAGAGATCACTGAAGAAATCAAATAGGAAATAAAAAAATACCTAGAAACAAATGACAATGAAAACACGATGACCCAAAACCTATGGGATGCAGCAAAAGCTGTTCTAAGAGGGAAGTTTATAGCAATACAATCCTACCTCAAGAAACAAGAAACATCTCAAATAAACAATCTAACCTCACACCTAAAGCAATTAGAGAAAGAAGAAGAAAAACCCACAAAGTTAGCAGAAGGAAAGAAATCATAAAGATCAGAAATAAATGAAAAAGAAATGAAACAATAGGAAAGATCAATAAAACTAAAAGCTGGTTCTTTGAGAAGATAAATGAAATTGATAAACCATTAGCCAGACTCATCAAGAAAAAAAGGGAGAACACTCAAATCAATAGAATTAGAAATGAAAATGGAGAAGTAACAACTAACACTGCAGAAATACAAAGGATCATGAGAGATTACTACAAGCAACTCTATGCCAATAAAATGGACAACCTGGAAGAAACGGACAAATTCTTAGAAAACCACAACCTTCCGAGACTGAACCAGGAAGAAATAGAAAATATAAACAGACCAAACATAAGCAATGAAATTGAGACTGTAATGAAAAATCTTCCAACAAACAAAAGCCCAGGACCAGACGGCTTCACAGGTGAATTCTATCAAACATTTAGAGAAGAGCTAACACCTATCCTTCTCAAACTCTTCCAAAATATAGCAGAGGGACAAACACTCCCAAACTCATTCAATGAGGTCACCATCACCCTGATACCAAAACCAGACAAAGATGTCACAAAGAAATAAAACCAATATCACTAATGAACATAGATGCAAAAATCCTCAACAAAATACTAGCAAACAGAATCCAACAGCACATTAAAAGGATCATACACCATGATCAAGCAGGGTTTATCCCAGGAATGCAAGGATTCTTCAAGATATGCAAATCAATCAATGTGATAAACCATATTAACAAACTGAAGGAGAAAAAACATATGATCATCTCAATAGATGCAGAAAAAGCTTTTCCCAAAATTCAACACCCATTTATGATAAAAACCCTCCAGAAAACAGGCATAGAGGGAACTTACCTCAACATAATAAAGGCCATATATGAAAAACCCACAGCCAACATCATTCTCAATGGTGAAAAACTGAAACTATTAACTGTAAGATCAGGAACAAGACAAGGTTGTCCAGTCTCACCACTATTATTTAACATAGTTTTGGAAGTTTTAGCCACAGCAATCAGAGAAGAAAAAGAAATAAAAGGAATCCAAATCGGAAAAGAAGAAGTAAAGCTGTCACTGTTTGCAGATGACATGATACTATACATAGAGAATCCTAAAGATGCTACCAGAAGACTACTAGAGCTAATCAATGAATCTGGTAAAGTAGCAGGATACAAAATTAATGCATAGAAATCTCTTGCATTCCTAAAAATCTGAAAGAGAAATTAAGGAGACACTTCCATTTACCACTGCAACAAAAAGAATAAAATACCTAGGAATAAACCTATCTAAGGAGACAAAAGACCTGTATGCAGAAAACTATAAGACACTGATGAAAGAAATTAAAGATACTACAAACAGATGGAGGTATACACCATGTTCTTTGATTGGAAGAATCAACATTGTGAAAATAACTATACTACCCAAAGCAAACTACAGATTCAGTCCAATCCCTATGAAACTACCAATGGCATTTTTCGCAGAACTAGAACAAAAAATTTCACAATTTGTATGGAAACGCAAGAGACCCCCAATAGCCAAAGCAATCTTAAGAAAGAAAAACGGAGCTGGAGGAATCAGTCTCCCTGACTTCAGACTATACTACAAAGCTACAGTAGTCAAGACAGTACGGTACTGGCACAAAAACACAAATATAGGTCAATGGAACAGGATAGAAATCCCAGAGATAAACCCACACACATATGGTCACCTTATCTTTGATAAAGGAGGCAAGAATATACAATGGAGAACAGACAGCCTCTTCAATAAGTAGTGCTGGGAAAACTGGACAGCTACATGGAAAAGAATGAAATTAGAACACTCCCTAACACCACACACAAAAATAAACTCAAAATGGATTAAAGACCTAAATGTAAGGCCAGACACTATCAAACTCTTAGAGGAAAACATAGGCAGAACACTCTATGACATAAGTCACAGCAAGATCCTTTTTGACCCACTTCCTAGAGAATGGAAATAAAAAACAAAAATCAACAAATGGGACCTAATGAAACTTAAAGGTTTTGCACAGCAAAGGAAACCATAAACAGGACGAAAAGACAACCCTCAGAATAGGAGAAAATATTTGCAAATGAAGCAACTGACAAAGGATTAATCTCCAAAATTTACAAGCAGCTCATGCAGCTCAATATCAAAAAAACTAACAACCCATTCCAAAAATGGGCAGAAGACCTAACTAGACATTTCTCCAAAGAAGATATACAGTTTCCCAACAAACTCATGAAAGGATGTTCAACATCATTAATCATTAGAGAAATGCAAATCAAAACTACAATGAGGTATCACCTCACACCAGTCAGAATGGCCATCGTCAAAAAATCTACAAACAATAAATGCTGGAGAGGGTGTGGAGAAAAGGGAACCCTCTTGCACTGTTGGTGGGAATGTAAATTGATACAACCACTATGGAGAACAGTATGGAGGTTCCTTAAAAAACTAAAAACAGAACTACCATATGACCCAGCAATCCCACTACTGGGCATATAACCTGAGAAAACCACAATTCAAAAAGAGTCATGTACCACAATGTTCAGTGCAGCTCTATTTACAATAGACAGGACATGGATTCAACCTAAATGCCCATCGACAGATGAATGGGTGAAGAAGACATGGCACATATATACAATGAAATATTACTCACCCATAAAAGGAAACAAAATTGAATTATTTGTAGTGAGGTGGATGGACCGAGAGTCTGTCATACAGAGTGAAGTAAGTCAGAAAGAGAAAAATAAACACTGTATGCTAACACATATATATGGAATTAAAAAAAAAAAGGTTCTGAAGAACCTAGGGGCAGGACAGGAATAAAGACGCAGATGTAGAGAATGGATTTGAGGACATGGGGAGGGGGAACGGTAAGCTGGGATGAAGTGAGAGAGTGGCATGGACATATATACACTACCAAATGGAAAATAGATAGCTAGTGGGAAGCAGCCGCATAGCACAGGGAGATCAGCTCAGTGCTTTGTGACCACCTAGAGGGGTGGGATAGGGAGGTTGGGAGGGAGATGCAAGAGGGAGGAGATATGGGGATATATGTATATGTATAGTTGGTTCACTTAGTTATAAAGCAGAAACTAACACACTATTGTAAAGCAATTATACTCCAATAAAGATGTTAAAAAAAATACATTCGCCAAGACCCCTTTTACTGTACAAGGTAACCTATTCATAGGCTCTGAGGATTAAAGTGTAGACATCTTGGGGGGGGCGTGTCATTATTCTGCCTATCTCTCACCTCTTTGGGCTGCCTCAGCTTCTTCACCTCTAGAAGGGGGCTGGATGAAATCAGTGTTCCTCAAAGTCTGTGGAAGCCACAATGTAAGTTTAGGTGGGACCAGGATCTGCATATGTCATTAAATCACACTGAATCAGACACTGAGATAGTATTCCCCTGTCAGTCTCTTTCAAGTCTTCATATTAAGATAGGGAAAATGTCTCTTCGGTGCTAGTACTTCTTTTAGACTGCTGTAATACTTGCTTATTTCGTTCCTCATTAGGGTGAGGTTTAGAAATAAAGAGAGAGAGAGGAGAGAGAATGGAACTCAATCTACCTAGTTAACTTTAACAATGTGATTTTGCTATTATTGTATTCATTTAACTGTTACCTTCTGTTTATGGCAAGTTTACATTGGTTTTCCCTTTACAATACTCATAAAATTTTAATTTTAAAATCGATATACAGCACGTAAAAAATAAAATGAGTCAATTTAAAGAAAAATATCAAGTAAATAATAGCAGGCATACAGATAAGACCTGTACTGTAAAGGTGGTACAGGAATGAGGGAAGATGCAGACATGCTGTACTAGATGGATGAATGCTTAAGTTCCTTCAAGCTCTGAAAGAGTCAATTTAAACAATAGGAAAATGGGCCAAACCTTGAATAAGTACTTCACAAAGGGGCTCTCCACATGGCCAATGAACATATGAAAAGGAGCTTAGCTTTAGTAATAATCAGGAAAATGTAAACTAGAACCACAATAAGACACCATTACACACCCAGCAAACTGACAAAATTAAAAGGTCTGACACTACCAAATGTGGCAAGATGTACATACACTACTATGTATAAAATAGATAGCTAAGAAGAACCTGCTGTACAGTAGAGGGAACTCTACTCAATACTCTGTAGTGGCCTATATGGGAAAAGAATCTAAAAAAAAAAAAAGAGTGGATATATGTATACATATAACTGATTCACTTTGCTGTATACCTGAAACTAATACAACACTGTAAATCAACTACACTCCAATAAAAGTTTAAAAAGTAAAAGAATATATAGGAACGGGAACTCACATGTACTGCTAAGGAGTGCAAAGTGATACTATGGGGAGAAATTGTAAAAGACTTTGATAAGAACCAAAAAGATTACTATCTAGTGTACCCTTCCAGATTATTGCTGTCTTTCATTGTCTTTGAGCTATTTTACAGCTCTGTAAACTGCACAAACCTGATAGCAATACAAATGATTCTTCTTCATAGAAATGCAAATTGTGTCCAGTTGAATGGCATTAATGATTACCCAATGTATACTGACCAATTTTGCATCTATTTGTCAAATCTTTTCAGCATTTTTTGATGCTTATATATTTGTGTGTTCTTTGGATTCTTCTTTGAACTGACTGTGACACTCATAGTTTCCTTCATCGATTAATGAGTTAAATAAAATCTTTCATATGTATTAATTTTATATTTGTATGAGGATGATGGTTTTATGTTTAAAAATATCTTTTAACAGTAAAAACTAGAAAATAGTTGAATATTAACAGGTAAAGATATGCATAGCCCAGAAACGCCACTCTCTATATATCCTAGAAAAACTCTTTCACACATTCGACAGAAGGCACATACGAGAGTACTCAAAGAGATATTATTTGTAAAAGTCTAAAAAGTCTAGAAAAACCCAAATGTTTCTCCACAGAAGCAATCAATAAATTATGATATATTCATATGACGGAAAGCTATACAATAAAAATGAATGAAGTACAACTATACACAACATGGATGAATAAAGAACATATTTAGTAAGAAAATTCAGACCCAAAAGAATATATACTTATAATTCCATTTATGTAAGCTTCAAAAAAGAGGCAATGCTAAACTATAAACTATAAAGTCTAGGGATGCATGCTTAGTGGCAAAACTATGAAGAAAAGCAAGGTAATGAGCATCACAGAGGTTAGGATAGTGGATACCTCTTTGATGGGCTGATGTGGGGTCTTGGTAACATTATATCTTGGAAGCCAGGTGGTGGATACTTAGATGTTTTCTTTACTATTACTCTTTAAAATGTACATGAACATTTTATACTTTCCTAAATATATAACATATGCTTTACCAAAAAAATCAAACTCAATCAATCTATTATTCCAGGTCTTTTGGATAAGAAAATTGCTAACTGGAATGTTAGAACAAATGACCTCAGAGACCATCCTTTGAATCCTGAAGCTAGTATTTGATAATTATTCCTTCCTGGTGATAATTTACATCACAAGGCCTGACCATAAGTTCTGGCCCCAAATAACCTGTAATGCAGAAGGTCTCATAAACACCATTATCCCTACTCTCTCTTCCATATTAAATTGTGGGATGAAGGACAGAGTAACAGGAAGCCCCAGGAGCAAGCAGTGGCTTCAGTCTATGCCAGTTCTGGAGGAGGATGAAAGCATCTCTGCAAGTCCTTGTATCAAGAAAGAATAAAAAAAAAAATAGGGGGATAAAGGAAAAGGGAAGAGAAGCTCTGGGTTCCAATTTGTTTTGGGGCCCAGATTTTGAACATACTCTACTGCTTGAGATAATTAACTTATTCTACAACAGCAAAGGATAGACTAGATTGTTCCCTTCACTCTGCCTCTCTACTTTTCAATTCCCATTAGTTTTGGATATTGTTTACTAAAATATCAATAGATTTTGATCTTGGATATGAATGCATTTTGTAACCCGTAATGTATAACACAAATGGTACAACACAGTACCTGGTACCATGAATGTACATGTTCAAATCCACCAACCCTAATTTGTGTAGTTACATGAAAGAAATGATTTTGACTAATGAAATTTGGGCAAACTTCGATTTTAAGAAAGCATCGATATTACCGCTAAGCCCGTATATTCATAAATATCCCTAAATATACACCTAGGTAGAAAGTAAAGAAGGATCTTTTAACGTTTAACACCTAAAAGGTAAACCAAATTGCTGTGGATGTTAAGAATAAATCATACAGAGCAGAACTCTAGCTCTGTTTCAGCCCAACTTGATAGAAACTACAAATTTCCTGTAATCTAGAATTTCCATTACTTCTTTAGTTTAGACTATACTAGAAAAATTAATAAACAATCTGCAGGATAAATGAACAGCTCTACTTGAAAAATCACAAAGTAGAATGTCACTATAATGAGATTATAGCTAGAACAAAGAACAATCTTGATAAATGGTCGTTTATCACCCCATAGAAATAACATCCTAAAGGAACAATCATCAAATTCTAAAACTGCTTAATTATTAAGAACAATTCCTTAATTAGGGTGCCTAGAAACCTTAAACCTCATGACAATGAACTCTATTTTGTCTCAGAGAACCCCTAATATTTGTTCAAAGAGATCTTTCTTTAGCTGTGTCATATGCTGCTATAATTACTACTATTGATTCCATGACAAGTATGGTTACTACTACTAATTTGCTACAGCTCTCATTTGTCAAGCACTAAGTGTACTCTAAGCTTTATATGTGAAGGTTTGAACAAAGTAGATGAGCCATTTAAAGCCAACATCACCTCCTAGGCAGAGTTAGCTGCTGATGGTTGCATGTAAGTTGAAAACTGTGAATAGTTAAAAGCACCCTTGAAATTTCTTTAAATCACCCATTTAATGTAGGTAATATTTCTGTCTACTGAACCATCTCTTAAAAAGTCAACAAAGGCAGTTTTCCCTGCAGCATTGGAGCTAATCACTCTTCTGTTACATGAAGTAGTAGGATAATTTGGGGGGGCCATATGTCCAAGTTAAATGTGAACAGGATATGATTCTTTTTAACATCCTATACTGTTTGGTAAGTAGTGATAAATCTACCCTTTCTCTCTCTTCAAGTTGGATTCTTTGTATAATATAATTCTTGTTTGGAATCAATTAATTTATATTTTAGGGAATTCGTAAGCTTAAATGTATGTGTTTGAAATGAAAGAGCATTCACATCTTTTGAGGACCCACTGGCTTTCTTTCATGCAAGGTCTGATAGCTTATTCACGACTCAAGTCAAGATCTCAGGTATTAATTTGGATGGCTGGAGACCCTGGAATTTAAGCCAGTGATTAATGAGTCTTTAAATGACTGGCTGCCTGTGTGTAACTCCCCAGCTCAGTACTGTCTTATTTATTTATTTTTAAACACACCTCAACAAGACAATAAATCTTACAGTGAAGGCTTTGTAAAGAGAGAAATCACACCCATTAGAACATTTAGAATACTGATTGCCATTCCTATCTCAATGTCCTCATAATAATTATTTAGTGATTTTGAAAAGGTTCAAGATCATGTATGCTTTGCAGACCATGACTTTGCATACATTTCAGTCCAGGAAGAACCTCCAAGTTCTGTCTTACTCAAAACTAACAGGAGAGAAAAGCCTTGAGTTCTGGACATAAAAAAAAAAAAAAAAAGAGAAACCCACGATACAAAGTTCTCTCTTCTTTCCAAGTTGCTGGTTTTGCTTGTGTGTCTTCCTCTTGGTCTCAGTTTTGACCAAGGACTTTCTCCAAACTACCACTCTTTGAAGCATTCCCTGTTGAATAATACTCAGATCGATTTAGATTTGTGGAGCAATTTTAACTTTTTCAAACACTTCTGCAGCAGCGCCCATCTTACCCTCCCAACGGCCAAATATGACTTTCCTTATTTTATCAATGCAAAACATATTTAGATGAAGAGATCAGGTGTCATATCTATAGTGTAGATATCCCATATCCAACAGGAATCAGAACCCAAATCTAGCTTCTAATTCTGCGTTCCTTCAGCCAAGCTGAGCCCTGGTACAGATTGGTTGCAACGTTCTTCTCTGAGTTTCTAAAGTTATCAAGAAAAATCTCATGAGACCTGTTTTGCTATGTTCCAGACTCATATATCCAACAGCCTACCTGACCTCTACTTGGTGAATAAACATCTTACTTTTTTGCTTGTTGTTCTTTACAGCTGTAGGGGAAGAAAAACTTTTCCTCTACCCTCTTAGATTCAGTGCTGGGAGATTTGTGAATTAAACTGACAACAGACAGATTAACAGGAGAAAAGGCACACAAATTTACTAGTTTTAATTTTATATGCACAGGCACATCAGAGAAAGAAGTGAGTACCCAAAGGAGTGGTGAGATTTGAGAGCTAACAGGGGAAAGGGAGGAACAGAGGGGCACTTCTGGAAGAACAAATGATTTCTTAGAAGGAAGGGGAGAAGGGGCCCTTATGGAAACACAAATGACTTTTTTGGGAAGGCAAGTGGACCATTAGGAGAATAGATGGGAGATAGGATAGTGATAGCTTGTGACAATGTCTGTCTGGGTGTGATGCTGACTTCTTTCCCAGAGAGAAGATTAGAGTTGCTCCTGACGAGGGGATTTATGACAATTGAGTTCTTTTGGGAGACTCTGCTTTCAGGCAGATAAGGGACTTCAGAAACTCAAATGCCTTCAGTACAAAATAATTCTTATGCCAAAGTGGCATATTTTGGCCTGGCATGTCATGATCCCTTTCACAGCTTTTTAAAATACAGGTTTATTGAGGTTTAACTGACTCACTACACATATTGAAAGCATGTAAGGTGATGAATTTTAGCCTGTGTATACATGTGTGAAGTCAACGCCACAATTAAGATACTGAACTTATCCATAACCCCCCAAAGTTTCCTGTGACCTGTTATAATCCATCTTATATCCCCCAAACAGGACTTTTTATTTTAAACTCCAAGCCTTAGCTATCCCTATTGTAGCAGACTCTATTGCCATTCACACTGTTTTTAAACCTGATGCCCTGCTCCTCCATATATGGTACCTATCAGCAAGCCCCAGACACTCTGAACCTATCCACTTCTCATCTCTCTGGTCACCTCCCTAGTCCAAGCCACTGGGTCTACACAGTGGCTGCATAACTGGTCTCCATTCTTGCTTGCCATAATCCATTATTAATACAGCAATGAAATGATCTGTTCAAAAACAAACCCAATCGAGTCACTCTCTTGCTTGAAACCCTCTAATAGCGTGTCACTGTCTTTGGAATAAAATGCTTATTTGTCATCATAACAGATAAAGTGGGTGGTCATCAATGGCTACCAACCCCTCTGATGCTACCCCTTCCCACTCCACTACTCCCCCCTGCATCCACCTCCCCGACCCCACCCCAACTGCCGGCACTCACTCCACTCTAACATTTCCAGCTTTCTCTCAGTTTCTAGAATAAGAAAAATGTATTCCTGCCTCTGTGCCTTTGTACCTATTCCTGTCTCTGCCTGCAACACTCATTCTTCAGTTTTACACGACTGGCTCCTTCTTGTCATTCACATTTCAGCTCAAATGTCATCTCTTTGGAAGAGCCCTCTTAGACCTCATTATCTCTACTCCTCATCTCCAAGTCATCCCCCTATTCTATTTCTTCACAGAACTTCTGGGATTTGGAAGTCCTTCTTTATATTTTTATAGGTTTATTATCTGGCTCTTCCACCGGGATGTGAACTCCTGGAGAGTGATTGTTCACTCCACTCTTCCCCACTAGAACCTTCTAAGCTTTTCATTCATTATCTCATTCCATCTCCATGATGCCCCTATGAGAGAGGACCATTATCATCATTTCAAATTCAGGAAACTGAGACTTGGAGAATTTAAGTAATTTTCTCAAAACCATACAGCTAAGAAACAGAGAACCCAAGTAGCCTGGCTCCGGAGTCTTCACTTCAGCCTCTCTGCACGTTGCCCAAGCTAATGAATTTCTTGCCTCACTCTTACAGGTACTAAACAATACTCATAACATCCTAATTGTGTAAGTTCTGTACAAGTGGTAGACTTAACCTAATTTGGCTTTCTCATCTGAAAAACAGGAGTAATGTCAAATGTAACTCAGAGTATAATCATGAGGTTCAATACTGATCGGGTAACTTGTAGGTTAAATACCAGTAGGCCTGTGGTCCTCAAAGTCTGGTCTCTGGTCTCTGGACTAGCAGTATCACCTGGGAGGCTGTAAAGAATGGAGTTTTTCAGTCTGATCCCAGACCTACTGAATCAGAAATTCTAGGGGTGAGGCCCAGCAATCAGTGTTGTAAACATTCTTCCAGGCAACTGTATGCACACTAAACTTGGAGAATTATGGGTAAGAAAATCTTTTACTTAATGTCTGGCATAAAATAAGTGAAAATAATGAGGGTTATTGTTAATATATCCAGGTAAATAGTCCAATGGTGTTTCACTAGGTACATAACCGGCATTTTAGCAGGACAATTTCTTGTGACATAGGACTGTTCTTCACCTTTCAATTTTTAGCATCCTTGGACCCTGGGCACTAAACATCAGTTGCAAATCCTTCAAATTTTGTAACAAACAAAATATGCCTCCCCTGCATTTCCAAAAACTACCTGTTGCAGGCGAGGGACTCAGTTACATCCCCAGTTAAGAACCATAACTCACTCATCAGAATGGTCCTCTGATATGCTTTCTTGTTCAGATTACAAACGGACTTCTGTGAAAGGGAGACGTGGGTACGCATTAGAAGAAATTTGAGTGGCAAAGCAACACTGACATTTTGGATCCTCTGAATTACCTATTTATCAGACTCTGCAGGGAATACAAAGATGAATTAGAAATGGTTTCTGCCCTCAAGGAGTTTCAACATAATTGGATGAGTTAAAGTAACTGCAAAAACAATTATATCACATGGAATAGTGGAAGTCTCTAAGAGATGCCAACCGATATTGGAATTCTGAAAGAGTAACCACTAACTGTATAGGGAACTAGGATAGATTGCTGGATGAAGTCAGTATTTGAGGTGATAAATAAATGCCTTTGGCTAAAAGAATTTAGATTTCCTCAGCTTAAGTGGAAGTGAATAATGACATTATGTCAATTTTTATGGATAAGAATAGACATACGTATGTGGGTGAAAGAGAAAGTGAGAGACACAATTAGGAGTGAAGCAAGTATGAGTAAAAATAAAATCCTTTCAGAACTAATGATCCACTGTTTCCCAATACAAACCAAGTGACAAAGTTTTCAAAAATGTGAGCACCATCGCAACAATTCTACCAGCTCTCTGCAAATTCTTATCAACAGAGATCTCCATGTCTGCTCGTCAATCAGTGAGAAGTTCCAAAGCCTTAAAACAAATGCTGCCTCCCTCATCAGAGATGGAAGCAGATGTTCCCATAGAATACTAGATGTGTTGACAGACAAGCCCAAATATTTTCAACTTTCAAAATTTTCATGTTGTCCCTAGTTCTGGTGTCACTGCAGAAATCCCAGGAAACGGGTGGTAGGAGGTGGGCAATGAAGACAACCTGCGATGCTCATTTGGGACGTTGGGGTCTCCTTAAAGCTGGTATGGCAAAAATCTTGAGTGCCACACTAATCAATTATTAATGGCTATCTGGAAAGGACTGTGAGGCCACAGTTAGCAAGAAAGAATGCCATAAATAATTAGCAATGTCTACCATGAAAAAGTGTTAACTTGTGATAGGGAACAAAGTTCCCATATAGTTTCTATGCAGTGGTAAAAATGTCTTATGCTATTTTGGAGGGAATATTATTTAATCAACAGGGTAACTGAATCTGTATTAAATTGGAGGCACTTGATATTGGAATTTTGCTGAAGTATTTGATTTCTATTTAGACACACAGATCTTTGAAACATAGTCTTCCATCCTAATAGCATGTTCTTTTCTCCATTTTGACTCAGACCAGCAGTAATAAGCTGTACTTTATCTGTTAGTTCATTCATTCATTCAGCCTGTCATTCACCGTCCTGGTTATCTACTCCTGTGTAACAGATCACTCCCAAACTTGGTGGTTTGAATCAATAATAGTCATGTTACTACCTCTCCTAGTTTCTAAGGCTCAGGAAGTTTAGAAAGGCTCTGCTGGGTAGTTTTGGCTCAGGGTCTCTCATGCGGTTTCAAGTCAGATGGTGGCTAGAGTTGGGAGAGTATACAGCTGAAGCAGCTGGAGGATGGATGGGCACCTCACTCTCTTCATATAGTTTCAGGGCCTCTCCATGTGGGTTAATTTGGACTCCAAAGACAAGATGTATCACCTTGTATGACCTAGCCTCTGAAGTTACGCAGTATCACTGCCACCATATCCTACTGGTGATAAAGTCAAACAAAAGCATCCCCCACCTCCCCAAGATTGAAGAGGTGGAGACTAATTCTCTGCCTCTTGATGAAGATGTGACTAGGTTTTAGGAAAACATGTAGTATGGGAGATATTATTGTCATAATCTTTGGAAAATACGATCAGCCACCGTCACAAATATTTACTGAGAACCTACTATGCATCAGGCTACACACATACTGGGAATACAGTGAAGAAGACAGAAAACCTCCTGTGAGGTTTATGCTCTACTGAGGGTAAGTGAAGAGATGAACAGTAAGTAAACAAACAAGGAAGCTAATTTGGGATAGTGATAAGTGATATGAAGAATATTTAAAAATTAGAGTAACTGGGTTTGGGGGAGCTTTTTTAGAGAAAGATGGTCAGGACAGGGCTCTCTTAATCAGAGAACTTAATGATAAGAAGGAACCAGTCACACGGACATCTGGGGGGAACCGAATTCTAGACAGGTGGAAGAGCAAATGCACAGCACGTGAAGTAGGAAGGAGTCTGGCATGTTTGAGGAACAGCGAAAGGCAGGAGCACAGTGAGCAAGGAGGAAGGTGGCACAGGATGAAGTCTGCGAAGCAGGCTGGGGAGAGCCCATGGAGAGCTTCAAGGCTAAGAGAAGAAGCACAGATTTTGTCTCAGTTTTCATGAAAGTTCCATGAGGGGAGGCACTTACCCTACTTATTCACTTGTTGGCACCTCAAGACCCAGAACTCTAACATAGCTGGCATTCAGCGGAGATCTGGTGGACTGAGAACGAATCAAGAACACCAAACCTCAAGTCATCACCCACCCTCAACCCAAGGCCAACTCCACGTGGTGGGGACATTTTCCAAGGTGACAGAGTGGTTGAGATCTCATGTCAAATCTTTAGCTTAAGACTGCCTGGGCTACTCAACTGCATCTATTACCACCTAAACAAACATGCATAAGAGAGAGCTAATTATAATGTGCCTTGCCCTGCTTCTGAAGAATTAAATGTTTTATTGTGATGTTACAATTTGAACTTATTATCCTTTGCTGGGGAACAAAATTAAACATAATGAGGGCTGTTAGTCTCCTCACAGTTCTGCCTGTATCTTGTACCTTATATCATTTTTACCACTTTGATTAACGGGTTTAATTTACTTTGACAAGCGTACGTAGCAGTCAGTGGGGGGTGGGTGAGACTATTAAAATCCTTTTAATTAGACTAATAATGCCAAATCTGCATGAGTTAACAAGGGTGCACCATTAATTACCTTTTGTAGGTGGGTTCTGGAAAGGTAGCACAGTAGCTCTGAAATAGCTTCGGTGATACCAGGAGATCTATTAAGTTGACAAACAGAGTGTGACATTACATATTGCCTCAAGAAGAAGAACCTTTGGTATCTCAAGGTGTAGAGAACTGCACATGACAGATGGACACATCCCTAACTTGTTGTGTGGGATGA
This sequence comes from Balaenoptera acutorostrata, assembly GCF_949987535.1. Taxonomy (NCBI): domain Eukaryota; kingdom Metazoa; phylum Chordata; class Mammalia; order Artiodactyla; family Balaenopteridae; genus Balaenoptera; species Balaenoptera acutorostrata. Next base: position 23,423,308 of record NC_080073.1, on the reverse strand, counting down.
CCTCCATTTACCACTCCAGGTCCACTGTTTTCCCTCTTCCCTCTGCTCTCTGCCCCAGGGCTGCGCTGCATGGACCAGATCAGTGGGGCTCCCAGGCACTCTGCCTATTGGTTAGATTCAGCTAATGGAAGCTCAGCAGGAGATCAGGGTATTTATTCCTTGGCTTCCCTCCTTTGAGATCACTAGAGGTGGCTGTGTCCCTGGACCTACAACCACTTTACCTCAAGACAACTCTCCTTACTCAACTCTCTCCCTCTGCGTTCTGCTAACATCTTTCTACTTTTGTCCCCTTCAGATCCAGAAGAGGTAATAGCTCTCCCTCCACTACTTGGCCCAGGTCTGGCACCACCTCTGTGGCTCTCCCACACCTTAGCCTCACCTTTGTAAATAGTTCCTTTGAAAATGGACCCTCCCTGAAATAGCCTGCTTTGAGTGTACTGTTTCTTGTTGGAACTCTAATTGCTGCCCTCTTGCTAATGCTAGTGTTTGATTTTGTATAATTGTGTACAAGTTTCATGAAAATTGACTACATCATTTAAACAGGTTTCTGTATTCTGTTTTTAAGATGAGATAGGATTATATTTAAAGGATTATGCATTTTCATATGTCAATATTTCTCTACTGTCAATATTTGTTTTGAAAATAAATCAAGAGTATTTTGGGTGGAGGGTGGGTGGAATACCATCTTTAATAGTTGAAAGAGTGCTTCTAAAAATAAACCATTTTTTAAAATTAAAATTTTCCAAGATATATGAAATAAATATCATAATTCAATCACCACCAAATTTGCTCCTGGGTCAATATTTTAAAAATAGCACATCAGTTATTCTCTAAGAGAGGAGTGCACAGGCTTCAATGTTTATGTGAAGAAGTAGATATTAGAGAGTTATATTCATACAAAAATCCATGTACATTATACACATGCATTTATAAAAAATGTTCTTCAAGGTTTCAAAATTCTAATTATTTGAGTAGGAAAAGGTGATGAAGCTTCTTAGCACCAAATTCTGGAAGCTAGTCACAAATTTCTTTTTACGTTTGCCAGAGTAAAGCTGGCACATGGGTCTCTGCAGGAAGAGTCCTTAGGCCTTTGCTTGACTTTCCACTGTCATGCCCACAACCTTCTCCTCCAGACAAGAGGTTCCTCCTCTGAGACAGCGTGTCCCTCCTGTCTCAGCTGCAGGGGTGATGGAGCCTGCTAGTCTACCCAGTACTCAGTCTCCTCTTAACACTTGCTAACAGATTTTACTGGGATTGGAAATGAAGCTGGCCGCATAATGAGTTTTGTCCACTGAGATGTAAGCAGAAGTTGTTGAGTAGGGCTTCTGGAAAATATACTTTAAGCATATGTCTTTTTCCCCTTGTCTTCCTATTTCTCACCTGGAAATCAAATGTAATGGCTGGAGCTCCAGGAACCATTTTAGAATCATTACCCTGAGAATGGATATCATATCCTAAAATAAAAGGGGGCAGAAAACAGGAAAAATGCTAGGACACTAATGAAGTCATGGACCTACAGCAGCCGCCCCGGGTGATTCACCGCTGGCTATGTTAACAGCTCTCCTGTTGAGCCCATTGTTACTTGTACCTTAATGAAATTTCTAAATAATACCCAGAGGAAACTACTCTGGGTACCATTTGTGCCATCCTCAAGACTGGCTTATTTCATGAGTAAGAGAAACTTCTGAAATGTAGGCTTAAGCAAGCTTTCACTCCTGAAATGTGGTTAGAATATAGACCCAGCCTTGCTCTTCTACCTGAGCTTTTGTACTAACCACACGAGAAAATTCACCAATTCTCAGCATCCCCCTGTAAATTTCTGTGCCTAGATCTTTCTCCAAGTTCTTGATATACTTTTTCACCCTAATGCTTCTTTCATATGATTTATAATTTTTTCAATAGTCTTACTAAATATGACATACTATTTTGGATTCTTTACAGACTAATATGTGTAATTCTACTTCTTTTTAAAGTAGAAATTCACAATCTTCCCTGCTAGATTGTGAATCCATGAGGGCAGGGTCCATGTGTATTTTCTTTCCCAGGTACCTAGTACAGTTGCCTCAATAGACATATGTTGAGACAATGAATGAACAAAATACTAGGTCAATGAACAAATAAATAAGTTAGAAAGACTTTTTAAAAGTTGAAGAAATGAGGGGAACTATAAAATACAGTTTAATTTTGACTAAGGGAGGGTGGTAGGGAAGGGGCTACCAACTGCATCCTGTGTGTTGTGGGGTAAAGAAGTTAGGAGTTTGGGGACCACGAGACAATGTCTGTGAGCTCTATTTTGTCTTGTTCCAGAAGCCAAACTGTGACAAAGACCCCAAACAGGTGGAATGGCCTCAACAACACCAAACAATCTCTAAATTCTAGACAAGAGTATTTAGGCCCATCACGACAAGAACAACAAAAACATTTTTGGTCACTCTTCAGTTAACAAATAACTCCAATCAGTATGTAGTAACAGTGGGGAAATGCAGGCGACAGTAACTCATTTCACAACTGCGCCCACTACCTTGGCCCCTCTGGCCCCTCTGCTGAGATGTGCTAATTCTCTTCAATATGGCGCTCCCAACCCAGGACCCAGGCACACCTGGACAGTGTCTCCTGGGTTTGACAGTTGTACCTTTAAGCATCCTGGTTTCTTTAAGCATTCTGCCTTCTCGTTTCTCGTTCCACTGGTTCACTTATAATAAGTATTATGTAATCATTTGACCCTGAGCCAAGGACACAGGCCTGCAGAGGCCCTGGCTGATGTGGGAACAAAGCTTTCAGCTTTGTGACGCTGAGTGTGCTGGGCTAAGTAGCATCCTAGGACCTACAGAGGGATGGTGTTACTCATGTGCAGTTGTTCTGTTATTGGGTTGGCCAAAAGGTTCGTTCGTTTTTTCCGTACGATGGCTCTAGTAGCACTTAGTTGTCTTAACTTCATTCGAAACAATTTTGTGAGATTGTACGTGACAGCTGTCACATCACCGTACATTAAAAAAAAGACTTTTCAAAATTGGTGAATTTTTGTGTAGCCATTTTAATACTGAAGATGGAAGGAAAAAAACAATATTTTTGGCATATTATGCTTTATTATTTCAAGAAAGGTAAAAATGCAACTGAAATGCAAAAAAAGATTTGTGCAGTGTATGGAAAAGGTGCTGAGACTGATTGAACGTGGCAGAAGTGGTTTGCGAAGTTTCGTGCTGGAGATTTCTTGCTGGACGATGCTCCACGGTTGGGTAGACCAGTTGAAGTTGATAGCAATCAAATCGAGACATTCACTGAGAACAATCAGCATTATACCACATGGGAGATAGCTGCCATACTCAAAAATATCCAAATCAAGCACTGAAAATAATTTGCACCAGCTTGGTTATGTGAATTGCTTTGATGTTTGGGTTCCACGTAAGTTAAGAAAACCTTCTTGACCGTATTTCCACATGCAATTCTCTACTTAAATGTAATGAAAACGTTCTGTTTTTAAAACAAATTGTGACGGGAGATGAAAAGTGGATACTGTACAATAATGTGGAATGAAAGAGATTGTGGCGCAAGCGAAATGAAACACCACCAATCACACCAAAGGCCGGTCTTCATCCGAAGAAGGTGATGTTGTGTATATGGTGGGATTGGAAGGGATTCCTCTATTATGAGCTCCTTCTGGAAAACCAAATGATTAATTCCAATAAGTACTGATCCCAGTTAGGCCAAATGAAAGCAGGACTCAAAGAAAAGAATCCAGAATTACTCAACAGAAAATGCATAATCTTCCATCAGGATAACGCCAGACTGCATGTTCCTTTGATGACCAGGTAAAAACTGTTAGAGCTTGGCTGGGAAGCTCTGATTCATCGGCTGTATTCACCAGACATTGCATCTTCGGATTTCCATTTACTTCAGTCTTTACAAAATTCTCTTAATAGAAAAATTTTCAATTCCCTGGAAGACTGTAAAAAGCGCCTGGAACAGTTCTTTGCTCAAAAAGATAAAAAGTTTTGGTAAGATGGAATTACGAAGTTGCCTGAAAAATGGCAGAAGGCAGCGGAACAAAAGGGTGAACATGTTGTTCAATAACGTTCTTGGTGAAAATGAAAAATGTGTCTTTTATTTTTACTTAAAAACTGAAGACACTTTCTGGCCAACCCAATATACTCTTTTCCTAAGAGACGGACCAGCCTTTGCAGATGAAGCAGTTGTTTGCACGTCCCCAGTTCCACATGGGCTTGTTTACAACATACGACCAAAATGTGTTTCACATGGAATGCTGAGCTTCATGGGGTTTACATGGTGATGGATGTATTCCTCTTGTCTGGAGTTCTGAGCCACTCTGTGATTTGTGTGAATCTGCTTTGCTCTCAGATAATAAAATCAACTCTACAACCGGTCAGATTTTCTTTTCTTATAGGAGTAACTTTGCTTATATTCATTCTTTAGTGCCTGATGCCAGGCAATGAGTGGATTGGCTATAGCGGGCTGGCAGTAAAACAGACAGTGAAGTGTAAAGGACACTGAATTAAAAGCAAGGATGCCTGTGTTCTGGGGCTTCCTCCACCATCACCCAGGTTTCTGATGTTGAGATAATGTTCAAGCAACTCTCCTTTGGGGAAACTTCCTCTGACCTCACCACTTCCTTCCCTAGCCCCAGTCTGGGTTTCATACTTCTCCTCTCTGCTTCTGTATTATCCTGAGCTTTACTTGATGAAGATTTGCTGCAGATAAGATAGCAAACAAAGTAACAAACCTTTGACCTTGGAACAACTTTAAAGCGCATATATACTGGAAGGTAGAATGAGGAGGTGATGAGAAATACCCCCTTTTTGGGATGTTTTATATCCTCATTCTTTGAATTTGCTCATCAACAAGTATGTTTTGTTCATTCAAAAGTTTGATCCTTTAGATCCGTTTAGCATATATTTGAAAGGAACAAGATTGGTAACTATTTTAATAAAGTGTTTAAATACTTAAACATGTTAACATTTTATTAATAAACATTACAGTGTATTCTACTCTAGGTCCAGGTAATTATAACTATTGTTGTTGCTTTTTAATAGACTAGGACCTCAAAAGAAAACCTTGAGGAACTTTAAGTCCTGTTTTTCAATTTGTTTTACAAAGAAAAATAGATTTCATTTGCATAATCCACTAGTCATATTTAATTATACATATCTACGTTTCGAAGAACATATTTGCCTTGAGCCAGGGAAAGCAGAATCCTAACACAGTTCATACTGAATGCGTGCATCCTAGAACACTGCACAGAGTTTGACATATGCATTGGAATTATTCATACTGCTTGTATACTTTGGAGGACAAACATCTTGAAGATAAACTCAGAATTTCAGTAAGCCAAATCTAGATCTTTTTTTTTGCAATAACTGAAAGCAGAGGGGTAAATAATCCAAAACAGCAGATAATCTAAAAAAACTTAAATTTAACTGTAAAATATGTTAAATATCTAACCCATTCCAGAGGCAGCTAATGATGGTTTACCTAAATTTATAGTGAAATTAAATACTTTTAAGTGAGGGGCAAGCTATGGTATCAGGTAAGAATGAGTCTGCAATAAGATACACAGGCAAAGTAGATTCAAAATTCAGATATAATTCTGCTGCTTTTTAACTTCCTGGCAAGCCTATTGTTTTAAAGAACCACACTTTTCACACTGTTCTCAGAGGACAGGTCTGTTTTGTTTGTTTCAGATGTAAGTGACTCAAATGTTAAACAGTCACAAAATACAGTCAAATGCTAGCTTTTATTTTATCAGTCCATATCTACAATTTGCCCACCAATATATTTCAACCAAATTTGACAATATGAACTTGTCCTAAATGACCTATAGTTTCCCAACTTTGTGTTAAACAATTTTCTTTGCTAGACACACTTTCTCTGCTCTTGTCACAGGATTCAACTCAGGAGGGTGTCGTAGAAATGGCTTCTGAGGTTTGGAGTCTGATAGAAATAAAAAAAAAAAAACAAAACAGTGATAATAGCCAATAATAACTGAGCCCTTCCTCTATGACAGTCACCGTGGTAAGTGTCCAACATATGTCCTCCCATGACACTTTGCACTGTGTTAAGGTTTGGAAACTGTCAGAAATATTTAAGTCCCTGTGGAGCAAAGACAAACTGAGCTTCTGTCTTGAAACACCAGAAAGTACACTACACTCTTATATTCTGGGAAATCAAAGACTCAGAGCAAGGCAGAGAGAAAGAGAAATAATAATGCTAAGAAAAAGAGTTAGACACATCATTTACTTTAAGTAAATAAATAAGGTGCAATTTATGAGCTATCCCTATCTTCCACATTCGCCTTGTTTTGTGACTTCATGCCAGTACTAAAAGCTTGTTTTACAAAACTTAAGAGTCAACACAAGCCTTGAAATTAAGGGTAACACATTTCAGAAGGATTAAGCCCAGCTCTGAGGTGCAACAGTTGATAATAAAGTCTTTGTTTCTTTATACTGGACACTGGAAAACAGAACAAATAAGATCTGTAACTGATAAGCAAAGACAGAACATAGTCACTAAATTTTACTAGAGACCATTGCAACTTGTTCTACCTTTATTGTCACAGTGTTTTGCTTATTCTTTCACCATGAATGTCTTTCTGCCTTGTAGGTATACTTGCATGCTTGTCTTAATCTCCCTACTAAACTCTAAGCAATTGAAAATAAGGGATGGATTTATTTCTCCCTAAGAAAAAACAATGCCACAGCAGTTAGCCCAGTGCCCCACACGTGACTGAATCTCAATAACTACCTCTTGAATTGAATTTCGCCTGCAGATCATGAAGACACAAACACACTTAACAGTCATTTAAGAAATGGTGTAGCCCAATGGTCTACAGCATCACAAACTTTTAAATCTTCCTCTTCCTTTTGCTCATGGTAAAATATGGCGAACCCCCTATGGAAATGCCATCTCCTATTCTCTACAAAGAGAGTTCCCTGACCCATCCCCCCCAAATACTCATTACTCATGCACATTAAACAGACAGAACTTATGCAAAAATGGACAAAGTATGTTTTACTTCTCAAGATGACTGTCTGAATTTTTGTTGGGCTTTATTTCTGATTTCACTTTAGTTTGGGTTCCAAGATCCAGGAATGTTTTGCGGTTGGCGCCTGATAAAGGATAGAAAACAAATCCAGTGGGTAACCTATCTCATCAGACAGCAGAAAATTATGACAATTTAAGAAGGCATCAGCCTAGCTGATTAGCAGTCTATAAATTAGTATTTTTCTTTCTAGTGCTGATTAGTAATAAGATGCTAGCCTCACTTTCAAAAGCCCAAGGTGTTCCACAAACAGGTCAATATTGACTTTCTTATCAAGACTTTCTTCCCTCTTCCACCCTTAACTCTCCTCTTCTCACATCTTACTACACTTCTTAACATCTGTGAGGATGCCCAAAGGGGCCAAGTTTATCCTTTTTCTCTAACTCCTCCTTGAATAAAGCCCTTGTCTAGCTTAAACACTTCATTTACCATAAATATTCCTTAGTGGAGCTTTCAACACACTGTGTTCAATCTTTAGCAGATCAAGCAGACCAAAAAATAAGGATACAGAAGAAAGGAGAAATAACAGATAATTTTGGTTTTATAGCTATGCATTAAAATTTATTCCCTAGAGAGACTACACATTTTTACTAGGCCACAAAGAACATCTCAACAAAACCTTCAAATGACTGTCAGATTAGCAGAGAGGAAAGTAGGTAACAAGGTCCAGGCTGAGTAGATTTTGAGAGGGCCCGCCCATGTCACGGTAGAGGAAGGTTCCTCACAACAGGGCCAGGGCGGGTGAGAGTGAGCATGGGGCACAACCCATGCATTTTGTGGAGGATGACAGCTACCAAATGGCACTGTCATTTGCTTACCTGCCCTATGAGTCTGAGGACAAAGACTAATGTTTCAGTTGCAAAGTTCCTGTTTTCTCTACCGTCTTTTCATCTTAGTCTTAATAAATATTGCATCAATATATTACTTGAAAAATTGTTAAGAGGTGACAGTTTAGACAAATTTGCTCTAGTGGAGCTCCTGGTCCACCACCCCTTCCACTCCCAGCCACGCATCTGGGTCACTTCTAAGAGCTTTGAAAGGAGAGGAAGAGGGTGAAACATAGCTAAGAACTGAGCTGGCCGACCAATGGAAATGAAATTTTGCTGAATAGAGATATTTGGTTATTAGAGGCCATTCAAATACTTCCTCTCAACACTGGAAACATGATGATGATTTAAATCTGATTTTGCCCTCAGTGTGGTATAGAAGAAAAGAGAGAAAGTGAGAAAAACAAATAAATAGAGTCCAATCCAGAAGTGGTTACAGAAATAGTACAGGACCAGGAAGGGAATGCCAATTCGTGGGGAAGTAAGAGGTGGGGAAAGGGGTTATGGGGGAAACAGAAAAGAGGCAACCTTTTGGCTGGTCCAGGAAGAGAAGGGTGAACAAGAAGACAGTCCTGACTGAGGGCATAGCCTTAGCTAAGTTTTGCTAACAAGAAAGAACATAGTCTGTGGACAGCTTGGGGAGCTCTAAGGACCTCCAAAGTGAGTAATCCAGTGGCTAGTAATAGAATATTTTTATTAAAATAGTAATATATTAAAATAGTATACATTTAAAATATATTTAATATATTTTATTAAAATAGTAATATTTTATTTTAAAATATATTAATATTAAAAAGTGATGTTTATCCTAATGCTTCCTTGACACTCCAGAGGAAACAACCTAAACCTTTTCTCTTAACACATCTCAGTAAAAGCATCTGCTTCTAAGATTTTTTTCCAAACTCAATGGTAGAAACACCATGTATTTACCAAAACTCTTCAAGTTTACTTAAGAGAGGGAGCATTTGTTTTCCTCTTCTGTTTACCATAACATTCCTAGTTGTGTTCATTTTAGCTCATGAAAAGAAACATCTTATGATTATAGAAGTAATACATACTTACTGGGAAAATATAGCAAAGCATTAAAAAAAAAAGCCAATAGAGTCAGTCATAACTTCATCACCCAAAGATAACCACTCTTGATATCATGGTATATATCTTCCAATGCTTTTTCTGTATATATTTAATGTATATTTTTTTAAAAACTTTAAATCATAAACAAAATTAAACATATACATTTAAGAACCTGCTATGTCTCACTGTCATCGAATTTTCTTCTACAATATTATTAATTTTGCATGGTGTTCCACAGTATAGATATTCTACTTTTAACCTGTTCACTATCTTTGACCATTTTTTGCCTAATTAGAACTTCTCTGGCCTTCCTCTTCTTGTACGCAAAGCCCCTCAGGGTCTACCCATGTAGGGTTGTCTGGGCCCCCTCCGTCTGAAACCTAATAAATTAGTCCCCCTAACTGAGCTTGCTGAAGGTAAATCTGGAGCTGGGCAGCTTTCACTGCGTAACAAGCAGTGTCTGTGAGAAAAGAGGATCTATTTGGCATTATATGATCTATTGACTAATATGTCTTAAGGTGGGAAAACCCCTCCCTATCCCCCTATTCTCCCTTTTCTCTAAATGCTCTCTGACTGGGCATGGAGCCCCTTCGATCTGATTTTTATTATGTGATAGCTGCTGGCTTTTCTAAATTGTAAATGCCTGTGACCCAGCAGTCAGATACCCATTGTCCTGTGGAAACTTTAAGGAAAAAAACTCAGGTTATATGAAGAGCAGTGTGAAGCAATACCTGGCTATAAGAATCCTCTTATGAGCTGAGGTCCAAAATGCTATACTGAGTTAAATAACCTGATCAGAGTTAAGTAATTAATAATGGCTAAGAGAGAGATAGGCTAGAGAGATGTTATTTCAGCCCATTCAGAAAAGAGATGAAATGTCACTCATAGGAAAAATACCCTTACATTAATTATCCAAATAAAAGAAGGAAAAAAAAAGTAGATGAAGTTGGAAGAGTATGCTGGAAAAAGGGGATATATAATTTTAAACAAAACATGTTACACGGGCTTCCCTGGTGGCGCAGTGGTTAAGAATCCGCCTGCCAATGCAGGGGACATGGGTTCGATCCCTGGTCCGGGAAGATCCCACATGCCACAGAGCAACTAAGCCTGTGTGCCACAACTACTGAGCCTGCGCTCTGGAGCCTGTGAGCCACAACTACTGAAGCCTGCATGCCTAGAGCCCGTGCTCTGCCACAAGAGAAGTCACCACAGTGAGAAGCCCGTGCGCAGCAACGAAGACAAATGCAGCCAAAAATAAATAAATAAATAAATTTTTAAAAAACCAAAAAAACAAAAAAAAAAAAACATGTTACACAATGGGATCTGATGAATGGGAGCAGGTGTTATTTGTGTGAGCAGTTCTGGGTTTCTTGGTTAGACCAAGGATCTGCAAACTCTTCCTCATAAGAGCTAGAGAGTAAATATTTTAGGTTTGGCAGGTCAGACAGTCTCTCTCACTACACTACTCAACTCTGTTGTTGTAACAACAAATAGGTGTGTCTATGTTCCAATAAAACTTTATTTATAATAAAATCTGATGGCAAGCTGGAGATTGCCCACAGGCCATACTTCTTTAGACCTTTGGTTGAAATGATCAAAATGGTTGCAGCTCTCAACCTTCAGTTCCTTCCTCTATAAAATGAACAACCATACTTTCCCAGTTTTGGTCGTTAGAAGGATTAAATAACAATCGTAAAAGATCCCAACCTAGTGCCTGGCCCAAGATCTACACTCAAATGTTAACCCCTCGCCCCGCCCGCCCCCCAACCTTCTTCAAGTCAGTGGTCATTATCCACAAGGGAGAATTGCCTCAGATAATCACGCATACAAATTAAAGAGAGAAAAGCAGGTAGAAAAGAACGACATGATAAATGGAAGGCAGTTATTGATTTTGGTTGTGGTTCTTCTTACACACAACTTGGGACAAATCATTGAAAAGCACTGTCTTGCAAACTGAAAAAATAGAGCAAAATACAACGGCAAAAACAAATTGAATCCCGCTGATATAAGGTAATTTCCATGACAATAAGCTCATTTTCCTCCTTGTCATTTTTGAGGTTTTCAACCTTTTAAAAATACTTTTAAGAAATGGAAATTAAATTAAAAAGTAGAAGCAGAAACTTATTGGTACAGATGAGTTGTACTTCACTAAAAGTGTAAAACAGTTTATTTAAGATTATTAATTTCAGTCAGGATGACATCTTAAGTTTGACTGGAAGTGGAGTCATGGTGGTTTTACTTCAGAAGTTCTCAACTGACTCTCTACAGAGCACTACTACAGATTTTCTGAAGCATTTCTAAATGAGATAATTTTATTTTACATGGGGTTTCTTGTAAAAATTATTGTCTTTCTGTACATCTAATTAAAAAAAGACATAATAAAGAATTTACCATTTTAATTAGGGCATAGATCTTAAAGCAATTATGGCATCATTAATAATCTTTTAACAGACTTTCTTGTACAACATGAATGAAAACATTTTTACACCATGAAGAATCAATACACATTACTCATTTACATTAACAAAGCTACACACGCAATCTCAGTCTTCATTAAATTATTTCTCCGGTAAACTAGAGGAGTTTTGGAGAGTCATGAGCTATTAATAACCTAGTGGAACTTCACTTAAAAGGGAGAAATCTTATCCATGACTAGGTACTGGTATCAGCATCATTTAAATGCAGAACTAAATAATAGCAACATGTTAGTGAGTGGAAACAGACTGATAAATTCTGTAAGGAGAACTAAATGAGGAAAGATAGCTACCATCAACGTATTATAATATAAATGATTCAATAGTCTATTTGAAAAGTCAACATCTTAAATTTCTTTCATAATGTTGTGATTAAGGTTCTCCCACCACCACTCTGTCCCTCCTCCCGCTCCCTCACCCAACACACACATTTGGGCTCCCTTTCAGACAAATGAGCATCTAGGGGACATGAAGACCAGTGACCTTACAATACAATCATGAGGGCATCTCAAGTAGTATTTTCAGAATTTATTATTTTCTATAATTTCATCTAATACTATAGGAGAATCTGGAAAGGACAAAAAAACAAAACCAAAAATACTCCAGACAATTTTTCGTTTTTTGTTTTTTTTTTTTTTGTAAAAAGAAGGCTATGTTGTTATAAAAAGTCATTAAGAGGGAAAAAAATATATGGCAATTTTAATTTTAGCCACATTATCCCCAATTGATAATTTGGAGGCCGATGTGGACTCCTCTACATAAAATCGGAAGGCCCAAGGTCACACAGTGTCCAATTCCCCGGGAGAAGAACTGTGTAAGGGATTGAATGAGCAAATGCATAACTGCAACAGTGACTTTGGGTCTTCATTCTGTCTGACTTGTTTCTTGAGCCCATCAAAGTGACAGACGATGGAAAGGATATTAACACAAGCTCTTGTTGGGTCATTTAGTAAAGTTCTCAGTTAGAATGGATGGTTGTGATGAATGGTAAGTAATGATAATGAAATTAAGACCATTAGTAAAGGCAACAAATCATCAAACCAGATTGTGAACTTATGGATAAATGAGCTGTTCCTGGGGCCTTGTGACAGACTTGCTCCATGAGCCTTACAAGAATTTAGAGAGAATTTGTGAATTGTTTACCAGATTTTCAAGAAAAATTATTGGTGTGCAGATTTGTAGTTACTTATCTTAATTCTCACAACTAGGCCAGGAAGAACCCTACTGGGGTGGAGGTGAGTGGATGGGTCTACAGCCACCTGGAAAGCTCTGCCTGTGGTTGTCCTCCCCATATCTATTCTCCAATTCCTTCCAAGTGAGAGGACCCATGAATTCTAGATGAGCTCATAGCTGAGTACAGCCTGGTGTGTAACTTCTGTCCAATAATATGTATGGAGAAATCTCCGGAGGTATCTTCCTTAAAAGCAACCAGAGCATACCCTTTATTCTCCTCTTGTTTGTCCCACCTTCCTTCCTGCTTCTAGAGTGTGGATGCGATGGCTGTGGCTGAAGCAGCCATCTGGAAACCTATACTGACTGTGGAAATGGAGGCCATACACACAGCGAATCAAAATAAAAGAGACTGGTCCATGAGAAATACAGCAGGAGGGGAGGTTTTGCAGAGCCCTTACTGCTATTGTAGCCTGGCTGCTAAGTGAACGAGTTCATGGTCTGCTGCAGCAAGAGGTTTGCATTTGGATTCTGCAAAAATCTTCACAATAACCATGGTCTGCAGCATCAGTGATGTATTTTCACTTATGATGGACTTTTGAATCTGTTGCCAAATTTTCCTATTCTTCCCCTTATAGTTTCTGAGGTTTTTTTGCTAAGGCCTTTTCAAGATTTACTGAAAATAAAATTACCCATAATTTTTCTCAGAACTGTTTGGTTTTCTTTTTTAACATTAAAAATTTGTATCCCTCTGAAATGAATAGTATTGGAGTTGTCTATACAGCAGAGTACATGTGTAATTTATGTACAATGATCCTCAAGTAAACATTTTTCAGTACCCCTCCCCACCCTGACTACTATAGTCAATTTTTTTATTCTCTGAAGGACATGAATTTACACTTCACAGAAGAAACAAAAATAATTGATAAACCTATGGAAATGTTTATATATTTATTAGCAGTGCTAATAAAAATGTTTTGCTTATTAAATTAGGCAAAATTAAAAAAAACAACAGTGCTGACTTGGGTATGCTGAGACAGGTATTCCCTTATCCTGATGGTGGGAGTGTGAATTACTTTCTGAAAAGCAATTTGGCAATATATTGCCAAACCTTAAAAAAGTTAATAGTCTCTAATCTAGTAATTTCACTTTAGGAAATCTACCCTACGGAATTAGTAGTTTGGTATTTTGACAAAGAAGTTCAAGGATATTCATCTCAAAATTATTCTTGGTGTGAAATATTACTAAAAAAAAATAAATGTCTCACAACAGAAAATTGATTAAATTATGCCATACTTATCCCTGGGATGTTATACAGCTATTATGATGGTGTTTTTGAAGAATTTTTGATAAAATGAGGCAGTGGTTACAATATAATGATGTATTGAAAAATAGCATATATACTTTCATCTTCAGTAGGCACAGAAAAATGACTTAAAGGAAATACACTGTATTATCAGTTACTTCTTGGGAGGTGAAATTATGGTTAATATTTATTTTCTGCTTTGTATTTTTCTGCATTTTCAATTTTTCCACAATGACAATGGATTTTTATTTTAATTATAAAGAAGGATTAAAATATAAATATGATCTGGGTCTCAAATCGAACAAAACAGGAAGCAGCATTACTTACAAAAAATCGACTTAACCAAGATTTTTCCTCTCTGGGTCTGCTACATGTAACATTAGTACTGTTTGGCTACCAAATCCAGCATTATTTCTCTCATTAATAACTTGATGAATATGAAACGAGTTATAAACTAATTATATAAAACTCAATACTGCCTAATAGACATAAAAATAACATCAACACAGAAATGCATCTATTTGTGCGCTGACAACCTTGATGATCAAACTGCCTGGAAAAATGAAGCTCCCGTCATTTAAACATACCAAATCTCACCAAAATTTAGTCACTTCATCATCGGGCAATACGGTCTCTTGGTTGGTTAAGTACTAAATGATCATTAAACTTACTGAGCACAGACCCCTAAAGGGTTCTGAAAGTTCAGTAACTCAAGAACACAAAAATATTGATATTCTGGTCATCTAGAATTCGATTGATGGCCTCAGAAAAGAGTGACATAACCTTGGAAAGCATAACACTCTATTGATATGGTTGAGTACAGAATAATAGTTTATTCTGATTAATTCTAGATTTCAAATCACTATGAAATCCCAGCAAATTAATTTGAAGTGACCTTAAAGCATGCCTAAAGATTTATTTATAAAAGTATTCCATCAAGCAATATTTATATTGATGAAAAAAGGAGAAATTTATCTAACAATTGACCTTTTTAAATATAAATTTTGTTTTTATATAATGAAATCTTATGCCATCATTAAAAAAGATGTCAAGCAATGCTGAGTGAAATGCAAAAATGGAAACAATATATATTAAGTAAAGACTGAAATCTTTATACATATAATATATATATATACATATATGTATATGTAATTTTCCCATTCCTTTCTATTTATATATGAATCCATGTATTTGTATACACATACGTAAAACAAAATTTTGCTCCCAAACATCATCTCTAGGTAATAGTATCATAATTTTACTTTCTTCCTTTTCATTTCCTCTTGTTTCCAATTTACTTGCAACAAAAAAGATGACCCTAAAGTCTTCTTAGTCTTCTCATCCATGAACCCATTAAATAAATTATATTAATAACAAAAACATACTTTAGTATGAATTAAACCATTGTAACTGAGGCTAAACTAAATCTCAGTAATTCTGAAATATTTATTTATACAAGTGGGGACAAAAAGCAATTTTGAAACTCCTAGCAGTTTTTCTGTTAGTGATAGTATATCGTTCTTCCATAGTGAGAAAGGGGAATATCAGCCCTTCAAATAGACTTTTGATTATGCAAAAGCAAAACCTTACCAGAGCGGCCAGGACTTGAAATGAGATTAGGAGGAATTAAACTGTTCTGCACGACACTGCAAAAGTTTGTTTTCACTCCGTGTCTACTTGTCCCTTGAGGTTCTGTTTCACTGAGAGGTAAGCACAGAACGTAGAGGAGGGAATGGTGAGGGAGGAAAGTTCCTCTTTCCTAGTTGGATGGAACGGGGCGATAGGGTGGAGGACACCTAGATTCCAAGTATGCAGAACACAATCAAAGGCATTATTATCAGTGGGAGAGATGATCAGAAAATTCCTGGTAAAGCCTTGGCTTTCTACCTTCCAGAGCTTCCAACCTACTTTGAAATGTAAGACACGTAATAACTCCTTGTCAAGGAATATTAATGTGCTAAGGTTGAAGAGGCTTGATGTTATAGAAATAACCTGGGGGATTAAAAGTCACTTAGAGTTAGAGGGCAATGCAGAAAAATGTTTGTCTGTTTCTTCCTCATCATCTAACATTATCTCCTAAATGAGGTAGGAACGTGTTTAGCTGCAAGTAATAGAAAACCCAATTAAGAGTGGCTTAGGCAGGATAGACATATAGTATTCCATGGAACAACAGGGAAGCTGCTGACACTGGTCTAGCTATTCAATGATGTGACCAGAAACTCAGTCTCTTCCTCTCTTTCCATTCTGTCATCCACAGCATAATGGAGTTTTGGCCTTGAATTTGCTGCCTCAGAATTAAATTACAAGGTGGCTGCCAGATCCTGACATTATACTTGCTTCCAAAGATAGAATAAAAGGAAAAGAGCCAAGTGCATTTGTATCGTTTAGTAAGAGCAAAAACTTTCCCAGAAAGTCCATCCTTACCAACAGCAATTTTCTATTAGAGCTGTCACGCAGACACCCCTGGCTGAAAGAATGGCTGAGAAAGTATTTCATTTTTTCTAACCCTTTAGGGAGGTGGGTCAGGGATAGTGGCCTTCAAAGTGACTCTTTATAGCCAGACAAGGTCTCTCCCACTTCTCCTTGTGGCTTTCATATTTACATGACAATTTTCCTATCATTTCTGGTTGTTCCTTTGTTGCTCCCCACAATTGTTACAGAATGTCTCTATTTTTCCATTTTGTCTGATAGGTCCAGGCATATAAACACATAAACTTTGGTAACTTGGAATCTTAAAACACAATGAAAAATTTACTGATGATTTTGTAAATCAGAAAGTGCAAAAGGGCAAACAAAGCCCCTGGACAAGATAACATCAAAAACATTTCTTTCTGTCTTGGTGATGGGAAGATCAGAGGATGGAGCACTGCCCAATTACAACATCTGGCCAATATTATCTTTTATCTGCATCTCTTGTTTTATTTACCTCAGGACACTAAGAGGATACACCTGCTAGAGAGATCATTCCTGGTGCTGGAAACAGTGAATACTCAAGGATTAGTCTATAACCAGTGTTTCTCAAATTTTTTCCTTATTGTCCCCCTGAGAACCTTTTTAGATATTTTTTTCCTAATTGTCTCCTCCATAAAATTTTAATAGAAAAATATACTGATTATCTGTTTATGTTCTGTATGTGTATCTGTACGTTATACACAAAGAGGGTAAGATTTTTTACCCGCCCCCCCGAACTGTGAATCAACTTTTGCTCCCTTGAGGATAATATTGTTCCCACCAAGAATGCATGTTTATGTCATAAAGAATTCTTTTTAGGAGAGGTGAATAGAGGGAAGTAAGGGAATTATCTGAACTGACTCTTGGAGGATGGAAAGAACTTCACAAACAGAGATAGAAGGAAAAGCATTAGATGCATGGGAATGCAGGAATAAAGCTGAGGAGGTAGGAGTTGTTAGAAGTGGGTAGCTCAGCTGGTGTCACAGGTTTGGATGGGCAATAAAGAGAAACCATCCTCAAAGATATGGAAACTCTCAGGTTGTATACTCGGGAATATCAATGCCAGGCTTCAGAGTATAAACTGTGACACGTGGTGAATTCACTAAAGGGAAGGGAAATCATCAAGCAGTCATGGTTTGGCTGATGATTTCCAATTTGACTGGTCTCCACACCTTTGTTTTTTTACTTCTCAAAACAACTGCTTCCAAGTTAGAACAAGAGAGTCTACCTTAATGATCCTTACTAGTGCAGACCAGTATCATTCTTAGTCCCTACTGGGCAAAAAGAATTTAACTTGTACGGATAAAC
The DNA here is from genome assembly GCF_949987535.1 of Balaenoptera acutorostrata. NCBI lineage: Eukaryota > Metazoa > Chordata > Mammalia > Artiodactyla > Balaenopteridae > Balaenoptera > Balaenoptera acutorostrata. The sequence continues at coordinate 23,405,644 of NC_080073.1, read as the reverse complement.
ACTGACTGGATATCTACTGAAGCAGTACTTGAAGACCTAAGAGTGTTGCAAAAAATGACTGAGTCAGGAAAAGTCTGTATAAATTATCAAATGGTAACCTCTCCCCTGAGCTTCTTACCACAAGGCAAACACCTAGAAGCTTAGACGTGAAAAAAGTTGCTTTGTGTTGTACTTTTCTTCTCTAGTGGTCATAATTAATTTTGTTGACACAAATACACAAGAGGTTAAAGAGGAATGGTACCATGCTGGTGAGAAGACCAACCCATTTTTGCCTAATACACTGGAGAAATACACCTAAGCCATCCACCCAGGTGAAAGCAATCTTTCTAATAGCTCCAAGGTCAGGAAGACCTCTGTTAAAAACAAACTAAAAAGCTGTTGCATGAATGCAAATACACCAAGTTCACATTATACATTTAAGTTAACCAACATTTCAGACAAGATTATGTAATAAAAATGAATGTGAAACTCATAAAGACCTCTTTCATTTGCTTTCTCTAATATCATTTCATCCCCCTTAGATTAACCCCCACTTTGAGAAACATACACACACACACTCACAGAAGAGGATAATTCCAAGAGGTGTGCATTACAAATAAAAGTGAAATCTATCTTGGGAGGGGTCAATTAACACATTACAGATAGATAAATTCATTTTGTCTTTGGGGTATTAGATCAATAAATCAAAAAAGAGGAAATCTAGGCAGTTATTTCCCCAATAAATTTATGGCTCTGGATATTACAAAGAAATTTAGAGTTTATCCTATTGTATTGATTGATCCTTTTTTCTTTAGTGAGGGAAATAAATCTGCATAAGGACTGTGCCATTCAAAGTTCAGAGGCACCCAACTCCTCCTTTCTGAACAAATAGAGGAAACCATTAAATGAGATGCAGTATCCTTTTACTCCCTGACCAGAATGCAAGACTTGTAAACAGGGGTACAAGTTAAAATTTCTTAAGTTTCAAAAGGGATTTCCTAAATTCAATTTGGTATCTTGGAGTGGATCCCAGATAAAAGATACTAGCGGAAAAAGTGGTGAAATCCTTATCAAGTCTGTAGTTTAGTTAATATTAATGTAGCAAAGTTAATGTCTTATTTTGATAAATGTACTTTATACAGGTAAGATGTTACCATTTTAGGAGAAACTGAATTAAAGCCATGTAGGAACCTATGTATTATTCTCACAACTTTTTCTGTAAATCTAAAATTATGCCTAAATAAAAAGTTTATCTAAAAAAAAAAAAAAAAGACTTCTCTCCAGTTTCCCAGTCCTAGAGATTCTTCTTAGTATTCCCCAGAGAGAACCATCTTTTCTGGTGACCCTAACACATCAGGAATTATTTTGCTCTTTTTGTATACAGAATCATTTAATAAATGTTTACTGCATTTAGTTCTACAAATGGCAGAGCAAAGTTGCTCTGGACTTAGAATTGGAAGTCCTGGATTTGGATTGGTCATGAGCTGCGAGATCCTGTGCATATCATTTAACCCCTTAGTGGCTCTCCCTCTCCACTTTAAATCCTCTGAGGGCAGGAACTCTCCTGTGCCTATCTCTGTAGCTTCAGTAAGCCCTCCCGGAGGAAAGGGGGTCAAGATAGGGGTTCCAGAGTCAAACTCAGTTTACATTTCCAGCTCCCCCACTAACCAGGCATGTTACTTTGGGGCAAAGCATTTAACATTTCTGAGTCTCCGTTTTCTCATCCGTAAAATGAGCTGTTGGGATGATTAAATGGGACAAACATAGAGTGAAGGGTAGCCTGTTTCTTCTGCAGAACAGAACCATTCACGTCGAATATTTTTTATTTTTAACTTTGCAACACTCTTCTAGTACCTATCATGTGTGGGACCCCCTTCTAGATGGTTTTCAAATAGTTACTCCTTTTATCATCCTGACAACTTTATGAGGTAAGTATTATTATTATTTTCCTATTTTACAGATGACGAAATGGAGGTGCAGGGAAGTTAACATACTTGCCAGCCCGTAAAGCTACTAAGTGGAGATCTGTACCCACACAGCTGGCTCCAGGATGTGCGGTCCTCAGACACTGAGCTATCATAGAACATATTCTATATGGAGATGCGTAGGATCAGATACTGTCTTGCCTTCTTCTCTGGCACGCCCCTGAGAGTGCCCAGCAGGTTCTCGAACGCATGCTGACAGACTGAATGAAAGCACAGCAGCCCCTCTAAGGACAGGAGCTGAGTTGAGTATCTGCCAATCTACCTCTCAGCATCCCCAGCACGGTAGGAGAAGGGAACCGACACTCATCAAGGCCCTCCTATGTTCTAGTCCACTGTGTTTCAAATGTTAGGTTCTCATTCAAGTCTCAAAACCATCCTATAAGGTGAACCACCATATTTCCTTTTTCTACCTGGAGAAATCAGAATACACAGAGAGAGTACGTAACGTCTCAAAGTTATACAGCTAATCAGAAATGCAGCCAGGACCAGAATCCCAGGATTCCTGCTTTCAAAGATCAGGCTTTTTCCAATATACTTGCAGCCTCCCAAATGAAATCATTCCTGGGTCTCTGTTTTGTCAAAGTGTGGCTCTTTCCCTCTGCTTAGATACCATCTCAGAGCGACTTTCTCTGACCTCCCCACATAAACTGTACCCCATTCACTTGCCATCCTGTTACTCTGCTTTATTCTTCGTTGTATTAATATTTGGCATCATATTACGTTGGTTTGTTTGCCTTCTGTCCCCCAACTGAACTGATGAACTGGTAAGGTTCTAAGAAGGCAGGGAATTGTCTGTCTTGGTCACATTGTATCCCAGAGCCTAGAATAGTACCTGATGCAGAGTACATACTCAAAAACAAAATTGCTGAATAAATGAGATAATAAATAGATATGTAGGAGATTCCAGTAATAGTTTGTTATTATCCTTATTATGATTAGTAGTATCGCCTCTTATCAGTTAGGTAATTCAGTTAAGACAAAGGTTTATTTCACAAGAAAAAACTGATGGGAAATTGAGGGAAAAATGTTGGTTTCAATCAGATCAAAGCACAAATTCCAAACAACACCATTAATAACCAGGAGACCACACACTTGGGACAAGGATGTCCTCCGAGCACAGAACACCTAGCACCAATGAGTCACCAAACACAGCCCGTTTTCATTGTTTCTAAATCCTCCTTAGCTCACGAATACCCCTCTGTTGCTGATCATAAATGTTCTTAATTCACCTCTCATTTTTCCATCAGGAAACAATTGGCCTTGGTTTATTTTTATCACTTTATTTCCATGTTCCCAGCAAGACTGAAGCATTGATTTTCCTAAGAGATGATGTTAATAGGATCAATAAACCACAATGAGCATGTATCATAGTGCCACTTTTTCACCCCTAGCCTGAGGCCGTTCGTGCTGCAGGTGGACCGCCTCCGCTGAAATCCACCCAGCTCCAGGGATTCCGAAGGTGGCAGGAAGGCGCCTCTGCTTATAAATTTTGAGTGAGCTTAAGCACTTTGATGACCCAGATAACACGCCAAACACTGCACAACTGAGAACTACGTGGGGAATCTGGAAGCCTCAAGTCATAAAGTCATATTTGAAAGGTATCTCGAAAAAAAGCCCACGCTAGGCACAGAATATGTGGGAGAAGGAGCCGGGGGCCGGGGTCATGCAAAGGGTTAGCTCCTGTGTTGGAATCCTGTTCTGAGTGATGGGGGTAAACTGAAACAAGCCATTTCCCTGGAGTGTCTTACCTTTCATCTGCTTTCAGAAGCTTCTAGTTCCACCGTGTCCAATGCAGGCAGCGAAAGGGAGCCAGAGCGCTCACTGCTTAATAGCAGAGCTCCTTGGGCCTGGCGGACAGGTTGTCTGAACAACGTGAACGTGGTCTCTCTTCCTGCTGTCTCCAGACTCCAGTGCCACCTAGGCAAGCAGGCTTGCCATCTTGAAAACACACAGGCCAGAGCAGCCCCTCTCCCTTCAGGCACCTGCGGTGTGTGTCCTAGCTTACTACAACATGAACTGCTGAGCCCGACGCCGGCAAAATCAAGCAGGGACTCTGCTAAAAGCACACACCTGGAAGCAATAGAGAGCCCCTCCCTCCCACGGAGCCCCTAATCACTCCACTCACCCTGGTTCCAACTCTAGAAGTGCAGTGGACTCAGCTGGTGAGCTTTTGAAAACTGCAGATTCACCTGCTTTGCTTCAGACCTACTGGCGAAGAGATGGGGCCAGGGAGAGCATTAATTAGGGTAGGAGAATCCATGTTTTTAAAGGCTCCCAATGGATTTTAATAGGCCCCTCAGCTGATGTATGTCTGAGAACCATTTCTCCAAAATTCCAATGGTTCTCAAACGTTGCTGCACATTATCTGAATTATCTGAGAAGCTTTTAAACAATATTGATGCCTGTCTCTCACTCTAGATTAGGGTTTCTGTATGGCGGGGGCTCAACTCGGGTCCCTGGCCAAGCATTCTCCCCTCCCAAGCAAAAATGTCTCCAGACATTGCCAAATGTCCCGAGAGACAAAATCCCCTGCCGTTCCTCCGCTGGTGGTAGTGACTAGTCATCTTATGTTTTCCAGCACATTTTCATGTGCAGTCTTTTCTTACCTCATTTTCCTTACACCCATCCATGCCCTTATAATCCCTGGTCAGGTTGATATGTGTAGCTTCAGAACACATGGGCACATGTGTTTTAGAAAAATACTGATTCCATATCATGAGCTCTAGGCCAGCTGGCCTGTATATCTTATGTTACATGTTCACAGCCAATATTTGCATTTGCATTGACTTAAACAATTCACAAAAGGGAATGGGCAACTGATAATATACTACTAATGAGGTTAGCAATTTTTAAAAAAACAAATTAATAGGACCCAGAACGTTTTTTTCTCTACCATTTTGGCAAAATGGACTCACTCATTAAGTATCTTATGAGCGTTTACAATGTGCCAGGGAGGGAGCAACGCAGACAAGATTGTTGCCACGATGCAGCTTATTCGCTAGAAGGGGATAGAAAAATAGTATGCAGGATTACACACCAAGCAAGATAATTTTACATAATCTTAAGTGCCATGAAAGAAACAAAAGAGGGTGACACGGGTGGAGGATCTGGGGCAGCAGGAGACTACTGTAGGGCATTAGAGAAGGACACAGTGGACGTGACTTTGAGCGTAAAACCGGTGCTGTCACACTCTGCTGGTGACACAAAAATTGGTGTAGTTTTTTAGGAAGGTAATTTGTCAATATATATCAGGGGTTATAATAATGTTCATTTTATCCAATCATTTAACAAATATGAGACATCTCTGAAAATATGCCCTATCAATATCACTGCTTGGACAGTAAACACTATGAAATAACCCAATACTACAAAAACTTCATAATATTTTATAAAATTATCAGCTGCTGAATTGTCAACAGAAGGGGATGGTTGGATGAATTCTGACAGACATACTAAAATGCGGAGGATGCTTACGATATAATGTAAAAATGTTATATAAGGTGTAGAATGCTGAAGATACAGTCAAAAAAAATAAACAAAAGTTACAAATGTATCTATACATATTGATTGTATGTAAGACTAGACAGGTAAGAAAGATGGAAAGAAAATTCAACAAAATAATAACAATCATTGTACAGGAGGTGGCTTTTATTAGGGATTTTTTCCCCTGCTTTTCCAAGTTTTCTGATTCACTGTTCAAACAAATTTCTAAAATAATGCTTCCGACTTTTGATCCTGACTTTTCCTCCAATTTTTAACCTATGCGATCCCAATCTGATTCTTCTTTTGACGGTTGCCTCAAATGCTACATCCAAGCAGGCTTATCTGACTGCCTCGACTCCAGTAATAATTCATTGTTTTCTGCCCATTGCTCCAAAGAACATTTTTGCCTTCCTGTTATGGGCTAAGTTTTTTGTCCCCTCCAAATTCCTATGTTGAAGCCCCTAACCCCCTAGTGCCTCAGAATGTGACAGTATTTGGAGATAGGGCCTTTAAAGCAGTGATTGAGTTTAAATGAAGCTGTGAGGGCAGGCCCTAATCCAATCTGACTGATGTCCTTATAAGAGGAGGAAATCTGGACGCACAAAGAGACACCAGGGATGTGAGCACAGAGGAAAGATCATGTGAGGATACAGTGAGAAGGTGGCCATCTGTAAGCCAAAGAGAGAGGCCTCAGAAAAAAAACAACCCTGCCAACACCTTGATCTTGGACTTCAGTCTCCAGAGCTGTGAGGAAATAAATTTCTGTTGGTTAAGCACCCAGTCTGTGAAATTTTGTTATAGCAGCTCTAGCTGACTATTACCTTCTTACTGTAGTTCTAACAGAATTACCACTAGCAGTGTGCTTATCTTTCTCTTCCACTAGCTAATTTGCTGATCGAGCATTGGGCTCTGTCTTACTTGCCTTTAGAGGTAACTTCAGTGTCTTTTACAGTTCCTTGCACGTGGTAGTCATTCAATAAATGCTGGCCAAATGAATTATCTGAACTTTTTTCCCTTAACTAATCTGGGGACAAAGTGTCTACAGAATTTTAATAAGCAGTGTCAAAGAATACGAACTTTCAGTTATAAGGTGATTAAGTTCTGGGGATCTAATGTACAGCATGGTGATTATAGTTAATAATACTGTACTATAAACTTCAAAATTTCTAAGAGAGTAGATCTTAAATGTTCTCACCACAAAAAATGAAACAGTAATTGTGTGAGTTACGTGATGGAGGTGTTGGCTAACAATACAGTGGTGATCATTTTGCACACCTTAAACTTACACAATGTTGTATGTCAATTGTATTTCAGTAAAGCTGGGGGAAAAACAAATTTAAACAAGCAAAAAACTAATTAAATAAGAAAAAAGTCAGCTCAAAGGGGAAATTGATATGTTGTAAAAAACCAGCAACAACAACAAATAATTAGTTGGTAGAGATTCTCTATAAAATATGGAGTTATTTCTACTCCAAAATAAGCACCTGTTATGCTTCAAAAACTAGTCAGCTCACTACAAAAAACTCCAAATTTTTGTAATGAGTTTCAGGAGCATCAAATTCTCTTTCCAATGTCTATATTAGCACCATAGATGCATTTTCAAAGGCATAATTTGGCAAATAATCTTCTCTTTCATACACTGAAATCTCACTTTCGAGTAAGTTCTAAATTTTGACAAACTTTCAAATATTATGTGTATATGATACACATACAAAGGTGTGCCTTTATATTTTCCAAGTGTGTAGCTCAATTCAAATAATGGTCTATGAGCTCAGTATTTTAAAATATTTTAGGTCCTTGCATTTCAAAGTTTGGTCCATGAACCAAAAGCTTTATCATCACTGCATTTGTTAGAAATGCAGAATTTCAGACTCCACCCTGACCTACTGAATCACAGCTTGCTTTTTAAGGAGATCTCCAGATGATTAGTATGCTCATTAAAATTTGAGAAGCACTGCTCTAAAATATGGGCTCTCAAGATTAAATGACACGTTCAACTTCTCTATCTTTTCTATTTATCTGATAGATTAAAGGATTAGAATTTCCCATAGTTAGAACCAAAGCTATTGTAAAATTCTTCATGGTCTTTGTTTCATATTTAGGCAAAGGTAAGGACAATCAGTCAGTCATTTTGAATTTAGGAAGTGTATCTAGTTTAGTTTTTCTGGATTTATCTGTAACTTGGAGACAGTGTCCTAGATAGGGGGATGGATGGCATAAAGAAATCCAGTGTCCTTTAAATAAATCACAAAGTCAATAAAGAAATAGGTAAAGGTTCAAAGGTTCTTCAGAATCTTCCTGAAAAGACTTAAAGCCAACCTAAACATGACAGCCCAGTTTTAAAATAGGCAAGTCCTGAGTTTCAAGGGTAACAGTGAAGGCGATTGCCAGACGTCATTTTTCTTTAACCTGAGATTAGTCAAATGCATTTTAAAGAAGGTTTTGTGCTCTAATAGTAATTGTAGATAAATATTCAAATGGATGTGAACAAACATCTCTGTGATACATAGACACAAAATATTGACTCCTCCTTTACCCCTACCTCCAGGCACTGATTTCACAGAAGAATTCAGCTGTATTTATTATGGCTCATGTACAAACATAATGGTAAAAATGCTTTATGGGTATAAACACATTGCTTCCCAGAGGCTCAAACTGCTTTCTAGACATTATCTCATTAATTGGTCCCTTAAATCTTTCTCATTGATTTTTATATTTTTTGAACCAACAAGTTCAGTATTGTTTGCATATGAAAGGAAGAGTTCACTTCAGTTAGAAATTAAGATCTTAAGCATTTTTGTAACTGTGATGTTATGTCTTAACTGACAAGGAGTTATTGGGAACTTTTCAATGGGAACCACATTTTGAATGTGGTTTCAATGGGAACCACATTTTAAAACCAACCCCAGCACCATGGCTAGACTGGAAGCCTTGAAAGGCACTGCCTCTCCTTCCTGGAGGGACTCCGACTTGTGTGAGTCTCTCATGAAAGCAAACTTGGCCACCAAGAGGCCAGGCTGCAAATGTTTACTTTATTGAATTGTTGATTCTGGGAAAGATCTCCCTTTTTGCATATTGCTGTATTTTAAAAATCAGTTAGAGGCCAAATGGTAGAATTAGAAAAATACCGACTTTTGATCTACAAATGAAATAACTGATTTGGATAACAGACATCCTTGGACAAAACTACTAGATGAAAGGTACTAGATAAAACTGCTAGATGACCAAGGGTCAGATTGCAGAAACTGTGAAGGGAAGGTGGTCTGAGCCCTGGAGAGAAAAAGGAATACAGAGCAGCTTGAGGCAACTGTTCAGGTGCAGCGAGGCCCCAGGGGGTGGGGGCAGAACGGTCACCTGAGTCTTGTAGATCTTGAACATAAAAGACAAACATTTATGTTTAATGACATTAACAACAAACACTCCAACTCGGCAATGCCACCCCTTAGGAATTTCTTCTGGTTGAATAAAGATAGAAACAGCCCAAATATCCCACCACAGGAGATTTGCTTTAAAACGGCATTAGATCCATACAATGGATCACACCGCAACTATTAAAAAAGAAAATATAGGACTATATTTACTGACTTTAAATGATGTCCATTAAATATTTAAGTGAAAAAACATCAAGTTACCTAGCAAATGCATGCTAAATTCTATTTTTATTTAAAATGGCTTATTTTCACACAGAACATTCTGAAAGAATTTATACCGAAAGACAATAGCTGTTGCTAGGGGATACTGTTTCTTGTGTTCTATATTATCCTTTGCTTATTCAATTTTCTACTTTTCTAAAATGTATTCCTTATATACTTTAGAAAAGGTACACAATTGTCTCTTGTGGCAAATCTACACACTTAAAGAAGAAATAGTGCATCCTAAGGGCCAACAGGAGAGCTGGGCTTCAGGAAATAAAGGAGTGGGTTCTAATGTCAACTTTTCTTTCAGGTATCAAGGTGTATAAAGCAAGGTTTCCCCAACTGCTTCCATGGGATGTGAAGAAATTTATTTTGAAGGTGAAGGAGGTATGTCTCTGTTCAAAAAATACTAGAAAAGAACTGAGGAAAATAAACTTAAATTGGTTTCTTCACCACAGAATTTCTCAGAACCTGAGAAATTAATATATTCTCTGAATATGTTAATATATTAGGATTTATAGTTGTAATAAATTTCAAGACAAAGAAATACTTTTTGATCATGGAACCCTTTTCTTTCTCACACACATTAATAACTCATTAGGACACAGTTTGGGAATCCCAAGAAAAGACTGAGGCAGACATTATGCGAAGCAGTGATTCTTTTTAGATTCAGCTTCTTCATTTGTAAAATGAGAGCAGTATAATCTGACTTTATATTAAGAAAGCAGAAAACTTCCATTCCTGTAAGGCCTTTCAATTTCTGAAGCAACTTTTTTTTTTTTTTTTTTTTGCATATGCTATCTTAGGTGATGTTTTAAATGAAATCTTTCTAAAAGTGCTTTGGAAATCTGAAGGTAACATGAGGTAAAAATAATGTTAAATAATAGCGACAACACTAATGATATACTGTCATCTAATCCAGAGGTCAGTAAATCATTTCTGGAAAGAGCCAGATCATTAATATTTTAGGCTCTTTGGGCACGCAGTCTCTGTCACAGCTACTCAGCTCTTCTGCAGCAGCGTGAAAGTACATAGTTGTATGCAATGTGTAAGGCAGTCAGAGTGGCCATGTTTTACAGAGACTGTGTTTTTATTAAAACTGTCAGTGGGCTAGACTTGGCCCATGGGCTGGAGTTTGCCAATCCCTCATAATCCACTTCGGGGAGACACCGAGAACTTGTTTTTGTCATGGGACTCATGGGATCCGAGTATTGTTTATATTTCCAGAGAGAGAGAAAGATTCCTTTATCAAGTCTACTTTGGAATAAATGTACATCTGTTCTGCCATCCCCTTTAAAAGAAGAAAATGGGGGGGACCCCAAATGGTGATGAGGGACATGGGGACGTGTCCACTAATTTAGACCTAATGAAACCAAATTAAGGCTGTTTTTCTGATTAAAATTAGGAATGTTTGATAATTCATGCTGGTAATTTGGAGAAGGACAGCTCTCTATGTTTATTTCTAACATCATTACTTACCATTTGTGAAGGGAAAGATACATAAAAGTTGTCATCTCAATTAATTAAAAGCTCCTAGAGGGAAAAAAAAGATACAGAATTTTGGAGAAGTGCTTTAGTCTGTGTTGACATGTACCAATTTTAAGTGTTAGATTGAATTAATTAAATATGGGCTATTTAGCCAAATTAGTCAAAAATGTCGAATCCCTTTTTTAGTTTCAACACGTTTAAGGTTTAACTTTCTAAAACCTTAAGTGCAGGCTCACAGCTTGCAAACACATATCTTCAGGTTGAAATTCCCTCTGGCTCTAACCTGGCATTGCTTAGATGATACTTGATTTATGTGTTTCTGTGATAAAGCCAATTGATGTGCTTGGTGGAAATTCCAGGTTTTGGTTGACACAAATAGAACAACCATTTCACATTCACCAATGTGTACAGTTTAAACATTCCTGACAGAAAAAGTTGAGCTGTAGTACTCATTCTATTTCATTAATATGAATAAAATCACTCATATAATTTAATTTTAAGGAGTTCAACATTCATTTGGCTATAGTATAAAGCCTAACTACCTATTCTACTGTTCAGGGCCCTCCATAACCAGGCTGTGGCTTTTCAACACTTTTACCCCCTCCCTACAGCAAACTCTGTGAGGCAGCCCATCACTGTTCTCCACACATGCCATGCTGTCTGACCTCTTTGCCCTTCTTCCTCTCCTTTGCTTGTCATGCTCTAAGCATCCTTCTGTTCCAACTCAAATTCTTCCCCTAAGAAATCTTCATGGATGACCCCAGCCCAAAGTGAGTGTTTCCTCATATGAATTCCTAAAGTGTTTACTCTTGCTATGGGTCATTTGTCACATAACAGATATCACCTTTGAGGTTTTGTTCTGTTTTGTTTTTATTAAAAACTGTATATGTTTAATGTATATAATTTGGTGAGTTTGGACATAGGCATAGTATTTGGGAACTATGCAATGATGGAATCCATGTGGTGTTACTACAGTCAAGGTAATGATCGTACCCATCACCTCTAAAATTTCCCTGTGTCTTTGTGTGGGTGTGTACATGTGCCTGTGCATGAGGATATGTGTGTGTGTGTGTGTGTGTGTGTGTAAGAACACTTAACAGGTAGTTTACCCGCTTAACGAATTGTCAGGTTCACAATACTGGTTGTTAACTGCAGGCACAATGTCATGCTCAGATCTCAAGAAATTATTCAGCTTGCATAACTGAAGCTTTATACTCTTGGAATAAAAACTTCCCATTTCCCCCTCCCCCCAGCCCCTGACAACCAGCATTCTATTCTCTGTTTCTATAAGTTTGATTATTTTAGATACCTTGTATAAGTGAAATCATACAGTATTTGTCCTCTGAGAACAGTTTATTACTCTTAGCATAATGTCCTCCAGGTTCATCCATGTTGTTGCAAAAGGTAGAGTTTCCTTCTTTTTAAGGCTGAATAATATTTTATTGGATGTACATACCACATTTTCTTAATCTGTTCTTCTGTTGATGGACGTTTGGATTATTTCCATATCTTGGCTATTGTGAATAATGCTGCAATGAACATGGGGGTGACAGTGTCACATCTCTAAGTTCCTAGAGGCAGGTACAATCACTTTTAAGCTTGTATCCTCAGGATCTAGCATATTACCTGCATCTTATGGCCATTTTCTCAACAACTATTTGTTGTCAAGACAGCTAGGTGAATGAACAGGTCATCAATCCAGCAAGGTTGTAAGGGCCAAAAGTGGCAATAAATATATAGTGATTGGGATGGTTACTTTTATATCAACTTGACTGGGCTAGGAGATGCTGGTAAAACGTTATTTCTGGGAGTGGCTATGAGGGTGTTTCTGGACGAGATTAGCATTTGATTCAGTGGACTGAATAAAGAGATGTGTCCTCCCCAGTGTAGGCAGGCATCATCCAACCCATTGAGGGCCTGAATAGAACAAAAAGGCAAAGAAAGGGTGAATTCCCTCTCTCTTGAGCTGGGACATCCACCTTCTCTTGTCCTCAGAAATCAGAGCTCCTGGTTCTCAGGCTTTCAGACTCTGGGACTTATACCAGCAGCCCCTCCGTCCTCAGGCCTTCGGCCTAGGATTGGGAATTACGTCACTGACTGTCCTAGTTATGGGGCCTACGAACTTGGAGTGAATTGACCACTAACCTTCCTAGTTCTCCAGGTTGCAGATGGCACGTTGTGGGATTACTTGGCCTTTATAACTGTGTGAGCCAATTTCTATAATAAACTTCCTCTTATATACATCTATATATATACTATTGGTTTTGTTTCTCTGGAGAGCCCTGGCTAGTAGTGATTTAGTTGAGTTTTACACTTATTAAATGATAGTGCCATCTCATGATTTTAAATTCTAAAAGTGAATTAAAGATATATACATTGGATCTCAGTGAAATGCGAATTCCAAACAAAAGGTCCAAGATTTAGATAATCTATACTGAAAAAATGATACATGGAACAAGAATTTTAAAAAGTGATAAATAACCCAACACTTCAAGTTTATAGAGCACTAGAACATTTCCAATACAAAATCATTAAAGATAAAGAAATTATACTATACAAAGTTTTGTAAGAACAATCGTTTAAATTTTTTTTAAAAAAGTTCAAATCTACAAATGAAAATCAATTGGAGTAGGGAAGCACCTGTCCAGATATTTTGGCAAGAAAAGTTGCTATCAAGGAGGACTTATGAGCAGTGAGGGGCATGGCAGAAGTGAGGAGAGCAAAGTACGCCATGACCAATGATTCACACTAACCAGTAATGACACTGTTTTCTACTTTATCTTTCCCCTCATCATTGGTCCAAAAATTGTCAGCTAGATGAATCCGGTGGAAGCAAAAACTGTATTTGTAAACATAGCATTATGGTACTGCATTTTTCTTTTCCATAAGGAGTTTTTTTTTTTTTTTTTAACCAGGAGAAATTAATTCCATTCCTAGGTTTTCATTTAATTTTACAATTGACAGAATTTTTGAGCATTTTCCACTTCTTACTGATTTTGCTTTTTGCTGAAGCCTTTCAAAGGACCACACAATCAAATCATGGTTTAACTTAAGCCTCAGATGTTGCATATGACTATAAACCACCACACCACCACACTTGGTTCAACTTCTCACCTTGTAGAGTTCTGTGCTACACAAATGCATACATAAAAATAAAAGCAAGTAATTACAACATGAATACAAATAAGGTTTGCAGTCTTATGGATAAGGTAGCTGAGATGATCTTATATTGGAGACATCTGTTTTGCTCTTCTGAGGCTGCATGATAAATACACAAAACCTATGTCCTTGCTTCTGAAAAAAATCAAAATTAGAACATCCGACAGAGATAATATGAACCAGGGTGGGAAATATATGCTTGAGTTCACTGCTATGCTTTATCAAGACAGAAAGGCAGAGTTTCTTAACATTTTTATCCCTCCTAAACTAACTGAAATGCAGGCCTAGAAACAACTAGAAATTGTTTAATTTGTAAACAATTGGTGAGCTCTGCTTTGGCACATATTTTTCCCTCTTAATATCTCTTCCCCAAAGTGTCAAAAGAGGAGAAAGTTTAAAACCCTGAGAAGGATAATGCAGTGAGTGGGGAAGGGCAGGCTGGCACAGTGACAATTAATAATTTAATAATTTAAATGTGCTCTCCAACACTGAGCACCTGACAGGCTGCCCAGGGTCCATCAGCATAGAGGCAGGTGTGAGCCAGGGAAGACAATTCTAGGAAGTTGACTGAGTCCCTTTGGGGAAATTCTGATCAAAGCAATGATTAAGGGGGGTTTCAAGGGGTCAAAACTGAAGTCCTTTGTTCTTTTTATTATACAAAAAATCACCCAATTTGGACATTTTTGTTAGAATATACATTAGTAATTAAATATGTATTTGCCTAGCTGAGCAGAAACTATAATTTTCTCTTAATCTTCTAAATTCAGCTTTCTGGCAGATTTAAATCAGAGGATGTCACTAAATATAAGTGTAAGTTCCATTTGAGCGTCATGAGTGACTCTGTCCAGATTGTCCCGCCCTCCCCAGGAGCTGGCACAAGGCTCGGTACAGAATATGTTCTCATGCTCAATTGATACATTCATATATTGCTTGATACATTCATGCAATACATTCAGAAATAAGCTTTAAAGCTGGAAGGAACTTTAGATAAAAATAATTCGGTCTAATCCCCCACATTTTGCAAAACTGAGGGCCAGAGAAGCTCAAAAGTATACGCATAAAAACTTGTGCAATATCAAACGTGCGGATAAAATAGAAGGGGAAATGTGAAGTCAGGTTTTCTCCCATCAAGATTAGTGCTCTTTCACTACCTTAAACATCCCAGAGATGAGAATTCGAAAACGTCCCTTTATGTACCAAACGCCTACACCATGTCAAATCTTCTAAAATGCCCCACATTCTCAAATAAATGATTTCCTTAACTTCTGGTCAGTGGATTCTGGCTTCAAATCACACTCTCTCCAAAATCAAGGTCAGAGGGTGAGGACCAAGAATTGCAGCTGCATACAGGGACTTTTGAATCTCAGGTCCAGAGTCTGGATCTTTAACTGTCTGAGCTAATGTTGAAGTGTCAACATTAGCACATTTGAAGTAATGGAAAGAGGTTATATCTTGTTATCACTAGCATCACTATCAGAGTGCCAGAAGCATTATTTTATGGTTTTCGATGATGAGTTTTGTATTTTACTGATTGATTGATTCATTCATTCATTTATTCAGCTTCTATTGCAATCTAGCACTGGATGTAGTAGGAAAGGTAGATAAGAAAGCTAACATGTAATAAAAATGTATAATCAAGTGAGAGAAGACTTCATAATCCAGTGACGGTTCCAAGGAGGTAGTATCCCTAAAGGTCAGGATTTGTAGCATGAAAGATTCATGGGAAGGTCACCAGACAGAGACGTGGGTGACAAGTCAGGGCACTCAGGCACGTGTAGGGAATGGAGCCGAGGAGCTCCCCCACCTCGTAGTCGTGGTGAACATGACACACAAACCCTGTCCTGCTGGGGAACAGCCCCCTGTTCACACTGGCTAGAAGAGGACTTAGGAGAGGAAGGAGGAGGGATTAGGGTGGGTACGGCAGGAGGGGCCAGATGGTGCAGGGTCTCCAGTGGCACACCAAGAAATTAGAAATTTTCTTCTTTTTTAGTAGTCAATATGAAGCCACTGAATGGAGTAGCATGATCCTAGGAAGCTCATCCTGGCAACCCCTTGAAAGCTGGAGTCTAGGAAGGAGTTAAGACAGGGCAGGGACAACTAGACAAAAAAAATCAGGCCAACTATTTCAGTAAGATCTGCTGCTCCAAAAAGATCAGAAGTGCCTTGATGCCAGGGCTTATGTCATACTCAACAATGTACCAAATGTCTGGTATATAATAGGTACGCCATAGATATTTTATCAAATAAATGAGCACAGAACTTTATTTCAGGTGTCCCTCTAGAAGGAGTATTTTTTTCATGAGGTCACGCAGGCTGAAAGTTTCATACCCTCTTTTGAACTATAAATTAGATTTTTAATCATTCTAAGGAAAAAAACAGGGCCAAAATGAAAGCAAAAGGTATATTAATTTCTCTAATGAAGCATAGCTGTTAGCAACAGTCCCCTAAATATGATGCATGGGAGGAGGTGACAAATTTCCTCCAGGAAGGAAGGGGCAGTAGGTTTTACTTAGATAAGAAAGATAGTCCTACAAAGACTTAGACTCCAAAGACAGTCACCTGGGTGGTTTTGGTGACATTGAGGCTTTGCTGTCATCATGGTTAGAAGCTGAACAATCATTGCTCCTGTCAATCTAGCCATCAAGATGGTCTAGGAGGTCTCAAGCGCTAATTCAGTGCTGCAGGAGTGTAATCAGAGTGCCTGTGGCTCATCAGCTGCTCAGGGACAGCTGTGGGATGCTCTAGCTACTGGTTCTTAAACCAGAGCCTAGCCAGTGCTTGGAGAAAACTAACTTAAAGGGACAGGAAAATAATACTAATAGAAGTTACTCTTTCCTGAACGCTGACCATGTCTAAGGCACTGTGCTTAATATCTTAAAGGCATTATCTCACTTACGCCCCCAGAAAACCTCTATGAGGTTGGGACCATTATTATTCGCAGTTTACAAATGGGGCAACTGAGGCTCACAGAAGTTAAGTAATTTGCCCAAGGTCACATAGCTGGGAAGTGGCAAAACCAAAGCTTGGATCCACTCCCAGATATCTGACCCTGAAGCCTATCCTCTTTAACCACGAATACAGACTGGACTTAGCAAATAGTAATGATGTGCTTCATTTTGGTAGCACTTGACTTCTCACTTTGGGCCCTTGTCTTTTTTTCACTGAAATCAGTAATAACCTTGTGAGGTGGGTAAAGCATGGGTCATGGTCACCTTTTGACAAATTAAGGAACTAGCGCTAGATAATATGGCATAGTCTTGAAGAGGGCTAGCAAGAGAATTGCTTGGGTTCAAGTCATAGCTGTGTTACTTCCTGGCTACATGACCCTGAAAAAAGTTGCTTAGCCCCTTCTGAGCCTGAGTTTCCTTATGGTTGAGAGGATTAAATGTGACAATGCATGCACAAACTCAAAACAGCTACTACTTATTGATTGCTCAGTAAATGTTAGATATTCGTAGTATTTCCCCCAAACAATTAGCTGATGGTAAGTGTAGAGTCAAATAGTTTCAATTCAACTCCATCCAATCCTATTGATTTCAGTTACTGATTATTGGACATCCAGCAGGTGACAGTGTCCCAGGTACATGTATCTTGATTCCTAGGTCAGTGTAAATTAATTACACTTAACATATCCATCACCGAAACCCACCTTGAGTTGAGGTGAGCAGCCCATGACATTAACACCTTACATATCTCTGGGTGGCATTTACCGTTCTCCAAATTACGCTTCTTCCTTTTTGCTGTTTCTCTCTACCACTGACCTCTTCTTAGACAATGTGGAACTTTCCACCCTCTCTCCTTCCTTTTGCCTTTGGAATCAATGACTTAGGGCACCACTGGCACTCGGAAGCCCATGGGACATTGCTTCACCCTGCTCACAGCCCCTAAAATAAGAAGCCAGTGACCCCAGTAATTTTCATTTCAAGGAGTGCAGCTGCTTGAAAGCTGCACGATGAAAAAAGCTCTTAAGATGGCCATCCATGTGGGAATGGGAGTAGACTGCAACTAAGCAATGAGTCAGAGCCAGCATGGCAGTCTCCCACCTGATGTGAGGCATGAAACACAGCATTAAAAACCATCACTGAGATCTATAGCCGGGCTCTTCAGTGGCCTCCTTCTGGCTGAAAGGCTTTCACTTGAGTGCTCTGGTTCATGCAAGTTTGTTTAAGATAAATAATTCATAAAGGGTACCTAGCACCACCCTTGAATAACTTTTCACTTCCACCTGCTCAGAAGCATTTGATGGACTGCATGTCATAGGAAGATCACTCTTGCAATCTGTTATTATCACACTTCGTGGCCAAGGATGGGCCACTAGCTACTCATGGTTTCATTCTCTTTACTCCTTGGTTGTCCCCTTCAGATATCTGTAAAAATATGTATTCCTGGCAGGTTCTTACCACTCTGTGTGTAGTTTCAAACAGAGTTGAAGACAATGAGAGCATCTCTGAATTAACCACATTTCCATCCACCATCATTATGTCAGGAAGCAGGAACTAACACTCATTGTTTATTGCATTAAAATAGGGAGACGGGGGCTTCCCTGGTGGTGCAGTGGTTGAGAATCTGCCTGCCAATGCAGGGGACACGGGTTCGAGCCCTGGTCTGGGAAGATCCCACATGCTGCGGAGCGACTAGGCCCGTGAGCCACAATTGCTGAGCCTGCGCGTCTGGAGCCTGTGCTCCGCAACAAGAGAGGCCGCGATAATGAAAGGCCCGCACACCGCGATGAAGAGTGGCCCCCACTTGCCGCAAGTAGAGAAAGCCCTCGCACAGAAACGAAGACCCAACACAGCCATAAATTAATAAATAAATAAACAAACAAATAAATTAATTAATTAATTTAAAAAAAAATAGGGAGAGGGAGATTAAAAACGTAGAGCATAAATTCAGCACTGCTCCGAAGTACTTTTGTTTGAGTTGACATGAGCAAGAAAACAATCTCCTTGGAATCTAGGAGCTTGCCCCAGATTATTTGTCATGCCCGATGCCCAAGGATGACGTAACAGTCAATTTAGAGGTGATTTATGGCACTCCTGGCAGGATTGATAAGGAGTAGCTGCACAGTACAGGTTATTTGGAGGAGGCATTTTTAGTGCTCTAACCTGCCCCAAATATCCTTTTCTTAGCACACTTTGATGATTTTTTTTCAGTATGACAATACGAGACCCTTTAAAACAATCTGTCAAACTAAGCTAGAAGACAAACATAACTTCATGCCCTGAAAAACTTTATGTTCTGGGTCAGCCAACAGCCATTACTACTAATGGTTCCCTGACTGTGGTAGTTTTCCAGCTGGTCATTGTATCTCAAACTAGATACAGGCCAGATGTGTAAAAAGTAAGTGGTAGCAATACAACGGTCGTTATTAGTTATTTTTTTTTTCCTTAACATCTCTATTGGAGTATAATTGCTTTACAATGGTGTGTTAGTTTCTGCTTTATAACAAAGTGAATCAGTTATACATATACATATGTTCCCATATCTTTTCCTTCTTGCATCTCCCTCCCTCCCACCCTCCCTACCCCACCCCTCTAGGTGGTCACAAGGCACTGAGCTGATCTCCCTGTGCTATGCGGCTGCTTCCCACTAGCTATCTATTTAACGTTTGGTAGTGTATATATGTCCATCCCACTCTCTCACTTTGTCACAGCTTACCCTTCCCCCTCCCCATATCCTCAAGTCTATTCTCTAGTAGGTCTGTGTCTTTATTCCTGTCTTGCCTCTAGGTTCTTCATGACCTTTTTTATTTTTTATTTTTCTTAGATTCCATATATATGTGTTAGCATACAGTATTTGTTTTTCTCTTTCTGACTTACTTCACTCTGTATGACAGACTCTAGGTCCATCCACCTCACTACAAATAACTCAATTTCGTTTCTTTTTATGGCTGAGTAATATTCCACTGTATATATGTGCCACGTCTTCTTTATCCATTCATCTGTTGATGGACACATAGGTTGCTTCCATGTCCTGGCAATTGTAAATAGAGCTGCACTGAACACTGTGGTACATGACTCTTTTTGAATTATGGTTTTCTCTGGGTATATGCCCAGTAGTGGGATTGCTGGGTCGTATGGTAGTTCTCTTTTTAGTTTTTTAAGGAACCTCCATACTGTTCTCCATAGTGGCTGTATCAATTTACATTCCCACCAACAGTGCAAGAGGGTTCCCTTTTCTCCACACCCTCTCCAGCATTTACTGTTTGTAGGTTTTTTGATGATGGCCATTTGACTGGTGTGAGATGACATCTCATTGTAGTTTTGATTTGCATTTCTCTAATGATTAATGATGTTGAGCATTCTTTCATGTGTTTGTTGGCAATCTGTATATCTTCTTTGGAGAAATGTCTATTTAGGTCTTCTGCCCATTTTTGGATTGGGTTGTTTGTTGTTTTGATATTGAGCTGCATGAGCTGCTTGTAGATTTTGGAGATTAATCCTTTGCCACTTGCTTCATTTGCAAATCTTTTCTCCCATTCTGAGGGTTGTCTTTTGGTCTAGTTTATGGTTTCCTTTGCTGTGCAAAAGCTTTTAAGTTTCATTAGGTCCCATTTGTTTATTTTTGTTTTTATTTCCATTTCTCTAGGAGGTGGGTCAAAAAGGATCTTGCTGTGATTTATGTCATAGAGTGTTCTGCCTATGTTTTCCTCTAAGAGTTTGATAGTGTCTGGCCTTACATTTAGGTCTTTAATCCATTTTGAGTTTATTTTTGTGTATGGTGTTAGGGAGTGTTCTAATTTCATACTTTTACATGTAGCTGTCCAGTTTTCCCAGCACCACTTATTGAAGAGGCTATCTTTTCTCCACTGTATATTTTTGCCTCCTTTATCAAAGATAAGGTGACCATATGTGCATAGGTTTATCTCTGGGATTTCTATCCTGTTCCATTGATCTATATTTCTGTTTTTGTGCCAGTACCATACTATCTTGATTACTGTAGCTTTGTAGTATTGTCTGAAGCCAGGGAGCCTGATTCATCCAGCTCCGTTTTTCTTTCTCAAGATTGCTTTGGCTATTCGGGGTCTTTTGCGTTTCCATACAAACTGAAATTTTTTGTTCTAGTTCTGTGAAAAATGCCATTGGTAGTCTGATAGGGATTGCACTGAACCTGTAGATTGCTTTGGGTAGTAGAGTCATTTTCACAATGTTGATTCTTCCAATCCAAGAACATGGTATATCTCTCCATCTATTTGTATCATCTTTAATTTCTTTCATCAGTGTCTTATAATTTTCTGCATACAGGTCTTTTGTCTCCTTAGGTAGGTTTATTCCTAGATATTTTATTCTTTTTGTTGCAATGGTAAATGGGAGTGTTTTCTTAATTTCACTTTCAGATGTTTCATCATTAGTGTATAGGAATGTCAGAGATTTCTGTGCATTAATTTTGTATCCTGCTACTTTACCAAATTCATTGATTAGCTCTAGTAGTTTTCTGGTAGCATCTTTAGGATTCTCTATGTATAGTATCATGTCATCTGCAAACAGTGACAGCTTTACTTCTTCTTTTCCAATTTGGATTGCTTTTATTTCTTTTTCTTCTCTGATTGCTGTGGCTAAAACTTCCAAAACTATGTTGAATAATAGTGGTGAGAGTGGGCAACCTTGTCTTGTTCCTGATCTTAGTGGAAATGGTTTCAGTTTTTCACCATTGAGGACGATGTTGGCTGTGGGTTTTTCATATATGGCCTTTATTATGTTGAGGAAAGTTCCCTCTATGCCTACTTTCTGCAGGGTTTTTATCATAAATTGGTGTTGAATTTTGTCGAAAGCTTTCTCTGCATTGATTGAGATGATCGTATGTTTTTTCTCCTTCAGTTTGTTAATATGGTGTATCACATTGATTGATTTGAGTATATTGAAGAATCCTTGCATTCCTGGGATAAACCCCACTTGATCATGGTGTATGATCCTTTTAATGTGCTGTTGGATTCTGTTTGCTAGTATTTTGTTGAGGATTTTTGCATCTATGTTCTTCAGTACTATTGGCCTGTAGTTTTCTTTCTTTGTGACATCTTTGTCTGGTTTTGGTATCAGGGTGATGGGGGTCTCGTAGAATGAGTTTGGGAGTGTTCCTCCCTCTGCTATATTTTGGAAGAGTTTGAGAAGGATAGGTGTTAGCTCTTCTCTAAATGTTTGATAGAATTCGCCTGTGAAGCCATCTGGTCCTGGGCTTTTGTTTGACAGAAGATTTTTAATCACAGTTTCAATTTCAGTGCTTGTGATTGGTCTGTTCGTATTTTCTATTTCTTCCTGGTTCAGTCTCAGAAGGTTGTGCATTTCTAAGAATTTGTCCATTTCTTCCAGGTTGTCCATTTTATTGGCATAGAGTTGCTTGTAGTAATCTCTCATGATCCTTTGTATTTCTGCAGTGTCAGCTGTTACTTCTCCTTTTTCATTTCTAATTCTATTGATGTGAGTCTTCTCCCTTTTTTTCTTGATGAGTCTGGCTAATGGTTTATCAGTTTTGTTTATCTTCTCAGAGAACCAGCTTTTAGTTTTATTGATCTTTGCTATTGTTTCCTTCATTTCATTTTCATTTATTTCTGATCTGATCTTTATGATTTCTTTCCTTTTGCTAACTTTCAGGTTTTTTTGTTCTTCTTTCTCTAATTGCTTTAGGTGTAAGGTTAGATTGTTTACTTGAGATATTTCTTGTTTCTTAAGGTAGGATTGTATTGCTATAAACTTCCCTCTTAGAACTGCTTTTGCTGCATCTCATAGGTTTTGGGTTGTCGTGTTTTCATTGTCATTTGTTTCTAAGTATTTTTTGATTCCCTCTTTGATTTCTTCAGTGATTTCTTGGTTATTAAGTAGTATATTGTTTAGCCTCCATGTATTTGTATTTTTTACAGATTTTTTCCTGTAATTGATATCTAATCTCATAGCGTTGTGGTCAGAAAAGATGCTTGATATGATTTCAGTTTTCTTAATTTTACTGAGGCTTGATTTGTGACCTAAGATGTGATCTATCCTGGAGAATGTTCCATGCACACTTGAGAAGAAAGTGTAATCTGCTGTTTTTGGATGGAATGTCCTATAAATACCAATTAAATCTATCTAGTCTATTGTGTCATTTAAAGCTTGTGTTTCCTTATTAATTTTCTGTTTGGATGATATGTCCATTGGTGTAAGTGAGGTGTTAAAGTCCCCCACTATTATTGTGTTACTGTTGATTTCCTCTTTTAGAGTTGTTAGCAGTTGCCTTATGTTTTGTGGTGCTCCTATGTTGGGTGCATATATATTTATAATTGTTATATCTTCTTCTTGGATTGATCCCTTGATCATTATGTAGTGTCCTCCTTGTCTCTTGTAACATTCTTTACTTCAAAGTCTATTTTATCTGATATGAGTATTGCTACTCCAGCTTTCTTTTGATTTCTATTAGCATGGAATATCTTTTTCTTTTTTTTTTTTTATCAGAAGCCTTTCTTTGGGGAACTTCTTTTTTTTTTTTTAACTTTTTGGGTTATTTATTTATTTATTGATTTATTTATTTATGGCTGTGTTGGGTCTTCGTTTCTGTGTGAGGGCTTTCTCTACTTGCGGCAAGTGGAGGCCACTCTTCATCGCGGTGTGCGGGCCTTTCATTATCGCGGCCTCTCTTGTTGCGGAGCACAGGCTCCAGACGCACAGGCTCAGTAATTGTGGCTCACGGGCCCAGTTGCTCCGTGGCATGTGGGATCTTCCCAGACCAGGGCTCGAACCCGTGTCCCCTGCATTGGCAGGCAGATTCTCAACCACTGTGCCACCAGGGAAGCCCCCGGAATATCTTTTTCTATACCCTCACTTTCAGTCTGTATGTGTCCCTAGGTCTGAAGTGGGTCTCTGGTAGACAGCATATATATGGGTCTTGTTTTTGTATCCATTCAGTGAGCCTGTGTCTTTTGGTTGGAGCATTTAATCCATTCACATTTAAGGTAATTATTAATATGTATGTTCCTATGACCATTTTCTTAATTGTTTTGGGTTTGTTTTTGTAGGTCCTTTTCTTCTCGTTTCCCACTTAGAGAAGTTCCTTTAGCATTTGTTGTAGAGCTGGTTTGGTGATGCCGAATTCTCTTAGCTTTTGCTTGTCTGTAAAGGTTTTAATTTCTCCATCAAATCTGAATGAGATCCTTGCTGGGTAGAGTAATCTTGGTTTTAGGTTTTTCTCCTTCATCACTTTAAATATGTCCTGCCACTCCCTTCTGGCTTGCAGAGTTTCTGCTGAAAGATCAGCCGTTAACCTTATGGGGATTCCCTTGTGTGTTATTTGTTGTTTTTCCCTTGCTGCTTTTAATATGTTTTCTTTGTATTTAATTTTTGATAGTTTGATTAATATGTGTCTTGGCATGTTTCTCCTTGGATTTATCCTGTATGAGACTCTGTGCTTCCTGGACTTGATTGACTATTTCCTTTCCCATATTAGGGAAGTTTTCAACTATAATCTCTTCAAATATTTTCTCAGTCCCTTTCTTTTTCTCTTCTTCTTCTGGGACCCCTATAATTCGAATGTTGGTGCGTTTAATGTTGTCCCAGAGGTCTCTGAGACTGTCCTCAGTTCTTTTCATTCTTTTTTCTTTATTCTGCTTTGCAGTAGTTATTTCCACTATTTTATCTTCCAGGTCACTTATCCGTTCTTCTGCCTCAGTTATTCTGCTATTGATTCCTTCTAGAGAATTTTAAATTTCATTTATTGTGTTGTTCATCATTGTTTGTTTGCTCTTTAGTTTTTCTAGGTCCTTGTTAAACGTTTCTTGTATTTTCTCTATTCTATTTTCAAGATTTTGGATCATCTTTACTATAATTACTCTGAATTCTTTTTCAGGTAGACTGCCTATTTCCTCTTCATTTGTTAGGTCTGGTGGGCTTTTACCTTGCTCCTTCATCTGCTGTGTGTTTTTCTGTCTTCTCATTTTGCTTAACTTACCATGTTTGGGGTCTCTTTTTTGCAGGCTGCAGGATCGTAGTTCCCGTTGTTCTTGGTGTCTGTCCCCTAGCTATTGTTTGTAATCAACGTTCACTTAAGAAGTTCAACAGAGTGTGCATCTATACTATTCCTTCCAATAACTCCAAATGGTAGATTCTCTTATTATCTCCATTTCACCCCAGTTTCCTCATCTATAAGAAAATTTAAAATATAGTAGTAGCAGAAGCAGAAATAATACCAATTAAAACAATAACAACAATCACCTTTTACCAAGTATTTACGAGGAGCTGGGCGCTCTGAGAAACCTCTCATCTCTCAGTTCATTATTTCTTTAACCTTGACAACGCTGAAGTATGTATCATTATCATTATCTTCCTTTTTCAGACAAGAAGATGAGGAGTTGGGGAGGTCAAGCACCTTGCTGACGAGCACACAGCTAGTTAAGTTGAAGAAAGGACCTGAATGCAGGTCTGAGAGACCCCATCGGTAAAACCAGATGTTTGCTTGCCTAGATGGGCCCTCAAGAATAACTTCTCATCACAGTGTGGATGGCAGAAACCACAGCAAAGGAGATGCCACACTGAATGCAGATTTTAGTTACTGAAAAAGAAAGCTGCTGATTAAATCCACTAAAATATGAGGAATCCTAATGTCAAGGTGAGTGGCCTGGCAGTTTGCCTACCCCACGGTCAGCACCTGAGTTAAGGGCAGTTTGGCCTTTGCTGAAAGGTGGGAGTTGGCACCTGGCATGGGCCTCAGTCTTAAAGGGTCATATACTGGGTGCTGATTTTGCCCTTTAAAGGAATTTTATCATCCCAAGTAGAATGAAATAAGCCTTTTCTGAGTTAGACAAGGACATTTTTTTCTGGCTGGTTTGACTGAAAAGCTGCCAGTTATTAACTACTTACTAACTGCCAGTCACTGTACCTAGAAACACTCTGTAGACATGATCTCAGTTAATCCTCAGGATGGCTTGAGGATACAGATTTTCTCATTACTCCCATGTTTGCCTTTCTTTCAGGCCCCTCACCTGTTTTTCTAAAGATTTTCAAATGTTATAGAGGAAACTTTAAAAATTCTATTGCTTGTGTGAACTGAGCACACAGACTCTTTATTGCTCTCAGCCTCCCAGATGAGGTGGGGCTCTTGGAAAGGGTTCACTGAGCACAGGCTGGTAGAGAGAATAACTAGGTAAGTAGCAACACTTAAAGCTAGACTCTTCTTTTGACTGGTATCCAAGCTAAGAGTTGTTTTCACTGAGTGAGATCACTTAGAAAACACTTGAAAACTGAATTTGTTCAATCCTGTTTGGGGGTATGGTCCCCATCTCAACCCTTCCTGATATCGTCTGATCTATTTTCAGAATGCGGTGAAGACTTCAGGGTCATGAGCCCTAATTTAAATGTCAGTTCAGTCAATGAAATCTTTTTACCCCCCTCATCTTCTTATCTTCAACTTCCTCATCTGTGAAATGGGATTATTATAGTCAAGACAACAGGCATTTTTTGAGTGCTTATTGTATGCCAGATACTAAGTGCTTTACATGTATTATCTCATTTAAATGTTACAACAATCTGATGAAGGAGGAACTATAGGGACTTCCCTGGTGGTCCAGTGGGTAAGACTCCATGCTCTCAATGCAGGGGGCCCGGGTTCGATCCCTGGTCGGGGAACTAGATCCCACATGCTGCAACTAAGAGTCCACATGCCAAAGATAAAGATCCTGAGTACCGCAACTAAGACCCGGCACAGGAAAAATAAATAAATAAAATAAATAAATGTTAAAAAAGGAGGAACTATTATTGCCCTGCATTATAAAAGAAGAGACAGAGGTATGGTGATGAAGTAACTTACTAAGTTTACACAGCTAAAGAGTTGTAGCATTGGGATTCAAAACCCAGTGGACTGAATCTACAGTTCACCACATGTCCATTACCCCTGGGGTCCTCCAACCTGAGTGTGCATCACAATCACCTGGAAAACAGATTTCCAGGTAACTGTACAGTGACAAGCCCAGGGCTCTGTACCCAGGGTCAGTGCTGCAAACGTGATGATGGCAATGGAGTCAAGGGTTTGCAACTAAGGACAGCAACTTATCAGAATCACAGAAATAAACGTGAATTCAATTCAAAAAGCAGACAAGTTAGTATTTAAAGGGGTGGCTTGCCTAATGTACAAAAATAGACCTAAATGAGTTTTTCTTACTATCAGTAAACTTGGGCTGTAATATATATTTATGAATCTGTTGGTCTGGAATATTTCATACTGAATGAGCAAATCTGGCCTATGCCCAGTGGCCTCATATACAGAGCAGGCTTATTTTTGCCTTGAGGAATAAATATGACTTTTGACACCAAGCTTCACCACTAATAACTGGGATATTAATCTAATTCTATTGAGATATCCTTTCAACTGAAATAGGGCTAGTGACAGATCATGTGTGAATTATGAGGATCTATGTACATTTCTATAAAGACTCCCTTCTCACCTCATCTCACTGGCAGACTAAAAAGCAGATTTCCAACAAGAACACTTCCTACAGCTGTGACTCATACTAACAGTATTACCAGCTCTCATGTATTGAGTACTTACTCTGCACCAGGCATTGTCTTAAGCACTTTACATCTCATCTAATCCTAACTATAACCATAAGAGGTAGTTACTGTGATGATTAACCCCCATTTTACAGATCAGAAAATTGAGGCAGAGAGACGTTAACACACAGGTAATAAATGTCAGAACTAGAATTTGACTGAGGCTGAAAGTCCCTGGAACTCATCATTTCCACCATTTCACTGACTCTCAGAAGTTTTCACTGCCCTCTTGATGAGAAATGCTATATTTTAGTGAGAAATGTTACATGGATGGTGGATTAGTAACAATAACAACAACAACATTCATAGTTTACATTTATTGTACTCCTATACCCCTCCCGATGTGCCAGGCAGTTTATCAATTAATACTTTATGAAATTAATACCCCCATCTTACAGATAAGGAATGTAAGGTTTTCAGAGATTAAATAGCTAGAAATTGGCAGAGCTGGCACTCAAACCCAGGTCTGCTTGAAGTAAAAAATAATACATACAGAAAGTTTAGCTCCCAAGGTCATCCAAAGTGGGGCAGCGTTCCTGCCGTATCTACACGGTACTATACATTGGAAATGGAATGGATAGATTCCACATTTTTGCTCCTTTCCCCAGGTGAAAGCACTTTAGAAACCTTTTTTTTTTTTAGCTCGCTGACTATAAGAACATTTTTTAGTTGAGTGACCTTTGGCATGGTATTCATGAGTAGGGGCATTTTTGCATTGCATACTATATGCACAATTTGCCCTCTTGGTCATGTACCACAATGACATTGCAGCACTATTTACAGTAGTCAGGACATGGAAGCAACCTAAGTGTCCATCAACAGATGAATGGATAAAGAAGATGTGGCACATATATACAATGGAATATTACTCAGCCATAAAAAGAAACGAAATTGAGTTATTTCTAGTGAGGTGGATTGACCTAGAGACTGTCATACAGAGTGAAGTAAGTCAGAAAGAGAAAAGCAAATACCATATGCTAACACATACATATGGAATCTAAAAAAAAAAAAGAAAGGTTCTGAAGAACCCAGGGGCGGGACAGGAATAAAGACGCAGACGTAGAGAATGGACTTGAGGACACGGGGAGGGGGAAGGGTAAGCTGGGACGAAGTGAGAGAGTGGCATGGACATATATACACTACCAAATGTAAAATAGATAGCTAGTGGGAAGCAGCTGCATAGCACAGGGAGATCAGCTCGGTGCTTTGTGATCACCTAGATGGGTGGGATAGGGAGGGTGGGAGGGAGATGCAAGAGGGAGGAGATAGGGGGATATATGTATATGTATAGCTGATTCACTTTGTTATAAAGCAGAAACTAACACACCATTGTAAAGCAATTATACTCCAATAAAGATGTTAAAACAGAAAAAATTTGCCCTCTTGGAACTAAATGGCATTTTTCAAATGTCCAAATAGGTGAGGACCAAGCGCAGAAAACCAGTCTTTCAATTAAAAATTTTTTTTCTTATCTTTCTCTGCTTCCAATCTTGCGTAACACTCTTTTGGGGTATCCCCAGACCTCAGACATCTTCTCTGGCTCCCCAGAGGCATACACTCCAGCAGGTATGTGTTAACACCCTTTCCCCCAACCCAGTTTGCTTACCACCTCTGATTAGATCAGAGATGACATCTGACTCAAGGTGAGCCAATCAGGGCTCTCTCCCAGGAATTCTGAATTGGCTCCATGGTAGAACAGAAAATAAGAAAACTCAAAAGTTTTGTCCATTGATAAATGGGGTGGGACAAGCCAGTCTACAGAAAGAGAAGAAGCAGATGTGCAAAATGAAGTAAAAATAAGAGAACTTGCAGCTCCAGAGGAAGAGCAAGATGGCTGTTCACTTCCTAGTTCCAATTCGTCCCTCTGCCTCAGGTACATTCCTGGCCTTGAGAGACATCTCAGGGTCTTTATGATAAAGCCCCTCACTTCGCCTTTCAAAAATGTAATCTAGCTTAAGTGGGTCTTGTATTACTTAGAACTAAAAGGGTCTTGACTTGGACACAATCTAAATAGATTTATGGGCAATTAGTTCCAAATTAAAGCAAGCAGAATTCCCTAACATTTGCTGGAAGGGAAAACAGTTTCACTGCTTTTTCTCCTACTTAAAAGGATCTTCTTCAAGTTGTAGTGCCTTGCTTCCCTAACATAAAAAGCTGAACAAAGATTCTACATGGGGAATCCCTAGAACTAGACCCTGAGACAAGGATTTGAGTGGAAGTAATTTCCCTGGGAGGTTATTCTAGGAAGCACCGTAGGGGAGGTGGAAGTGAGACAGGGAAGGGAAGGAAGGCAACAAAGGGTGTGTCGTCAAACTGTTATCATCATGGGGAAGTGAAGCTTAACCCTCTGGGAGAACTCTGGGGGGTCAGCATAGACCCCACGTCTCAGAGCCATCCCACACAAGGATGCGGAGCTGGGGTATCCATGTGTTAACTACCATTAGAAACTCATTGAGGACTACTGGTGCATTTCCAGCCGCCATTTCTGGTGGTGGCCAGAAAATCCCACAGGGGAAGAAATGCAGGTGCAGGGAGTTGGAAGACCTGGAGGTATGCAATCAAGTTGTAAAAACGAGTGGATACGGGTGGGACACCCATAGCATCTGCTGCTGGCTTATGTGGAAAGACAATACAGCTAGGAAAGTTTTTAAAGTATATGCTCAATAACAAGCTTGTTCTCATCCACTTACTGGAAGGGACTGATGAAGGATGACTACAATTTGGTATAGTTTTCAGCATTTTGTTCCTTGCCAATTCTCTGTTTGCAAGGAGTTATTTTTCCATTAACAAGTGGGACTGGGCAAGAGATGTGGGCTGTGAGGTCCTATTTAAATGGGCTCTGATGAAAACATTTTGGACTCACACTTGGGCTGGAGGAAATCATTCCAAGTGTCCGCCTGCACCACCTCCTCTTTCAGGCCTCCTAGCTGAAGGAAGGGTCACCAGCTGAAGAACCATCCCCCCACAGACGGTAAAAACGTGTATTCAAAGAGGCCACAGACAAGGCTGCAAATCTTGCTATGCTTTGTACATACGCTGAGTAGTAGAGGGTTTAAGAGGCTGGTGGTGGAAGGCAGTGGTTGAAAGCCCAGGGAATGGCAATTTTTCTTTCCTAACTTTCCCCTTAAGGAAACATTGCAAAAAGCTCCTTACTTGCTACCTACAGGGGCTTGGCAAGAAGGGGAAAGCGGGCATGCAGGGCTCAGCAATCATCCTGGAGAAAGGGAGGGGAGGCTGATATAGACTTTATCCGCTGTGCTGAGCTTGAGTCCTTCGGTGGGTGTTGGGCCGCCCGGAAGCGTGGATGCCACCTTTCTGCCGAGGAGCTTTGCCCCTTGCTTTTCTCTGTTGCTCCACATCCTTACCTCCTTTCAAACTCCATCCAAGTCCCATCTCTTCAGATCCCGCAGCCTCCCTGCCCCAACTTCTGGTCTCCGGTGGTTCTCCTCGTGTGTGTGCTCACATGGTATCTGACCTGAATGCTGTTCTCTATGTGGGTTTTCCTACGTGTATGCCTAGTCCCTCTGCTAGTGAACAGTTAGTTTGGGCAGGGGTGGAAGTAAGCAAAGGTAGAAGTATAGAGAAGAGAATAAAACAATGTATTTTTTTTTACCCATATTTCTCACTTTCTGTGGTTCAATATTCTACAATAATAGTATTGTGGTCAAGTGTGGATCTGAAGCCACTTTTCCTGGATTTGCATGTCATCTCTGCCTGTGATGCTTATAGCTCTTTGCTGTATAACCTATCTGGGCCCCAGTGCCTCGTACAGCTTATGGTCAGTAAATACTGGCTGAATGGAAGGAAGAATGAGTAACAGGATGAATGAATGAAGTGGAATATGATGTCCCGTAAATGCTGAGAATTCAAGGAGCAGGCCTACCTGTAACTTTTGCGGGGCCTGGGACAGGAGAACAACTGAAGACCCACACATGGCTTCATCCCACACTATAAAGGGACCTTTCATAAACGTGTTTGGACATACCATCCTGTATGTCCAAGCTCTGTTCTCATCTCTAGTAAAAAGCAACCCCTAAGCTATCAACTAGGCCTAGCGGGATGTGGTCTGGGAAAAAAACCTGGAGAAGAGGACCAAACAGGACCTGAAAGTGGACTCAGGGTCATTTGGGCAGAAAACCTGGAATTCCAGGTTCTCAGAAGAGGCAAGAGCACAGACTGTGCACAACCCTTTGCCCTGCAGATTCCCTACCTATGCAGAGGTTCACCCAGACTAGGGTCAGAGTGGTGACCCCAAAACAGGTGCGTTCACTTTGCGAACATTCATCAGGCTGTACGCCTAGAATTAGTGCATTGTTTTGTAGGTGTTCTTCTTTGACAAAATTTTAATGAAGTTAAATAGGTATATAGACAATAAAAATAAATGAAAAATATTAACGATAGTGGAATCTCGGTAGTTAATGTAAGCATGTACCTTGTATTAGTCTTTCAATTTCTGTATGTGCTTGAATTTTTTAATAATAAAAAGTTGGAAAAATTACAACAGTGGTAAGTACTATAAAGGCAAGTTCAGTGATGCTATGAGACCTCATAACAGGGGAATGGAACCTTAGTGTGAATTCGGAAAAGGCTCTGGCTCCAGTGTATTTGCCCTGCGGACTCAGTGTCACAAGTAAACTTGTAAGAATCAGAAAAAGGCACGCCTTCTGCCAGGCAGACCAGCCACGCCAGGGCACCTGGACTGGGAAGCAGGCACCCTAGCATCATGAACAAACTCCATCACCATAAACAGTGTCAACTGGGACAGGGCTTGATGAGAGGTTAGTTAGGTGAGGAGGAGGAGAAGGAACTTCCCAGGCAAAGGGATCACCATGGAGCAAGGTCCTGAGGTGGGAGTGATCATGATCCAGACTCTCTACTCTCAAGAAAACTTGCAGGAGCTTGGTGTGACCCAAGGCTGGAAAGATAGGCAGGGAAAAGAAGATTTCTGAAATGGAAGCACTGAAACTATCCAGTGCCAGGTAGACATGTGAAATCCCTAACCCTAACCCTAACTGGGCTCTGCAGTTGGCTAATTATGATTTGGGGCTTAACCTGTTTAAGCCTAAGCTTCCTCATCTATAAAATAAAAACCATCTTATATTAGAGGGTTAAATGAGATTTGGCAAATAAATACACGGAACACAATATTTAGTAAGTGTTCATAGCATTTCTTCTTCACGTTTACCTCTTCTAGCATTTACCTGTTCATCATTACCATCACCATCGTGTCATGGTAGCTAATACTTACAGCCCATACGATGCCCCAGGTACTCATGTAAGCACTTCCTATGTACTAACTCATTCAATCCTCACAACAACCTTTTATGATATAGGTCCTATTATTGTCCCCATTTTACAGATGAGGAAACTGAGACATGTGGAGTAACTTGACCAAGAAAGACCACAAAAAAGTAGCTGAGCCAGGATTTAACTAGGCGACTGGCCTCTAGACTCTGTATGCTTAAAACACTGTGCGGTATTGCTTCCTTCACAAATAAACAAGAGGGGAAAATGCACACATTTAAAAGGCCAGACACCGCCAAATTTTCCATTCTACATCATACCAGCTCTAAGATATAGTCTTGGGGCATGAAGTGCCACCATATTACTAAGTTTGCTATGAATGCTTTTCTATTTACAAATCCCAGGGGCTAAGATGCTGCTTTGGATCTTTTTCTATCCATTCCAACAATTTCCTCAAACTTGAAGCAAACCTGAGTTGGGAGAAAAGTGAAATCTGCTCTCTGGAGTGGCAGCATCAATTTTTAACCACCTCTGGTACCGAGTGGTAGAGTCGCAAAGCCTAGGGAAATGTGGATTGGTCATGGGCTCCTTGTATGACACAGGGTTGTGAAATTAGTCCAGGGTTTCAAAAAGTGAGGCGATCCTTTTTCTTTTTTTTTCCTCCCAATTTGAAGGAGCCATTCAATGTATCTAACTGCTGGAGCCCAAATGGAACTGAATGATTTTCTTAATTCTGGGCTCTCTCAAGTCAAGGACCAGTTGGAAGATAGAAACATCACTGGCTAATTGAAAAGAAAAATTTTAATGTAGAAAGTGTAAACTAGGAGAAGATCATTACCTACAAAAAAAGGGTAAAGAGATTCTAAGAGGCCCAGAAGCAGCAGGTGCAAAGAGCGGCTCCTCCCTCCGGGCTGAGGAAGCGTGGGCAGCGGGGAAGAAGAAGGGGCCGGTGGAAGAAGAAGGCCCGGCAGCCCCAGCCTCCCTCACAGGCAGGGAGAGCAGCACATCCCGCAATGTGGACGATGCCAAGAAGGGCTGGAGGGGCCGGGGATCAAAAAAGAAAGAAAAAAGGCCAGACGCCCCCAAGGTGCACACAAGGCAATGTCTCTGCCCACAAGGCAAAATGCGGACCCCTTTGAAGAGGGTGCACCTACCAGAAAGCGTGCAGTCGGCTGATGGAGAAGAAACTTGCCAGAGGGCAGAGATCTGTACTGGCTTCTGGAAGTGGCCTGCCACTGTCAGGTCTGGGCACTCAGGGGTGAGAGCCTTGGCCTGGGGGCTCCACTGGAGCTGGTCTGTACAGATCACTCAGGTTCCACACTGCATAATAAATAATAGGAGACTGAAACCCTGAAGGGAGGTCTTCCTGCCTCTAGAGCCTTGAAGGATCATTCTACTGTCCAATTTTGACAAAAGCTAACATTCTGCTGGTCAGCAAAGGGAAATGTTTACAGGGTCTAGCACCAGTATCACAAAGCAGTGCAAAGAAGGGGGATTTGCAGCCAAGGGATAAAGAATTGTATCATACATGAAGCAGTTAGACTGGGTCCTTTTGAGAGTATGTATATCTATTTCTGTCTCTTTAGAAGAAATGCAGGAGTCCAACAGTTATACAGATGCTGTGTGCCAATTTCTTCCTTTGCCACCATTGTGCTTAAATCTCACAACTCGTGTGTGTGTGTGTGTGTGTGTGTTTGTAACTGATGTTCTAGGGAGGTGCCCTGCCAATTCTATGAAGCAAAGACTTCGTTTCACTCATCATTACACCCTAGTGCTTAGTATACGGCTCTGCATGCAGGAGATACTCCATGAGTATTTATTGAATGAATGGATGAATGAATGAATAAGTGAATGCTATACCCTTAACTTATTCTGTGGAATAAACTGTGCTATATTCTTGAGTAATTCAAGGAGGTTACACCCACCCCAATTTTGAAAATCAATGGAGGAATGAAGTGTTGGCTGATTATGCAGAGTTGGGAGCTTGGGGCTTCATGGGCCAGGACCTCATGAGTTATCAGAGCCGCTCAGCCAGACTGCAACCATCACCAGCCTGGCCTGGCAAAGTGCCTCCTGGAGCATGGCTCATGGATACTCTTCCCTCAGCTCGTCTCATAGCTGTTTTCTTCTCATCTTTCAGGTCTGAGCTGAAACATTACTGCTCCAGAAAGGCCTTCCTCTGACCACCTTATTGTGAATGGTCTCCTCACCCTGCCCCTCAAATTATTTTTTATCATAATGATCCCCAAACTTTGCTATCCATTAGAGTTACCTGGGGACCTTTTACAAATCCTGATTATAATAAAATCCCAAGACAATGTGGCACTGGACATGAGGATACATATATGGATACATGGAACAGAATTGATAATCTGGAAATAAACTGTTAAATGTATGATCAATTGATTTTAGACAAAGGTGGAAAGATAAGTCAATGGGGAATGGATTTTTTATTCAATAAATGGTGCTGGGATGATTGGATATCCACACCCAAAAAGATAATTTAGACCCTTACCTCATACCATACACAAAAATTTACTCAAATGGATCACAAACTTATATGCAAGAGCTAAAACTATAGAACTTTTAGATAAAAACATAGAAAAAAATCTTTGTAATCTTGGCTTAGGTAAAGAGTTTTAAGAAACCAAAAGCACGCTCTATAAAGGAAAAAATTGACAAATTGGACTGTTTCAAAATTAAAAGCTTTGTACTTCAAAAGATATTGTTAAGAAAATGAAAAGAGAAGCCACAAACTGGGAGAAAATATTTCAAATGTACATATCTGATAAAGGACTTATATCCAGAATATATAAAGAACAATGAGAAGACAAATAACCCAGTTAAAAACGGGCAAAAGATAGGAACAGACATTTCACCAAATAAGATATATATACATTAGCTATATATATATGGCTAATTATCACAGGAAAAGATGCTCAACATCATTAGGCATTGGGGAAATGCAAACAAAAGCCACAATGTGATACTACTTCACACTCACAAGGATGGCTATAATCACCGAGACAATAACAAGCGTAGGTGGGGATGTGAAGAAACTAGAATCTTTTTTTTTTTTTTTTTTTAAAGGATTTTCTTATTTATTTATTTATTTATTTATTTATTTATTTATTTTTGGCTGTGTTGGGTCTTCGGTTCGTGCGAGGGCTTTCTCCAGTTGCGGCAAGCGGGGGCCACTCTTCATCGCGGTGCGGGGACCGCTCTTCATCGCGGTGCGCGGGCCTTTCTCTATCGCGGCCCCTCCCGTCGCGGGGCACAGGCTCCAGACGCGCAGGCTCAGCAATTGTGGCTCACGGGCCCAGCTGCTCCGCGGCATGTGGGATCTTCCCAGACCAGGGCTCGAACCCGTGTCCCCTGCATTAGCAGGCAGATTCTCAACCACTGCGCCACCAGGGAAGCCCCCGAAACTAGAATCTTCATACATTGCTGGTAAGAATGTAAAATAGTACACCACTTTAAAAACTGTTTGATGTTTTCTTAAAAAGCTAAACATAGAGTTACCATATAACCCACTAAATACCCTCTTAGATATCCCCAAAGAAAGGAAAATATACACCCATGTAAAGACTTATATGTGAACATTTAAAGCAACATTATTTACCAAAAAGTGGAGCCAGTTTTGTTGTCAGTCAACTGGTAAATAGATAGACGAAAAATAGTATAGCCATATAACAGAAGCAATTAGGCAACAAAAAGAAATGAAGTACTGATACGTGCTACAACATGGCCGAACCTCAAAAACATTATGCAAAATGAGAAAAGCCAGGCACAAAAGACCACATAGTGTATGATTTCATTTATATGCAATGTCCATAAAAGGGAAATTGATACAGAAAGAAAGTAGAACATTGTTTGCCTAGGGGTTGAGGGTGGGAATAAGGATTGACTGCAAATACAATGGACGTTTGGGGATGATGGGAAATATTCTACAATTGTATTGTGGTGATGTTGGCAAAACTGTAGCTATACTAAAAATCATTTCCTTGCGTACTTAAAATGGAGAATAAAATGAATGGATTTTATGATATATAAATTACCCCTCAATAAAGCTGTTTAAAAAAATTCCCAATGTGCAGGACACTCTGAGTCCAATTAAATGAAAATTACTGGAGTGAGATTAGGCGTCAGTAATTTTTTCACTTCCTCAGGTAACTCCAGTGTGCAGACAGAGTTAACCATCAGTGGTCTATCACCATGCTACTCAATGTGTGGCTCAAGGACCGGCAGCACCGGCACCACCAGCTTCTAATGCTGGTTAGAAATGCAGAATCTCAGGCCTCGCCCCAGACCTCCTGTGTCAGAATCTGCATTGAAATAAGATCCCCACGTGATGGAGATGTCCATTAAAGTTTGAGAATCACTGCTCTATCACAATGCATTTATCATAATCTTGATTGTTTCATGTATTTCTTAACTTCTTTGATGTACCTCCAGGACAGTTGCTACAACTCCCCACAGAATGCGATGTGAATAGAGCCTCAATCCCAGTTCTCAGAAGGCAGCGTCCCTGTCTATCTTGCTCACTGCTGCTTTTCCATGCCAAGCAGAATTCTTGTCACATAGCTGGTACGAAATCATACATTTGTGGAATGAATAAGCAATTATTACCCCCTACCCCATCCCCCTTTTCTAACTATTGAGCTCCTACTAATATAGAAGACACAGATGAAAGCTGCCCTTCACTAGCTCCCCAGGAGAAGCCTGCTTCCCCCTCTCGGTGACCATGTTGATCCTCTGCTCACCCACCAGGACAGCAGGGAGAGCACTCAGCCTCCCCGAGCCCACCCCCAGCCCCAACTGAGTGGGCATCATTCGCCCATGGAGCCATCAAACAGTTGCAGTTTTCTGCACAAATTAACCAGTTAATACATAGAAAGTGTTCTATTGTTATGAGGGTTCTGCTTGATAATAATTTGTGTCTACCTTATGAGGACACACTGGTGAACAAAAACAGAATGACCCCTTGTCCTCTTTGGGAGTTACACTTCACTGTGGGAAACAGACCCTAACCAAGCGTAAAGATGTTGGCCATCTTTGTATGTTAACAACTGTCAACCTTCTCCTTTCTTAGGTTCATCCACCCAGTTTTCTTTGCTTCTGGTATGCTTCCTAGGGAGAGTCAATGCTTCCTGGTAAAGTAAGACCCAGGGCCAAATGCAGGCCCCCAAATACATAATCTCATAATCTCATAATCTAACTTGCACACCCTCCTTACTGCCTGGAGGCTGACTGTCTTAGTTTGGATTCTCCTAAAGCAGAGGCTGCGAGGAGAATTCCAGTGTAAATAATTTATCAAATAATTTATTTGGGAGGTACCAGGAAACACCAGAGGGGAGTAGGTAAGCGAGGTACAAAAGGAATGAAGCACATAAAACAACGTGCTATCAGCAATCAAGTCAGATGGGACTGTGGACACTTGGCACTCAACCCCACTGGGAACTATGGGAAGACTATGGAACAAGCTTGGGAGAACTGTCCCAACAAAGGGGCAAAGAAGCCGGAGTATTTTCCACTGACCTCCCATTTGTTATCGGCTGCAGGCTGCTTCTGGAACTAGTAACTCTCCAGCATTTCAAATTTGCCAAGGGTGGTCCCTTAGCCAGGCGGGGAAAACAGAGATTTGCAGGTGTTTAAAATAAGCAGCTTTCCATAGGTAGGGTGCAGGCTGAGATGTTCAGAGAATATTGGGGAGCAGGCGAATGACAGATGCTTTACCCTGAGAACTAGGATGTGAATGGACACTTTCAAGTTAGCGACTCACTGAGGCTAACTTGGAGGACCGAGGTATTCAGATTCAGAAAGGTCTGGTGAATTGCAGAAAAACAACTTTGCCTGAGAGGCCCAGTCAGTGGCTGGCAGCACGGAGAAAAAGCAAATTGAGTTAAATGGCAATGACATCTCATTTACCTTGCCATCCACTTTGAGGGCCACCTTCAGGCCCTCCGAGGAAACGTCCAGGGACCACTGGCCTTGACCTTTGCTCTTAGGCTAATGTTACAAGTTTGTGGATGTAGCTCCAAAGCTTATCTGGAATGTTTGCTTGGCATGTGTAGTGTTTGGGGGAGGAAGAGGTAAAATGGGCACTCTGGGGCCCCACAGGGAGTCCAGGACCCAGCCCATGGATAGGCCGTGACTAAGTATAACTGAAAGATCGAAGTCAGCCAAGCTGTCCTCTCATTTCAATGTGGCAGTCTTCCCAGCTAAGGTCTTTGGTGGCAGATCAAATATTCTATTACAGTATTTTCCAATTTCAGGAATTTCCCCAGCTGGACTCTCAAGTGGTATATTTTCCAAAAGTTCAGAAACACTGTCCTGCTCGCCATCTGCCTTGATGGCCTGACATATTGGACACTGACTCTGGGACCAAAACATGTGTGGTCCAAGGACACCATCCTGCTGCCGGCTTATGGCACCTGAGAGACGGTGGAAACACAAGCCTCTCAATCCAGCAAACACCGTGACTCCACGCAAACGCCCTCTCCAGACTTGCTGGTATTTATTCACCACTTGTTAGGTGAATGCAGATTAGATCCACCCTTCACTATCTTCCATTATCCAATAAGTAAGATGACAATTTGCCCTTTTCCGATATGGTTATGCAGCATCTGTAAGATATTGAAGGTACTCACACGCAGCGTTTTAGGACCAATTTGACCTGATTAGGTGTGTTGCCAACAACTGGACCTTGAATCCTAAGCAGGTGGTTTATTCTTCACTCTCGCTGTGTCTCCAGCTCTCCTGTGAATCATTGCCTAAATTTTGGGGGACCACATCTAAGAATAATTCACGTTCTTTAAAGGGAGCAAAGAGGATGGGGCACAGCTGGAGCCAGAATTCTGCAGCTGTCTCAGGAGCTAGCCTGGAATAGCTGAAAGGAACTCGAGCCAAAGATTCCACACCCATTAGCCAGTGTGATGAAAAGTGATTAGCATTTAGCACAACCATGGCAGCCTTTAAATTCAAACAAGCCCCTGCTCCCAGCTCCCTGTAAACTTGCTCAGTTCCAGCTCTTCCTGATGCTGATTCACTAATTGGTGACACAACTCATTTCCGAGTTCTCCCACCTCCATTTCCTGCAACCCCTGGATTTGATCCTGGAGGGATGGATCTGTGTGTGCAGCTGAACGGAAACCAATGAAA
The DNA here is from genome assembly GCF_949987535.1 of Balaenoptera acutorostrata. Lineage (NCBI taxonomy): Eukaryota > Metazoa > Chordata > Mammalia > Artiodactyla > Balaenopteridae > Balaenoptera > Balaenoptera acutorostrata. The sequence continues at coordinate 23,366,005 of NC_080073.1, read as the reverse complement.
GTGAGAAAGGAGAGGGGCACAGGATGCAATGAAGATGGAGTTGGAGCTAATCACCTTGAATCCTGAGGACACTTAGGGCAACCTGGACCGCTAGAGGCCTGGGAATTTTGTGATTGAGGCAGTGCTTCTTCTGACGGATTGGTTGGGTTGAAAGGAAGTGCTTGTGTGTTGGTTGACAGCAGACCAGTGCTGTTTTTATTCTGATGAACAAGGCATGGTTATTAATCACTGAACCAAGGCATCTTGGAGTAAAAAGTTTGGTCTCTTCTCCTTCTTAACATAGGAACCACCTTTACCACACCCAGGAGGTGGTGAGCCACCACCGCTGCTTTAGCCAAGGGCAGGAAGCTCCACTACCTTCAGGGGCAAGGAAGGTTAAGATCAATGAGTGAAATGGAACTGCGTCTAGAACAACAGGGAGAAGTGGGGTCTGAGGAAAACTGAAAAACACGTGTTTCACTGAATGGGAGCAGCGGTATCTCCAGTCAATTGTTGAAATGCAGAATGGAGGGTACTCTGTGTGTGCGTGTGAGTGTGTGTGTGTGTGTATGAGAGAGAGAGAGAGAGAGAAAGAAGGGGGGTGGAGAGAGAATGCACAATCATCTCAATTAAAATTTTTTTACAAACACCAAACTTAAAGAAAACACTGAATGAGCAAAAAACATCCATCCATATATAAGTGATGGTCCACAGGCCACTGGTTTATAGCCCTGGCTTAAGCAGATAATAGGGATCACATCTCATAAAGCAACCCGTTGCATATATCAGCTTCTTTCATCTCTTTACAAATATCTTGTACTCATTCACCTTTTTAACTCATTGAAAAATCTGTATTAAGCACTTCCTATGCTCTAGGCATAGTGTTCTCAGCCAAGGGTTACAACGAATCCCTGGGGATAAACCAGGGAATAAGACAAGCTTTCTCACGGAGAGTTCATTGTACCTATTGGAGGATAATTCCCTCGTCCTGAAAGTCTTCTCTTTCTAGATGCAACAGCCCATTTTCTCCAACCCTTCCTAAAGTATTAGGGTTTTCTTTGCATTTCCAGTTTGTTAGTATCCTTCTGAAAATGTGGCAAATTAGTGTAAAGTACTAGTTATGGAGCACCATTCTGAATGTGTTACAATTCACAAATTTTCTTAAATACTTTGCTGAACATACGTGAATGTATCGCTGTTCAGTATACCTCCCACCATCTAGGGTTTATCTGGATTGTGCAGCAGGCACATATCTTCATTTGTAGGAATCCTGAGACATAAAGTGCTCCATGGATATCTCTGCGTGCAGCAACTACAGTCTGTTTTCATATTCTTCATAACTTAATGGAGCATAGGATATGCTTAGCTTGGCTTGTTTGCTTTCTTGTGCTTGTGTTTCCAAAGGTCACATTTCATGCCGAAGTGCCACATGATATAAGTATTTCCAGGAGCACGTGAGGAAAATAACATTAATTGCCTGAGACTCTAATTGGCTTTAGGACAGTAGCCAGGCCAGGGGCTGGGAAAAGACACCCCAGAACAGCTGTCAAATACAAACCTGGCAGAAAGGCATCAAATGCCAAGAGCCCTTCCTGCATGACACTGACATTCCACAGGCCCACACAGACCCAGCGATCAGAAAAAATCTCCCTCCATGTGATGATTTTCAAACTCAATTTAAAATGGTTTCCATGGAACACGCCAAACATGCCACATTTCGGCTCTGGCTGGCAGTTAGCTACACTTGGAGAAGCAAAACCCCAAACCTACTAGTCATTAGCTGAGTGTTTAGGAATGTACACAATGATTAGGCCATAATTACATTATTTCTCCAGACTTTGCTAGGCATTGATTTTTGTAGTTAGGGATGATCTGGAGAGAACCAAATGTAAATCAACAACCTCGATCTGCCAAGAATAACACGCTTTAGCAATCATACAGACATCCTCAAACGACTGTCCTATTTCTTTCCTATCTGAATATTCATTAGAGATTGGGCACGAGCTCTGTCTCTTATGGTAGTCTTTTACCTCTTGATTAGATATGAGAGGAAAAAGCACAGGCCTGTAAGAACTGTGAATGTTGGGGGTTAGTCATCCCCCCTCAGGGTTTGTCTTTCTGGAGGAAAACCAGGTGGAGAATTGGGAGATCAGGCTCTGAATCTTGAATCCTACTGCGTAACAGTGACCAAGTAACTGAACCATCAAAACGATTTTCAGGGAGATTCAAGTGCACATACAGAAGTGACCTGAAAAATACGAAGCACTACACAAAAGTATTGAGCTGCTACCATTATTGCAGTTCTGGTTCCCAGAAACCCCTATTCTAATATCTTAACGAATAGTTTCAATAGTCTCTCACCATGTTCTTTCTTTTTTTAAAACCAGAACTACAAGATCAGTTACCCAAATTCAATTTCACTCTCTTTCACAGGTTGCAAACTACAGATCCATGGGCTAGATTGAGCCCACAGATATTTTGACTTGCAATGTTGTGTTTGTTTTGTTTTTTAAATTGCCTTGCTTGTCAGCATCTTATATACGGGATTTTTCAGATTGATATTTTCATTGGGTATTTTCATATGCAAGTTCAAATTTCCTAGTTCTGATGAAAAATGGGAAGATTTGGCAATATTGGCTTGGATTCCCTATAGCTGCAATTGCTAGAGCCAAGGGGTGGTTGCCCAGAGGGTGTGTACTCTCCACAGCCCCATGGTCCCCACCTGACCTGCCTGCCTCACTTATGTCTTCTGTCTAAATCCCATAGACATTTAGATGTCAACTCCTGCTTTTCCCTTTATTTTCAGAGACAAATAGCTCTTTAAAATATTAAAAGGGGGCTTCCCTGGTGGCACAGTGGTTGAGAGTCTGCCTGCTAATGCAGGGGACACGGGTTCGAGCCCTGGTCTGGGAGGATCCCACATGCCGCGGAGCAGCTAGGCCCGTGAGCCACAACTACTGACCCTGCGCATCTGGAGCCTGTGCTCCTCAACGAGAGAGGCCGCGATGGTGGGGGGCCCGCGCACTGCGATGAGGAGTGGCCCCCGCTTGCCGCAACTAGAGAAAGCCCTAGCACAGAAACAAAGATCCAACATAGCAATCAATCAATCAATTAATCAATCAATAAATAAATCTTTAAAAAAAAATTAAAAGGGAGAAAAGCAAGAATACAGAGATGCAATGAGACAATAACCAACTTATTGGATATTAATAAATATTAATAAACGAGAACAGAGATATCAAACAGCTGCTATGAGAAGCAGTAGAGCAACGTGGTTAAGAGTCTGAATAAATTACTGAAGCAATGTCGAATCGTGGCTCCTGCCCTTACTAGCTTAGGAGAGTTATTTAAGCTCAGTTTCCTCATCTGGAATATGAGAATAATAATTATTATTTTTAGAATTCATTTAAACAAGGATTTACTAAGCACCCACTATGTTCTAGAGACTTGTGTGGGCACTGATGATGCAACAGTAATCCAAACAAAGTCTGTATTCATGTGGTTTGAATTAAATGAGTGAATCCATGTTAAGCATGTAGAATGCTGTCTGGCACAATAATAACAAATTCTCAGTACATGTTAGCTATTATTATCGTTATTATTCACAATATGCTGTCTGCTCAAAGGGATCCTTAAATCAGGAACGATAAACCTGCTAAAGCTTGTATTTTATTTCCTGATAGTAGCTACCAGAAATAAATACAGTGTTAAGAATGAGTCTGAGGGCTTGTCTAAGCTCAGCAGAAAGGGGTGCAGTGATTGAATATGGATGTCTGACTTGGGCTGATGTGTGTGGAAATTTGCCTGGAGGTTTTGCCATCCTGGGTTAAAGAATCCCTAATTTCTATAAATTAAATTTCTATAAATGTAAGTGTCTCTAAATTTCTCCCTCTCTTGTCTGTGTTGACAGTCTCTCTGAGACTGCTTGTTCAGGGAGAGACAAAAATTCAAGAAAACTTTTCCAAGTTTTCTCTTTTCAGCAGGCAGCTCACAAGGGCAAGGCCATGCTCTGCTCTTGCAGATGCGCTGAAAACATGCAAAGCTCGAAGGGCTACCAGCCTGCGATTAGGGAGGACTTGAAGATGTCTGTTCCAATAATCAGCTCTAAGGCTGAACCTCTCAGAGCTACAGACCCAATTCAAGGGAACTGAAATACTGGCTTGGGGAGGGTACATTTCTCTTCAATAAAATATTTAAAAGGAAAGAAAGAAGGAAAAGAACATTTCCCTTATCAAACCACAAAACCCAAGAGTTAGCCCTTGGCAGGCCTAGAGGCTGAACCCCTTTGACACAGTGCCTCTGCCCTCACTGACGGCTCAGGTACATCTATTCTCATGCAATTCCGGACTAGGCAACAGTGAAAAGTCACTGCAGGTTTCCTCCTTCCCAAACAAACCCAAATGTACACTTTGCAAACTCCTGAGGGGCAAAAAAGGAAATGAAACCTTTCCCAACAATATTAAATGTGAACCTACCGTACTTCCCTGAAGCTTGCACCTGCCGCCCGAGCCCAGGGCTCCTCTCCGTTGCCAGTCAGAATCACACATGGCAGCCAAGTTCACAGGAACAAAGACTTCATAGCCACGGGCTGCTGATGGGAGAGGTCACCGCGTAATGAAAGAGAGGGATGCCTGGGCCTCCAGGTTAAAGGTGAACAGACAAGGTGGTATCCAGTTATTACGCAGACATGGGCGGTAATGCTGGAGGGCGGCTCTGCACGGCAGCTCAGATGTGGTCTCCTGGATCAGCTCCCCTGACACCAGGGATGCGGGGTGTTTGAAAATGATTCTTGCCAGGCCACTCACCCACACATCCATTATAATTCCAGAGCATCCCTATTGTTCCTGTTGGGGTAAAACAAAACCAGTATTATGCCCAGGTGGGGATATTGGCCGTATTCCTATACCACCTTATTTATAAAAACAGGTGGTAGGCTGTATTTGGCCTATGGGCCATAGTTTGTATCCCCTGATCTAGTGCAATAAATCATTGATGAACCTGCACTGAGTATAAAATAAGTATGTTCGTTTCCTTGCTGCAGCTCAACAAGGACTAAAAACAATAGTAATGTGTGGGGATTAGAAATCAGAACAGCAGGGAGGGAGCTAGGTCCTAGAAGAGGGCCCAGGGCACTCCTAGGATTGGTGATGTTCCGTTTCTTAGTCCGGGTGCTGGTTACACAGTAAATTACTTTGTGAAATTTCATCAGGCCACCCACTTAAATCTGAGTACTCTTCTGCACGCATGTTATATTTATTTATTTTTTTAATAATATTTTAAATATATATAATATTTATATATAAATTTTATTTATATAAATATATAAATAAAATAAATAAGGGCTAAAGAGACAAAGCCAAGCATCCCTGCCTGCTAGCTTTGAGCTCCTGTAATGACAGCTGATGAAAAAAATAATTCTCCACCAATTCCGAGTATAGACCTAGAGTATCAGCCACACCACCTGCTGGCAAACAGAAGCTAAAGTGTGGCTGTTTAGTCTGTCCATTCCATAGATAAAGTGAGTATCCTGATTATGAAATGACCTTTGAAACCAAAGAGACCTGGTTTCTTTAACCTCTATGAGCCTCTGATTTTTCATCCCTAAAATAATTGCGTCTATCCCACAGCTCTGTTGTGAAGGTTAAACTAGATAATGGATATGAAATGCCTGGTATTAGTTAATGCCCATTGTTAGTACCCAATGAATGTCAGCTAACTGAAAAAAGAGCATAGTGGAAAGGAGGTGTGTTGGGTCTCTTTCATTTCCCCCTCATCCCTTCACCATCCATCTCTGCCCCCGTCCTGAGGTCACCCAGCCTGGGCCACGTCACTGGGCCCGCTTGCCTTTTCTGGCTTCCAGTATGAGAGTGGAGGCATGAGAGAGAGTCAGGTCAGGGCATTTGTTTCTCCCAGTTCCTCCAAGCAGCATCCTTCAACAGAATGGGCATAAAGCATCCCTTTCTGCACAGCTGCTTCGTCTTCAAGTCCCCAGAAATGCTCCTCCCCTTGCTTCCTCAGGCCATTGGGACGTAACTGCTCCCTGCTGATGATAATTCTGGGGTACTGGAGTATTCCTGTGGTTTCCCCCACAATATTTCTACATCTTTGTCCTCTGTTTCCAGGGCTCTGACTAATGCATCCACCACACATTAGGAAAGCGAATTCAAATATGAGCAAGGCAGGAACATTTCTGAAAACAGTAAATTGTGCTTCCTTTTGGCACACCTATGGGACTTGGACAAACAAGGGCTATTTTTCTTTAGGCCCACCCAGCACACAAAGGTTATAAGGCTTTGTTTGCCAAATCTGGGCTTTCTTGCTTCAGTAGTTCATGAAGTCTGAGTTTGTTTTTCAGAAACGAAAAGAGCAGTTACCAGCTAACCTAGACACACCATTTATTTGGGCAAGGATGCTCAGGGAGGTAGGCTGGGGCTGGGAGCCGTCTGGCTTGCAGGCAGTAGTGACGGGGGGTTCTGAGGGGGCCTGGGAGCTCACCCCCACTCCCAAGAACAATACTTCTGGGGAGTAGCTGTGGATGCCAAAGGCCTGAAACATCAACCCTGGAGCTTTTGGAACCTTGGCAAAGAGCTCCCACTCCAGGCCTGCTGGGGAAGTATCTGAGCTGCCTTCTTTAAATGCACACATGGGTCTGGACAATGAGTCCTATAGCAGTGACCGTGATGTGCTGACCACTAGAGGCCTTTCTAGTGAGAACAGTTGGGTCCATGTAAGCCCCCTCAGGATTCCCCTATAATCTCAAGGGAGAATAAAGTGACTTCTACACCATAACTCGACATGCACAGGCTGTACTTCAGTGTTTCTGATTTTGTATGACGTGAATTGGGCCCCTACACTGCATCTTTAGCGTGTACTCAGGGATGCCTATGTGAGTAGCCCAGTGAGCACAGGCACTACTATACTTATCCCCGTTTTACAAAGGAGAGAAATGGAGCCTCTGAGAGCCTAGCCTTCACCAGCTCAAGATGTTTGGGGTCTAGGCCAATAAGTTAAGCAAGGAAACCTAAACAAATTGCCCTTTCTGTATACGTGAAACACATTTATATTCACTTTTTATTCACTTGAGAAGCTCAATTCTTATTATATTCTGGGGTATCCTGACCAAATCCAAATGTTTGCAAAATTCCAAGAACTAAGCTACCTTCTACTTCTTCCTTCACAGTCAAGTAAACTGGAGCTCTGTAGCTAGAAAAAACTTTTCCCCAAGTGCTTATTAGGTAAGACTGGTCTGGGGCACTTAATCTATGAAGATGCTGAGCAAAACCGAGAAATGTTTCCCATCTTGCTATTAAGCACCAAGCTTAGAAAATCAAATAAAACAATCAACGTGGCCACTCACAAAGTCAGCAAAAATGCTTATCTAATTAATCTTCATCATGGCAGTACAGTCACAACATTAGTGTCAAATGTATCCAAAGAATAAATGTAAATTACAGGTACAAATCAATTTATGTGTTCACCACCAATTCCACTTGCCTCTGCATACACACTTAATAGGTGCTTGAGGCTTATGAATAAATAGTTACTGGTCTTCAGAAAGATGCAAGTTTGCAAACTGAGATCCGAGATAAAACAACAACAACAAAATAGCATTATCGTAACACCACAGACATCAGGAAATGCCCAAAGAAGTACTGGGAGCGAATGTTTCAGTACTCCCTGGGGAAGAGGGGAAGCATCAGCCTGTATGCTCATTTACTCTTTCTACCTCTTTCTGTTGTGGAAGGGAGGATTGTGGAGGGACCCCCAGGTAAGGAATGAGGCCAGACTCACTTCCATTCCAAACTGCAGTGGAAATGGATTCTCTTTCTTCTGTGAAATGCGAAGGGTCCTAGGAATTTCCTTTCTGATGCTCTGGAGAAAAGAGAAACATTTTAAAAGAACCTGGAAATGCAAAGATCTTAGAGCCAGGTAAAATGTCTTGGACAATTGTAACTAATAGAGTACCCTCTGTGTGAAACTGTGTAATACAAGTGTATTTCCCCCCAAGTTCACTTTTCAATTATCTTTGTCTTTTTGGCTGCTTGAAGACAGATGGAAGTAACTGGCTTTCTCTACTTTGAGAAGTGCTTGCTTAATTTTGACAGCAGTTTCCTTTGAACTGTTAATAAAAGTCACAGGCATTGATTAGGTTCAGCCTTCCCACCCTCCCTTTTCCATCATTCCCTTTGTCCCCCATCTAAACGTATTTTTTCAGTTTTCTCATGATGCTTATCTTTAAGTATCATTATGGTCCTAACAGTCTGATTAAGTAAAATGCCCGAGTGGGGTGGAATTCTGATCAACTGAGTGCCAAAGAAGAAAAATTTTTAATCTTTCAGATAAAAAAAGATTGTTGAAAATCTTTCTCTTAAATGTTCTTCTTCCTTCCCTCCTTCATTTCGCTCTCATTTCTAGAGATGAAAAAGAACATAATTACCAGCACACAAATAACCAAATTTATATATAGATAAATTAATATAAGCAATCATGACTGCAAAGGGGGTGACACTGCAACAGGTTTCAGATTCATGCAATGATGACTATGATCTGGCACTAAGTTTAGCTCTGAGCTACCTGGCAGGCAAAGCAAAATAAGAAATAGATCCCATTTGCTAATTAAAAGAAGCAAAGTAGTTCGTAAGGAAAGATGAACTCTTGGGGGAACATGGGGCACTAAAATCTAATAATAATGACCTAAAGGAAAGGTTTATGTGACTATTCCATTTGTGAAGTTGGACCCATCTGGTTTCACATCATTGAACCACTGTGATTTTGACAGAATGAAACCTTTTCCCCTATTGTCCCACCCACCCCCTCCACAGAGATTTTACCTGATTTTGTTAACTCTTTTGACTAGATATTGAACCTATTATGAGATTGTCTTGGTTTATAAAGGTGGACAATGGCAAATCAGTGAGATTATGGTTCTACCTCCACCCTCTGTTAACTGCCCCCCTTTTTGAAAACAAATATCTTGGCTAGTTTGACATAGCAACCTTGACATAATCCTCTGAAAAATCCTTCAAAGATCACTTGATTATTCCAATATTAGTCAGAGATCCAAAGATGAGTCAAGAATGAGAGTACCATACTGGTCTGAGGAACTACAGGACTAATGCAGCAAACTGTATTTTCTAGGAAACTTTAAGTGCCGCAGCCTGATTTTTCTGATTTTCACATTATGTATTGCTGAAGGAGATCATAAATTATGCTACAGTAAGGACCAATCAATTCTTTTCAACTCATATCCAAATCTCAAATATTCCGTTTCATTTTCCCCATAACTATCAAACTGTCATAGAAATTTAGTATCTTAATATCTAGACTTTTCTCTTGCATGCACTAAAAGCATAATAATCTTGGTCAGATTATATGCACTGATTTTTAGTTTATAACCTGGTGAATGTGTTCATATCCCATGTAAGTGTTCTTCATTCTTCTGTAATACTAGCCCAGGAACTTTATACCTCAAAAGTTTCCTGTCTTACTTTCTTTGCTTAAATTTCATCCACTGTAATGCCTTTAATTTCTAATTTCTATCTTTAATCTTTGAGGTTTCTAACTTCTATCTTCTAATCTTTAACCTTTGGGTTTCAAAATCTGTCTTTTGAAAGGCAGACTTTCTCAGCTACTACAAATGGACAGCTTTCATATTTTCATTTGGAATCACTGGAAAACCTATTACATTTAGTAGAAAAGGCACATGACCCATATTTGATTCCTGGCTCTCCCCGTTACTGCCCACTCATGGAATATATGCCTTTTTTATGCAAATTTCTTAGCTTTTTTTTCTGAACCTGGAAAATGGGTATAACAAAACTAATGCCTCTCCATTAAGATGGATTTGAAGATTAAGTATGCACATATGAGAAAGTTTGTCAACCATAATTTATTTACTTCTTTTTCATTGTTATTATTAGGCCAAAGTTGTTTTCTGAAGATAAACACAGACAGTCATAATGATAACAGGAAACTTTATGGAATGCTTACTATGTATCAGGCATTCTACTAACACTTACTTATTTGAACCTCACAGCAACCCTAATGCAGTATTATTATTATTCCCATTTTTCAGAAGAGGAAACTGAGGTTCAAAGAGAATAATAAACTTGTCCAAGGTCACACAGTCAGTAAGTAACATAGCTGGGATTTAACCTAAGCATTAAGCCCATAGGCTCTTAATCATTTTACTGTATGTCCTCAGCACACAGCTGTGGTAAGTACTCTATATTGGGGATATTAATAAATGTTATACACATACAAAAAGGATTCCATCATTAATTAAGTTTAGGAAACACTCGGTTAGAGAAAGTGAAATAGGTTTCTTGACTGAATGACTCCTCAGATCCTTTAGCATGCATTGTGAATCTCTACGAATGAACCATGGTGGGCAGCACTTCCTAAGACCAAATTGAATCACAGCTGTTTCTTCATGAGCATCTCAAAGGACCAGTTCCACAGAACACATTTTGACAAATATAAGTAGCAATGACATACCACTTGAGGGTTTGAGAGACAATCCTTTGAAGTAGCGGAGACAAGTGTACAGTAACTCCATTTATACATGATCCCCATTTTATATATGGCCTAACACATTAATTGGGTTACCCAAAGTAAAAAAGGTAAGCATGGCAACCCTCTTCCAAACATGCATGTGTAAAGGATGCTTTTGACTTAAAAGAGTTACATGGTGTATATATATATTTCCTCCTGAGGATGGTTCTCTAAGGCTGACATTTAGAAAAGAAAGATGCACACGAATGAGCTGAGCTTTCACACATCTTCTTGGCGGGAGAGACTATAGATTATGCCGGGGCAGGACTGAGGGAGCTCCAGAAACCAGTTGCCTGCAAGTGATTAATGACAGCAAGGTGATCCGTTCACCCGTCCCAGGCACTTCTCTACCAGGGCATCTGGAATTACCTCCAGGACATATGGACAGAGAAGGAATGAGACTGGTTCCAAATCACTTAGAGTCTATGATACCTTCACAGAGACCCCTGCCTACCCCCCAACCCCCGCCACCCATAAATGAATCTTTGCTTATTGAATTCCTCAGTTTCTGTTACTACTATCAACTTACCATCACTCTCAACTCCCTACCCACCCCCAACACACACACGTACTCTACTCACAGTCAGGGAGGAATCACAGGGCAGCTGCTACTAGCTTAACAGAGAAACTAAAATAAAACAGCGTAAAAATGCATGGATCTGGTCAGCTTCATGGAGCTGCAAACCAAAGGAAAAGGTGGTGAACAAATATTTGACCTACTTTTTAGGACCCCATGGGGCCTTATAAGCCACACTGGATGTGGCCCGTCAAGCCATCAGCACCAGCCCTATACCATCACTCAACCCCATCCCATAATATATGCCTACCCTGAATATTCATGGTAAATCCACAGTTATGTTAGGACATTACACTGAGGTGAGACTAGTATTTCCAAAGTCTGGAAGTCCATATGCAGTGGATGGTGAGACCATCGTCGTCTGCATTTTGGACACATGATGCCACTCCTCTGAGTGACTCAGATAATTAAAGGGCAGATTTTACTGTTATTATTCTCATTTCTTCTTTCAGTCTTCTCAGCCATCCAGGTTATCTCTTACCTGGAGTTCACTTCACTTCACTCTTTGACCCCCTCCTTGCCTAAGCACAGTTTACGGACCCTCCTCTCATATTCTAACCTTTTTTTTTTTTTTTTTTTAAAGAACAGTAAAGGTATACCTGGAGATCAAACTCTCAAAATAAACACTTTCCATTTAGCAGTAAAATGGCTCAAAAAACTGCTTCTCCCTGCATGGTGTCTCCTTACATGCATGCAGATTGGCACCTCTGGATGGAATCGATGAATCGTTTCCTTGCAGTACATTGTAGGAGATCAACGGTGTCTGTAATATAACATCTGTGCCCTGATGCTATTGAGTTTACTCAGGCAAAATACCTTGAGACTCAATAAGCCTTGTAGGAGTGCTATGAACCAACGGTTTCCTGAACCTACTGATGAATCTGTTGGGCACATTACTTCACAGGTTGAAATAAAAACTGACTCCAACGCTGAAATAAAATCTTTAATCTTTCTAGAAGGATTCCAGAAGCAGCATGGAGAGAAAGTAAAATAATTGGATTGGAATGGACAGTTTTGGTTAACTCTGTTGTCAGTTGGGTCCTCTGGAAAGTAGATGCTCAGAGTGAATCAGGAGCACAGAAGGTTGACTGGAAAGTAACATTTGTGAAAGGAAAAGGGAGGAAGCAGAATCAGACAGACAGGGTCTTGAGACTGTATTCAGGACACATGATGCCACTCCTCTGAGTGACTCATAATTAAAGAGCAGATTTTTCTGGCAGCCCCACAAGACTGACTCTGCAGAGTGTAGATTGCACTTTAGAGGAGGCTTCCACTGGGCAGACAAGGTTAAGCCCTGGTACTACTGTGCTGCTCAGTCACTGGCTGGGGCTACTCTGGAAAGAGCTTGATCTTGGTTCAGAAGCTAGGGTCGACTGAACGAGGTAACAGCTGGAGGCTATCGGCTAACCACACATCTTGCACTTAAGCAAGGAGTCCTTTCTGGAAGGGGGATCTGAATTAGACATGTCTGCTCTGACTCTCAATGTGCATTCCATCTCTTCCTCATTGTGCAGCAGATAAATGATTGGAGTGAATACAGAAGAGCCTCTAATTACGCACCCTCAACACTGGAACTCTCACTGGTGCAAGCTGCTATAAATATGAGCAAAGACACACAACTGATCAAAAGCACATTAAATATGGCTACAAAAGGCATTAGTGGTCTCTCTGACTTAATAATAGAATCTTTCAGAACTGAGCCTACTTGTAAGTAGAGGGGCTTTCTAGATATAGCCTACGGATCAAACAGGCCGAACTGTGATCTGAAAACTTTCCATTTTCACCCTGGAAAAATCTCTTCCAGGCCTTTCCTATGGTATCACTAAACTCAAGCTACGCCATCAGACTATCACCTCCATTTTCAAACCTTTGGATACATCAAGGTTTGGTTGAATCCTGACTTTTAGTTCTTTATATAGGCCACTTCACTGCCTATAGTTGCCTTTCAACAGGAACACAGAACTTGCTTTAAAATCACAATAAACTTTTGTAACAAGTCATCACCAAACATCCTTATGGCACCACTGCTTCATCGATTACAGCCAGCAACTACAGAGGCAGCCTCCCATAATCCCTGGAGTGTGGCAGCTTGGAACTTTCTGTACTAATTCATTTTGCATTAGCACTTAGCAGCAAGAAATCTTGATTCCTGGCACAGAGAAGTAAATTATTTTTGGAGTACTATACTTAGATGCTTTGAGTTTAATTACCTTGTAATTTCCCGGTCATGTTACTACCATGAAGTTACATGATTTTGCAGATTTATTTACAGCCTATAAAAAGAAAATGACTTAGGAAATGAATGTTGCTAAATTGGTCCCTTGGAAGTAGCTCTTTTGTTGTTGTTTAAAAAAAATAAAAAGCTTTCCTACCTGAAAATGTGAGCTGCTCAAATGCCTACTCTCTCAAAAGTCAAGAATCCAAACCTTGGGTTAAAGATGTCAGGTTACTTAAAGAGGAGTAAGGGATCTTTAAAGAAGACCATTAAAGTAAAGGGGTCAGACATAAGAAGAACAATCATATCAGGGCCAGGAGTATGGTCAAAGTCTGAAATATTGGCAATATTTAGGATCCAAGGTCAGAGGCTTATAAACAATTCACAGTTTTGTTCAGTGGAAATGTACAAAGGTCTGGGATGACCTGAATATTGTACTTGGTAGATACTATTCTATTCTATCCATAGTATTTTTATATAGCATAAGGGAATTAAGTGAGGCACTATTTGTCTGTAGGGGAAGTCGAGACTGTTTCCTTCCTTTTTCACCCCAGCCTGATTCCTACCTCCCTAGGATCAGTAGCAAGAGACTTGGCCTCCGAAAAATGGAACAGTTGCTGAAACTTTAGGATACTGATGGACTGACTTTCGGAGGGGATAAATTTTCATGTCACATGTGGCATGGCCTCACTTCTCTTTCTTCCTTTCACGCCAAGGAGATGGTAATAGCCTATGGCTATTCCTGCAGGGCCTGGAATCTGTCTCTCCTTAAGTGCTCTCTTTCCTCCCTGTTGGGTAGCTTTGGAAGGGAACCTAGGGCAGCTTGGTCTAGCTCCATTGCCTACTGTTGGTAGATGTCAGACATCTCTTGTCTCATGGTGACTGAACCAGAATCCTGTGTTTGAGCATTTGGGACACGGGGTTAGAGTCAGAGCTATCCTCACAACCTGTTTTATCTGAGTCTGATTGGGCTTAACTGGCTTTGGAAAAGGAAATTTCAACTTGGTCAAGTATCTTACTAGAACTCTGCCTTGGTGTTTAGGTTCAACCATAATGATACTAGGCATCCTATCACTAATAACTATCCCTGGGCATAACTCTCTCATGAGGACCTCAGGGGGAAAATGGGTGGCTGGCCCAAGGCAGAACAGTTATGTTCCTGGGGCCCTTGGCCGTGGGAACAACATGTAGCAAACTAGACTTATCCCAAAGTCCAACAGCCACTCATTGGTAGATGATCAATGCCTACGAAAATATGCCTTATTTTTCTCACTAGGGACATTTTCCTCTTCCTTTGCCTCTAAACTTCGGCCTCTTCCTTTTCTCTACTTATTCCCCCAGAAGTCATACACTAATTTTCCCCCAAACCTACTGGCTACTCCACATTATTTCTTCTTTATCACCCTTAACTTCCAGCTTCTATTCAGCTGCTCATCATCCTACAAGTTTCTTTCTTCCCAAGTAATATCAGGGACATTTTTACGGCCCATCTGAGAGCAAAGAAAAAGGATGTGCTTATCGGTGAACAAAATGAGTTTCACCATCAACCAACAATTGATTATTCTGACTGACACTGACCATTTTCTGATTGAAATGTTTAAAAGGAGCATTTTCAAATTTTCAAAAGCCTTTTAAGAGTACAAATCCTACTTTTAAATGACACTACATGCTTTAAAAAGTTCCTAAATATTAAAAAAATGACATTACAGGATCCAAATGTTGCCAAAAATAATTTAAAATAAATAAGTATTTTAAACATATTACTCTATTTACTCTCTGCCTGCATTCCAGAAACAGTAAGCAATCAGTACACATATTAAATTCTGGAAACAAAAAGGCATGGCATATTTCACAGCTTGATATTTTATTAAAGTTAAACCAGCTGGAGGCAGTTTGGTAACTGAAGCTGTATCCCAACTCACTAAAAAGTCTGTAATATTGCACTGCACTCAAGGCAAAATAGCCGTCATGTGAATTTAAGCTCCAGGCAGAGGTTATGTAGTTCTTGTTGCCCTTCAGGCTAGAATTTTATTTTGGGGGCTAAGTTTTATACATGGCTGGCTATATAGATTTTGTCATTTCCGCATTTCTAAAAATTAATTTCTATAAGATTATGTTCTCCTAAAACAGTGTAAATTCATTGAATCTCTATTTTGTATTAAATGTTGTTACTAAGGACCTCAGACATGGATGCCAAAGACAAATCTAAATATGCAATGACAGAAACTATGATGAGACGGTGTTCCCCAAGGACGAGGAGGTAGCATCCATGTAGCCAGAAAAGCTACAACGATAGTGAATAAGCTATGGTCTCTTCCATCAAGTTGAGCCCCTTTTAAGGCATATATATGTGTAAGCATTACACTGTGTTAATTTGGTACGCTGATATAAAGTACTATGGAACTACAGAGGAGAAGCAACTAACTTTGCCTAGTTAGTTGAATGGCAGGTATGAGATGATGTTAATGATTCAATAAAGGCCCCAGAGAGGGGGTGATATTTAGGCTGAGCGTTGACATATGGATTGAAGAATGCCATGTAAAAAAGCAGGGAAAAGAAATATGTACCACAGGTACCAAACAAGGGGACTAGAAAATGTCTTTACAAAATGTTGGAGTAGTCTATTAGAAAAATCTATAAACATTCCCTGCTCATGATCCCTTCTGGAAAGGCTGTCGTACACTCAGCCCCTGGAAGGGACAACCCTGTGTACCTGCTACCCGTTCAGTGAATGCTGATTGGATCAAAGATGGATGCCTTATCCAACACATGGTTGTTAAGTAACCAAACAGACTGTCTTTAGAGAATATGAACTAACAGACCAGAGATATTTCAGTTCGAAAGCTGAGACATGAAAAGCCATATTATGCCCTCTGTGGTGACTATAATAGGCCATATGCAGGGCAAGAAAGCAGAGGGAGCTGGTCCACATGTAAACAAGAATGAACAGAAAAGGCAATGATGAAAGAACTACACAGAAAAAGGCAATGATGAAAGAACTACATGTATTTTGTTTCCTGTCTTCTGATGTTGTATTAGTCAAAATATACCAGGTTATGCTATATCAGGGGAGGGCAAACAATAGCCCTTGGGAGAGTCCAGTCTAGGGTCTGTTTTTGCACAGCTTGAACTAAATTTTATTGTATTTTAATTTATTTTTACCATTTTAAGGATCATAAAGGAGGAGGAGGAGGAGGGTCAACTACCTATGTGGGCCACAAAGCTTTTATAGAAAAAAATTTGCCAATCCCTGCACCAAATCTTTGAAGCTTTTAATGAGAAAGGTTCATTCCTTACTCATGCTATCACCTAGGAGCTTTGCTCTGAGTCCCCTTGTTTGGGAAAGGAGGCTGAGAGAGCAGGCATCGTGTTGAATACTGTTAAACATTGTGGCAGAGGGAAAACACTCCAGAAAGTCTTGCACCAGTGATCAAATGCTTCAGTCTGGAAGTGACCCACATCACAACCATGCAAAACACACTGGCTGGAGCTAGTCACACAGACCCACCCAACACAAGGGGAGGTACAATCCTACCACGTATCACAAAGGGAGAGAACGAGAAATATTTGACCAACAGTGCTAAAGATTAAAACAGATGCCTGAAAATAGTTGTATCCACACTGGAACCACTTTTGAATAAGGTTCTGTTCCTTAGAAAAACAAAAAGACTTGAATAGAGGAAAACTGCCAGCAAGGAGCCATATAAAGTTAGGAGGAGTCAGATTAGGAAGGGTCTTATATGTCATGCTAAAGAGTTTATAGTTTTTTCTGGGTTCAATGGCAAGTCTTAATATACTTTAGTTAATAGGAAAAAGGACCAATGTAGGTTCTAACAAAGGAGTTACATGATTAGACCAGGATTTTAGAAATATCACTCTATCGACCGCATGGAAATATAGTTTGGAAGATGTACTGCATGGAGGACAGTTAGGAAGCTATCGTAGTGGATGAGGCATGAGGAGATGTGAATTTGAAATAAAGCTGTGCTCAGGAGTATGCACAGACAGCAACACCGGGGGAAAAAAAAGCATAAGAAGTAGGATTTATAGGACTTGTTGCCAAGGAGAGTGGGAGGCAATAAGGAGTGAGGAAGCCTGAGATTTATGGCTTGCACAACAAAGTATTAAAACTAATAACTCAGATAAGAAGGTGGAGGAGAAAATAGGTCACAGGCCCTGCCCGTCAGGTGTGTTCTCTGAAGATTCTGAGATTAACTTTTGGTCTAACAACCTGACTACATTCCTCTTTCCTTAAAGTTTTCTTTTTGGATAAGTAAGGAATAAACTTCACATCTTCAGTTCTCTGGGACTGCTTCTCCTGTTAGATTCTCTAAGCGCCAAATGGACAGTATTTCTAGATTTCTACACTGCAATCTACCATTTCGAAATGAATTGTGGCACACAACAGAGTTTATACCCAATTTATTTCTTCAACTCATACTGACCGCTATGCCCTCAGTCATGAAATTGGGCATGTGACAATGGAAAAAGTTTACTTTGCTGCAGCTTAGCTCAGATTTTTTCTCTGGAATAAACTGGAGATGGAGTTTAATGCTCAACAGTAGCTAATTAAATAAGTTAATGTATATGAGGTGGATGGAAACATAGATGATTGTTTTAAAAACAGATTGAACATAGTTCATTTGGGATACGCTTAAAATGCAGGTGTATGCAATGAAAATCAGAGGCACAAGTCAAGAGAGACAATGGATCTCAGATTCCTGTGTAGGGTTTGGTGGAAACGCATTCATGTACCATTAATGTGGCAATGAGGGTCAAAACTTTGAACATATCATTCAATGTCATTGAACATAGGTACTATAAGGTAATATCAATAAACCATGTGTTGTATATATTCTTTTGTTTCCAGGCTTTGTGGCCCCTCTGTTTGTAAGCTATAATAATTGTGATTATTACAGATGTCATTTACCTTTAGTGTCTATACTGATCATTTGCCTGGTCGCTCTCAGATCCATTTGTATACTTTCTCTGTTCTGCTCTGCAACACAGGAAGTGGAACCCTGAAAACTACAATTCCCAGGGTCCTTTGCTAACTGGTGTCTGGCTAGGTTCACCCAATGGGAGGAGATGTTGAAAGAATGGAGGGCAGGAAGAAAGGAGCAGCCAGGATATTTCTCCCCCCTTCTCTGCTTTACTTGGCATCTCGTCAGCGGCTGCATCTCCTGCGTGTTCCCAGTTTCTATTGGATACCTGTTCCCTCTGTGCTCCTCGTTCCCTCTGGGAAACCCCTGCTTTAGCCCCCATTCATATTGAATTCTCCAGAATTTCAGCTTTCAACTGACAGTCCCAGCCACAGAGTCCCCCTGTCCAGTTCCTCCTCCAAGGGTGCAGCTCCCTCCAGGCGTCCCTGACTCCTGGACTCTGACAACGGCATCTCCTCTCCTAGTCGCTCCAGTTCTAGCTGTAGTAGTGCCTTCTTGCACTTGTTAAACTCTGGATTGGCTCACCTTTCCCTGCTTACTCTCAGCTCTTCCAACACCTCTGCAACTAGATCCCTCTACCTTTTTCTCAGCTTTATTATTAAGATGTAGTTGACAAATAAAACTGTCATATATTTACAGCCTGATGATGTGAAAGGATCCCCACAATACAGTTTACTAACACTAGATCCCTATATTAATCTCCTTCTATTCAGTACCTGGCAAGGGTTCTCTATACAGTCCATGAAGATGTAGCATGAAAGATGGCTTCCAGGAGACACCTAGAGTTAGGAGGCTAAGTCAGTTACAGGCATAAAGGGACAAGATTCTGAAGCCAGACTGTGTGGGGAAGGAAAGTGTGCACTTCAGAGGATCTTTTATTTTACTTTATTTTTAGGATCTTTTGCTAAATGGATATTGCAGAAGAAAGATGAAAAAAGGCCCAGGGTGGGCTCGTATTCCTTTTCGTGCCCAAGCCCCTCCCCATTCTCAGGGTGCAAAGTCTCAAGCAATAATGGAAAACCCATTAACAAGCCATTCTCCATGTCCTCACACTAAAACACAGAGAGAAAACTTGGCTGCTTCCTCTGAGAATAAAACAGAAAAAAGAGAGACATTAATAGATTAATAAATTATTGAGAGTTAAATCAGTCTGTAAACAGCATCCTTTAAAAGCAATCTTTTGATAACTTTTGTAGGACTGAAAAAGGAGCTTACCTAACCTCAGTTAAGTTGCCTGACTCTGGATATGTTTGATTTTTTTTTTTTTCCATACAGGAGAGAGCAACACATTTTGCTAGAATCAAAGGGTTTAAGAAACCCAGGCAACATGAAAGCAGAACATGAACAGAGGCAGTGGAGCCTAAAGTTAACCTTATGAGTCTAACAGGCCTGGGTTTGAATCCTAGCTCTTCTGCCTACTGGCTGTGCCTCCGTTTTCTTAACTGTAAAATGGGAATAATAGCACCTCTCTCTTTGTACAGTTGTGAAGATTAAATGAGATAACTTTTGTGAAGTACTGTCAAAGTATGGGAACACATCCTATTTGACTACAGAGAATAAGGAACAAATCCCAATGACTACATTTATTAGCAGGGTCAAACTTCTCATTTATTTGTAAGACCACCATATGGTCCCACAGGATAAATGCTCTGGTGATAATGGAGTGAGTACCATGGTGAAGGTGCACACATGTTTGGAAACTCAATATCAGTTTAAGTGGATACGAATACTGGAAACCATTTACTTTCTTTATTTAAGGGTTTGATGTTTTGTTTTGTTTGCTTCAACTGGCAACATTTGTTAAAACTGTAGAACCTGGACATTTCAAACTTGCAATGTTTTGGAAGGACTCTCTTAGAAAGCCATAAGGCTTAAAGGAATAAAAAGAAAAGCCATAGATGGAGAAAATATTTGCAAAACACATATCTGAAAAAGGACTTATAGCTCCAGTATACAAAGAACTCATAAAACTCAACAATAAGAAAACAAATGACCCGATTTAAAATGAACAAAAGGTCTGAACATACATCTCACCAAAGAAGATATATGAATGGCAAATAGTATGTGAAAAGATGTTTACTATCATACATCATTAGGGAATTGCAAATTAAAACAAAATTTAAATACCTCTACATACCTATTAGAATGGCTAAAATTTAAAAAAACAAAAACAAAAACTGACAACACCAAATGCTGGCAAGAATGTGGAACAGTAGGAAGTCTCATTCATTGCTGGTGGAAACTCAAAATAGTACAGTTACTCTGGAAAATAGTTTGGCAGTTTCTTATAAAACTACATATAGTTTTACCATATGATCTAGCAATCACACTCCAAGGTATTCATCCAAATGAGTTGAAAACATGTCCACACAAAAATCTGTATATGAATGTTTATAGCAGCTTTATTTATCATTGTCAGAACCCAGAAGCAAACAATATGTCCTTCAGTAGGTGAATGGATAAACATACTATGGTATATCCATACAGAGGAATATTAGTCAGCAGTAAAAAGAAATGAACTATCAAGTCACGAAAAGACATGGAGAAACCTTAAATGCATATTCTAGGTGAAAGAAACTAGTCTGAAAAGGCTACATACTGTTTGATTCCAGGTATGTGACATTTGGAAAAGACAAAAAACTATAGAGACAATAAAAATATCACCTCAGTGAAATTATTCTGTATGATACTGTAATGGTGGATACATGACAATGTATTTGTCAAAATGTATAGAATGGTACAACATGGAACCCTAGTGCAAACTGTGGTTTCTAGTTAATAATAATGGGTTAATATTAGTTCATCAATTGTAATAAATGCAGCACAGGAATGCCTAGTTAATAATAATGGGTTAATATTTGTTCATCAATTGTAATAAATGCACCACAGGAATGCAAAATGTTAATAATAGGTAAACTGGGTAGGGGAGGTATATGGGAATTCTCTGTATATGCTGCTCAATTTTCTATGAACCCAAAATGTCTTTAAAGAATAAAGTCTGTTTCTTTTTAAAAAAAAAGTAATTAGGCAACTATGATCAACTACTTGTTATTTTTGTACAATAACTCTTGAAAAGTGTTACTTGGTATTTTTGGGGAGAAAAATGTCAAGTACTAGTGCTAGTGATTGAACTGAAAAATAAATGAAGTATTTGCATGTTATGAGGGAAATCATAATTTTGGAATTAAAAATCCTATTTCTACCATTTTGCAGGCTGTGGGATCTTGGACAGGTTAATTAATCATGCTGGGTTTATATTTTCCTACCTCTAAACTGGAGCTAATAATGAGACTCAGAGGGTTGTCATAAAAATTAGAGAATATATGAAAAGTTCTAAGCCTTACAATAGGCTCAAAAAATGGCAGAGATGATGGTCATAAACATGATAAAAATGATGCCTAGAAAAAGAAAAGAAGGAAAAAGAAGAGAGGGAAGAAATAAATAATTTGAGGATTTAAGAGGGTTTCAGACTATTGCAGGTTTTTCATATTCAATTACTATCATTACTACCGTCAGCAACCTAAGACTCTAGATCAAGCATAACCCTGTAGGTTAGGAAAAATGATAGGGAAAAAAGTAGACTCTTTAAAAATAATTTCAAAAATAAATTCAAATTGTGTATGAATCACATTGCAACTCCTTTTTATAGCAAAGGGGAAAAAATGCCATTTAACTAAGCCTTAAGAAATATGAAAAAAAAAAACCTGAATATTTTACCAAACAAAACTTTGCCTCAGTTTCCACATTTGCTTTCACTTTACATATCTTTGAAAAATAGTTAAAACCTAATCAGGACATATCAGAGAGTTTGGGTTTTGTTTTGTTTTGTTTTGTTTAAGACATTCTACTTGCTTCTTTTACAACTTATTTTTCTTCCTGATGTGAATGATACGTCAGATAGAAGCCAAGGAGCCAGGTGGAATGTCCCAGTTTCCACAGGAAGGCTGAAAATCTTTAATTGCCTTGAATGAGGAGTCCTGTGCCCTGGATTTGCTGGAGAACCTCTATTTTAAGCGACTTCTCTTATTAATCCATTTCGGGGACTCTATTTTTCAAAGCCCTGATTTTGCCTGGATGCCAAACTATAAGAAGTCATATGATTTGGGGCTGCATCAGGTCTAGTATTTAAAATGCTAGAGGAGACTTAGCATTTTAATAGAAAAGACTTAGAAACACATAACCTCATTTGACTGGGGATAAAACTGAGGTCCAAAGAAGGTGGATTATTTGTCCCAAGCCCCACAGCTAGTACTCTATAAGCCAAGATATACACACAGATCTGTGTGACTTCAGAGACCTTATTTTTAACCCCACATTTAATTTCTTGGTTCTTTAACCCTGACACCCAAGTGGTTCAGTCTTCGGGATGAATCCCATTCTAAAAGCACAATTCAGTGGGCAAAACTAATTTTAAAAGAATCCCATTCTTTGCTCAAATCTATCAAGAATATTAAAGAAGAGCAAATGCACAGTCCAAACACACGAAATTCTCATTCCTCTTCCACCCTCACAGCCAACAACTGTCCTGTAATAACTTCCAAAGTACAGTCCCAACTGCTCCTTTATCGCAGGACAAAGTGCCCTTTTCTTCTTCTCACTCCCTTTGGTTAAGTAGATCAGCTCGTGACTGTAGGCCTAAATCCTTTATCTTTCCCTTCCTTCCTCCCATTTCACTCTCTACTCCCACCCCACTGTGTCAGCCCCATTCTCCCAGGTCTGCATCCCCCTAAGCCCAAAGAGCCTGTCTTATGAAGTCAGAGCTTCCCTAGGCAAAATCTATCTCAGAACTTTTATTTTAAGCAACTGTGGGGAGGAGAGAAGAGTGGAACATTCTCAAGTTGTAAATGCTAATATTTTGCCTTCTTTTTCACACTGGTGAGATCTCCCAAATCAGGTCCTAAATCTCACTCATTTCTGAATCTCTCATAGACCGTTTCTGGTTGTTGGTCTAATTACATTGCAAGAGACGACCCTACTTTCTAACATTATATATTCAGGCTTTTGTGGTAAAGCTTTGTACAGACAGAAATTTAATAAACTATTATTTCCAGCTGTTACCCTTAGGGTGCTTATTAAATTTTTATCATCCATTATGGTAGATTATATTTTCCCCAAATGGCTGCAATAATATATATCTCACCCCATACACTCTTCTTACAATGTATCTTTGACACTCCTCCATCAGGAGGTAGCGTTGGTGTTCTCTCCCCTAGAACATGGGCAGACTTTTTTAAGTGCCTCAACCAGCAGAATACAGTGGAAGAGGCAGTGGCTTCCAAGGCTAGAACATAAAAGGCATTACAGCTTCCACCTTTCTCTTGGATAACTCATATTGGGGAAGCCAGCTGCCATGCATTGAGGATACTCAAGCAACCCTGTGGAGAGGAACTGAAGCCCCCAACCAATAGCCAACACCCAACTGCCAGGCATGTGAATGAGTCATCTTGAAAGTGGACGTTTCAGCGCCAGTCAAGACTTCAGATGATTGTAGCTCCAGCCAGCATGGGACTGAAATTACACGAGAGACTCATGAGAGCTATCCATCTGATACATCTCCCGAAATCTGACCAACAGAAACTGGCAGAGAGAATATATCAACATTGCTAATGAAGTCACTAAATTTTGGGTTGATTTTAAGTAGCAATAAATAAATAAGGCAGCCATTAATGCCTAATCTTAAATTTGTCCCAGCATTGAATAAGTCAATCTAGGCTAATTTCAATGTAGCTTTCAGAGAAGGAAGAGTGTCAAAAAAAGTTAAGGCCAGCGTGGAGGGAGTGGGTTCTTTTTTTGCTCCAAGGAAACAGGGGGGACTGGGACCAGAGAAAGATGCCCTAAGAAGATGAGTGAACTCAGAAAATAGACTACTTCTCAGCCTTATTTAAGAGACTGCCTGAATTGATACAGTTGCTATGGCCAAACCTTAACTCTCTGGATGAGGAAGAGCATTTGATTATCAAAGTGAGAATTGAGATCTTTCTCACTAGAGCCCTGAATGGACTCTTAATCAGGGATCATAACATCCACACTCTGTGACTTCCCTCCTGTTTTGGAAGAAAAATCCATCTACCAAGTATAGGCAAACAGGAGTTTCTGGAAGCCTACTGTTAAAGAATTCTGGGAGCCCTGCAGTCACCTGATGATGACTTCAAGTTCAAGGAGGCATTGATACTATTTTCGGGGACACAGGTTAGGCTGGCAACTATCAGGAGATGTAAGTCTCACTGCAGGAGGGATGTGGCTTGCTGTCCAGAAGATTCTGACAGGTTACGGGGAAATGCATGATATTCCAAATAAGCCATTTGCTCAGCAGGAAGGAAAGAAAAAGATACTCTATGTTTGTGGAAATATAATTTTCGCTTTCCCTATTTTCTTCCCTTCTCCTGAGAACCCACCTGTCCTTTCATTGGCTCAGGTTCACACTCTGTATTGCCCAGAATGTCTCACAGGAAAGGGAGCCTGCCAGATACCATTAGAAAGAAAGAATTGGAGCTGGTAATTCATTTTCTGAGGCACTAACTTCCATGTGAAATGGGTAATTCCCCTTTTGATGTGAAACAGCAAACAGCTGTTTGAGGGAGACTCATTTTGAAATATGTTTCTGAGTCAGTTTGGCCCCTCTTAGCTTCAAGGAATAAAGGATCACTCAGCTTTCCTCAAGCCATGGGGGTTATTATAAAAATAAATATGGAAATAAGCAAAACAGCTTAGTAGATAAGACTTTGCCTCTTGACACACAGACACAAGAAACATCAAATTCCTTACTTTTTCTAAATAAAATAAAATCTAGTATCACTTTCCCCCATGCCCCACCACCATATTGGTAGAAAATCTTAATCTTTTTGGAGAAATGGATGAATAAGTGCCCTGGAATCTATGGAAGTCCAGTTAACTTGGGAAAGAGTCTCTGATGTGCATATGCATTGTGGGTGGCAGCTAGGATGTTCCTTGACTAAACTCCTATAATTCATTCAGAGATGCTCATGGCACCCACCCCCTTTTGGATTTCAGCTCCCAAGGCCACAGCATAGAGTGCTCTCTGTAGACACACACATGCCGCCTTTATTATAGGTCTGCCTCCTGTGAGCTGTGTGGGAGAGGATGGTCCTTCCCTTATCATCCCAAGGAAGAGGAGCCCAGCTCTTGCTCATCAACCCCACCCTCAACCCCGAGAAGCCTGACAATGGCGTGCCAACGTGGCTGGTGTGAGTACAGTCCCAAGACAGGTAATAAGAGGGTGCCTTGTCCATAAACACTATAAAAACAATAATAAAATCCACATTTTTGCTTCTTTATGATCACCCGGCAGGCAATTTAAGAATACTCATCTCTTCCCAGGGGCAGACCTCTCCTACTTCTTATCCTTGGATGCCTCTGCCTTTTGAACAATCAAGCATTATGTCCCTTTGAGCATAGGTTTGGAAAACATTAGTTTTCCTCTTAACTCTCCTGCTGCAATAGAGGTTTCAACCTTGTGAACATGAAAAGCCTTATAAGCTGGTGTCATGGGAAGAACAAGAACTACAATACATCTGGCCTCAGGGGATGAGAATCTGAGTAGTCCCTTTAATCCTCATTATTCTTGTTGCATGGCACTTTCAACTGGGCTGCCTTTGAGGCAGGTGCCTACCTCAGATCCAATCAGTGGTTGAGGTAGGATTATAAGATACCCCAATGTTGACTTCTGTGGAAGGAAACTCATTTAAGTGGGATGGAGGCATGGTAGCTATTGTGAGATTTAGCCTATACAATAGAATTTCAATTTGTTGTGGCCTTTCAAGGTGGGAAGTGGGAATTAGGTCAGGGAAAGTGATGAGGGCATACTAGAATGGCATACCCCTGAGCTCTCTGAATTGCCTTCATGTGTGGTCCAGACCTCTGAATAAGGCCATGTGAGGCCAGTATCCAGGTCCAAATACCTGCTACTGCCTTGGGGAGAAATCTCTTTCTGTCTCTTAATCTTCCTACCTGGAAAGAAGAAACGACACCGTCAAGAGAAGCCCCAAGAGAATGTCTGAAGAGACAATTAAAAAGGAATAAGTGAATTCAAGAATGGAGGATACTATACATATAACTGATTCACTTTGCTGTACACCTGAAACTTATACAACACTGTAAATCAACTCTACTCCAATAAAAATTTTTAAAAAATAGAGGATACTTATCTATTTCACAGCATAAGATACATAGTTTATTTCATAGCTATTACTAGCTTAAGTTTCCATTTAGTAAGGAGAAAAGACTGAATTTAAATCAGTGCTACTTGAAGTGTGGTCCACAAACCAGCATCACCAGCATAAACTGGGAACTTGTTAAAAACAACCTTTATTGTGAGGAGCCGTTTATTACTGCAACATATCTAGGCTATCCTGACCGATATAACCACAAATCAAGACTTGCAAAATGGACCAAAACTAGTACTTCAAGAAAATGTGTAGCTCTAGATGCTTACATAATAAAAGAAAAGGCTGAAAATTAATGAACCAAGCAACTAGTTAAAGGATTTAGAAAACAACAACCACATGGATTTAAGGAAAGTAGGAGGAGTTTTTAAATGAAATAAAAACAGAACGTTTAAATAAAGATCCTCTGTTAAGCCAAAGTCAGTTCTTTGAGAAGACTAATAAAGTCAACAAATCCCTAGTGAGGCTGATCAAGAGACAGAGAAGGCAAAAATCTGAAAAAAGTCATTTTGAATGGAAAGAGGCTTTATTGATGAGGATAGTTAAAACCAGCAGCCAAAAAAAAACAAATCTCAGTGACCTAAAAACAGTCCAGTGCTGATCAACTGGTTGTCTTCCCAGTGGTGATGAAGACTGTAGAACTGTCCCCACTGATACTGAAAAGGAGCAGGCAACTGTCACCAGCAGCAGTCAGGACCAGGGTGGATTTGAACTGTGGGTCTGGACTTCCAGAACTCTGGCTGATGAGCTTTTCAGGTTTGCACTCATCATTTCATTAATCTGCAAGGAATGTGACCCTGCGTTTTATGTGCTTGAATTTTTTTGGACAACATGTATTGGTTATGACGGGGTTGTGTTATGTTAGTGAAAAAAGTTAAGTCACAGAACTACTTACAAAAGGTTACCATTTATTTTATAGGACTTGAAAATAAAAGTGAAATAATATATTGCTTAGAAATATATACAAAGGTACTAATACTATTTGGTAAAAAGCAGAGGAATAATAAACACAAAATTTAGGAGAGTAGTTAGCTCTGGGGCTATCTACAGGTGAATTCAATGGTATGAGTACTGTTCTCGTCATCTTGTTATTGTCTTTTATGTCTTTCTGCATTACATGTATTCTTTGGTATGTATTAAATACACCCTCTAGTTACCCTCAGTTTCCACTTGAATTTTTAGATCTTGGCTTTTCCATTCTTCAGCTTTTCCATCTATGAAATGGGCTAGCTTTTATTTCCCTCATTAGGTGAGTATCAATGAATATTTTGAGATCTTCATGCCAAAGTTTCTATCCATTCCAATTTCCTTGGCTTCTCCAAAAAGGGGGCAGGCTTACGACGGTGGAGAAAGGGCAAAGGAAACCTGAGGGATGCTTTAACGTGGCTGCCTAGTAATGTGCTTATGATTCTCATGCGGAACAGGCTTTCCATCCTCTGGTGCCATTTCGTGGAGGTGGGGCACCCTGCGCTTTGTCACACGTGAAAATTCGTTAAATAAGTTTCTCATATTCACTTGAGAAGGGAGCTGTGGCACAAGAGAAAAAGAAGGAAAGAAACAGGGACGAGATAGAAGGGATGTCTGGGCCCAGGATGAAAAGAAGAGGGAAACCAAGTGGCTTCAACGGCTCTATTCTCCTCCTACAAGCTCCAGGGGGCCTGGGAAAAGCTGAAGCGCATTCACTTTCTAACTCAACTTGCCCACGCAAGAACTAGCAATTCCTTTAAGTGACAAAGGGGTCCTCTGTAACAATGACCTGAAGTCACGGACTTGTGTCCAAAGATCTCTCTCTCCACTCCGAAGAATAAACATCAGGGATCCCAGAGAAATAAATGATTTTTTAAAATATTAATACACAAAAGCAGGAAACAATCCTAGTGCGTATTTTCCAGCTAATTCTAGCACAGAGAGTTGACGAGCAATAATAGTTGTATTAAGCTAGAGCAGTTGGGGCAGTATTTACTCATCTGAAACAGCCTAAGAAATGTAAATGATAAAACAAAAGGCACTGCAGATTGGGGAAAATAAACAAGCAGCCAGTGAAGCTGAGTGGAGCTTTTCAAAGAAGCCATAAAATGCACCCCAACGCATAGGAGGAAAATGAAAGATCAAAAGGAAATTATCATATTCAAGCAGTTCTGCCGAACACAGACTCACCTCTCCTGGACTTGGAGGGGAAAGCAGTCAGTGGTAATAATTAAGAAAGCCTGCACTTGTTTTTTTAATAAATATTTCATGATATGTCATCTGCATCCACGAGGAGCCTCAACACACCACAGCCACTGCATACTTAGCAGTTGTGGAATGACAAAAACTGGGCTAATTATGCTAAGATCATACAAATTTAGAATTGAAGGCAGTGGAAGCTGACAGGCCATGTCAAGGGCTATGAATTTGGAACTCCAGGAGTTAGCAGTGTCAGCTTGCTATGCACCAAGCACCCCAGTGGGTCTTTCTCACAGGGGCACCCTTGCTGAGAGTTCTAAAAACACTTTTTTGGCAAGAATAGCACTTCAGGGGCTTTCAGAAATGAGTGGACCAAAACCAGAAGGGCCTGAATCCTGCCTTTCCCCGTCTCTGAGAGAACTTAAGCCTCAGACTGCCTGTTTAGACCTTTTTGAGTGTGGACAATTTCTTGATCTCCACGAGGTTTGGTTTCCTTATTCACTGATTCCAAAAATATGTATTGGGCACCTACTAAGGGTCATGGACAGTTCTGGACACTGGAGACACATTCGCTCTTGTGGAGTTCTCATCCTAGAGGGAAAGACAGACTATAAACAAAGGAAATAGGTAATATTTTAGGCAATGATGCATGTTAGGAGAAAGGTCAATCAGGGAAGGGGGTTGGAAGTGGAGTAGAGTGCTTTAGGGCTGGAGTTCTAGAAAGCGGGGCCAGGATAGGCCTCACCAAGAAAGCGTGAGACGAGCCTGAAGGAAGTGAGGGAAGGAGCCACGCGGTTACCTGGGAGCAGAGAACTCCAGACAGGGGGAGCCGTGAGCACAAAGGTTCTGAGGAGGAAATGTGCCCAGTGTGTTGGAGAAACCGCGAGGCTGCAAGAAGGCTGGCGAAGGGGCAAGGAGGTTCAAGGCTGGTAGGAGATGGAGCCGGAGGGGCCAGGGGGAGGCAGCAGTCATGGCGGTCCTCATGTCACGTGAGGACTCGGAGTTTACTCTGATGAGATGGGCAGCCATCAGAGGGTGCAGAGCGTGGGGGGCACGTCTTCTAATCACCTTCCAACAGCATCCCCCTGGATGACGTGTGGAGAATAGACCATCATGGGTCAAGGTCAGAAGTAGGGAGACCAGTCAGGAGGTTCTTGCAATAAATCCAGATAAGAGATGATGGTGGCCTGGTCTAGGGGGTGGTGGTAGAAGCCCAGACAAGAGGGGTCTAGAGGTAGGGCTGAAGGAGTTTTTGATGGATTGAATGTGGGAGGTCAGACTCAAGATTCAAGGATGACTCCAAGGGTTTTGGCCTGAGCAGTTGAAAGAACAGAGTTACTTACTGAGAAGGTATAACTGGAAAAGAGAACTTTTAGGGGGAATATCAGGGGCTCACCTTAGGCCATGTTCAGATGCCTATTAGATACTGAGTGGGCAGTGGGTCCCAGGTTCAGCGGAGTGGTTTGGGCTTGATATATTAAGTTGGAAGTCCTTAGCATCCAGATGGTGTTTAAAGCCATAAGGGCAGATGACAAAAGGGCTGAGAACTACCAAGGGCTGAGCCCCAGGGTTTTCCAGTGTTTCTGTAAAATGGTAAATGATTGTACCTGCAGAATGGAATAATACTGCACCTCACTGAGTCTTCGGGAGTGAATACATATAAAGCATCAAGTCACAGCATATAGTGCAAATACTAAGTAGATTTGAACAAAACCGAATTATCCTGTTGGAGACTACAATAATTCCCATTATCCAGAAGCAGAAAATAAGGCTCAGGGGGGTTTAAGAGCTTCCTGCGTAAAGTCATACAGCTAATGAGTTTGGAGAAATTCATTGTTTGGAGATGAGATTTGCACCTTGTTTTTCCAACTCCAAATCAAATATTTTATCCTCATTTGCCACATGCTTTCTTGCTAATGAACAAGTCACATGCCTGTCTTCAAGGAGCTTATACTTTAGTGGTGGGAAATATAAGGCAAGAGTGTATAAATTAAAAAGATTTTGGGGCTTCCCTGGTGCGCAGTGGTTGAGAGTCTGTCTGCCGATGCAGGGGACGCGGGTTCGAGGCCTGGTCTGGGAGGATCCCACGTGCCGCGGAGCGGCTGGGCCCGTGAGCCACAACTACTGAGCCTGCGCGTCTGGAGCCTGTGCTCCGCAACAAGAGAGGCCACGATAGTGAGAGGCCCGCGCACCGCGATGAAGAGTAGCCCCCGCTTGCCGCAACTGGAGAAGGCCCTCGCACAGAAATGAAGACCCAACACAAGCCAAAAATAAAATAAATAAATAAATAATTAAAAAAAAAAAAAAAGATTTAAGTGGCAATCCAAAATGGGGGCGGGGGGTCCTAGAACCTGTGTCCTGGGAGCCCTGGTTGTGGGAACCCTTGGCCTCCGCATGTCAGGGCTGTGGGGTCTGGCCCAGTGGATTCTGCTTTCTTGGTAAGGACCTCAGAGTTACTCATGGACAGAGTGTTACAGGGAAGAGTCCCCCTCCCTAGCCCTTAGGCCAACCAGAATACTGGCCTAGGCATTATTCACTGCACTACCTTGGAATTCAAGACCTTCCTGATGTAGCCACAAACGACCTCTCCTACTTAAACAGAGTGCCTGGCCTAGTTAAGCCTTCACTGGAAACCTTTACCTTTCTGAACACTTCCTTGGTGCTCTGGTGGGGTGTTGGTTGGCAGACTGCCCACACCCCACACACACACGGAGGGCAAGGAGAGACCAAAGAAAGAGGCAGACCACTCCAGGTTGGTAGGTGGCAGGTTTTAACGAGCAAGGGAACTTACTTATGAGGCTTGTCTTGAGTGACCACAAGAGAAGTAGATCTCTGTACCCACCCACCAAATCTTAAAAGTGTATATAGAAATTTTAACTGGATTCAGTCACATACTCAGTCCAGATGGTTTCAACAACACCTTACTCTCTCAAAGCAATGTCCTTGGAACATTTCCCACTGTGGGGGAAACAGGGAGAAGAGACATTCCAAGGATAGAGGAGAGCGTGAGAAGCCTCAGTCTGCCCGGGTCCAGTTCATGGGTCAACTGGTTGTCACGTCCTCAGTATGACCTCCTCCAACATGGGACAATGCCTACAGACAAAGTTTTTCCTTTTACTCTAGGGACAGAGTTAGTTTGGCTTCGTGTGAATAACAACAACAACAACAACAAAAAGCAACTCATTATTAAATGATTCATTTCTGAGTTCTTAAATCTTCCCGGATCAGAACTAGAACCACAGAGCAACACCAGTTTGGGGTCAGTGCCAGCATTTCATACTGTAACTACATTATCTACATCCGGCTTTATGACAACATGGTAGAGGTTGTTAAGGCTTGTACTTACTGCAGTATTCTCATTGTATAGAAGAGAAGACTGAAGTTCAGAAAAGTTCTCTGACTTGCTCGTGGTCACACAGCTAAGGAGTGGGGGAGCAAGGATTTGAACACCAAGTTTCTGTTCCTACATCACCAGCACTTACCACACTGACAGACAATTGTCTGCAATTCTGTGTTTTGCTCTTGTTTCATAGCAAGGTAGTAACAAAGTGACAATTTGAATCTAAACCTTCTGATTCCTCTTTCTTCAATCTCTCAAGAGTTAAAATAACGTTTAAGAAAAGGCTTAAATTATTTTTCTAACTAACCTTCCTGGGATGGAATTTAAGATGGACTCATTGGATTCTGAAATTTTCTGTACAGCAAAAAACAACATAATTTTGAAGTTCTAGCATTTCAAAAAGGTTGGTTTTCAGTGGTCACATACATTCCCTAACACCCAGAAATACTTCTCAACAGGATCCTATGGTATCTTTCTCAAAAGGACGGATCAACTCATGGATTATTTTTTTCACCAAATTGAATCAGTTGTTGACTTGGCATTACTAAATGTCAGTTAAAATGCCTACATGTATAATTGCTACATCTGTAATCCACCCCAGATAAAAGTTCTCAAATGTCAGCAGTCACCCACATGCTATTCAAAACCCCAGATCCACACTGGTCCCACACTTTCGTGACTGCCTGGCTCACTCCACGTGTAAACACTCGTTGTTTCCTAAATGTCCTTGTTATGCCAGCCAAAAATAAGTCTCCACTCACAGTAACCCACTCACATAAAGTTTTCCCTTCAATTTTGCTTCCAAATGTCCAAAAGGGATATCACAGAATTTGGGCCCCAGCAACTGGTTTTTTAAAGCCTTTCTTTTTTTGCTTCCAGATAACTGGTTAAGGAAGAAATATAAGCATTGCCCTAACTACAAACCTATGCAAGATTACTTAGTATATCTCAAGTAAAATTTGTTCTGTGGAGAAAGAGTATGCCTGGGGACTGTGGAACTTGATTTTGGGGGAGGGAGGGTAGAAACTGAGGGAAGATTTGCAACATGGGGTCAATTGCCATATCTTGCCGGTCACTCTGTGCTTTAATATACATTGAGGAGAGGCAGGGAAACCAGCATTCTCTCCATTAGTTCTTCCCTAGAAACACTCTACCATTTTACAAATGGGCCAGAAAGTGGCTTTGAACTGAAAAAGCTGGAGTTCTACAAAGACATAACCGAGCTACTCAATACCTCCCAACAAATTTCTGAGCCTTGGAATATCTATCTAATGAGACAAAGAAATAATACGGCACTGAAGATGCTGTTCAACTTGCTGGTAAAGAGCCTTCCTTCTGATTTGCGGTGGAAAAGGAGAAACATTGAAATGATCTCTCTAGGTCCTTTTGTCTGCAGAAAAGTGGATTTAGAGGAGCCAGAAGAACTAGTTTTCCCTCTGCCTGCCAAACTCTCACCACACCACCAAGTCCACCACCCCTGATATCCAATGCTATAGCCACTGCTACCACCTACAACTGCTCCTATTCTTCCCTACCCTTTATCCTGCCTTTTCCCCTCCTTCCCTATATTCTTGAGCAAATTTAGCAATTAAACATCATCCAGCTATTAAAGTTCTCATTTTATGCTTTAAGAAGATTATTTATGGAATGGGAAAAAGTTCATAACAGACCATTCATGAAAATAAGTTTCAAAATTGTAGGTGATGCATGATCCCAGTTTTATGGTGGAAAATAAAGACTATCAAACATTAACCGTGATCTTCTTAGAGATCATTTAATCATAATTGATTTCAATAGACTTCTTTTTTGCTTCAACTAAATCCTTCTCAATTTTATTAGAGAAATGTGTTACTTAAAGAAGGATGTCACTTCACATGGTATGTCATGTCTCCTGAGGCTCCTCTTGGTTGAGACAGTTTGTCAGACAGACTTCCCTTGTTTTTTATGACAGTGACAGTTTCAAGGAGTACTGGTAAGGCATCTTATAAACTGTCACTCAGTTGGTATTTGTCTGATTTTTCCTCATGATTAGTCTGAAGCTATGGTTTTTAGGAGGAAGATCACAGAGGTAAAGGGCTGTTTGCATCATACCATGTCAACGGTATATACTCAGTAAGGCTTATCATTATTGATGTTAACCTTGATCACCTGGCTGGCTGAGGTACTACTCGTCAGGTTTCTTCACTGTAAAGTTACTCTTTTCCTCCCTGTCCACACTGCAAATACTCTTTGGAAAGAAGTCACTATGCACAGTCCACACTGAAGGAATTGGGAGGTGTGCTCCACCTTGTTGAGGGGAGAGTATGACCATAAATTATTTGGAGTTCTTCTGCATGGGAGAGTTCTCTCATTAACCTCTTCTCCCCATTTATTTTATTCTGTCACTTAGTATGCCAGTATGCACTTAAGGATATTTACTTTATACTGTGGGTTGTCATCCAGTACTACTTTATTTCTTTTCTTGCTCAAACTGTCTTAGCTTTGGACCCTGGAAGCTCCTTCAGTGCCGCTTTGACATACCCTCATCATTGCAGGGTTTTAGGGTGTTTTATTTTTGTGTACTTCCATACTTTCTGGCAGTACAAGATGCTCCAGGCTTATCTTGTATATTTCCTGCCTCAGCCCTAAAATCAGCCATTTCTCTAAGGATTTCTGGTTCCTTTTACTGGAGAATGGTATTAGACACCAAGATCTGGGTCTAGGTGTACTCATTGCTAGTGGGGTATCATTGCTTCTAGGTCCTCTTAGTTGACACAGCAAGGATATATATGTTAATATATATGCATCTATCTATCTATCTACCTGGATGAAACTATCTTTGTACTAAACCAAATATAAGTTCATACCAAGGTCTCTGAGTCCGACTGATTACTATGTAGATCATTCTAGCTTACTCCTCTGCCTTATTTGTAAACTCCCCCTCCAATAGTGAAGAACCAATAAAATCAGACTCTGGGCATAGGTCTAAGGCACTGACATATTTTAATGCTCCCCACCTCCTCCCTCCTCCACCCCTCCAGTGATTCTAACATGCTGCTAGGGTTGAGAACCACTGCTCTGGTCAGATTACATTAGTCTTCACTCCTGAATCCCCAGTGCCTAGTGTCTGGTTCACAAAAAATACTTGCCGTTTACCTGAAGCTGAGACTGAGGTTTGAAGGGATGTGGACATGCTGTGGGTGTGGGAAGGAAGGAAGGGGTGAATCTGAGGGATAAGGCAGGAGATGCTGCCTGAAAGATAAGGGACAATTAGAAAAGTTGGAGGGTAGAACAGAGTGGAAGCAACTATCTTCACACACATGGATGAAATACATGTCAAGGCCTCTGCTCTATGTTTTCTCGTCTACACAGAGGCAAGAGGAGAGAAAGCAGGCCAAACTTCCAGCAAGTATGCTTAGCTGTAAGGAATAATGTCTTCCCTGTAAAGATGTAAAAATAGAGAGCAGTCTGTGAAACACCAGCCCCTGTGGATCTATTAAAAACTCCTGTAGACACTGCTACTGAATTAGGTCAGCTGAGAAAAGCAGTCTGGAAAAGGAGTTAGAACTCTTAAGAAAAAGTCTTCCAGCCTTTCTTTTGCCAGGAAACAATCAATTCCTTACTGAATCAAGACCCCCACCCCCTGCCAGCAGTGCAGTCACTCACTGTGGGTTGCATCTGTAGGTAAGACGGGCAGGTTACACCAAATCCCCTGTCGAGTTTCCCCACTTTCTCCCCCACTCATCCGACACACGCCAGAGAGTCCCACAGTCTCATCCTATTCTCCCGTGAGAACTCAGAGCATTGCCTGGTGTGGGGACAGCCCCACTCCAACACCTGGATGCTGCCTACCTTGTCTGCAGCTCCTTGCATCACTCCCCACAGCCCCATATCTCCCCTCATTCCACACTGACCTCCTCCCTTCAAATATCTCATGCTCTTGCACACCATGAGGCCCTGGCACAGCTCTTTCTTGCCCCACCTTCATTTAATTAGCTTCTTTCAATCTCAGCTCAAGCATCACTTCAGGGAAACCCTTCCTGGTTGCAGAACCTAAGTCAGAGGCTCCTAGTTTGATGCTCTCACAGGTGTTCTTACCCTGCAGAGCAATAATCTCATCATATAGATATAAGTTGCCAGCTTTAGTCTTTGGTTAGTGTCTGTCTCCTCTTCCAGACATTGTAAGGGCATTGTCCCAGTGATTTGTTGCTGTCTAACAAGCCACACCAAAATCTGGTGACTCAAAACAACAGCGATAACTTGGGTAGGAGCTGATGGGGACAGCTCGCCCCTGTTCCACGTGGCGTCAGCTCTACTGGTGCTGGAGGATACACTTCTGAGCTGGCTCACTCACACGGCTGGCAGGTGACGCTGGCTATCATTTTGTCTGCACCGGGCCTCTCCATGGTGGCATGGTGACTGGGTTTCAAGAGGAAACATCTCAAGAGATAAGTAGGGAAGGCTGCAAATTTCTTAAGGTCTGAGACTAGAAACTGGTGCAGCATCATTTCTGCCGTAGGCTACTTGTCAACAGTCACAGAGCCCAGATCAAGGAGAGGAGACACAAATTGCCCCTCTCCCTCAGTGGAAGGCATGTCAAAGAATTCGGGGGCCATATGGTAAAAATTCCACAAGCATGATTTTTGTCTAAGTTTCTTTCCCTTTGTTCCCTGAGCATCTAGCTCAAAGCCTGGCACAGAAAAGGCCTCAAGTTGAAATGAGGAAATTCATTCTTTGTACTCTTTGTCTGTGGGCCAGGGAGCCTGTACTTGGCCACAGTATTTCTGAGCTGATTCCTAGCTCTATGATTGTCTGAACTTTGCCTACAAGCCAACCTGTGGCACCAAACTGATACCTCAGTACCTCACACAGGAGGAAGCCAATTCATTCAAGCCCACTCCTCAGTTCCCAACTCACTTTCTTAGAGTTGTGAGGGAAGATGGCAAACAAGTCATTCTCACAATTAGCAAAAATGTCAGTTACAGACACTTGCCTGAAAACACAGTGGGCTTTAAATTAGTTACACATGACTAAGGCATAATACCCACCTACAGCTGACATTCACCACCACCCACAGCAGAGCTCACAGCTGCTGATCTGAAACCACTGGGGAAATCAGCTGTGCAAAGAGCTTGCTTGGGAGCAATCTACTCAGTTATAAATACTGCATTTAGCCCCATTAGTCATTCATTCATTCGTTCCAACCCAGCTTCCCCTTCCACTCACTGGCCTGATTAGAAACAGAAAACCCTTACTGAACACTTACTAAGTGTCAGGCACTTTATGTGTGTTCATTTGTCGAAGCCTCACAAAAACCCATGAGACCATTTCTGTTGCTATGATCCCCCTTGTGGAGGACAGGCAGTAAGATGGCTGCCATATTTATACATTGGTGTGATCCCTTCCCCTCAAGGATAGGCGGGACCTTTGACTGGCTTCTAGCCAACGTTACATGGCAAAGGGGATGGGATGTGCTGATCACGCTGCAGTGCAATCTTGTTGGGAGTCTCTCGGTCTCTTTCTCTCTACTTTGAAGAAAGTGGTTTTGAAGAAAAGTAAATGCCACAAGTCCCACAGCCATGGGAAATGAGTTCCACCAACAGCCTGAGGGAGCCTGGGAGTGAACTCGCCCCCTGGAGCCTCCAGGTGAGAACCCAGCTGGGGCCAACATCTTGACTGCAGCCTGGCAGAAGATCCAGCTAAGCTGTGCCTGGACTCTCGAATCAGAGAAACTATGAGATGACAAATGTGTGTGGTTTGAAGCCACTAAGTTTGTGATACCCTGTTTTACATCAGTAGATGATGAACACACCCACTTTACAGGTGAGGACAGTGGGGCTATTAAACATGTTGTGCAGGGCCTCCCCAGGCTTAAAGTTATTCTTTCCATTGGATTCTAAAACAGTAACAAAACCTACCTTTTGGGGGCACTTACGACATGCCAGGCATTGTGCCAGGTGCTTCACATGTGTCATTTCCTTTAATTCTCAAAAAAAGCCCGTGCAATAGGAACCACTATCATCTTATTTTATAGCTAAGTAAACTGAGGTCACAAAGGTTAATTTGCCCAAATTCACAGATATTTAGTGTTGAAACCAGGGTATGAACCCAGCCACCTTGAATCCAGAGCTCACATTTACTCTTAAATCTGTACTATATTGCTTCTTGGAACTATGCAACGTAACTGCAGGTGTGTTCTGATAAAGTGGGAGGGCGCCAGCCTCTGACCTAGGCTGGGGTTCGCAGAGCTGAAACTGGGCAAAGAAACTAAATGTGAGGCTGGACAGTGTCTCTCAATGTGCAGAGCATAGAGCTAAGTCAGTACTCAGTGAAGAAGCCTCACGGAACAAAACAGTCTGAAAAGAGTGCCATCATGAGGACTCGGGGAAGGGACTTCAAAGCCTGAGTGAAGGAAGAACTTGGTGATAGCATCTTCATCAGGGACATATCTGTGCACACGTGTGGTTGCTAGACCTGAGATAGAGGGTACATTAGACTTCCTGTAAGTTCAACTGCCTCCCCCCAAAGCTGCAGGCTCAGCCTTATGGGGGTAAGTCTAGAGCAATTCTGCAGGTAAACTAGAAAGGCCCCAAGAAACTTGTCTCCCAGCCAGGAGAACCGTGTCAACCGTGGAGTTATGAAACAGACAGTGTAACATTGGAGCAAAGCACAGTATACTCAGACCTGGGAGGGTGGCCTTAGGCCAGCTCTACGGTGGAAGCTGCCATCATCCTATGGCCTGGTCATTTCAAAGACACTGCAGCAAAGCTGAAGAGAGAAAGCCAAGTAAAAATGGGATCCAGGGGTTACATATCTCAATTTAGCTTGACCTAGATTCTGTTTTGACAGTGTAACAGGCTCTGTGCCCAAAGATGAACAAGACGTAGCCCCTGCCCTCAGGGAACCCATATGCAAGCAGAAGAACTCATAGAAATCAGCAAACAACCAGAACACTGGAAGGCTGATGTAAGCTATAGCAGAGGTCCACACCAAATACGGTAGAAACACTAAAGCAGGAAAGACGGAGTCCCAACTGCAAAACTGAAGAAGGATTCATGGAAGGTGGCATTTGGCATGATTCTGGAAAAATGTCTAGGTCCCAAATAGGCAGAAGTAAGAACAGCTTGTTCCACAAAGAGGAAGTATTGTGTTCAAGAATATAGAGGTGAGAGATACAAAGTGTATATACAGAAGAGCAAGGAACAAATTTGACTAGCGTGTGAGGGTCAAGGAAAGCTATGTAATGGGTCATAAAGGGAGAAAATATGAGATGAGATCATCTGTGATTTTGAATGCAAATAAATAAATAAATAAATAAAGGCATTGATCATTACTCTATGATTAATGGGGACAATGGGGAACTCTAAAAGATTTTGGAAAGGCAAATATTTAAATCTGCCTGACACTTAAAGAAATGTCATTTCTCCTTGTGTAAAAAAGTTCTGGATAAAGAAGGCATTATTTCTTAGAGTATTCTAAGGAACACTGGCCACATGCAAGTTTCCATAAAATAAAGAGTCCTGTGGTAAAATAAATATCAGAAATGCAGGTATGCCTTTCTTGAAGATCTGAAATGCATGTTAGGATATTAGAAGCCCTGGGAAGTCCTGCAGGATGAAAAGCTACTTAACTCTGTATCACTCGGTGTTTTCCCAAGTATTTCATTACTGATTTTTCTCTTTGAACAAACACATCTAACACTTCTTACAACTATAAGATGTATTGTTGCCAAGGGTGCATGGTCTGTGATCTTCAGTTTTCATGCCAAAGAAGAGCTTTGCTAGGGAATGTCCAAGTCCTTATTACTTCCCACAGGAGAGTTGAGAGGCCAATTTCTCTTCTGTGTTTAATGAGTGAGGCTGGTTAGAAGGGATGAACTGAGGATGACTCTACAAGGTGGGCTGTCATCTCAGAAAATACTTTATTGAGTCTGTCTCCTCTGCTTCAAGGAACAGAAAACTTGCCGTATTCATTGTTGTCTCAGCTTTTCAAGGCCCCAGAAGGACTTGTGTCGAAACAAGTATGAGAGCATTTCACATTAATTACAAGTGTCCATTAGAAGGCCCAGGAGATGTTGTGCAGGCAAATAAATGGGGCCAGAAAAGATCTGTAAAAGCACCTACGATAAAACCAGACCTAAACTGCCAGAGGGTCTTCCTTGGAATCAGGAGCATAATTCAGCCATAAAATGAGTCATAGCTGCTCCTTCTCTCTCCTTCCACATAAACATTCCGTGCCTCGTGGAAGGATTCTTTACCATCTATTCTGGGCAACAGACCCAAAGATACTGCACAGAAAAGGAGCATAATTTGTCTATAAAAATGTTGTAATAAGTGATTTTATATAACTGAAATGCCAGTTCCTTTACTACATCCTCCCACTCATTTTACAACCAGTTAATATTTTTCTGAACTGTTGTGTTGTATTCCACTCAGCCGCCTCTGCAATCTTTTTTGTCTATTTTTCTGCCAGAGCCACAAGAATAAAGCTGTCAGATGGTCTGCAAAGCCATTTGTCTTGTCTGGCAAATTGTCTAGAGGCAACCATAACCTCCTACCTGCTCCACTATATAATAGAAGTAGCCTGTCTTAACAAAACAGAATTTAAATATTCTTTCGATCTGTGTTATCTACAGGCATCTAGGATGAAATGAGCGAAAATATATTTCCCTGACATTTTTTGACCTTGTTCCAGTGGGAATGGGGTAGGTGTTCCTATTAAGCAGGCCCTCGTATTGACATGCTTACAGAGATGTTACATGGCTCTCCAGCAGGAATACTGCAAGGTGTCTGAACTGTAATAATAAATGTGACTGCTACAAGAGGAAGGATACAGCACGAAAGTGCCCCACAAGAAGAAGATTAAGAACTGTACTGAGCTAATGGTATACAGTGGTTGGGCTTTGCATGTGATGAGGATTTATGGTTTCAATTAGGGCTGGAGAGCAATTTTAGAAAGTTATTAGCAGGCGACTGGCATTCTCAAAGATGGCTCATTTGTGTATTGCTCAAGATTAGCTGGGTCTTTTAGTTGTTTACAAACACACATGGTGGC
Organism: Balaenoptera acutorostrata; assembly: GCF_949987535.1. Taxonomy (NCBI): domain Eukaryota; kingdom Metazoa; phylum Chordata; class Mammalia; order Artiodactyla; family Balaenopteridae; genus Balaenoptera; species Balaenoptera acutorostrata. The sequence goes on along the minus strand of NC_080073.1, from coordinate 23,325,015 downwards.
TTGCACTGAATGTGCGGAAGTGACTGCAATATTGCATATTCAGAGCTCTTTAGCAGAGCTGAAGGCTGCTGCTTTGGTTTCTGAGTGCTCCTGTGTGGGCCAAGCAAAACTCAATTTTGCAGCAGTTTCTTCGTTGAAAAGAAAAGTTGAGTTTCCCCACCTGTCCTAAACTCTGATACACTATTTCAAATGAACAGCTTCCCCATTCAGCATACTCCCTCATATTTAAAATTCTTAAATGCCTGAAATACTCCATGTTTGTGCTGCCTCGAATACAAACAAATTAATTTTTAAATTCTCCCCGCTGGAATGTTCTGCACTGAAACCCATAAATCTTTGCGTCAAAGTGCTCATGTTTTTCTCTTTTAAAGCCTTGGGGCGTTATTCATAAGGTACAAAAATCTCTCAAATAAATTAGAATACTGGTTGAGGCATCTGCAAACACAACAAAAAGGACTCAATCCCAGATTATGGAAAGCTGTGCATGCCCTTGAAAGCTGTACATCATCTTGAACCAGCAGACCTTGACCGTAGCATCCCATGGAGCCCTGAAACAGTTTACCTAGCCTGTTCATACAGGAAATACAAGGTAACCCTTCCCACACGTGGTCCCATTAGGATTTCTCATGAACAAGTCCTTGGTCTAGGGAACATGTTCTCACTGCAGATAGTCTCTGCTTTTCATAAGCCTGTTCTATATGGTCATTGAAGGTATGGTTCTTTGATCCCAATTTTCAAGTGGGTAAGAAATACCCATTTCCTATTTCCCTACTTACCTATATCCTAACTATTTGAAAAACAAATATTTTAAATTAAAAATATATTTTCCTAAGTCAGATTAAGGTACTCAAACCTCTATTCCTCCAACTGAGGGAAACTAGTGTGTGTGACTTGAGTTCTGGGAGATTTATCTGATAGAAAACAGGGGCAGGGTCTGCTGACATCGACCAGCTCTATTCCAGTTGTTGATCCATGAAGTTGACCATCCTTCTACTTCTTTGTAAAGAGACACACTGCTATGCACCCATTCCTTTCTGAGGTCCATCTCCTTGTTCCTTGACCCTCATAAATGAAGTCAATGAATTCAGGTATTTACACAACATAATAGGAGCAGAGATTCCAAGAAGATTTTGTTTTTAAATCTGCCAAAATCCAAAGGCAAAGAGAGACCAAAGCTCTCTGCTTGGAATTGAGGAGAGATAAGAGATCTTAGAAATGCAAATATCTCTAAAAACTTATCCTGCCTTCAAGATAAGAAGTCAAGAGTTCCATTCTTTACCTTTCCTTTCTAGGAAATGAGCATCCTCCTCTCAACTTTGATTATCCTGAGCCTTGGCTGGAGGAAGCAGGAATGTTCTCTGAGAAGGTGGGATTAGATTCTGGGCCACAGGGAGATGAGGACATGGTTTTGATGGTGGGTGTGAGCAGACAACCATGATGTTAATTCCAGCTGTAAGAGATTATGGCATGTACAATGGTCAATCAGAAAGGACACCCAGAAAATTAGTGCTGGTTATAGAAATGATATGACTGTACTGGTAAACACTGGCTGAATATTAGCTCTGGAATTATATAAATATTGGGTGATTTTATTGAACACATTAGAAGAATGTTCTAGGACTGAGCCAGGAAAGGTACTAAAAACATACTCCCCCACCTAAGTCAGAGATATATAACAACATAAAACAATATAAAAATATTATGAATAATATAAAAATATTATGAACTGTACATGGGTTTGCATGAATATTTTATGTATATCCATTCATGTATACATGTATTCATACAAACACATATACATATATGTATACATATGTGTATACACACATGTATATATCCACATGAAGGTAAATAACAAATAATGGCTTGACACTGATAATTCAAGTCCATACTTCAGAGATTTGTCAACCAAGGGAAGAGGGAGATGGGGTTTTGATCTACCAACTCCCATCAGTCACTGGTGGAAAGCTGCTCTGGGAACATGAACTCTCTGGCACTTGAAGCCTATCCTATAAACACGCCAACTGAGTGGACTGGCTGCAATGGCCAGAAAAAGCCCTGAGGGAGAAAGACATAGTGGCTTGCAGCCAGAAGCCACTGGGTCTATGAACAAGGAAATGGTGAGAGCTTCAGGGCTATGAGCAAGCCAACACTGTTTCTTTTAGGAGCCAACTATTCCAGGCTGACATCTGCTCAGCTTCAAGTCCAATGGATGAAAGATGACCCTCCCTTTCTAATCATTTTAATCATTCTGATAAAAGTTCTTGAATATACATCTTAAAGCTTCTTGTAGGTTCGAATGCAATGCTGTGGTTCGTCAAGCCTGGGTCATGTGACAGCAGCCAAAAATATGAAGAAATAAGAGATCAGCCAAGATGGCAGAGTAGAAAGACCCTGGGCTCACCTCCTCTCATGGGCACACCAAAATCACAACCATTTACAGAACAACCATCGACGAAAAAGACAAGATCCTACCAGAAAAGACCTTCTACAACAAAAGACATAAAAAGGAATCACAACAAGATGGGTAGGAGAGGCTGACTCACGATATACTCAAGTCCCATACCCCCAGGTGGATGACCCACAAACTAGAGAATAATTAAGTTGCAGAGGTTCTCCCAAAGGAGTGAGAGATCAGAGGTCCAAGTCAGGCTCCCCAGCCTGGGGGTCCTGCACCGAGAAGATAAGCCCCCAGAATATTTGGTTTTGAGGCCAATGGGGCTTACTTTTGGGGGTCCCAGAGGGCTGGGGGAAATAGAGACTCCACTCCTAAATGCCACACACAAAATCTCACATACCCTGGGACCCAGGGCAGAAGCAGTAATTTGATAAGAACCTGGGTCAAACCTACCTGCTGATCTTGGAGAGTCTCCTGGAGAGGCAGGAGTCAACTTCAGCTCACCCTGGGGACACAGACTCTGGCGGCAGCCATTCTTGGGAGCTCCTGCTACCACATGGACACTGGTGCTGGCAAGTGCCATTGTGTAATCCTCCATCTAGCTTATTGGCTCTAGGCCCTAGCCCTGCCCTGGCCCAACAGCCTGTAGGCACCAGTGCTGGGATGTGTCAGGCCAAGGAACCAAGTGGGTGGGGACACAGCCCTTCCCATTAGCAGACAGGCTGCCTTAAGACCTCCTGAGCCCACAGTCACCTCTAGACATGGCTCTGACTACCAGAGGGCCCAGGACACAGCTCCACCCACCAGTGCATAGACACAAGCCCCAGAACACCTTGGGCCCCAACACTGCTCTCCAGAAAGACTACTCGAGCCACTAGACGAACTTCATCTACCAGGGGGCAGAAACCAGATGCAAGAAAACCACAATCCCATAGCTTGCAGATCCAGCCTGCCCAGCAGCAGGCCAGAATCTGCTCTGAGACCAGCTGGGTTCTGACCCTGTCCACAAGCAGGCCAATACAGCCTTCAAGACACCCTGGACCATGTTCCAAACAAAGGAACAAGATAAAACCCCAGAATAAGAACTAAATGAAGTGGAGATAGGCAATTTACCTGAGAAAGAGTTCAGGGTAGTGACAGTAAAGATGATGAAAGAACTTAGGAGAAGTATAGATACACAGAGCAAGAAGATAGAATTTTTTAACAAAGAGTTAGAAAATATAAAGAACAACCAAATGGAGATGAAGAATACAATAACTGAAATGCAAAATACTCTAGAAGGAATCAACAGACTACATGATACGGAGGAACGGATCAGCATGCTGGATGACAGAGTAGTGGAAATCACTGATACTGAACAGAAAAAGAAATGAGGACAGTTTAAGAGACCTCTGGGACAACATCAAGTGCACTAATATTCACATTATAGGGGTCCTGGAAGGAGAATAGAGAGAGAAAGAGGCTGAGAACATACTTGAAGACACAATAGCTGAAAAATTCCCTAACTTGGGAAAGGAAACACACATCCAAGTCTAGAAAGCGCAGAGAGTCCCATACAGGATTAATCTAAAAAGGAACACACCAAGACACACAGTAATGAAAATGACAAAAAATTAAAGATAGAGAATATTAGAAGCATCAAGGGAAATGCAACCAATGACATACAAGGGAACTCCCATAAGGCTATCAGGTGACTTTTCACTGAAACTCTGTGGGTCAGAAGGGAGTGGCACAATATATTTTAGGTGATGAAAGGGAAAAGCCTACAACCAAGAATACTGTACCCAGCAAAGTTCTCCTTCAGACTTGATGGAGTGATCACAAGGTTTACACAAGAAAAAGTTAAGAGTTCAGCACCACCAAAAAAGCTTTCCAAGAAATGTTAAAGGAACTTCTCTAAGCAAAAAAGAAAAGGCCAAAACTAGAAACATGAAAATTATAAAAGGAAAAAGCTCATTGGTAAATGCACACATACAGTAAAGGTAGAAAATCATCTCATGCACAAAGCTAGTAGGAAGGTTAGAAGACAAAGGTAGTAAAGTCAATTATATCCACAGTAAGCAGTTAAGGGATACACAAAACAATTAGATATAAAATATGATACCAAAGGCAGTAATTGTGAGGGGAGGAGAGTACAAATGCAGGATTGTTAAAATGCATCTGAAATTAAGAGATCAGCAACTTAAAACAATCATGAATATATATAGATTGCTATATAAAAACCTCATGGTAACCAAAACCAAAAAGCTACACTAGATACACACACAACAAAGAAAAAGGAATCCAAACATAACACTAAAGACAGTCATCAAATAGTAAGAGAAAAGAACAAAAGAAGAAGAAAGGACAAAGAAGACCTACAAAAATAACCCCAAAACAACGAACAAAATGGTGATTAGAACATATATATCAATAATTACTTTAAATGTAAATGGACTAAATGCTCCAAACAAAAGACACACTGTGGCTGAACAGATACAAAAACAAGACCCGTATATATGCTTCCTACAAGAGACTCACTTCAGCTCTAAAGACACACACAGACTGAAAGTGAGGGAATGAAAAAGGGTATTCCACTCAAATGGAAATCAAAAGAAAGCCGAGGTAGCAATACTTATATCAGACAAAATAGACTTAAAAATAAAGATTTTTGTAAGAGACAGAGAAGGACACTACATAATGATCAAGGGATCAACCTAAGAAGATAAAACAATTGTAAATACATATGCACCCAACATAGGAACATTTAAATATATAAAGCAAATATTGACAGACATAGATGGAGAAATTGACGGTTACACAGTAATAGCAGGGGACTTTAACACTCCATTTACATCAATGGGCAGACCATCCAGATAGAGAATCAATAAGGAAACACTGGCCTTAAATGAAATACTAGGCCAGGTAGACTTAATTGATACATATAGAGCTTCCCATCCAAAAGGAGCAGAACACACATTCTTTTCAAGTACACATGGAACATTCCCCAGGATAGATCACATGCTAGGTGACAAAACAAGTCTCAGAAAATTTAAGAAAACTAAAATCACATCAAACAATTTTTCCGACCACAATGCTATGAGACTAGAAATCAACTACAAGAAAAAAACTGCAAAAAATATAAACATGTGGAGGCTAAACAACATGCAAATAAACAACCGGTGGAATACTGAAGAAATCAAAGAGGAAATTAAAAAATTCCTGGAGACAAATGAAAACACAATGATCCAAAATCTATGGTATGCAGCAAAAGCAGTTCTAAGAGGAACGTTTATAGCAATACGAGCCTACCTCAGGAAATAAGAAAAAATGCAAACAAACTAATCCTACACCTAAAGGAACCTGAAAATGAAGAACAAATAAAATCCAAAATTAGTAGGAGAGATATCATAAAGATCAAAGCAGAAATCAATGAAATACAGTAAATAAATAATAGAAACATCAATGAAACTAAGAGCTTGTTCTTTGAAAAGATAAACAAAATTGATAAACATTTAGCCAGACTCATCAAGAAAAAAAGAGAGAGCCCAAGTCAAAATCAAAATGAAAAAAGAGACATTATAACCAACACCACAGAAATACAAAAGATCATAAGAGACTACTACAGATAACTACTTGCCAATAAAACGAAAAACTTAGAAGAAATGGACAAATTACCAGAAATGTACAATCTCCCAAAACTGAACCAGGAAGAAATAGAAAATATGAACGAGCCAATTACCAGTAATGAAATTGAATCAGTAGTTTAAAAACTTCCAACAAACAAAAGTCCAGGACCAGATGGCTTCACAAATGGATTCTACCAAACATTTAGAGAAGAGTTAACACCTATCTTTCTTAAACTATTCCACAAAACTGCAGAGGAAGGAATGCTTTCAAACTCATTCGATGAGGCAAGCATCACCCTGATACCAAAACCAAAGACAGATATCACAAAAAAAGAAAATTACAGGCCAATATCACCAACGAACATAGATGTAAAAATCCTAAACAAAATATTAGCAAACCAAATCCAACAATACATTAAAAGGATCATACACCATGATCAAGTGAGATTTATCCCAGGGATGCAAGGATTTTTCAGTATCCACAAATCAATCAATACGATACACCATATCAACAAATTTAAGGATAAAAATATATGATCATCTCAATAGATGCAAAAAAACCCTTTTGACAAAATTCAACATCCATTTATGATAAAAAACTTTCCAGAAAGTGGGCATAGAGGGAACATACCTCAACATAATAAAGGCCATATATGACAAAACCACAGCTAACATCATACTCAATGGTGAAAAACTGAAAGCATTTCCTCTAAGATCACGAACAAGACACAGATGTCCACTCTTGCCACTTTTATTCAATATAGTATTGAAAGTCTTAGCGACAGCAATAAACAAATAAAAGGAATCCAAATTGGAAAGGAAAAAGTAAACCTGTCACTCTTTGCAGATGACAGGATACTACAGAAATTCTAAAAAGACTACCAGAAACCTACTAGAGCTCATCAATAAATTTGGTAAAGTTGCAGGATACAAAATAAATATACAGAAGTCTGTTGCATTTCTATATACTAAAAATGAAATATCAGAAAGAGAAATTAAGGAAGCAATCTCATTTACCATTGCATCAAAAATAATAAAATACCTAGGAATAAACATACCTAATGAGGTAAAAGACCTGTACTTGGAAAACTATAAGACACTGATGAAAGAAATTGAGGATGACACAAACATATGGAAAGATATACCATGTTTTTGGATTGGAAGAATGAATATTGTTAAAATGACCATATTACCCAAGGCAATCTACAGATTCAATGCAATCCCTATCAAGTTACCGAAGGCAGAGAACTAGAACAAATAATTTTAAAATTTGTATGGAAACACCAAAGATCCCAAATACCCAAAACAATCTTGAGCAACAAGAACAGAGCTGGAAGAATCACAGTTACTGACTTTAGACTATACTACAAAGCTACAGTATGGTACAGGCACAAAAACAGAAACGTAGATCAATGGAACAGAATTGAGAGCCCAGAAATAAACCCATGCACTTATTTTCAATTAATCTATGAGAAAGGAGGCAAGAATATATGATGGAGAAAAGACAGTCTCTTCAATAAGTGGTGCTGGGAAACCTGGACAGCTATACGTAAAAGAATGAAGTTAGAACATTCTTTAACACCATATACAAAAATAAACTTAAAATGGATTAAAGACCTAAATGTAAGACCAGAAACTGTAAAACTCTTAGAGGAAAATATAGGCAGAACACTCTTTGACATAAATCACAGCAATAATTTTTTTTTAAACATCTTTATTGGAGTATCTGCTGTATAACAAAGTGGATCAGCTGTACATATATATACATCCCCACAGCAATAATTTTTTGATCTGTCTCCTAAAGCAAAGGAAATAAAAGCAAAACCAAACAAATGGGGCCTAATTAGACTTAAAAACTTTGCACAGCAAAGGAAACCATCGACAAAATGAAAAGACAATCTACTGAATGGGAGAAAATATTTACATATGATATAACTGACAAGGGGTTAATACTCAAAATATATAAACAGCTCATACAACTCAACACCAAAAACAAACAAACAAACAATCTGATTAAAAAACGGGCAGAAAACCTGAGTAGATATTTTTCCAAAGAGGAAATGCAGATGGCCAATGGGCACATGAAAAGATGCTCAACATTACCAATCATCAGAAAAATGTAAATTAAAACCACAATGAGATATCACCTCACTCCTGTCAGAATAGCTATCATTAAAAAGACCACAAATAACAAATGTTGGCAAGGATATGGAGAAAAGGGAACCCTCATATGCTGTTGGTGGGAATGTAAATTGGTGCAGCCATGGTGGAAAACTGAATGGAGGTTTCTCTAAAAACTAAAAAACTAAAAATAGAACTACCATATGACTCAGCAATTCCACTCCTGGGTATATATACAAAAAAACCAAAAATGCTAATTCAAAAAGATACATACACCCCAATGTTCATAGCAGCATTATTTATAATTGCCAAGATATGGAAGCAACCTAAGTGTCTATCAACAGATGAATGGATAAAGAAGAGGTGGTATATATATGCAATGGAAAAAAAATGGAATAAAAAGCCATAAAAAAGAATGAAATTTTGCCATTTGCAACAACTTGGATGGACTTGCAGGGTGTTATCCTAAGGGGAATAAGTCAGACAGAGAAAGACAAATACTGTATGATATCACTTATATGTGGAATCTAAAAAATACAACAAACTAGTGAATATAACAAAACAGAAACAGACTCACAGATATAGAGAACAAACTAGGGGTTACCAGTGGGGAGGGGGGGAAGGGGCAACATAGGGGTAGGGGATTAAGAGATGCAAATTATTATGTATAAAATAAATAAGCTACAAGGATATATTGCACAACACAGGGAATATAGACAATATTTTAGAATAACTATAAATGGAGTATAACCTTTAAAAATCACGAATCACTATGTTGTCCACCTGTAACTTATACAACATTGTACACCAACTATACTTCAATTTTAAAAATAGAAAAAAAAAATAAGAAAAGTCAGGAAGAGTGAGTCCTCTTAGAATCTCAGGTGTTGGCATATCAGAGTGGATGTAAGGCAGAAAAAAATAAACGCAAAAAAGTGACTCAATGATGTCATAAATATTGAAATACAAGTACATTTTTCTCATTGCCATTCAGCCATGAGTGTGAAGTCACTTGGAACACATGACTGTCTGAATCTCTAAAATGCTAATGGTGAGGGTCATAATTTTACCTAACTTTCTACCAGACATAATTTCTTTTCCGCCCTGGGTTTTGACTGTACTGGTTGAGAGACCTTGGACAAAAGAAATTTAGGTACGAGGGAGTCAAGAAATAAACCACAGAGGCAAACACCAGCCTCGTTGTTCTTTCATACCACAAAAGGGGAGAGGAATTTTAGGAAATAATTGAGTTCGTCAGTGACTGTATTTAAGATTATCTACTCTATATTTGCAATATAAAGGCCAAAGCAATTACAGACGTGATTTCCCTAAAGAAACAAAAATAAGGAGAGAGACCTAGATTTGATGACTGTTAGCACTGAAAGACATCTTAATCAGCTTAATATATTATCAGTTCCATGTCTGATCAATCACAGAATGGGCTATTTCATTTAAAGTTCTTTGTGAGACTTGTATAATTATAAATTAAGAGAAATGCAAACTGTATGTTTGCGTATTAAAGGAAAACTGTATTTTTATCAAAGCAAGAATCTCTCTCCCGATAGTTCTGATAAAAGCATTGATCCTCAGATGCTCTGATTAGGACAAATGTTTACTTCTGAACCAACCATAGTAGCCAGGGGCCAAGGGTTCTTTGCAAATGGAGACCTCTAATTTCCAGGACACTTCGGGAAACTTCAGTCAAGTCAGAAACACCAATATGAAATTGTACTCGTATTCCCAAGCTTGCTTTGGCATTTAATTGCCTGGTTTTGCTTATAAGTGGGGGTCAGGGTGGGTAAAAATGCTTTTTAACCTGAAAAAAATTGCATTTGTCCTCATTACATTTATCACTGATAAATGGTACTTCCTGATGGAGACAGCATTACTAATCTGTGAGATTTTGTGTTGCTGTGTGATACATGTAGAGAAAAACACCTCACATGTGGATTTCATATGAGTACACTGGATTCAAGGGCACTGTAATATTATGTGAGATCAGCATATAAACTAAACAAAGCTGAGATCTACTTTGTGTACTCTGAATTTTAATATGCAGGGAACAGCAGGCTGTCTACCCATACAAATTGGCTTTAAAAACCAAGCAGTTAATCTCAAGGCAAATAATCTGTTATTTTAATAATTAATTCAAATTCTTCAAAAAGATGGTTAGGAAGCCAGTTACCAAGAGTTTTAAAATACAGTTATTTTATTGGATTCAACTTTCAGTGAAAGTTTAATGTTTAAACATAGACAAGTGAGGATATAAATGTTTCAATAATAGGTTTAGGTTATTTTGGTAATGAAGTCAAAAGGCCGTTAACGATAAGTTTGCAGCAATTGGTAAAATAATCAAGGTCAAAAGAAGATTCAGAACGGTAGATGCAGAGGGCATTCAGGAAAAACGGAGAGAGAATAACATGGAAATGAAATGGTCAAGATACAACATTTATTTTCCTTGGTTTTGTATCAATTTCCTTTTATTTTTACTACGATAAGAGTGTCCTGAAGCATGTAAAAAGAATTTAACAAAACAAATTTCTCAGTGAAGATTTAGTGAGAGAACTCTTTTGTTAAAAAAAAAAAAAGTTTAAAATACAATAGGTAAAGAATACCAATACCAGAGGGAAGGAACTAGGTAGAAATTCACAAAGTCTAGGTTCTAGATTCAGTTCTGACATGCTATAGAAAACTTTGGACAAGTCTTAACCCCACTGTATCCCAGTTTCTTTTGAATATGAAAGTTACGAACTAGACAATCCCAAATATCCCACTGAGCCTTAAATTATGTGATCCTAAACAGCATTTTTTTTAAAAAAGTTAATGCATTGTAATTCCAACAGAAATCCTAAATCAGAGATCAGTAGCAATTGTGAATATTGAAATGTATTCATATGAGAAATAAAATCAAGTTGTAAACAATTAAACATTCTCTCAAGCTAGTTTCATATTCTCCTACAGGCTGCATAGTGCTACTTGAGTGATGTTACTGAATAGAAATTAAAAGGCAATAACAAACATTTTTAAGAATCATATTATTTCCTTTGATAAATGTAATGTGTGTTTGGAGGCAAGAAAATAACATTTCAACTCTACTTTCTTTCTTCCTATTTTCTTCTTCTAAAGTCTATTGATTTTCCTTTGCCTTTTTAGGGAATCTAAAAGAAACAAAATCATGTCTAATTCACATCCAGAATCTCCTTTTCATAGCACTCTTTGCCTATGTACTGGTTCTATCCCCGCAGGTTAGCAGATCAGGGAATAGTATTTATTTAACTCCAGGTGCTAAACTGGTTCAGACACAGAGTACTTTATTAAAGAACTTGTATTCTATAAAAAATAATCTCTGCTTTTCTTTTATATCACTGTCTTCACAGACATAAGGAAACCTGGGACTACATTCAGAATGCTTTACTCTGTACTGAGAAGAATGGCGTCACTAAAGATTGGAAAAGGGAAACTTAGGTTTCTGGCTTGTTCACATAAATGGTGATGCCAAATTCATTAGCTGGAGAATATTAGAAAAAGACCAGATGTTGGGGAAAAGATGACAATTTCAATATGTTTGTGTGCATTTAAGGGGCCTTGGAGAAGGCCAGAGAGATGTTCTTGGAGCACAGAACATATGAATCTAGAACTTAGTAAAGGGGTCTGGGCTGGAGCCATCAATGTGGAAGCCACTGGCATGTCCTTAAGGTTAAATAAAGCAATGGGTCCATGGAAAATAGTCTCGGAGGAGAAAGCACCATGATACAGATCTCTCCCATGCCTTGCCTCATTTATACGCTGCAAAAATCTCATGGGTGGATATTATTAACCTCATTTTACAGATAAGGAAATTGAGGATCACAGGCAAGCAGATGAGAGCTTCTCCCATGGTGAAACATTTCTTTTTTGCTTCATCTTCTACTTTTTCTTAGATCAAAAGGATTAAATGTGGCTGTTCCCTCCCCAGCTTTCATCCTAATCAGAATAAGGACTGATGAAAAATGCAGTTGCTGATGGAAATCACTCAAGGAGAAGATTCTGCCTATGGTTTCTCAATGAAGACCTGTGTGATTTCTACTAAGAAGGATGGATGCTATAAGATAATGATTAGATATCAAATTTAAAGGAAGAAAAGCTATAAGCTATCCTCCTTGATCAATCAGCCATACAGTGAGAAAAGTTTGATATTTGCATTATTATTTCTCATTCTTATTTGAGTCTTCCTACCTTAAGAGCTTAATTTTCTTGCAATCCCTTTTCTATTATTATATTTCCATTTTTATTAGGTATCTGTCACTGGACTTCTCTGTGGACAGAATTCCAATGCCTCATGTAGTTTTCAATGCCAGCTCAGACTTCGGAATTATTCAAACATCATGGGTTTTTTCCTTATTGACCTGTCCAGCTCTTTCCTTCCTGTCATGTCAGCCTTGACACTGGAAGGCTGGAAGCCAGTCATAGACACATACACAAGTATTTATCTCTGAAAATGTAGGGCAGGATGTTGGAGCCCGCTGAGGTTGAGAAGCTATGCAAGTCAGATAACTGCATAGCAAATACTGTTATAACTTGAATTTTGTGCTAACAGACATTTCCCAGACCCAGACAGTCCCCATGGAAACAGGGCTTTGCTCTTGCAGTTACATCAGAATTCTCTTCAGTAAATAATCAGTGATAGCACATACTTTCTTTCCTCATTGTCCTTGTGACAATGGTGAATCCTCAACTGGAAAGAGAAAACAAAAGGAGAGGGATACCATTGCTCCTGAATGACAGGCTGCAATGCCTTCCAGAGGACCCCAACAACAAGAAAGAGGGGCAGCAATGGGAGTTTAAGCCTGAAGGGTTTTTTAAAAACCACACAACAATGGATAAGCACATTTCTCTCCAGGATGGTTGGCAACTCGCTGATGATTATTGCCGTGGATGAATATTTACTGTGTCCCAATATCAAGGCTCTATACTAGACCCTGACCAGAGGCAAGTCTAAATTCTATAGGGCCTGGAGCTTATACAATAGGGAGAGGAAGTAGGGGTGGGTGGGGGGGGGAGGTGTCTTTGAGACAATAATGTAAAATCTTGAATACAGAATAAGGTACAGGGCATTGGAAGGGCCCCAAGCAAAATGAGGGGCCCTGAAGTTTAAACTTCCCTGGTTTCTTGGTAAATCCATCTCTGATCCTAGAAGTAGAGTGAGAGATAAGAATAAGCACAATAACAACAACAGCAGAAGTAGCAGCTACTCTACACTGAGCTGCCAACACTGTACTGAGCACTTCACATACATTATCTCATTCAATCTCACCACAACTGCAAGAATTAGATACCAAATTTTGCAGATAAAGAAATGGAGGCTCAATAACTTGCCAGTGGACAGAGTGGTAAAACTGAACTCAAAATCAAAGGTTCTGACTCTAAGTTCTTAATCACCAAAGTATAAGGTTCTTAAGAAGTCTTAGTAGTTTTATGGCAACATTAAGGGAGGTACCTGAGACAGTAACGGAAAGTTCAGAAACAGTTTTTTTCTGGAGGAGTCAACACATAAAGAAGCATGTCTCAACCCTTGGCAGGATGGACATTTTGGGCTAGACAATTCTTTGTTGTAGGGGGCTGTTCTGTGAATTACAGGTTGTTTAGCAACATCCCTGGCCTCTACCCACTAGATGCAGTAGTACCCTCTTCTCAGCTGGGATGACCATAAATGTCTCCAGATATTCCCTAAATCCCCTGGCTGGGAATGGGGGAGATCACTGAACTGAGAACCCATGACTTAAAGATTGAATAAGAGGTAGGGAGGAGAGGAAGTGGGAGGAGGGGTACTCCTGAAAGAAGTCATAGCAGGAACAAAGGCAGAACAGTGGAAAATAGGCAATTTCATGTTACTTGAGGCTAAAGGGGAGGCTGAGGATCAGTTGGTGGTGAAGTAGGAAGAGGTCAAATTACAGAGGTTATTAAATGTCATGCCAAGGGGTTAGAGTATTATTTCCTATCAGAGGGGAAGGGATGCAAAAAACTATCATAACATTTGGTAATGACATGATTAGGGGTACATTTTCAAATGTCACTCTGGTCTCTTAGTGGATAATATATCTGATAAGGACAAGTCTAGTTCAGTTAACTTTGCCTTTTTCTATTTTAGAGATGTGTTATGCCCTCTAAGATGTCTAGAAATGACCAAAAAGCCCAGAGAAATTCGAGTCTGGATGGCTTACTGACAATTCACTTCCATCTTCAGAAGACAGAAATCTCAACACAACCCTACCAGGTAGTGGGCTGACAATGCCATCCTCCAGTACAATGTGCTGGGAAAGCCTTTCCTGCTAAACAACATGTGCATCAGTTTCATTAAGGGAAACAGGTCATGGAACAGATGAAGGCAACCATGTAACATATATATGAAATACCCACTCTCTCTTCGGCTGTGCTTAAAATAAAGAAGGAAAAGTAAAGAATCACAGGGCTTCCCTGGTGGCGCAGTGGTTGAGAATCTGCCTGCCAATGCAGGGGACACGGGTTCGAACCCTGGTCTGGGAAGATCCCACATGCCGCGGAGCAACGAGTCCTGTGAGCCACAACTACTGAGCCTGTGCGTCTGGAGCCTGTGCTCCGCAACAAGAGAGGCCGCGATAGTGAAGAGGCCTGCGCACCGCGATGAAGAGTGGCCCCCGCTTGCCGCAACTGGAGAAAGCCCTCGCACAGAAACGAAGACCCAACACAGCCAAAAATAAAATAAATAAATAAATAAATAAATAAATAAATAAAAGATTACTATTAAAAAAAAAAAAAAAGAATCACAAAGTTGTGTCCATGAGCATAAACCACCTGGTTTACTTCCAGATTGAACCATTTGAATGATAAGAGCAGCATTTTCATAGTATGGCAGACATTGTTCACTGCCTGTTCAACATCTATTCTTCCCTTTGTCTTTACTAACAACACGCTGATTTTGTGCAGGCAACAATATTGTGTTCCCAGCTAAAGTCAACTTACTTCCTCAGACTCTAATGAAGCTAGAGGCGGCTGAGTGACCCAGGCAAGTAAGATGTATGCAGGTGTTGTTGAGTGGCATTTCCCCCCATTTCCAATGTAAATTGGATTCTTTATCTCTTCTCATATTCCCTCTACTTGTGTGTTTGACTTCTTAACATCCTCAGAATATTTTCACACTTTAAAAAATAAATTACAGGGCTTCCCTGGTGGCGCAGTGGTTGAGAATCTGCCTGCTAATGCAGGGGACACGGGTTCGAGCCCTGGCCTGGGAAGATCCCACATGCCGCGGAGCGGCTGGGCCCGTGAGCCACAACTGCTGAGCCTGCGCGTCTGGAGCCTGTGCTCCGCAACGAGAGAGGCCGCGACGGTGAGAGGCCCGCGCATCGCGATGAAGAGTGGCCCCCGCTTGCCACAACTGGAGAAAGCCCTCGCACAGAAACGAAGACCCAACACAGCCAAAATCAATCAATCAATCAATCAATCAAAACATACGCATCTGATTCAAGATCCTCATTAAAAAAAAAATAAATAAATAAATAAATAAATAAATAAATTACACCTCTCCTCTAAGATTGAGAAGATACTTACTATTTAGAAAAGGTTAAGAAATATTCTTTCCTGAGAAGTACTCTTACTGTCTGATAATTATTCCATCACAACTCATTTACTTTATCCTTCAATTTGAGGAATAGATATGACAGCGCATTTTAGTTTTCGTAATTGCCCTGTTGCAATTGCTGACTAACGTCAGAATAGGAGAGAAGAGGTGAAAGTGGCTATTGATTAATTATAACACATTTCTTCCCAGGGCAAGTCTTTGGAATTCAAAAAAAAAAGGCTTCCAACAAGTTGGGCTTGAAGAACAGTGCATATAACAATAATAGCCTGACACAACTCACAGTCCCTTCCCAAAGTGCCTATATTAGAATGAATTCGATATACAGCCTCACCTTGGTTAGAGCAGAGAAAAGCTGCAAAAAACAGAAAGTGAACAACCTTAAGAATCTTTTAGAAACCCTCTAGGTTTGACTGCTTAGCCATACATCCTACAACCATGGGTAACAAGATAGGAAACAAAAGAAAATCCTAAAAAATCACCCCCAAGGCAGGCAACGACAGCCAGCAGCTGAATTTGATCCTCTGTACTGACAAAGGGCCAGTGTGGTTGCCTCCATCAATTCTTCAGCTTTACCTGGGCAAGGAGAACTGGATGACCAACTTTTTCATAGCCTGACCCTATAGCCTCATTATCTACCTCTAAGCCTTTGGGTAAGAAGGCCTGGGGCTCCAAGAAAAGCTTCCCAGCATCTCAGGTTTTCCTAAGTGACTCTTGCGACGATGATGAGAATGAGGCAGTGACGATGCCCACTCTCATCTCAGGGGACAAAAGGTGAGAGGGACGCCCCTAGCAGACAACAGGGAAGCTATCTGCTGCTCCTTTCAAGGCACCAAAAACATCTCCCAAGGATTCAAGACCACTCTTCAAAACTCTCCTTTCTATTCAAACCCACTCATTTTTATTGAGTAGCAAAACATGTCCTCATTTGTACAGTTCTAGGCACTTGTTGGAAAATCATCTCTGTTGTGAGATAACACACATGATGTGGTTCAGAAATTAAACTAGAATGTTTGCAGGATTATAAAGAGTTGAAAACTGCTTCCTCTTTCTGAGGCTCCATTTTCCAGTTATTCTAACAGGTGGTGTTTCAGAATATTCCAACGGGATGCGCTGACTCTCATTCATATTAATTTGGTCCTCAGTATAAATATAAGTATGGATGAAATATGTAAATATATTGAACAAGAGGAATAAACCACATCAATTTCCCAACATTCTTTCCAATCCATGTGGATCTTTTCCTGCGGCTGGCACTGCAGTCAAGAAAGTCCTTTTGTTTGTTTACTGAAACATAAACCTGCCAGGAGAGCTGAATTCTAAATTACTGTTGCGTTTCTGATAGAAAGGTGCCACATAATTTAAATTTCAACAGTTCTACAGTTTCCCGTATTTCTTATTTGTGACTCGACACCTCATAGACGAAGTGCATTGTACTATCATTTTAATAAGTAGTTTTTGAATGAAGGGCATTTTTCTTTGTGCCCAAATTCCATCTGTTTATTTTTTCTTTCTTTTTACTGACAGATCCTGAGATCCAATAAAGGGCTTTGAAAAGTCATTTCATTTCAAAGGTAGCCATTAGGTTTCAACAGCCAATAAACCAAATGACCAAACAGGACCACCATGTCCTCAAACTGCCAAAGAGGTGGTGACAATTCTGGTTTGTCTGTTCATCTGATGGGAAAGGATATCGTTCATTCCTCTTGTTCAGCCACTTAGTTGTGAGTAAACATTATTTTTTAGAAAATCAGTTTTCTTGGGTTTTCTCATCAATGAACTATTTTCCCCATAATGGCAGATAATTACCTAGTATATTTGGGAAAATGGAGTCCATCTTCACGATAGAGACGGTAGTTAGATACGCATTGAGTCCAATTGGATTCATTGTCCAAGCTATAAAGAAATGGATATCAAGTGACTTTTAATCTTGTATGAAACAAAAAGATTAAACTGTCTATATTACGATGAACTGCCGTGACGAGCCCTATGATAGAACCACACTCGCAGAGCTGCTTCTAATGATATGTACGCAAGGAATAGATTTTTCCTGATAACGCATGTAATTAGAGTACAGAACAAAATGTTTTATTCAAATTCATGACATGCCCGACTAATAAAGGAAGAGAGGATAAGGCCCTTGCTATTTATTTGCATGAAAGAGCTTTAATATAGGATATACTTTAGAGAAATTAGTTTTCAATCTAGGTGACTAGATGAGATTTTGACCCTGAACTGTTTTTTGAGTTGACCTGTGAGAATTTATGCAGAAATACGACTGATGCTTACAAACCAGACAGGCACTGTTTTTTTCATTAATTCCTGAATGTCTCATATAGTCAGGAGAAGCAGAAAATTGGTCCTTTTAAAAGCCCACTGTACAAGAATTTGCTTTTATGAAACATAATCAGCAAGAGTTGATAGGAATCTTAGCAGGAATGTATTCTTTTTAAATTCAGACATTCAAGAAGTTAGATACATTGATTCAGCAGTGATGATTCTCCACTGACCTGTATAAAACAGAAATCTAGGGTTGTATATTGTTATAAATATATTTGAGAGAACCTCTTGCTATCATAGTACCAGCTCTTCAGGGTGAATTATGGATCACACAATGGATACTTGAAAGAAAGCTTTACATCAACTCTTGCGCTTATTTTTCCATGATAAATGTTAGTGTCACATCCACTGAATATACGTAAGAAACTGCTTCTAAGAGTAGGAGTCTTTCATTTTTAAAAACAACAACTGATATCAACATTATCCAAGTAACGTATTGTGTAACTGCAGAAATCTACACTTACGATGCAATAAAAAAATTGCTAAGCGTGAGATAAAAGATAAAAGTCTCACACTGTATGCTTAACATCATTTGAAACACTAACAAGTAAGAAAAACTGTTGTATTCCTTGTACAGATATGAAATATGGCCTTTTTAGTAAAAGGCACCAAGATCCACTCAAACACTCAAGCCAGAAACAGAGGAGTCCTCTTTGCTTTCTCCCTTTACCTCTCCTCCCACTTCAAAGCCATCAACAACTTCCATCAATTCTCCCTTCCAACATATATCACAAAGATTTTTTCTAGCTCCACCCTGGCTCCAACAGTTATCCCTGGTTGCCGGGTCTCTTAAAAAAGTTTTTGTTTTTAAACTTCTCTATTATCCTTGGCCTCCCCTAATGCATCTTCCACAAAGTAGGCAGAATAATAAGATTATGTTGATCTAGCTTAAAATCTTCAATGACTTCCCCTCACACTTAGAATAAATCCAAACGCATTAAACTCAGAGCTTCTGGAATCCAGCCTCTGCTTCTCTGTCTAACCCTGTTTCCCATGGAGCCAGAGACATACCCACACCCCTTGGCCATCCTCAAGTTCTTTCCCGTTTCAAGGCCGTTGTTCTCCCTGCCTGAATCACTCTTTATCCCGCTTGTTTCCTCTAACCTCAGCTAAAATAGCCTCTCCCTGAAGAGACCTTTCTTCATTGCTATATCTGGAGATCTTATCCTGTCAAGCAATTTCTTTTGTTGTACTTATCAAAATTTGCAATGATTTTGCTTGTTGATCGTTTTCTTTGTCTATCTCCCCATGAAAATGTCAGTGTCATGAAGGCAAGGACAATGTCTGTCTTGGTTACTGTCATATCTACCTAGTTAGTCCTCCACCAATGTTTATTTAATGAATATATGAACTTATTGCAGCTCTGCTTTCATAGATAGAGGCCGTAAAAAGGCAGAGATGCAGATAAATTTCAGGGGAAAAAATTGTCCTTGATTTGTTTTCATGTTTAGGAAACATGGGTTTTCTTTTTTTCTCCATCCTAAAATAAATGTTCAATTAAATCTAACTTTCTCAAGGGGAAAGTAAAAGGAAAGAATATTCTCACATATTGCAATTATGAAGCTTATTCAAAGTGTCTATATATTTCTTATTTGTGAGTGGGTGAGCCAGATTTCTCTCTGGAAGTAAGCTAAGCTCCTTGGGAAGCTTTGCTATCTCTTCTGGGCCACTTATGTAACAGGAAGATACTAGAATTTATAACACATCCCTGAGTGTTGCATTTATTGCCAAAGAATATGTAGGCTGATTATAGATTATATCCACTTGTGTGTATTCGCTGTACAAAACAAGTATAGCAGCTTGTAAAAAGTGAAAAAGTTCTTGGCTGACATTGTTGAAATCTCTTACAAATCAAGCTACAATGAGAAAGCTGAAGAAGCTATTTTATAACAATATGTAAGAAAAAAAAGATTTTGTGGACAAACGTATGTTTTAAGCGGACAAAATATTTTATAATGTTTTTCTATTTTAACTGAAGTACCGTTTTCTTCTAGAAATACTGTTTTCTTCTTATTCATTGCTCAAGGAAAAATTGGAAACCAAGTAAAAATAGTTAATGAACAAACTACTATTATTAGACTGGCATAGTTTAAAGGTATAAATTTTCTTCCATGTAATCTGAAACTTAAAACTTAGTAAACATGAACATACTAAGGGATAGAATAGAAATTTCATTTTATTTTATTTTATTTATTTATTTTTTTAAACATCTTCATTAGAGTAAAATTGCTTTACAATGGTGTGTTAGTTTCTGCTGTATAACAAAGTGAATCAGCTGTACATATACATATATCCCCATACCTACGCCTTCTTGCGTCTCCCTCCCACCCTCCCCATCCTACCCCTCTAGGTGGTCACAAAGCACTGAGCTGATCTCCCTGTGCTATGTGGCTGCTTCCCACTATCTATTTTACATTTGGTTGTGTATATATGTCCATGCCACTCTCTCACTTCGTCCCAGCTTACCCTTCCCTCTCCCCGTGTCCTCAGGTCCATTCTCTACGTCTGTGTTTTTATTACTTTCCTGCCCCTAGGTTCTTCAGAACCATTTTTTTTATATGTGTTAGCATATGGTATTTGTTTTTCTTGTTCTGACTTACTTCACTCGGTATGACAGTCTCTAGGTCCATCCACCTCACTACAAGTAACTCAATTTCGTTTCTTTTTATGGCTGAGTAATATTCCATTGTATATATGTGCCACATCTTCTTTATCCAGTCATCTGTTGATGGACACGTAGGTTGCTTCCATGTCCTGGCTATTGTAAATAGTGCTGCAATGAACATTGTGGTACATGACTCTTTTTGAATTATGGTTTTCTCAGGGTATATGCCCAGTAGTGGTATTGCTGGGTCATATGGTAGTTCTATTTTTAGTTTTTTAAGGAACCTCCATACTGTTCTCCATGGTGGCTGTATCAATTTACATTCCCACCAACAGTGCAAGAGGGTTCCCTTTTCTCCACACCCTCCACAGCATTTATTGTTGGTAGATTTTTTGATGATGGCCATTCTGACAGGTGTGAGGTGATACCTCATTGTAGTTTTGATTTGCATATCTCTAATGATTAGTGATGTTGAACATCCTTTCATGAGTTTGTTGGGAAACTGTATATCTTCTTTGGAGAAATGTCTATTTACATCTTCTGCCCGTTTTTGGATTGGGTTGTTTGTTTTTTTGATATTGAGCTGCATGAGCTGCTTGTATATTTTGGAGATTAATCCTTTGTCAGTTGCTTCATTTGCAAATATTCTCTCCCAATCTGAGCGTTGTCTTTTCGTCTTGTTTATGTTTTCCTTTGCTTTTAAGTTTCATTAAATCCCATTTGTTTATTTTTGTTTTTATTTCCACTTCTCTAGGAGCTGGGTCAAAAAGGATCTTGGTGTGATTTATGTCATAGAGTGTTCTGCCGGTGTTTTCCTCTAAGAGTTTTATAGTGTCTGGCCTTACATTTAGGTCTTTAATCCATTTTGAGTTTATTTTTGTGTATGGTGTTACAGAGTGTTCTAAATTCATTCTTTTACATGTAGCTGTCCAGTTTTCCCAGAACCACTTATTGAAGAGGCTGTCTTTTCTCCATTGTATAATCTTGCCTCCTTTATCAAAGATAAGGTGACAATATGTGCGTGGGTTTATGTCTGGGCTTTATATCCTGTTCCATTGATCTATATTTCTGTTTTTGTGCCAGTACCATACTGTCTTGATGACTCTAGCTTTGTAGTATAGTCTGAAGACTGGGAGCCTGATTTCTCCAGCTCCGTTTTTCTTTCTCAAGATTGCGTTGGCTATTCGGGGTCTTTTGTGTTTCCATACAAATTGTGAAATTTTTTGTTCTAGTTCTGTGAAAAATGCCATTGGTATTTCAAAAAGAATTGCATTGAATATGTAGATTGCTTTGGGTAGTATAGTCATTTTCACAATGTTGATTCTTTCAATCCAAGAACATGGTATATCTCTCCATCTGTTTGTAGTATCTTTAATTTCTTTCATCAGTGTCTTATAGTTTTCTGCATACAGGTCTTTTGTCTCCTTAGGTAGGTTTATTCCTAGGTATTTTATTCTTTTGTTGCAGTGGTAAATGGAAGTGTTTCCTTAATTTCTCTTTCAGATTTTTCATCATTAGTGTATAGGATTGCAAGAGATTTCTGTGCATTAATTTTGTATCCTGCTACTTTACCAAATTCATCGATTAGCTCTATTAGTTTTCTGGTAGCATCTTTAGGATTCTCTAAGTATAGTATCATGTCATCTGCAAACAGTGACAGTTTTACTTCTTCTTTTCTGACTTGGATTCATTTTATTTCTTTTTCTTCTCTGCTGTGGCTAAAACTTCCAAAACTATGTTGAATAATAGTTGTGAGAGTGGGCAACCTTGTCTTGTTCCTGATCTTCATGGAAATGGTTTCAGTTTTTCACCACTGAGAACAATGTTGGCTGTGGGTTTGTCATATATGGCCTTTATTATGTTGAGGTAAGTTTCCTCAATGCCTAATTTCTGGAGGGTTTTTATCATAAATGGGTGTTGAATTTTGTCAAAACCTTTTTCTGCATCTTTTGTGATGATCATATGTTTTTTCTCCTTCAGTTTGTTAATATGGTGCACATACTGACTTATTGGCATATATTGAAGAATCCTTGTATTCCTGGGATAAAGCCCACTCGATCATGGTGTATGATCCTTTTAATATGCTGTAGGATTCTGTTTGCTAGTATTTTGTTGAGGATTTTTGCATCTATGTTCATCAGTGATATTGGCCTGTAGTTTTCTTTTTTTGTGACATCTTTGGTTTTGGTATCAGGGTGATGGTGGTCTCGTAGAATGAGTTTGGGAGTGTCCCTCCCTTTGCTATATTTTGGAAGAATTTGAGAAGGACAGATGTTAGCTCTTCTCTAAACGTTTGATAGAATTAGCCTGTAAAGCCATCTGGTCCTGGGCTTCTGTTTGTTGGAAGATTTTTAATAACAGTTTCAATTTCAGTGTTTGTGATTGGTCTGTCTATATTTTCTGTTTCTTTCTGGTTCAGTCTTGGAAGGTTGTGCTTTTCTAAGAATTTGTCCATTTCTTCAAGGTTGTCCATTTTATTGGCATATAGTTGGTTGTAGTAATCTCTCATGATCTGTTGTATTTCTGCAGTGTCACTTGTTACTTCTCCTTTTTCATTTCTACTTCTATTGATTTGAGTGTTTTCCCTGTTTTTCTTGATGAGTCTGGCTAATGGTGTATGAATTTTGTTTATCTTCTCAAAGAACCAGCTTTTAGTTTTATTGATCTTTGCTATTGTTTCCTTCATTTCTTATTCATTTATTTCTGAACTGATCTTTATGATTTCTTTCCTTCTGCTAACTTTGGGGTTTTTTTGTTCTTCTTTGTATGATCACTTTAGGTGTAAGGTTAGGTTGTTTATTTGAGACTTTTTTTGTTTCCTGAGGTAGCATTGTATTGCTATAAACTTCCCTGTTAGAACTGCTTTTGCTGCATCTCATAGGTTTTGGGTCATCATGTTTTCATTGTAATTTGTTTCCAGGTATTTTTTGATTTCCTGTTTGATTTCTTCAGTGATCTCTTGGTTATTTAGTAGTGTATTGTTTAGCCTCCATGAGTTTGTATTTTTTACAGTTTTTTTTCCTGTAATTGATATCTAGTCTCATAGCGTTGTGGTCAAAAAGATACTTGATACGATTTCAATTTTCTTAAATTTACCAAGGCTTCATATGTGACCCAAGATATGATCTATCCTGGAGAATGTTCCATGAGCACTTGAGAAGAAAGTGTTATCTGTTGTTTTTGGATGGAATGTCCTATAAATACCAATGAAGTCCATCTTGTTTAATGTGTCATTTAAAGCTTGTTTCCTTATTTATTTTCATTTTGGATGATCTGTCCATTGGTGAAAGTGGGGTGGTAAACTCCCCTACTATGATTGTGTTACTGTCGATTTCCCCTTTTATGTCTGTTAGCATTTGCCTTATGTATTGAGGTGTTCCTATGTTGGGTGCATAAATATTTACAATTGTTATATCTTCTTCTTGGATTGATCCCTTAATCATTATGTAGTGTCCTTCTTTTTCTCTTGTAATAGTCTTTATTTTAAAGTCTATTTTTTCTGATATGAGAATTGCTACTCCAGCTTTCTTTTCATTTCCATTTGCATGGAATATCTTTTTCCATCCTCTCACTTTCAGTCTGTATGTGTCCCTAGGTCTGAAGTGGGTCTCTTGTAGACAGCATATATATGGGTCTTGTTTTTGTATCCATTCAGCCAGTCTATGCCTTTTGGTGGGAACATTTAATCCATTTACATTTAAGGTAGTTATCCATATGTATGTTCCTATTACCATTTTCCTAATTGTTTTGGGTTTGTTATTATAGGTGTTTTCCTTCTCTTGTGTTTTTTGTCTAGAGAAGTTCCTTTAGTATTTGTTGTAAAGCTGGTTTGGTGGTGCTGAATTCTCTTAGCTTTTGCTTGTCTATACAGGTTTTAATTTCTCCATCGAGTGTGAATGAGATTCTTGCTGGGTAGAGTAATCTTGGTTGTAGGTTTTTCCCTTTCATCACTTTAAATATGTCCTGCCACTCCCTTCTGGCTTGCAGAGTTTCTGCTGAAAGATCAACTGTTAACCTTATGGGGATTGCCTTGTATGTTATTTGTTGCTTTTCCTTTGCTGCTTTTTAATATTTTTTCTCTGTATTTAATTTTTGATAGTTTGATTAATATATGTCTTGGATGTTTCTCCTTGGATTTATCCCGTATGGGACTCTCTGGGCTTCCTGGACTTGACTATTTCCTTTCCCATATTAGGGAAGTTTTCAACTATAATAATCTCTTCAAATATTTTATCAGATCCTTTTTTTTTCTCTTCTTCTTCTGGGACCCCTATAATTCGAATGTTGGTGCATTTAATGTTGTCCGAGAGATCTCTGAGACTGCTTTCAATTCTTTTCATTCTTTTTTCTTTATTCTGCTCTGCAGTAGTTATTTCCACTATTTTTTCTTCCAGGTCACTTATCCGTTCTTCTGCCTCAGTTATTCTGCTATTGATTCCCTCTAGAGAATTTTAAATTTCATTTATTGTGTTGTTCATCATTGTTTGTTTGCTCTTTAGTTCTTCTAGGTCCCTGTTAAACGTTTCTTATATTTTCTCCATTCTATTTCCATGATTTTGGATCATCTTTACTATCATTACTCTGTATTCTTTTTCCGGTAGACTGCCTACTTCCTCTTCATTTGTTTGGTCTGGTGGGTTTTTACCTTGCTCCTTCATCTGCTGTGTATTTCTCTGTCTTCTCATTTTGCTTAACTTACTGTGTTTGGGGTCTCCTTTTCACAGGCTGCAGGTTCGTAGTTCCCATTGTTTTTGGTGTCTGCCCCCAGTGGCTAAGGTTGGTTCAGTGGGTTTTGTAGGCTTCCTGGTGGAGGGGACTGGTGCCTGTGTTCTGCTTAATGAGGCTGGATCTTGTCTTTCTGGTGGGCAAGGCCGTGTCTGGTGGTGTGTTATGGGGTGTCTGTGACCTTATTATGATTTTCGGCAGCCTCTCTGCTAATGGGTGGGGTTGTGTTTCTGTCTTGCTAGTTGTTTGGCATAGGGTGTCCAGCACTGTAGCTTGCTGGTTGTTGAGTGGAGCTGGGTCTTACTGTTCAGATGGAGAAAGCTGGGAGAGCTTTCGCCGTTTGATATTACATGGGGCTGGGAGGTCTCTGGTGGACCAATATCCTGAACTCAGCTGTCCCACCTCAGAGGCTCAGGCCTGTCACCTGGCTGGAGCACCAAGACCCTGTCCACCACACGGCTCAGAAGAAAAGGGAGGGAAAAAAAAGAAAGAAAGAAAGAAGAAGAAAAAATAAATTAAATAAAGTTATTAAAATGAAAAATAAAAAAATTATTTAAATTTTTTAAAAAAGTAATAAAAAAGAGAGAAAGAAAGAAAAGAGTAACCAAACAAAAAAAACAAATCCAGCAATGATAACAAGCACTAAAAACTATACTAAAAAAAAAAAAAAAAAAAACAGACAGACCCCTAGGACAAATGGTAGAAGCAAAGCTATACAGAGAAAATCACACAAAGAAGCATACACATACACACTCAGAAAAAGAGAAAAAGGAAAAATATATATATATATATATATTAAAAAAAGGAAGAGAGCAACCAAATCAATAAACAAATCTACCAATGATAATAAGCTCTAAATACTAAACTAAGAGAAACATAAAACCAGAAACAAATTCGATGCAGAAAGCAAACCCCAAGTCTACAGTTGCTCCCTAAGTCCACTGCCTCAATTTTGGGATGATTCATTGTCTATTCAGGTATTCCACAGACACAGCGTACATCAAGTCGATTGTGGAGATTTAATCTGCTGCTTCTGAGGCTGCTGGGAGAAACTTTCCTTTCTTTTCTTTGTTCGCACAGCTCCTAGGGTTCAGCTTTGGATTTGGCCCTGCCTCTGTGTGTAGGTCGCCTGAGGGCGTCTGTTCTTCACTCAGACAGGATGGGGTTAAAGAAGCAGCTGATGAGGGGGCTCTGGCTCACTCAGGCTGGGGGGAGGGAAGGGTACGGATGCGGGGTGAGCCTGTGGTGGCAGAGGCCAGCATGATGTTGCACCAGCCTGAGGCGCACCATGTGTTCTCCCAGGGAAGTTGTCCCTGGATCACGGGACCCTGGCAGTGGCAGGCTGCACAGGCTCCTGGGAGGGGAGGTGTGGACAGTGACCTGTGCTTGCACACAGGCTTCTTGGTGGCTGCAGGAGCAGCCCTAGTGTCTCATGCCCATCTCTGGTGTCTGCGCTGATAGCTGCGGCTCGCCCCTGTCTCTGGAGCTCGTATAGGCAGTGCTCTGAATCCCCTCTCCTTGCACACCCCGAAACAATGGTCTCTTGCCTCTTAGGCAGTTCCAGACTTTTTCCCGGACTCCCTCCCAGCTAGCTGTAGCGCACTAGCCCCCTTCAGGCTGCGTTCTCACAGCCAACCCCAGTCCTCTCTCTGGGATCCGACCTCTGAAGCCCAAGCCTCAGCTCCCAGCCCACACTCGCCCCAGCGGGGGAGCAGACAAGCCTCTCGGGCTGGTGAGTGCTGGTCAGCACCCATCCTCTGTGCGGGAATCTCTCCGCTTTGCCCTTTGCACACCTGTTGCTGTGCTCTCCTCCATGGCTCCGAAGCTTCCCCCCCACCACCCCCCATCTCCTCCAGTGAAGGGGCTTCCTAGTGTGTGGAAACCTTCCCTCCTTCACAGCTCCCTCCCAGAGGTGCAGGTCCCATCCCTATTCTTTTGTCTCTGTTTTTCCTTTTTTCTTTTGCCCTACCCAGGTACGTAGGGATTTTCTTGCCTTTTGGGAAGTCTGAGGTCTTCTGCCAGCGTTCAGTAGGTGTTCTGTAGGAGTTGTTCCACATGTAGATGTATTTTTGATGTATTTGTGGGGAGGAAGGTGGTCTCTATGTCTTACTCCTCTGCCATCTTGAAGATCCCCCTTCATGTAAATATTAAATACAAAATGATTGATTTTGAATAAATGTGTCTATCACCAATGGTTATGAGTAGTCTTTTCTGCAATTAGGTATAATTTAATGGCAATTTTTACAAAAATGGCTACAATGTAAGTGGATGGAATGTTCTTTCCTGTAAACCAGGGACGGGAACTGTCAAATATAATTCATCCAGTCAAATGTATCACTCTCTAGTCAAGAGTAAGGCACTGGGGGAGATTCTGACCTCATCAGATAGAATGGATCATCCCCTCAAAAAACACTGCCCACCCTACCTTGAAGGGATTCTGACTGCCCAGATGCAGTGGAGTACAACTGGGCACAGAGGCACTGATACGGCTTCTATGGTTCACCTGCTGGCACTTGCCTGGCTTTGACACGGTTATGCAGGCACATGAGCCTGTGAACTTGTGGGTCCAAATGCACATGTGAACACATTTTGCCATAACCAATGTTCTGGAGGGAGTAACAGACTAATAATGCAAGATTCTAGGCTTTTATAGCAAATGGGAGGAGGGTATCACCAAGTCTATGTTTCTAGAATCAGAAAGATTTTTACAACTTGGACTTAATCAGCTTGTCTCTCCAAGGGAAAGTGGTTTGAAAGTCATCCTGTGCCTGCATCTCAAGCAGAACAGATAAAAAGATGTATGAAGGAGAGATAGGAAGCTACAGGATCATGCAATCAGAAGGAGAAGCCCGGCACCTTCCTTTAAATGTTAGGGAGCTCATTCCTTTAAATGAGGAATAATAGGAATCCTACCCTAGCACACCGCAGGGTGGGACAAGAATGATAGACACTTAAAGGAGAAGATTAGAACACCTGGCCAAAGATTTTCAGCAACTGTCAAGAGAGGAAAAGTGAAATACTAGAGCCTCATTGTGACAATATATGCATACAAACGTCTCAATTGTTGAACATTTTGGTTGTTTGCCACTTTGGGCTATTATGAATAATACTACTATGAACATTAATGTACAAGTTTTCATGTAGACATATGTTTTCTTTCTCTTAGGTATATGCCTAGGTTTGGAACTGCTGGGTTATATGGTAACTCTATGTTTACCATTTTGAGGAACTGTCAAACTGTTTTCCAAAGTGGCTTTAACATTTTACAATCTCACCAGTCATGCATGAGAATTCCCATTTTCCACATCCTCACTAACACTTGTTATTGTCTGTCTTTGATTTAGCTATCTTAGTGAGTGTGACATGGTATCTCAATGTGGATTTGATTTGCTTTTTTCTGATGACTAATCATGTTCAATATCTTTCCATGTGTTTATTGGCCAATGGCATATCTTGTTTACAGAAATGTTTATTCAACTCCTTTGCCCATTTTTGTAATTGGATTATTGAGTTGTAAGAGTTCGTTATACATTCAAAGTCCCTTATCACAAACATGATTTGCAAATATTTCTCCCATTCTGTGGACTGTCTTTTCACTTTCTTGATGGTATCCTTTGTAGCAAAAAAGTTTCAATTTTGATGAAATTCAGTTTATCTATTTTTTCTTTTGTTGCTTTTGTTTTTGGTGTCATACTTAAGAAACTATTGCCTAGGTCACAAAACTTCACTCCTAAATTGTCTTATAAGAGTTTTATAATTGTATCTCTATCATTTAGATCCATTTTGAGATAATTTGTTTATGGTATGATTAATGTTTGCTTGGTTAATCTCTATTCATCCTTTTACTTTCAACCTACCTATATCATAATAATTGAAGTGAGTTTCTTGTAGACAGAACATAAGTTGGTCATCTTTTTTAATCCATCCTGCTAATCTCTGTCTTTAAATTTGTGTACTTAGAGTATTATGGCTTAAGTCTGCCATTTCATGTTTTGTTTCCTGGGTCTTTCCTCTTTTTTATTTCTTTATTTTCTTTTTCCTATATTCCTATGGATTACTTGAACATTTTTTAGAATTCCATTTTGAGTTATCTACACTGTTCTTCCCTGAGGCCAAAAAGAAAACTCTGGAACACATCACCATGTCATTCCTGGGTTACAAGGTTCCTAGCTGGTTTTCCTTTTTTTCTCCATCTTTCAGGGTCTCCCTGTATTTGTTTAACCTATAATGTCCGGAATGTGTAGCTTTATTTATTGGGAGGGATCGGGGAAAGTACATCTATTTCATCTTTGCAAAAGCAGAAGTTCTCATTCAGAAAAAAATTTTAAACCCTATTGTTCAAATCCACACTGGCCAAATCTGAGTGAGATTTATGATTCTTCTATGATCGCATTAGAGTGCCCACTTCCCTCGCTTTAAATTTCTTTTCTGTCGTGGCTAAAGTAATTTCACTATGATACCTTATAACAAGAAAAACTAGTCTTCTTTATGGAGATCTAAACCCAGCCTTTGCCTAGTAATATTTGCCAATGTTAGAAGCCAATTATAAACTTTTTTCAAGTCTTATTTTTTGTTCTCAAATTCATTCAAGCTTTTGCTTACCTCTCAGTTTAGTCTTGATGAAAATATGGCTGGTTTATTATTTAATGGTTCTCAAAGTGGCAAAACTATGCTAATCTTTTACAAAATCTATATTGCTAAGATGACCGTATTTAATAATATTGAATATAAACCATATACAACACCCAGTAATGAGCACAAGTCTATAGTTGATGAGTTTGTATATCGATAAGTTCTGACAGAAAACAGAGAGCATATTCAGATTAAGATAATTAGAGGAGGTTTTAATTTACAGAAACTACACAAAACTACAGAAAACTATTTACAAAAATGATATTGCAAGAATAAAGTGTTAGTGGTAGCTCAGCTCTCACCATACCCAGGCCCGCAACGTCAGAGACAACAGTTACCATTACCTCCTGGAAGGTGAGAGTCATGCAGAGAAGTGTACTCTGAGAGCAGTTTAGAGAAAATGCAGGACAAGGTAACCTCAGAGGAAGGGAGAATAAATATCCAGACCTCTCTTCCTTTTCCCCCTCCAGTCTCCTCTTAGGGTTCCTAATGTTTGAAATCAAAAGGAAGCCAAAGGACAAGGAAGCTCATGGCAGCCTCTTGGGACAGAAACCCAGGTTTTAAAAAAAAAAAAAAGGTACACAGGGGATCTGGATGGGTGAATGGAAGATATTCAGCTTATTTGGTTTGTATATTAGTATCCAGGTACAAATAAGAGCAGATGGGTTAGGTGGAATGCTGAGAGAATGTTTAAGAATCAATTCTCGAATCTGATAAAATACTCAGACCAATATTACCAATTTGAATAAGTAGAAAGTCATAATTTGCATAAAAATTAATGCATATGAAATACTGGTGATATCTCTATAACCAAAATATGAGGTAACAAAGGCTCAGGGTTTCAGGTTACTCTCTGATGAATTTACTTGGGAGGTTAATCATGATTGTCAGGAAGAAACTACTGAATAATTTTTCTGATTTTCCAGTTTCTCCTCTATGGCTTCTAGAAGCTATAGTTTCTGGCACCTAACACCTATCCCATACTCACCTCTTAATACAGGAAAGGCTGAAAAAGAAGGTGGCATATGACTGCTTTTGTATTCATATTTTCTCACAAATTTCAGCTGAAAAATTGAGGGTATGTATTCTCCAGCATTAACATTATAATATTATTGTTACTCTCCTTATATAGTGCACAACTGCGAGACTCTTTTTATTTTCAGCTTCCTTGCACTTGCAGAAGTATGGAATCACATTTGAAAGCAGCATGTCTACATCTTTACTATTCAAATGGTATTTTATATGCAATTACTAAAAGCTTTGAGATACAGGAAGGATCTCAAGCCCTATGATCCATGACTGATATTAATGCCAATATCTTCCTATGGAATAGGAGGACACAGTGCAAATAGGAAATGGAAAAAGGAGATGGATTGGTGATTACAAAGAAGGGCAATAGACCACAGAAACTCCATCTACTGAGGATGCAACAAAGCCACCATACTTCATGAGATAATGCGTTCCTAAGTGGAAAGGGGGAAGGGCAATGGGGGGAAACAACAGCCCAGGGCACTGATGTTAAAGGAAATGAAGCTTCCAGAGATGGAGAGTCAGGGGGATGCCATTGAATCCCACCTGTCACCATGAAGACAATGGAGAGGAAGTAAAGATAAGGAGCAACATCTTGAGAAAATGCAATTAGCTACTAAAAAGTACTGATTTTGAGACAATTTTGTAATTTACTGAGGAGGACATAGAAACTATTAATGTCTTTTAGTAGATGTGAGACCATACTGTAGCCTACCACATCAACTTTGTCAGTAATTAACTCTGGTTAAATTATTTTATTTCTTGTGTTAGATTTTTCTCATCAGAGTAATTGTTTTAAAAGTAAGAAAAGACAGATGATACTTCACTCTTATGTTCACTTACTCTAGTTATTGGTATTAATTCGTCTCTTTATTGGTAGACGAAGTACACTACTATATGTTTTTTTATATGGAAATAAACATATTTTTAAATGAGACACGGCAGTGGAAATTCCTGAAGGTTTTATGGTTTCCCATGGGTTTGCTTCCTTGAACAACTGGTGGTAGAAGATTCAGGTAAAGAGTCAAACAAACCAATCTGGGGCTTTCCCTAACATTGAAATATGAATAATAGAGTCAATAAGGAACTTTTATGCTAGGAATTCTTTTTTCTTCTCACCTTCCTTATCCATCTTCAGCGAATACTCTATGGATTATCATGGTACAATTTAAAAATACTGATTCATAAGCACTTATTATTTACCTTACTCAAAATATAATAAACTTGTTTATTTAAAAAGAGAAAACCTGTCCACTTACCAAGTGGGAATCTACATCAAGTGACAAACACCTAATGGTTTGGGATTGTAATTTACTTCTTGAAGGTGTCCCTGAAACTGTTATACTCAACATAAAATATATATATTTACACTTAAAAAGATTTCTACTCACATAGAAAATATCAGTGTGAGGGATCATAATTAGAATAATCTTTTAATATAGCAGGTTATGTTTGGTAAGCTAATAGAAAAGATGTTTACTGGAAATAATTTAAATATTTTCATTATTGCTCTTTGCTATGTGAAATTGATCTATAAACACAATGTTCATAGAGGTAGGTGTTCCTGGTCAGAATTTCCCAACTAGTGTGCCCTGAATACTTTAAAAGTGTGCAGGGATATTAATCCCTATAAATTTCAGGGCTTCTGGTTGGGAGGCTTTAGACCATAAGTAGCCTCTGGAATCTTGTACATATATTCTATGTTATGTCTTGAAATGAAAATATCTAGAAAGCTATAGACAATTACTTCAAAAAAAATACAGGAACTCTTATGTATGTGAAGCTTGACCAGGACACTGTGAAATCAAGTCTGTTTATAAAAGTCTTCTTTGTAATGACATTCCATATGAAAGGAAAAAAATATTTTCCATTCAAAATTTGCTTCCAAGTTTGAAAAGACAGTTCACTTTCAGCTTCATGGTGAAACTTCCTATTTGGGAGAACGGAATGAGGGCTTGTAAATAATTCCTCGGTGTGACCTGCAGTACAGTCTGTATGTCTTCAATTCAGTGGTGATCTAATTACTATGCAGCTTCATGTTTAGAGTCTGTATTAGCAAGATGGTTAAAAAACATATGCCTCGGGATCTATGACCTTGTTGTACCACATACCTCTTGGCGTGGAAAATATCACAGGTGACAAGCCATGCAGGTTTTCCAAGGGGAGGAGCTTGAAAGGCTCCAGGACACCTAACCCTGGATGAAAGACATTTGATGTTGACAGCATTTGACATCAGCAGTTGAGATACGTTTCTTCATTCTAAGCAGTGTCAGAATGGAGGGAAATAGTATACAGCTCTTGAAAATACAAAAAAAAGGGCCTAAGTTCTGCACCTCTCTTCAGAAAATTGTGATTTGGTGTGGTGAGGGTATTCTCATTCCCAACAGAACATTCACTTGATTGAGTAAAGAGCTCAAATCTACCCCTTTTCAGGAGGGCATTAAAAAATCTGCACGATGTTTCTGAAAGTATGCTATATACTGTTCAGAGAGTTTCCATGGTAGCTTTATTTGTTCCACGGTGTGTTCATCCCCCAATTTCCCTTCCATTTCTTGTCTTCAGTGCTTGTACTATGTAGCACTTTTAAGCAAATGTATACTGAGTGGTGAAAATAGAAACAGGGGTTGAAACGAATGATGAATTCCACAGAAACACGTTCTTCTCTCGCTGCAAGTTGTCTTCAAGCAGAGTTTTATGTTCATGAAAAAATCATTTGCCATTAAGAAAACAACACTACTCATTTTAATTAATGCATTTTCTGTAAGTAATCATTAAAAAGGCGAGATGAGCCAATGTTTACAAATTCATATTTTTAGTAGGAATGTTTGGCTACTCCGTAGATCTTGTCTTCTGCCTAATCGTTCCTTTAAAATATCTTGATTTATTATGATTAAGTGAAACCTAGGGTAGACCATTAATTGATTATAAATAAATGTAAGTTAAACTCACACATTAATAGCAACATTAGAAAAAAATGTCTTGGGTCTACATGCTAAACAGAGAAACTCTGATGTGAAATTTTACCTTCTTTGAAGCTGAGTATACCAAGAAATAAAACAAGTAGCCCCTGGGTTGAATTCTGTTCACACAGTGTTTCCCTTGGACTGCATACTATTTTCAAATAAACTGGAATTAGTGACTAACATTTGAAAATCGAGAGATTTTACATTAGGTCAAGGTCATTGTTGAGTTCAGTTAAAACACGGAAAGTTCCAGCAACATTAGGCTCACATCACTTCCTGGCAGCACTGAGCCTGTGATCTGCAGTGACTTTTTATATCTGCCCCTTTAAGCAGGTATGAGCTATCTAGTTTGTTAAGTTTCCCACACAGTCCAATTCACTCATTCATTCAGATATTCATTCACACATCCATTCAATAAATATTTCCTGAGTACCTACTACATGCCAGAAGACCTGGTGCTAGATTCTGCCCTCCTAGAATGTACAGTCTAAGGAAAATGGACAGTAAACAGTTCTATAAAATTGCAAATTTAGGAAATTGCTAGGAGGAAGAATGTAGCGTGCCATGAAAGCATTTGCCAGGGGATTCTGCAGTATTCTGGCGTAGAGGAGGAAGGATCAGAGAATTTTTGCAGGAGAAGCAGATCTTCAAACTGAGATGTAAAGGACCAGGGGAGGTTAACTAGGCCCAGTGTGTTCTAGCGAGAGGGAACAGGAGGAGGGGAAGTGAAGAGGAGATAAGATTATTCAAGGACCAGAAAGATGTGCACAAGGGGATGGCTGGCACAAACTGAGGCTGGGGCAGGTATACACAGGATCAGACCAAGAATCTTGTGGGTAATGCTAAATGATTGTCCTTTGTTTTTAAGATCAGTGGGTAGACACTGGGGACTTTTTCAGCAAGTATGTAGCAGGAGAAGAATTGTGTTTCAAGAATAATATTCTGCTTACTAGGTGGAAAAGGTTTGAAGGAGGCAAGTATGGAAGGAACTGAGGATGATATGCACTAGAGTTGATCCTTAGAAAAAGGCTTCAAAAATTGACATGGATGTTAAAAACCTGAATGGCACTGGAAATGGCACAAGGCCGTAAAGGGAAACCTTTGACTTACTGCTCCCGATCTCCTCTATCCTGCTATGTACCTAGGAGGCTGACCCACGCAGTCTTCATCCACAGGCTCCCACACCCACTGCATTCTGGCTGTGTTCAGCCTATGCGTGGCACCAGCAGCTGATCAGAGGGTGGCAGAAGAGTGAGGTCAGTGCACTTATTGATCCAGCACCTTCCCTGCTGGATTGTTAATGGTTGTGTTCCTCTTCCAAAGGTCATGGCTCTTGTCAGACTATTCTCTCTCCAGTTTCCTTAATTTCTCCCTCTCCTTGTCCTTCAAGCTTAGGGGCTGTGATAGATTTCCACTGCTGTCCAAACGAGGGTTTCATCATTCATTGTTAGTTTCCCTTAACTTTGCCCACACTATTTCTAAACAGTCCCTTCATTAAACTCTTTTTGGTTACCCCCATTTGAGTGTGCCATTTGTTTCCTGCCAGGATCCTTGGCCTCACTCCAATTATTACCATAATGGAAATCAGTCCAGCAAGGTGCTTTTTAAAACTCCTAATCCTAGTATCTTTTAAGGTTAAGAGACCAAAAAAATGATACTAGAATCACGATGACAAATCCAAAAGAAAAGCATTCAAGAGGAGTCATTCTGCCTGCCATCTCTTTTAAAATGAGATCAAGAAAGCATCAGAACACATAAGCACACAGGAGAGATGCAGAAAGAGAATCGTAGCAGATGCTGCTTTGCAGGAGATGCTGTGGTGTGAGGCACAGATACCCTCTTCAGGCCTGCACCTCAGTCCTCATTCACAGTAGCTGGGAGTGTTGGTGCCTGATGGGTTTCAGCTGAGTTACACTCTAGGCCTTGCCCTTCATCAGAGAAGGCCTGCATGCAATGACCGGTTGATGAGGACATGGAAATGCCTAGGTTGGTCAACTCTGAATGGGCATCCCAGCTTCAGGCTGAGGTTCTGTTGCAGCTACAACATCCTTTCCCTGCTCAACCCTTCTTCCAGGCACCTCACAGATGTTGACCCCAGGGACCCTCTCCAACAAACTTCCTGCATGCTCATCTCTATTTCACAGTCTGCTTCCTGTGTGACCTAAGACAGGTATTATGAACCACTTTCTGATACAAATGTAAAATCTTCAAATGTCAGAATTCTAAGCTGAGTTATGATAATCAAAAAATATAGTGAGTTTTATAAAAGTCCACACAGTGTTGATACTTTGAATACGGATTTCTGTGCTAGGAACTGGAGGTAGCCAACTTGTCTTTTCATGGAGGTTTATTGACACAAAAATCCTGTGTTAAAAGTACAACACGCATATCATTTTGGAAAGCAGTATTATTTTAAGGCTGAGTAAGATAAACAATCTTTTGAGAAATGTGCCCAAGGAGATATATCTACCTCACTAGGCTGGGGTAAGGGGCAGACGAAGGTATCTAGTATGATATGTATTTCCTCTAGGTCACTGTAGGTTGAACTACTGTCTTATTAGGTCTTCTATGTACCAGGCCCTATGCTAAGTGCCCCATGTGTGTTGTCTTATGTAATCCTCAAAATAACCATTTGCCGTAGATGATTTTATAATCTCCACAAGTGTAGTAGAAGAGCACCAAGACAAAAGTAAGACAGTGTGGGTTCAAGTCACTGAATCTCCCTGGGCATCTGCTTTCTCAGTTAAAAATGGGCATGAGAATTACCTACAGATAGGCAGTGAGGACAAAATGAGATGTAACGGGCTGATGGAAATGCTTTCCAAGGTAGGTTGTCATGCAAATATTACAAATGACAAGCAATGTAGTTTATGTGGGTGTGAATGAGTGAGGGAATGTGTGTGTGTGTGTGTGTGTGTGTGTGTGTTAGACAGAGAAAGAGAGAGAGAGAGAGAAAATTAATATTCAGCAGACCAGCAAACTGGCATCTTCATTTTATCCAAGAGCAACAGTGATATATATGAATTAAAATTTCTATTTCAAATAGTTCATTTGACGTGAAAAAGATGATCATATGTCATTAGGAAGAAAAAAGTGAGGTATCAGAAAGAAGACAGATTTGAAAGGCATTTTAAAATACAGGACATGCTTTCTGCTGCCCCTTTTTCCTTTCTAAAAACAGTGTTGATAATTATTGTTATTATTCAAGGTAGAATGTAATCATTCCTATATTCTACTACATGAACTGGTCCCTCTGCTCCTTGTCAGTCAAGAATATGTTCACTTGACAATACTCTGCCCACCCTCTTAAAAAAGTTATCGATCAGAGGACTTTTAAGTCTTGCCGTTCACTTTAGAGTGATAAAACACCAGTCGCAAAGGCAAGTAAGGTTTCTGAGCCGAGTGTCATGGTGATTGGTGGGATTCATGTCAGAGCTTTGTAAGAAATACAAATAAAATACAATTCATTTCTATCATCTGGAGTGCTGGTTCACTGGGAAACATTTATAACTAAAGCTGTTGTTCATATGCAGGCTATGGAAGAAGAATGCAGCTCGAAATGGGAAATATGCTGAAAACCTAGCTGCATAAATTTAACTTAATATTACTAACTTGGGTGGATAGATCATTGTTCACAGGCCTGGGTGAGAAAAACTGGTGTCTTAGAGCCTGAATTATAGGGAGAGGAACACTGGTTGTTAAGATAGGCTTCCAATGCAAATGCAACACAGAAATCTCCATAGATTCTATTCTGATATAAAAAGAGATGTTTTTGAGAGCCTTGGAGAAGGTCGTGCATGAAGTGCTGACCTACTGTGAAGTCTGCACTTCATCCAATGTATAGCAAGAAAGAAAATCTCATGAATTATTTTTCAGGAGCTTCGGGAGTGTTTAAAAAATTGTAGCATAGTTAGCTACATAGTTTTCTCTATAACTAGACACAAAAAAGTCAGGGGGAGAACTTTCTAGTGATCTGGGAATGGCCTAAAGCCCCATTCATTCATTAATTCATTCAAAATACGATTTCTGAGCATTTACTATATTCCAGGTTCTCTACACAGGCTGAATATTGAACAAATGGAGTAAGGCATATGTTTTTACCCTCACAGTGCTCACAGACTTAGGAATCATGATGTAAAGAGAACTGGGTCCTTTTTCTCTTTTCTGGACAATAGATATTTCTTCACTTTTGACTGTGCATTTGTCATAACAGTTACCATGGGAGAATGGGAAGGAATATTAGGAAAGATAGAGGGAGGAGGGGAAAACGAGAGAAAAAAGAAATTAAACAAGAAGAAAATCAAATCATGGCTGCTTCAGTGAAGCTAAATCTTGATCCAGAATTGAGCTATGGTTGCCCCAAAAGTGATCATCTCAATAACACTCTTGGATCTTTGTTTCATCTTCCCTGACCTCCATCCTCTTCCTTGGGATAATTTCCAAAAATAAATGACTACATGCAAGCCCTTTTCAAACACTGTTTTTTGGGGGCAATCTAATTTAAGACCAGTACCATTTAGACAAAGTTTAGCTGAGGCTGGGTCCATATCCACTGACCTTTGACTAATTTAAACACATAGATATGTAATGTACCATGGCCCAAATAGCTGTATCTATGAGATCAGGCCCAGCATGCTCTGAAAGTAGTTATAATTTTATTTTATTTTATTATTCAGCATGGTAATGTAGGCCAAGTCCTGAGCTGGCAAATAAATAGATAAACAAAAAATGTTCAACATCATAAGTCATTGGGAAAATTTAAATTAAAACCCCAATGAGATACCACTATATATCTATTAGAATGGCTTATATTTTTTAAAAAATCTGATAATACCAAATGCTAGTGAGGATGCAGAACAATTGTAATTCTCATAAGTTGCTGGTGGGGATGCAAAGTGGTATAGTTGTTTAGAAAGCAACCTGGCATATTCTTATTAAGTTAAACATACATTTACCATATAACCCACAATCCACTCAACCCAAATATCCTTCAGTTGATGAATTGGTTGAAAAAATTGTAGTACAAAATAATAAATGCTGGAGAGGGTGTGGAAAAAAAGGAACCCTCCTACACTGTTGGTGGGAATGTAAATTGGTGCAGCCACTATGGAGAACAGTATGGAGGTTCCTTAAAAAATGAAACATAGAGCTACCACATGATCCAGCAATCCTACTCCTTAGCATATATCCAGACAAAACTCTAATTTGAAAAGACACACATACCCCAATATTCATAGCAGCACTATTTACAATATCCAAGACATGGAAGCATCCTGAGTGTCCATCAACAGATGAATGGATAAAGAAGATGTGGTACATATATACACTATGGAATATTACTCAGCCATAAAAAATAATGAAATAATGCTTTTGAAGCAATATGGATAGACTTAGAGATTATCATACTAAGTGAAATCAGTCAGACAAAGACAAATATCATATGATATCTCTTACATGTAGAATCTAAAAAAATGATATAGATGAACTTATTTACAAAACAGAAACAGACTTACCAACATAGAAAACAAACTTATGGTTACTAGAGTGGGGAGTGGGGATGGGGGAGGAGATAAATTAGGAGTTTGGGGTTAACATATACACACTACTATGTATGTAATAGATAAACAACAAGGACCTACTGTATAGCACAGGGATCTATATTCAAAGTCTTGTAATAACCTATAATGGAAAAGAATCTGAAAAAACATATATATGGAAATTAATCACTTTGCTGTACACCTGAAGCTAACACAACATTGTAAATTAATTATACTTCAATTTTAAAAATGGTTAAAAAATTGTAGTACATCCAGGCAATGAAATATCAGTCAGCAATAAAAAGGAATGAAGTACTGTTTCACACAACAACATAAATGACTATCAAATGAATTATGCTAAGTAAAATAAGCCAGACTCAAAAGGCTAAGTACTGTATAATTCCATTTATATGACATTATTACAAAGATGAACAATAGAGATAGAAAACAGACAGTGATTTTCTGTGGTTGGAAGTGGGGGGGAAGGGTTGATGACAAAGAGAAATAGGGGAATTTGGGGATGCTGTAACTGTTCTTATCTTAATTATAGTGGTTACTAGAGCACTATATTTGGTGGTCAAAATCCACGAGATTTATAATTAAAATAATTTCATTTTATTCTATACAAATTATACTTCAATAAATGAGACTTAAAGATAGAGGTTAGGTAGCAACCACCAAAAACATTCTGAGGATTTCATCTATTTTTAATTTTATCTGAGCTCCAAAGATCATGGTTAATGTTTTTGGGCAAATATAGTATAGAAGTTTACTTTCTTTTACAATTATTAACATAGAGTTCATCGGTAATCACACCAATAAGCACACTCAGTGGAGAGCAGTAAATATTATTCTCATTGAATGGAAAGAAAAACATAAGTGAATGTGAGGATAAACTATATGAAGTTACCAAGTTGAGAAAGTTAATAGCAAATTGTCTTAATTTTCTTACTGAAGAGGTATTGTTATGAGAAGAAGGAGTGAATTAAAAGGTAGGAAAAAATATACAG
The DNA here is from genome assembly GCF_949987535.1 of Balaenoptera acutorostrata. Lineage (NCBI taxonomy): Eukaryota > Metazoa > Chordata > Mammalia > Artiodactyla > Balaenopteridae > Balaenoptera > Balaenoptera acutorostrata. The sequence goes on along the minus strand of NC_080073.1, from coordinate 23,284,453 downwards.
AACAATTGATGAAGAAAGGGGGAAATGGCATTAGTTAGGAATGAATAGAGTTCTAAAAGAAGATCTAGCATGAATAATCTAGAAATACCAGCAACAGTTATAGGCAGAAGCTAATACATACAAGCCAGAAACATTCTTTTAATTCCAGTTCCTCCGGTTATCTGGTTAGGCAAAACTATTGTATGCCATGTATCTTCTCCCGCTCTAGCTGGAGCTTCTAAAGCCAAAGAAGAACCTCCATAATGTTTTCCATAGTGGTTGTACCAATTTACATTCCCAACAACAGTGCTCAAAGTTTCCCTTTCTCTACATCCTCGCCAACACTTATCTCTTGTGTTTTCCATGACAGCCATTCTAACAGGTGTGAGGTGACACACTGTAATATCTAAGTGTATCAAACCAACACACTGTACACCTTAAACATGCACAATGTTACATGTCAATTATATCTTAATAAAGCTGGAAAAAAGTAAAGCCTAAGAAGACTCCAGATTAGTCTTAACTTAATGGATATATCAGCAACAACTTCATCCTACGTATGTACCTGCAACAAATCCAGCCTCAGAGAGGCTGCTTTTGCCGAAGTCTCTAAGCCACAGTGGTCAGAATAGTAGTTCCAGGAAGCAAGTACTTGCTTGAAATAGATAAATATGAATATAAATATGTGTGTGACTGTTTGAATACACTGAAAACACCATTCTGTCACCATTTTGCTCTTTAGAAACAGCAGTACTAAAATCCTCTTCACAGAGGAGAAAAGGGATGATGATAAGCCCAAACCTCATTCAGAGAGAACAGAATGAATGTGATTGATACAACAATCCTTAAGATAACACACAAAAGTATTTAGCAGGATTCAATATATAAATTGAAAGAAGCCTTCAACCATGTAGGTATACTCTGTTCCAATTAAACTGAACACATTTCCTAAATTAGCTGAATAGAAAACTAAACTATAATATAAGTAAATGGAAACTAGAATTCACATTTCAGTAATAGGTAATCCATGCAGCTGTAGGAATAATCACTCATTACAAAGAGTGATTTAAAATAGCATTCCTAGAAGAAAAAGTGAGTTTTAATACTTGTAGAGAATGAAACATACAGAGAAGAAAGTAAAGGCTATAACCTATTAATATTCAAATACAGCTTTTAAATTCATTTTAAAAACAAAGAAAGTGCTGCTTTGTTTGATTTAAGAAAATATCCACCTTTGTCCTTCAGTATCATAAAAGCAGTAATTTTATTTTCAATTTCAAAACAAAAAAATTGACAATTTAAATTTGTAGTTAAAAACCTTCCTACAAAGAAAACTACAGTCTTCACTAGTGAATTCTACCAAATATTTATAGAAAAGAAAGAATAATCCAGATAAGCTCAGCCAGTAAATGGAAAAGAAGAAAACACATTTCAGTTTATTTTATAAGGCCATCATACCCCTGATATTAAAAACAAAAACATTACAAGAAGAGATAATTCCAGACAAACATCCCTTATAAGCAGAGCTGAAAAAATCCTTAACAAAATATTAGTGAATTGAGTCTGGCAATATAGAGAAAGGCTAATACATTGTGGCCAAGTGAGATTCATCATAGGTAGGCACTTTTGGTTTAACATTCAAAAATCAGTGTAATTTATAACATTAATAGACTGCAAAAAGAAATATTATATGGCCATCTCAATAGATGCAGAAAAAGCATTTGACAAAATCAACATGCTGTCAAGATAAAAACTCTCAGTTAATTAGGAACAGTAAAGAAAGGATCTTCCTTAACTTGATAAAAGGCATCTACAAAATAGTCTTCACCTCATATTCATATATATTTTGTTTTCCCTAAAACTGGGAACAATTCAGGGATGTCCCCTCTCAAAATTTTTGTCTAAAAATAAATTGTATTTCATTGTAGCTAACACAATAAGCCAAAAAAAAAAAAGATAATAAAATCATACAGATTGGAAAGGAAAAAGTAAACTCTCTTAATTTGCAGATGACATGATTGTCCTTGTAGGATATCCTAAGAAATCTACAAAAATGCTACAAGAACATATAAACAAGAAACTTCTAGAAATAAACTAAGAGAAGAACGTTTGTAGCTTTGGGTTAGGCAAGATTTCCTGGGATACAAAAAGCATAAACTATGAATGAGAATTTTGATGGTGAACAGCATCAAAATTAAAATATTAAATGACAGTGTTACAGAAATGAAAAGAAAGTCACAGACTGGGAAAAATATTCGCAAAATGATTATCTGACAAAAAATAATTTTATCTAGGATACATTAAAAAACTCTCACAATGCATTAATAAGACTATGAAAAATACAATTTAGAAAAATGGGGAAAAGATCTTAACACTTAGCCACAGAAGATACACTAAGGCAAGTAAGTACATGAAACAACAATCAACATCATCATTAATTTGGGAAATTCAAATTAAATCCACAATTAGATACCATTACATCCACTAGAATGATTAAATTAAAATGACTAACAATACCAAGTTTTGGAAAGGAGGTTTAGCTGGAATCTCATACATTTAATAGTAAGAATGCAAATGATACAGACACTTTGGAAAAAGAGTTTGGCAGTATCTCATAAAATTAAATATACACACATCCTATGATCCAGGAATCCTTCTTTTGGGTATTTTCCCAAGAGAAACAAAAATATATTTCCATACAAAATCTTGTATGCAAGTGCTCACATCAGATTTATTCATAATACTCAATAACTGGATACAAACCAAATATACATCAACTATATAATGAATAAACAAATTGTGGCATACCTGTACAATGGAGCATTATTCACCATTAAAAACAGAACTATTATGAATGCAACACCATGGATGAATCCCAAAGCATTATGCTAAATGAAGGAAGCCAGAAATAAAAAGTACCTATTTCCAATATAGTCAGTATGCTAGGCCATATAACAAACCTCAACAAATTTGAAAGGATAGAAATAATACACGGTATGTTCTCCAACCATAATGAAATAAAGTTAGAAATCAATAGCAGAAAAAATTTCTAAATATGTGGAAATTAAACAAAACACTCAAAAATAAACAGTGGATCAAAGAAGAAATCAAAAGGGAAAAGAGAAAATACTTTGAGATGAATGATAATAAAGATACAACTTACCCAAACTTATGTGATACTGCTAAAGCAGTGCTTAGAGGAAAATTTATAGCTGTAAATTCCTTTATGAAGAAAGAAGGACAATCTCAAATCAAAAACCTTATCTACTACCTTAAAACATTTGGAAAAGAGAAACCTAAATTTAAAGCAGGCAGAAGGAAGGAAATAATAAAGATTAGAGCATAAATTGGTAAAATAGAGAATATAAAAATAAGAGAAAAAACAAAAACTTGGTTCACTGAAAAGATGAACAAAATTTACAAGCCTTTAGCTAAATTAACCAAGAATAAAAGAGAAAAGAGGCAAATTACCAAAGTCAGAAATAAGAAGGGACATTACCAGTGAACTTACAGAAATAGGAATGACTATAAAGAAATGCTACAAACAATTGTATGCCAACAAATTAAATAATTTAGATGAAATGTATAAATTCCTATAAAGATACAAACTACCAAAACTGACTCAAGGTGAAACAGACCATTTTAATATACCTCTAACAAGTGAGGAGATTGAATTAGTTACCAAAGACTACCCACTAGGATGGTTAGAATAAAAAAGTCAGGTAATAACAGGTGTTGAAAGAATACGGAGAAAATAGAATCCTCATATACTGAAAGCTAGAATGTAAAATGGTACAGATGCTTTGGAAAACAGTCTGGACTTTTCTCAGATAATTAAACACAGAGTTATCCTATGACCCAGCAATTTACTCCACCCAGGGAAATTGAAAACATATGTCCACACAAAAACTTGTACATGAATGTTCATAGTAGTATATTTATAATAGCCTAAGGAAGACAATCCAAATATCCATCAGCTGGTGAATGGATAAACAAAATGGGGCCCATCCGTATGACGGAAGGGTTAGTCAGCCACAGAAAGAAAGTACTGATACACGCTACAGCGTGGATGAACCTTGAAAACATTACGCTAAGTGAAAGAAGGTAGACACAAGAGACTATATGTTACATGATTCCATTCCTATGAAATGTCCAGAACAGGGAAATCTGTTCTTTCTACAGACAGAAAGAAAATAGATAAGCAGTTGCTTAGGACTGGAGGAATGGAAAGGTAGGACAGTGATGTCTAAGGGGTGCAGAGTTTCTTTTAAAGGTGATGAAAATTTTCTAAAATTGACTATGGTGGTTGTTGCAGATATCTCTGAATATTTTGAAACAAACAAACACTGAACTGTATACTTTAAATGGGTGAATTGTAGGGTATATGAATTATAGCTCATTAAAGCTGTTAATGTAAAAAAAAGAGTATCTTCCCATTTATATGAAATTTTAGAAAAGATAGAATTATAGTGACAATAAGTAGATCAGTCATCACCAAGGACCAGGAGTGGGGAGAGGGGATTGTCTGTAACGGAGCCCAAGGGAAATTTTTGAGGTGACGGAAATGCTCTATATTATGATTGTGATGGTGCTTACATTATTGTATACATTTGTCAAAACTCACCACTTGTACTTTTAAAATAGGAGACTTATAATGTATGTAAATTATACTGCAATCTTGATTTTAAAAGATAATGTTAAAAACATACCAAGTTATTTAAGGTTTTGCCAGGCCCTAATTCTTCTAGATCAGAATATCAATGCAAAGTGATGGTACAAATATTTCGATAGCTTTGGTAAACACTACATACTTTTTCTGTTTCTTTTAAAAAGCAGATTTTACATATCATTGCAAAGTATTCCTCTATTAGGCGGGCAAACAGACATCAACACATTTGGTCATAAATGGACCCCCAAATAAATATAAGTTGAAAATTATATCTGGATACAAGGAGTTTTCTTCCCTAGAATAGTTTCTCGGAAATAGGGAGTTTCCTTGTAGTCAAGTCTTTATATGTTCTCTTTCTACAGGGTGCTTTCTCAAATGCTTTGTTTTAAACCTGACAAAATGGTTTCTTTAAAAAAAAAAGAAAGGAAAAGAAATTTAACACATATCTGGTGTTTTTGAATTTTTCCTGTAAGAATGACCTCACTGTAGCTAGCTTGCATGTCTCTGTAAACAAGCCTTTTAAAAAGCAATCCAGAAAGTGATTGCATTGTGGAGATCAGAAATATAAACCTACAGGACAGATGATATCCCTCATTTGCTTGTATGCTTTAGCAAAATTAATATACCAAGCCTGAATGGGGTTGAATTTTAATAATCTAACATTTGGGGTCCACGTGCAGCGATGGTAATTGTCATTATTATCAGGCAAATGTACAGTCATGCTCACTGAGCCTAACTTACTGGTTCTCGTTTTGCCTCGGGAGAGAGACTCAACAGACCAACGGGTAAGCCAGAAGTAAATAGGAAGCTATATCTGGCTCTGCATCACTGACTTGGGACCAAGACATCTGCTCATCACAATTGTTGCCAATTTCACTGGTAGTGGATGTGCAAATTTCACCGGGGACACTTTGAAAAGTCCAAAAACAGACCACTGCTTTCCCAGAGAATGAACAAGAATAATACAGCACAATTTTAAAGGTGGTGGTTTCACACACTGAAACAGTTATTTTCCATGATAGAGACCAACAAGCCTAACAGCTGTGAAGCCAGACCGCACGGCTTTGCATCTTGGATCCACCACTTACAGATCATTAACCACCACTCCGTGCCTCAGTTTCTTTTTCTGTAAAACAAGGAAGTCAGTAGAACGTATCTAGAGGGTTGCTGTGGAGGGTTACATGAGTTGGTAAATATAAGGTGCTCAGAACAGTGCCAGGCACCATGTAAGTGTCACTGATCACTTGAGGCAGGCTGGGCAGCTGTCATCATCCACAGTGTACAGATGGGGAAACCGAGGCGCAGAAAGAGTGAACGAGCCGCACAGCCAGTCAGAGGCTGAGTCAGGACTAAGCTCTCCGACATCTTACTCTAGCGTCCCACCCTTACTATCACATATCCTTAAATTTAGAATAAAAGAAGATGGGCTTGTCTCATTCAACTGCAAGAAAAGCAGTAATCAAGGACCTGTTCACTCTCTGACTGTGACACTCTAAAAATGGCAAGAACTTGCTTAGGCTATTGGAACAGGATTTTCAAAATGCCAGTAGTAACCTATCAGTGAGTTGAATCTTCAATTTAGTGAGCTGCAACCAGCATTTAAAAAAATAAAACACAACAGAATGGGAAATATCAGAATGTATCAAACATAATAAGGGTAATTATTATTTTGTGAAATTTTGGTTCAGTTACATATGTACTCATACACGCATACACATAAAGTGGATTGTATCATTTTCCTCAATATTTCCCTCCTCCCCTCTCTCCCTTTCCTTTTTGAAGGACCATTCATCCTTCCCGGTTACCAGTTGACTAGCAGGACTCCTGCGAGAGGGGAATGCTCCCGCACTGCACTGATATTTGGGAGGGGCCGGGGGACTCACTAGAGTCAGTGGAACATAGTGTCCCTGACTTACGAGTTTTCGACTTTAGGATGGTGCAAGAGCAGTACACATTCAATAGAAACTGTACTTTGAATTCTGAATTTTGATCTTCCGCCAGGCTAGTGACATGCCGTAGACACTCCTTAGTGACGCTGGGCCGCGGCAGCCACTGCAGTTCCCAGGCAGCCGTAAAGTCACAAGGGCGAACAACGGTACACTTACAACCATTTTGGATTGAACCAGTCTGTTTTTCACTTTTGGTACGGTAGTCAGTAAATTATATGAGATATATAACACTTTATTATAAAAACAGACTTCGTGTTAGATGATTTTGCCCAACCGTAGGCCAATGTAAGTGTTCTGAGCACATTTAAGTAGGCTAGGCTAAGCTATGATGTTCTCTAGTTGAGGTGTATTAAATGTACTTTCCACTTATGATGGGTTTAGGAGGACTTGACCCCATTGTAAGTGGAGGAACATCTGCATAAACATGTGAGAGACTGCCAAGCCTCAGAGAAGCTTTTGGAGCAGTTATGTAGTTTGGCTCAGGGCTTTACCCTTTCCATCTGCATGAACACATCTCAGGATGGGGCTGCTCCTTTATCCTGAGTCCTGGAATGACAAGCTACCTGGAGCAGAGTCACAGCCTCCCTACAGCCTGGAAGAGAGAGCTACAGAGTAGAGCAGAGCAACTGGGGACGCACAGTCTACACGTAACATAACGAGGAAGAAACCTGTGTTTTGAAACCACAAAGATTTTGAGCTGTTTGTTACCATAACATAACCTGGCCAAAGGTGACTAATAAAGATGTATACGTGTATTGGATGGATGAGATAAAATGTATTTTTTACTGAGGGCAATGATCAAAGAATTAAAAAATCACTTCATAGAATGAGCACTTTGGGAACTTGATTCTTTAAAATATTAGTTTAGCTCCCTTGACATATTTGGTGTTTCCTTGGACTTCCCATTGATTTATGCTTCACTTTTATTTTTGTCTGCCTTTCACTGGACAGACTTAGACTCATTCTATCCCTTAAAACGTGGACCAGTGTTTCTCAAATTATGGCATTCATAGAACAATTAATAGATTTTTCAGACATTCACATCACATTTGGTAAATTAAAATATGTAAGAATACAACAGCATTTACTATTTAATGACAATAAAAGTTAAATGTCAGTGAGAGAGATGGTTTTATAATATATTAATAAGCTAATATCATAGGCTAAGTAAAGTATATATAGCCACTTGCGTAAGTAACATTAGCTGTAGGATATGTGCCTCACCCACTCAGTTTATTTTTATATCCTTTTTTTTCTATAAAATGACATCCAGGCCAAATATAGACCCAGGTTGCAGGAAAATTTCTCACTGAAGACCATGCCAGCTCACAATCTGATACTAAACATCACAATATCACATATCACACTCGAAGGCTGTAAGACTGAATGTTTAACTTGAAGGATCACAATGAATGGGATCCCAATGCACTCTGGTGGTCTTCAGCCCTAGAAAGAAATTTTCCTTTTCCTGTTGCAGCTTTTGGATGAGTTTTTAAGCATACAGAATAATATGTCAAAGATTTCCTTCATAGATCAGTGTGCGGGGCCACCAAGCATTTGAAAAGAACTAAATTTGCAAAGACTAGGTGTTTGCACCACATCTGTTGTTTAGAAATTTTGAGGTCTTATCTTCAACAATAAAAAATAATGACACTAGTTCCTTGTGATAGATGCATGCATTCAAGATTCTGAATAAATCACTAAAATCTGCCACTTGAGAAACTATCTGAAATCATAGAAATAATGTTTATTGGCATCATCAGTGTAATGAAGAAATGTGTTTTTAAATCTCACCTCTCATTTAAAGTTCATCTAACCATCTTTTTTCCTCAACAGCAGTATAGAAATGTAGAACACTGAAATAGCTACATGTGCACAATACTCTGTAAAGAGTTAAAAATCAATTGCCATGATTTAATAGTATTTGTATTTTAATATAAATAAAATATATATAGAATATATACAAAGTTGTGTTATATTTTTATATATAACATATCATATATTAATATATGACATATCACATATTTAATATATAAAATAGTATATATTTATTTATAAGTATAAAATATAAATATATATATTTACTATTTTTTCAATACTAGATCAAGCTCCAGAGACATATTATTGACTACAAGTTATTCTCTGTAAATAAAGTGGTGTTGGATTGATAATCAGGTGTAACCCTTTTAATTCAAAGTCCTTCATTGCTTCATAGGTAGTTGGTGCTCTTTCATTATTGATTATAGCATACATTTTCTATTCCACCTCATATCTTTCAAATGTCTATCAATCAAATAAAACATCTCTTTTGTACAATGGATGCTCATTCGTAAACAGAACAGCAACTCATTAAGCACTTCTCTCTCATAGTACATACTATGTACATACTGAGAAACCTTAGCCTGGTATTCAATTGCAATGCAAAGCACCTGCCAACTCAAACACCAGTGCTTTATATTCCCCAGTGTATGTCCCTTGCATTATATAACGGTCATCAGTGTCACTTGAGGAAGGAATTGTGCTGAAAGTTCACTCAGTTCTTTCTCCCAAGTGTGTACGTCACTAACTCTGCTGCTTTTTGCCATGAGGATGCAGCTCTGCCTAATGCCTCTGTAGTCTTATGCCCTTCTCTGACTTTATCAACACAATTCATCAATTTTTGTACTGGAAACCTTATTTCACATTTCTTTTTCTTAGAAAACACAACTAGTTTATCAGCATACCATTTGAAAAAGATAAAAAGCATGAGATACATTATGGTATCATTATAAAAATAGATAATGCAGTGGTACAATAAAATCCAACTTTCAGATGTTCCTCACTGTACTTCTTAGACATGCTTTGCTGGTTTGGCTGCCTGAGTAATCTCATGCCTGTAAGTTTGCTTGTACCAGCAAACTCAGATTCAGAGCTTGTATTCAGTCCTTACGCTTACAGCTTCATCTTAAGCTATAGTAAATAATGAAAAGTAAATAATTTTACTTTTTCTATCACTACTTTTGAATTTGAACTATTTCTATTTATTCATTTTAGTAAATTGGTGGAATAATGCAAGAAAATAACAGCAAAAATGCACACTTAATCATTATAAACAATAACAATAAAGTCATAAAATTAGTTTAGAAGAAACAAATCTTGTTATCTACCTGGAAAAGCATTTTTAAAAATGCTTTTATGAGGCTATTAAATGAAACCCTACCACTGGTTGATCCCTGAATAGTGGCACTCTTGACTAGTATGCTAATTTTTCCCAAGTTTCCATTTTTCTATTTCAGACCTCCCTTGGAAAGTCACCCAAGGGCCCTTCATGCAGCCTAATATTAACACCTCCATGTTATCATTCTTTTGATTCAAAAAATTGATAGATACTAAGAGATAAATTTTCCCCTATCAAAAAGGCCAGCTTTTACTTTTCTTTGTAATGGTTTATGTGTTCAATGTCTTACAATCAATATTTTAAAAAGTTATTGATGAGATATTCTGAACACTGTCATTTTTATCATCTGTAAAGAGGTAATTTTGTAAAATTAAAGAACCATAAAGAGCTATCTTTGCATGTTCTATGTTACAGAAAATTGGATGTACTTGTTTTTATAGAAAAAATTTAAAACACAATGTTGACAAAAATCCCATACAAAGATTTCTAATGCCTGTAGCAGAGTCATCATACCAGCGACAATATTTCTAATAAGGACCATTGTAGTTTAATCCTTCCCAACTTTTAATAGAATGATGACTAGGCCAAATGGAAATGAATACTAAAATTAAAAATCTGCATCAAATATTTTCACCATAAAATACTGTTGTGTAAGATGTTTTAATCTGCTACTAAAATTTTACACATGTTGATATTTTTAGTATTTATATAGCTACCTGGATCATTCAATAGTATATAATTTAAAATACTTATCATTACTAAAAATACAATGGGTAGTGGTTAAAACTTAGGCTTTGATGTCAGACTGAACTGGGTTAAAATTCTGGGTTTTTGCTAATGGTGTGATCTAGATCAAGTAGCTCAACTTTTGTAAATCTCAAATCAATCTGAAATCTCAAATCAAATCTCAAATCTCAGTCAAGTTCTGCATAAGAGTAGGGATATTATCTACTGGCCTCATAATTTTATCTCCCACATATAATACATTAGCTGGTACATGGTAGGCACTTAACAAATATTCAATGACTAAAATAATACATTTAATGATGGGGATAGTCATGTGCTTTCCCTCATGGGGTAGATATGAGATTGAAATATGATTAAGCACGTCAGTGCTGAGCACAGATCTGGAACATAAACATTAATAATAGTTATTACTAAGGTGATATATAATATCATTCATTATACAAATCTGGACACTTATAAGAGCGATGGGGGTACTATTAATAACATAGGGACAAAAGGTGTAAACTAAGGATATCTAAGTCAAACCAAAGTATGTAGTCACCCTGGCTCTTGTTGTTATTACTAGATATTATAGAAAACGAAGAGTAGAGGAAAATACATAATTGTAGGTCTTTGAAAACACTTGCAACGGATACAGATAGGGCCAGAGGAACAGGGTCTAATCTGACAAAAAAGGTCTCAATCTACTTGCCTGAGGCATTAGAGAGAAGAAACATTGAAAAATAATTTTTCCTGGATCCAAATGTTTACATTTGTTGTTTTGGCTTCCTTTAATTTACCAAATCTAATTAGATTAAAAATTCTCTTTCCAGATTCTTTTTTTTTTTTTTTTTTTTTTTGGCTCCCTGCGTTGGGAGCATGGAGTATTAACCACTGGACCGCCAAGGAAGTCCCCTCTTTCCAGATTCTTTACCAAATCTCTTACAGTGATTGTCTTCTATCTTCACCCTACGTATACCTATTCCTGGCCCCGCCTTCTCTGAGCAGAGTACCTCACTTTCCAATTAATAAGAACTTATTACATATCAACCTAGATTTCTCAGGCAACAGTGTATCTTCTTTGGGATCTCTCTGCAATACCACCTTCCCTTTCCCCATGTCTCCTGTCTCCACAGAAGACTCATTCCTCCTTTAGACCATGATGCAACCCTTCCCATGGGCTATTCATCTCATAGGCTCTATGGTGTTCCTCCATCGATTATTCACTTCCATCTTATTTGCATCTTTAATAGCTCCTTCTTGTCAAGATTCAGAACTTCAGATATTATGCCCCAGAATAAAAAATTTAGATTTGTATTTTGGCTTTTCAGTGTACTATTTGTGTGATCTTGAGAAAACTGCTTAACATCAATGGACCTCAGTTCCTTCATAGATAAAATGGTAATAGTAACACCCACTTCAAAGGATAGCAGTGAGGATTAAAAGTCCAGGGGACCTCTGGGCAAGATGGACCCAAGATTTAACCACTGATATACTCCTTCTGCTCTAAGCAAACAACAATGTTAGGAAGAATATGGGGGAAAAAAGCAATAAGGTATGCTGCAGCTCAAAAACAAGACAAGTATATCTTGAATCAAAAATAGAACAGAAATACAAAGTAATAAATGGAGCTGAAACTGCAGGCTGTTGGACTCTGTTTCTGACTGTGGGCAGTGGCTGCCAAGAGCTAGGCTCCTATATGTTAACAGTGACCAAAAGAGATGCACAAAAGATACGCAGTTGGAGTCAGGTTCACTGCTGGAAGCTAGGTATAGAGTAGCTGGGGAAAAAAGTTGCACACCACTACATGGGACTAAAGCTTTCAGTAAGCTGTAAGCCTCAGGAGGCAAGAGGACAAAAACAGAGCTGCGTGAATGGAAACTGAGTCAATATCCCTAATATCACAGTGAAACAGGAGCCTCAAAGTGACATTATAAAGACTAAGTGTCCAGCTGCTGAATGTCAGCAACTAAAGAGGGAGAGAGAAAGGAAAAGAGGGAGGTAGAGAGGCAGAAACAAGAAAACAAACAAAAATTAAAATACTGGGGTTTTTGTTGATAAAATTCACTCTCAAAGAAATTTACTTTATAGAAGAGTCTGACAAGGAGTTTAAAATAAATGTTTAGGATATTTAAAGACAAAAATAAAGGAATAAAAGCCATTAAAATAGTAGAACATGACATATAGTTTTAGGAGACAAGATACAATGATGACTAAAGAAACTGATGAAACATATCAGTAAATTTAAGTATTGACTATTTTGGGTGTGTGTTAAACAATACTGTGTTAGGTGAAAACAAGATATGAGGAAGAGAGCAGTTTGGTTAATTAAACTGTGTTAAGAATGAGGATAGACATAATATAAAAAACTTCAGATTTGTTTAAAATAGTTATAGTTAAATAGGTATGTGGGAAAAAAATCAAGGGTTGCTACTAAAGCTAAAGAGTACAGTGTATGCCCTCTGTCTACATTCTCTACTGCTGTATAACAAATTATCACAAGTTTAGCTGCTTGAAACAAATACATTCAATATTTGAGTTTTTGTGGGTCAGGAGTCTGGGTACAGGTTAGCTGGATCCTTTCTGCTCAGGGTCTCAGAAGTCTGCAATCAAAGTGTTGGCTGAGCTGCACTCTCATCTGGCACTCAATAAGGAATGATTTGCTTCCAGTCTCTCTCAGGTTGCTGGCAGAATTCATGTTCTTGCAGCTGTATGACTGAAACCCTGGTCTTCTTGCTAGTTATTGGCTGAGGACTGGTCTCAGCTCCTAGAGGGAATTCTCAGGTTCCCCTCCACAGTGAGTTCACACCATGACTATATGTTTTCTCAAGGCCAGTAGGAGAATCTCTCTGTCTTGTTTTTGATCTTTAGACCTTCATATTAAAGGGCTCACCTGATTAGATAAGTCTCAACCAGGATAACCTCCCTCTTGATTAGCTTGAAGTCAATTGATTAGAGACCATAATTATATATGTGAAATCCCTTCACCTTTGCCATATAATGTAACTTAACCACTGGAATGCTGTCCCATCATATTCTCCAGTCCTGCTCATACTCAATGGGAGAAGACTATACAGGGTGGGAATTCCCAGAGGGTAGGAATCTTAGGGACTACCATAGAATTCTGCCTACCACATTTTCCCCTCTGATTCCCAACAATTCACATTCTTTCAAATGCAAGTCATTCATCCTCCCAAAGTTCCCTCAAGTCTCATCCTACTACAGCATCAGCTCACCATCAAGCAATAGGGTGTTAAAAAAAGGAATACAGCAAACTCTACCTAATGAAAAGGAGAAACCCCCCCCCCAATTTTTTTAAACAGAAGACACAAAATAAAACTATAGAAAGAAATACAAATAAACCAATTATCACAATAAATAAAATCATTTCTAAAAATAGATTTTCAAAATGGGTAAAGAAACAAACTCCAGCTATATGTTTTTATGGGGCTTTTTTTACAATGAATAAATTAAAACAAAACATGAAAGATTAAAAGTTAGGAAATGAAAAAGACATGCTAGTAAAGTGGTAACCCTTCTAAAATCTGGGGTTATAACAACAGACACAATAGAACCTAAGTCCAAAGCATTATTGGGGATAAAGAAGAATACTAAAATAACACAAGGAATAACTCTCTCAAAGATGTAATAATTATTAATTTATACACATCTGACAATATTACCTAATGTATATATAAAGACAAATTGAAACTGGGAATTTTCACACAACTCTATTAAAGATGGAGAGACCAATCTAACAAAAACTTCATAAGGATAGAGAAGATTTGAAGACAGAATTACTATGTCTGATTTACTAGCAATATATTGAATTCTCTACCAATAAATTCTTTTCAAATATAAATGTGTCACCTATAGTAATTAACTATGTCATAAAGAAATATCAACAAACTTCAAAATTTCACTATCATACAGACTATATTCTCAACAAACTTCAAAGTTTCACTATCATTACAGACTATGGTAATAAAATTAAAGTAGAAACCAAGAATTAAAAAATAGCTTAAACACTACATGTTTAGAACCTTAAGAAATTCACTGTTACGTAAGTCATGATGCAAAAGGAAAATTACAGTGAGAGAATTATGAAATATTTAGGACACAGCACCAATGAAAGATAACATAAACTAATGAGATGTAGATTTTAAAAAAACAGAGATAAGTTTAAATACATATGTGCAATATCAAGAAAGACCAAATATAAATGAGTAAATAAACTGAAGATCTAGAAAAATATTTTTGGAAAAGTAAATCCAAAAAGCAGAAGAAAACAATAAACATGATCAAGAAATCAATAAAACAAAAATACAATAGGAAGAATTAACAAAACCAAAAACTGGTTCTCTGAAAACAGACAAATTTCTAGAAAGACTAATTTTTAAAAAAGAGATGGCATAAATAAACAATAACAGGAACAAAAAGGAGACAGACACATCACAGATACTAAAAATTTAACTAATCTGAGAATCAAGGTAATTCTATTCCCCTTGCTAGTGATCAAAGTAGGAATAGTTACATGACAACTCTTATGAAAAGAACAAGACAAAATGGGAAAAATTTTGTAGAAAGCTGTAGAACCTTCTGAAATCTTGGCCTCCCTCCCATCAAAGTACTGAACAAGGAGCGGAATTCAAAGTCATGCTACACAAGATGTCCAGAGAGGACCCATGGCCCATTCTCCATCTAATTAAGAAGCCAACACTTAGCAAATTTGACCATAGTCCTTGATTATACATTCCTTTCTTTCCCATAGCTCTTCAAGTGCCAAAATCAAAGCACATTTCTTCCACAAATTTCCTACCTAGACACAACCCTAAAATATTCTTGGGGATTGATCAGGTATAATCTATGTGCTTCAATGTTCTAATTACATTACCAGTTAGCTGAAGTTAAATGTAAAAAGAAAATAATTTTGAAAATATTCATTAATTTGTGAAAGCAATTTTGGGAAAAGTATCCTAGCAAAGTTAACCTTTAACATAAAAAGATGCCAATGGGACACTTATTTAGATTTTGGTTGGTGACCAGTTATATTCACATTTGAGTTTTCTGGGTTTTTTTTTGCTTTTGGTATATACGACTTCCTTGTTCTTCATAAGAGTACTTGAAATTGAAGTCATAGATTCTTGTAATGGTTTTCTTCCTTGCAATATATTTAGACATACAAGATTATGAGATCTATAATGCTCTGTTACTCCCATTCATCAACAGAACATAACATATTACTGGTTCTTCTCTCACTGGAGGAGTATGTTATGAGGACCACACCTTTTTCCCCCCGTCTTTCCCTCATTTGTTAGGAAAACAATTCCGTGGTCCCCTCAGATTGCTGACATTTGGATAAGGCGCATAAAACTGGTGAGTTTTCTTATCTCCCTACAGAAATTGAAAATACACACAGGATTTTCTTCTAAAACAGAGAATAGAGTGCCTATAATATAATCTAGACTAGAAGTCAGGACTCATGGGACCAATTGTTCAGTCTTAGCCTTCTGACATACTGGGGGAAAAAATCACTCAAGAATCTCTTGGCACCTCTCTGGGCTGTACCTATAAATGGTAATTATACTTTTCTATTATAGAGCTCTCTACCATCTATTGTGATACATAACTATCTCAAAGGAGTAGCTGACAGCTTAGTTAATACATGGAGTATAAATCACTTTGAGCTTCTCAGAGGAATGCAAAATGTACATTAAATACAAAGTCTAGTGATACAGGAAGGGAAATAGAAACTGTGAATCATGAACACAGCGTGAACAGGATAGGGGTTATGTGGAATACCACTGCAGTCTGTAGATGAAAAAGGAAAATGATGCAACTCATGGAATGGGTTAATTTCTAAGGCAGGGCTGAGGAGATAGATGAGGCAGATTTCTGCCACGGACTTGCAAATGGGCAATTGTGCAGCCATTGGCGACTTTGGTACAGCTTAAGGTCCAAAATGGTCTGGACCCTTCCCACCTCTCTGTTATAAGATTGGTTATATCAGTGGCCCAATTCTTCGTCTTTTCCTGTATCCATGACTTTTGACATGCGATTTTAAGCAACACCCACCAAAAAGTAGAGTGTATTTATATTATCTTGATTCTGAATTTGGTCATGTAATTTGTTTTGGCCTACAGAATGTTAGTAGTTGTGATGCAAACAGATGCCTAAAAAAGTGCTCGCATTTTGGGTTTTGCTCTTGCTCTTCTGTGATTGTTAGAACATGCCCTGGCAAGGATGATGAAGGATGAGACACATAGAACAGAGCCAAGTTGCCCAGGTGTCCCAGCCAAAGTTAACCTAAGTCAACCATCAGCTAGCTGGTTCACAGACATGTCATAAAGAGCCAAATCATAAAGAGCCCAGGCTAAACCACTGACTCAGACTCGGGAGCAAAATAAATGCTTATTGTTTTAAGCCACTGTGTTTTGAGGTAGTTTGTTATACAACATCCATGCGGCAATTGTTTGGATATCCTCTCCAACACTTTCCCCCTTGCTTTCTGCACTGGAACAACATTAGACATATCGATTTAAAAGACTGTGCCATGTACCCCAGCACAAGATCCTTGCACATGTGATTCCCACTCTACCTGGAACTGTCTCTTATGCTTCTCTCCCTCATCCCTTATTGGCCAGTACCTTAATTCAGTACATTTATTCATCAATTCTTATCTCAAAAGCAGCTTCCTTAGGCAAGCCTTTCCTTCCATCCTGGGGTAAGACAAATTTCTTTACCAGAGATTTGTGTTACTTTATATGTGTTACTTTATATCAGAACATTTTTCTCCTGACGTCTCTGTTATTAGTTATACTCTAACTTTTGTGACATTGATTTGAAGTCTGTCTTCTACATTGGACTGCAAAGGCCAAGAGTTTACAGAACACAACTGTTATCTGGGTCTCCATGGTGCCCTAATGCAGTGGACAATACCTAATACAGGGCTTAGTACCAGTTTTTATTGAATAAAGAAAGAAGTTGTAGCAGATGTATCTGTCCTCCACCTTCTGTTGGTAATGACAGTTAACAACTTACATCTGTATACTTCTCCATAGTAATGCCCTTGAGTGACAGGAGCTGCCTCATTCAGAGATACCTGAGAGGTTACCCAAAGCAACACTTTCCTCCAAGGGGAGCCCAATAACCAATGATGATGCAGGTACTGAATAGTCTAGTCTGCTTTCCTCTGGATGAGACAACCACTGCCACTAAGCTCATGGGATGTGGCTTAGGCAAGACGTCTCCTGAAACTACATCTTTATCTAGTCCCTTCCTTTGGACTATGCCATTCCCCCTCATCCCTCTTATGCTTTTCCAAAGAACTTGATCTCAATAAATTATTTGCATAAGAATCTTTGTTTCAAGTTCTGCTTCTAACCAAACCAAACCAAAGACATGAGTTCAGGTTGAGCATTGCTCACTCAACCAAGAAAGAAAACTAAGAACCCTGAAATATTATCCATTGGGAAAACTCTTTGGATAGATGAAATTAAGAACTTACTTTTCTCAAAGGGTCCAGAAATTCACAGATGTCTAATAATTTCAGGGTTGGTTAGAGCCTCCATGATTATTAATACTAACTCCTTCAAATATAAGATTTTAAGTGGGTAAATAAAATGTAGGAGCATATAGCAAAGTTTTATTCCTTCCTGGAAATGTGGGTTTCCATGATTGTACCACTGTACAATAATGCAATTCTCAACAGAACTGTCCAAGTTAAGAGCATGTTTGATATCTGACCACCAGGATTTTCATCTTCACCTATAGATGTGGGTAGCTGCTTTGAGAAGGTAACTAAAGAAGAGGTGATGGTGGCTGCAAAAATGCCCATAATGTAATGTTAAGAGAAAAACGATATAAAGCTGCACATAGTGCAATACTAAATAGTAAAACATATCTATCCATCTATTTACCTATCAAGGCATTGAAAAATAAATGAAGCATACCAAGATGTGAACAGTAGCAGTGGAATTATGCGATATTTTAATTTCCTTTTTCATATTTTCTTAATTTCAAAAGTTTTAACCAAAAGCATGACTGTAATTTTTTTACATGGTAAAAAAACAAACAAAAAAACAAAAAACAACCAAAATGAGCAACTGAGCAAAAAGATCATAGAGAACAATGGCATTTTTTTTCTCCTAAATGAACTCAGTTCAACAGTCTATGAAGGGGGCCGTTCACTTCGGGGAAGAAGGAGTAGAGGCACTTTCTTCTTTTCCTTTCAAAAATTACAACTAAAAATCTTGCACATTATGTATAAAACAAACATAAGATGACTCTGAAAGGTGAAGAAAAGATTTCCTAGGCACCTCAGGAAACCAGGAACAAGGTGGCAAGTTTACTGGGTTTTCCTTTTGTCCCATATATTCCAGATTTGGAACTACAGAACCTGGCAAACTGGAAATGCCAATGGCTACAGACAAGAAAAACTCCAACAAAAGCCTGTTCTCTGTAGCCAAAGGACAAGAAAAGGAGGAGTCTAGCAAGAAAGAAAACATTTAGACCATCATTTTGCTACTTCACTGAGAAACCACAGAAATAACCTGTGACCCACCCCACCCAGGCCAGCAAAAGACAAGTGGGGAGCCTAGACTTCCACTTTGACCATGCTGTAAGGAGGTGCCCCACCCTCCTGTGTCCAGGCCAAATTAATTACTTTCAATACTGCAGCTAGCCCAGGAAGAGTAAGAGTTAAGCAGAGAAATGTTTAAGACATGAAAATGTTCAATACTTTTGTGTAAAATATGGTATTCTGTGCACTTGTCATATGTAAGAAATGTTTAGATTAACAAGTCAGCATCATGTTTCCAATCTAATGTGTGTATGAGCACTTGAAAAATACTTGGATTTTAAATGGAAATCTAAGTATCAATACATAAACAATATTAGCACATTTAAGATAATTTAAGAATGACTATTTTAAGTATGACTATTTTAACTTATTTAACTTAATTTATTAGATTTCTGAGAATTCCTTAAGTCTTGGGATGGCTTGTCATAAAATTGAGAACAATCAAAAATAAAATGGAACATATTAAATCTGTATGACAGTTTGAGTGTTTAAAGAAATTCCACTAAGCTTAAAAATAGACCAAAACATGAATCAAAGACCTCTTAAAAATGATTTGTTAAAATTAGATAGATTTACAAATAGAATAAGAAGATCTATAAGTTTAGGAAGTAGGCTTTACAATTTATAACTTAATCAATTATTAATTTTTAAACCAATTTAAATCTCTGAAAAATCTTTTTAGGGCATAAAAGCTGCCCCCAAAGACATAAAATCCCTCACATTGACATAAACATTACATGAACACATGGTATGATTATCATCTATGGAAAATTCATCTCAGGTTTTTCTAGTGTTTCATTTTCCATCACTTCTCTAAGTCCTGTCAAGTGCCAGTGAGTAGTTCTATGCACATCTGGATGGTCTATTCCTTGAGTAGAGGGTTTGTCTTTATGTACTGTTTTCTCCCAGCAGCTGCCATGTTGCTGGGGAAGAGCAGATGCTAGATAAACATTTGTTTGAATTAAACTTAATTAGCTACACTTTTCAAGCTCTAATTTTAAAATGACTTTTGCCGGGACCGTGATCCTGAAGAGGTTTTGTGTGCATGGCACACTTGCAAGTACTAGAATTTTAGATATTATGCTTCCAAGGACGAAAACACTCAGTAGAACCTTCAACATACTAGCCATATTTGCAACTTGAGCACTAAAGTGATGACACATTTGAGCAGCATTTGGTCCTCTCCAGCAGTCTGTTGCAGTTTGGGAAGAACTGTCGAATGGCTTGAACACAATTTTTATATATGCAGGAGGTAAAGTCTGCCGCGTTCCCTTTAACCAGTCATGTTTCTGCAGTGCTGGCTTGTCTTTACATTATGCTTCTTCTTAAACAGCAAGTTTTATCCCCACTAAAGGCTTCAACATAGATCCACATACTCTTTGACATGCATCACTTGAACCCAATGGGACATAATTTCAAGTGTGAAAATTTTAGACACCACACTTCAAAGGTTTAAGGGACTCCAAACAAATGAAACACTTTTAATATCTCACAACTCATACTGTAGAAAAAATAATTCCTATGTATTGAACAATACTGGGGGGTATATCCATGAAATATATACTAGTTGGGGATCACTAATTATTCCAATCCCAGGCCTAAGATTAAATTATCATTTATTCTGAGATACTACAATGTAAAGTGAATGAGGAGGTTACTTAAATAGATCATTTTAAAAACAAACTTTTACTTGGGTCTATATTGACCATATTTTCTTTTCTTTTACAATTTGATATTTATCCTCCCAACACAGAATATTATTTAAAAGAACAGTATGATTTACTAAGTTTTCACTTAGTGAAGATTTGCACTGCAAATTAATTCAAGACCCCTAACAAAGGACTGCGTAAATGAATTTATGTCTTTTTAACTTGAACACATTCATCTACTAAGCAAAATCTTCTCCAGTTTCACTTGATACAGCATTTTTTGGTAACTTTATTTTTATTATATCAGTAACCCATATTTACCATAGTAAATTAGTAAATACAATTAAATCAGGGTTTCTCAGTCTCAGCACTGATTTTTGGGCTGAATGATTTTTCCTTGTGGAAGGCTGTCCTGTACGTGAGGATATTTAGCTGCATTCTCAGTGCTATTAGAAGTGAGCTGCATTCTCCCAGGTGTAACAAACAGAAGTCTCAGATATTGCCAGATGTCCCTGAAGGAGAAAAACTGTCCCCAGTTGAGAACCAATAAGTTAAATTAAAAGAAAACAAAATTAATTTATATCTTTATGATAAATTTTCTGTGTATACAGATACAAACACATGAACAAATTTAAAAAAATATTATCTCCTGTATTGTTTGTTACTGCTCTTCTGTAGCATGTATTATGAACACTTTTAAAATTAAACTATAGTTGATTTGCAATATTATATTAGCTTAAGGTGTACAACAGGGATTCAATATTTTTATAGATTATAATCCATTTAAAGTTATTATAAGATATTGATTATATTTGCTGTGCTGTGCATTACATCCTTGTATCTTATTTATTTCATACATAGTACTTTTTAAATATATTTTGGATATTAACCATTATCAGGCATATCATTTGCAAATGTTTTCTGCCATTCCATTAAGTTTTTTTTCACTTTGCTGGTGGTTTTGTTTGTTTTATCATGGTATACAATCATTTTTGTACATTGTTGAATTTACTTTGCTAATATTTTGTTGAGCATTTTTGCATCTATATTCATCAGAGTAATTAGCCTGTAATTTCCTTTTTTTATGTCTTTGTCTGGTTTTGGTATCAGGGTAATGGTGGCCAGGTAGAATGAATTTTGGAGTCTTCCCTCCTCTTCAGTTTTTTTGAATAGTTCGAGAAGGATAGGTATTAGCTCTTCTTTATAAGTTTGGTAGAATTCCTCCATGAAGCCATCTGGTCCTGGACTTTCCTGGGAATTTTTTGATTACTGATTCAATGTCAATAGTAGTGATAGGTCTGTTCAGATAATCTATTTCTTCCTGATTCAGTTGTAGAAGATTGTATGTTTCTAGGAATTTATCCATGCCTTCTAGATTGTCCAGTTTGTATATAACTGTTTGCAGTATTCTCTTACAATTGTTTGTATCTCTGTGATATCAGTTGTAATTTCTCTTCTTTCATTGTGTGTGTGTGTGTGTGTGTGTGTGTGTGTGTGTGTATCTGGGTCCTCTCTCTTTTTTCCCTAATGATCCTTGCTAAAGGTTCATCAATTTGATTATCTTTTCAAAAAAACAGTTCTTGGTTTCATTGATCTTTTCTTTCAGTTTTTTTTGGGGGGTTTTCTGTTTTATTTATTTATACTCTGATCTTGATATTTTCCTTTGGGCTTTGTTTGTTCTTTTTCTAATTCCCTTAGATGGTAGCTTAGGTTGTTTATTTGAGAATATTTTTTTTTTGTTTCTTGAGGTAGGACTGTATCACTATAAACTTCCCTCTAAGAACTGCTTTTGCTGCTTCCCATAGATTTTGTATGGTTGTGTTTTTGTTTTCATTTGTCTTGAGATATCTTCTGATTTCCTTTTTGATTTCTTCATTGACCCAGTGTTTTTTTATTAGCATGTTGTTTAGTCTACATGTGTTTGTCTTTATTTTTATTCCTGTAATTGATTTCTAGTTTCATACATTTGTGGTAAGAAAAGATGCTTGATATAATTTCTATCCTCTTAAATTTGTTGAAACTTGTGTTATGGCCTAGAATGTGAACTATGCTGGAGAACATTCCATGTGCACTTGAAAAGAATGTGTATTTTGATGCTTTTGGATGAAATGTCCTGCAGATATCTATTAAGTCCAACTGCTATAATGTGTATTATGAACACTTGTTCACAAATAAGCCTATGTCTACTTCATCATTCTTAATCGTTACATAGTATTCCACTGATTAGACAGAATATAGTTTATTTGCTCAATTACCTACATTTAGATATTGAAGTTATTCCCAATCTTTCTCACAGAAAATAATGTGATAAAAGTGCTCACTTGGCTGGCTAAGATATTCTTGAGTATCACTTGCTTTCCCTAAAAATTTTACATATTTTGTTTCACTGTCTTCTGACATTAAAAATGGCTGGAGAGAAATATAAGTCCAGTATGATTGTCTCTCTCTTGTATATTCTCATTTGTATGTTCAGTGAGGGCAGTGAAGCATTCTCTATCCTCAAAGTTGAGAAATTTGGTCTTTAAATAGTCAACTTTTGTGATTGATATTTCCTGAAGTACAGTGTTCTTTTCATTGTTGAGGCACAATTCCACATTCTTTCCAAGGAGGTTTTCTTCTATCTTTAAAATAACTTTCATTTTCAGTTGTTGGTATCCCTCCTTCAATGACACCAATTTTCCTTATGTTGTATTATCTCTTTGTTATTTTCTCCTAAGTGCTTTAATTTCTTCATTTTCCCCTTTGCATTCATTGTGAATCATACAATCCTTCATTTAACATCAGTGTTTCAGCTTTTTTTCCCTTTAGTACTTTTTTTTCTTTTGGTATCTTTATTTTAATTATACCAATAACCCATATTTACTATCGTAAGTTAATAAATGCAATTAAATGTGGGTTTCTCAGCTTTGACTCTAATGACATTTGGGGCCAGAAAACTCTTCATTGTGGGGTGTGGGGGTCTCCTGTGCATTGCAGTATATTTAAGATTCATTGATCCTTGTGACTTATTTATTAGTTCTTGAATATTGTTGTTCTGGTCCTCAATTGGTTTCCTTAGCTCCCTTTACTTCCTCTATTTGTTTGTAAGTCAATGTGATCATGTTTTTGTTTATTAACTGAATTAATATTCTTCTTAAGTTCTTCCATACCATGAAGCTCTATCAGTAATATGTTTTCTATTTCTTGAGTAATATGTTTTATGTTTTTCCAAAAGGGGTCATTTGTTATATGTGGAGCTTCTCTCTTTCTCCTCTACTGTGTAGCACAGATACCATGCTCTTCATTTTCTTGCTCATCACTGACTCAGGCCATCTCTTTATTATTTTTGTTCTGAAATAGTGTGTGCAAATTCTCTTTGATTCACTGCCCACCTTATCTGAGATCAGTTGTCTACCTCTCTGAGAGCTGGAAGGTGATATTCAACTCCTTTCCTGAGTCTGTGCCAGTGGTAAAAATTCTGGGGGAGAGGGGTGGATGGGAAACTGTTCAACTGGGCCAGGGTCATCTTGACCTAGTTCGTAGTGTGTGCTGTCACCATTCACATTTCCTTGATGGTGGTGAGGAGATATATCCTTTGGCATCAAATCATTCCTGCTTTCAGCACAGAGCTTCCAGCCTTTGCTTCAGTCAGACAGATCAACCCAGTTGTTCCCTCTTCCTGATATACCTGTTGCCATATGGCAGGCATTTCCAAACCCTGAAGAGGTGCAACTATGAGCATTAAAAAATATTTTTATATTCAATTTTTTCACTTTTATTGAGATATAATTGATATGCAGCATTGCATAAGTTTAAGGTGTACAGCATAATGATTTGACTTAAATACATCATGAAATGATTACCATAATGAGTTTAGTGAACATTCAATATCTCATATAGATACAAAAGAAATAGAAAAAAATAGTTTCCTTGTGATGAAAATCTTCAGGATTCACTCTTTTAACAACTTTCATGTATAACATACAGCAGTATTAATTATATTAGTCATGTTTTACACTACATCCCTAATATTTATTTATCTTGTAACTGGAAGTTTGTGCCTTTTGACCACCTTCATCCAATTCCTCCTCTCCCTAACCCCTGCCTTTAGTAACCACGAATATGATCTCTTTTTGTATGAATTTGTTATGTGACTGTTTTTGAAGTATAGCTGACTTACAACACTATGTTAAGTTCCTGGTACACACATAGTGATTCCATATTTCTATCATTTCAAAATGAACATCGTGATAAGTCTAGGTGTCATCTGTCACCATAGAAAGATATTACATAATCATTGACTATATTCACCACACATTATATTTCATATGTATGACTCATGTATTTTTTAACTTTAAGTTTGTACCTCTTAATCTCCCTCACTTCTCGCCTCCATTCACCCCATCCCCTCTGGCAACCATCTGTTTGTTCTCTATATCTATGACTGTTTCTGTTATGTTCATTTGTTTTGTTTTTTAGATTCCACATATAAGTGATATCATACAATATTTGTCTTTCTCTGACATTTCAATGAGAATACCCTCTAGGTCCATCCATGTTGTTGCAAATGGCAAGATTTCATTCTTTTTTAATGGTTGAGTAGTATTCCAACCGTGTGTGTGTGTGTGTGTGTGTGTGTGTGTGTATCACATCTTCTTTATCCATTCATCTATTGATGTGCCCAAAGGTTGTTTCCATATCTTGGCTACTGTAAATAATGCTGCAATGAACATAGGGATGCATATATCTTTTCAAATTAGTGTTTTTGCTTTCCTCTGATAAATACCCAGGGGTGGAATTGCTGGATAATATGGTAGTTCTAACTTAATTTTTTGAGAAATCTCTATACTATTTTCCATAGTGGCTGCACCAATTTACATTCCCACCAACAATGTATGAGAATTCCCTTTCCTCCACTTTCTTGCCAATACTTGCTGTTTGTTGTCTTTTTGATAATAGCCATTCTGACAGTGTGAGGTGATACCTCATTGTGGTTTTGATTTACATTTTCCTAATGATTAGTGATGTTGCACATCTTTACATGTGCCTGTTGGCCATCTGTAGGTTGTCTTAAATGTTTATTCAGGTCCTCTGTCCATTTTTTAATTGGGTTGTTTGTGTTTTTGATGTCAAGTTGTATGTGTTCTTTGTATATTTTGGATATTAACCACTTCTTGGATATATCGTTTGCCAATATCATCTCCCATTCAGTATGGGGACTTTTCGTTCAGTTAATAATTTTCTTTGCTGTGCAAAGGCATTTCAGTTTGATGTAGTCCCATTTGTTTATTTTTGCTTTTGTTTCCCTTGCCTGAGGAGACATATCCAAAAGAACATTGATAAGACTGATGTCAAAGAACATATTGCTGATCTTTTCTTCTAGAAATTTTATGGTTTGGGGTCTTACATTTAAGTCTTCAATCCATTTCGAGTTTATTTTTGTACATGAAATGAGAAGGTTGTCCAGTTCCTTTTGCATGTACCTGTCCAGTTTTCCCAATACCATTTATTGAAGAGGCTGTCTTTTCCCCATTGTGCATTCTTGTCTCCTTTGTCATAGATTAGTTGACCATTTATGTTTGGGTTTTCATTTCTGATCTAATTTATTTGGGCCCTCTCTTTTTTTCTTGATGATTCTAGCTAAAGGTTTATCACAATTTTATTTTTTCAAAGAAGCAGCTCTTAGTTTCATTAACCTTTTCTGTTGTTTTTTTAGTATCTGTTTCATTTACTTCTGCTCTTTCTTCTTTCTTTCTTTCTACTAACTTTGGGTTTTGTATAGTCTTCTTTTTCTATCTCTTTAGGTATAAGGTTGATTGGTTATTTGAGATTTCTCTTGTTTTCTGAGGTAGGCTTGTATCACTATAAACTTCCCTCTTAGAACTGCTTTTGCTATATCCCATAGATTTTGGATTGCTATGTTTTAATTTATATTTGTCTCCAGGTATTTTTGTTTTCCTGTTTGATTTCTCCAGGGATGCATTGGTTGTTTAGTAGCACATTGTTTAGACACCATGTGTTTGTGTTTTTTGTGGGGTTTTTTTTCTTGTAGCTGACTTCTAGTCTCAAAGTTTTGAGGTCAGAAAAGACGCTTGATATGATTTCAATTTTCTTAAATTAACTTAGACTTGTTTTGTGGCCTAGCATGTGATCTATCCTGGAGAATGTTTCATGTGCATTTGAAAAGAATGTGTACTCTGCTGTTTTTGCATAGAATGTCATACATATATAGTTTGTCTGGTCTAGAGTATCATTTAAGACCAGTGTTTCCTTATTGATTTTCTGTCTGAATGATCTGTCCATTGATGTAAGTCCTGTAGTATTATTGTGTTACTCTCAATTTCTCTCTTTATGGTTGTTTATATTTTTTAACGTATTTAGGTGCTCTTATATTTAGTGTATATATATATATATATATATATATATATATACACACACACACACAATTGTTATATCTTCCTGTTGGATTGATCCCTTAATCCTTATGTAATATCCTTCTTTGCCTCTTGTTACAGTTTTTGTTTTAAAGTCTCTATTATTGGTTATCAGTTTCACAACCCCAGCTTTCTCTTCCTTCCCATTTGCATAAAATACCTTTTCCAGCTTCTCACTTTCAGTCTGTTTGTGTCTTTAGATTTCAGGTTAGTCTCTTGTAGGCACCATATATATGGGTCTTGTTTTTGTATCCATTCCACCACTCTGTGTCTTATGATAGTATTTTGTCCATGTATATTTAAAGTAATTATTGATAGGTATGTACTTATTGCCATTTTGTTAATTGTTCACGTGTTGTTTTTGTGGTTTTTTTGGTTCCTTTCTTCTTTTTTTGGTCATTCCCCTTGTGGTTTGATGACTGTCTTTAGTGTATGTTGGGATTTCTTACTCTTTTTTTGTGTGTGTATCTATTACAGATTTTTTGTGATTACCATGAGGTTTATATATAGCCATATATATCTATATATATCTATACATATATCGAGATATATATAGATAGATAGATATATGATTTTAATTTGCTGGTCTCTTAAGTTTGAATGCATTTTAACAATCCTGCATTTTTACTTTCCCACCACCACATTTACTGTATTTGACATTGTATTTTACAGACTTTTGTTTCGTGTATCCCTTAACTAGTTATTTTGGGTATAGATGATTTTACTACTTCTGCCTTTTAGCCTTCCTACTAGCTTTATAAGTGGTTGATCTACTACCTTTACTGTACAGTTACCTTTACCAATGAGATTTCTCCTTTCATAATTTTCATATTTCTGGTTATGGCCTTTTCTGCTTTTCTTTTCTGCTTAGAGAAGTCCTTGTAACATTTCATATAGAGCTTGTTTTGTGGTGCCAAACTCTTTTAAAGCTTTTGCTTAACTGTAAGACTCTTTTTGAAATCTAAATGGTAGCCTTGCGAAGTAGATTATTCTTGGTTTTAGGGTTTTTTTCCTAAAAAGGAAAGGACCTGGATGCCTGTTTCCTTTCTCAGGTTAGGAAAGTTTTCAGGTATTATGTCTTCACATATGTTCTCTGTCCCTCCCTCTCTCTCTTCTACTTCTGGGACCCCTACAGTGGGGATGTTAGTATGCTTGATGTTGTTCTAGAGGTCTCTTAAACTGTCCTCTTTTCTTTTTGTTCTTTTTTCTGTTTAGCTTATTTTCACTAATCTTCCTGTTCAGTGGTCTGTTCCTCTGTATCATCTAATCTACAGGTCTGTTGATACCTTCTAGTGTATTTTTTAATTGCAGTTTTGTTCCTTCAGATCTGTTTGGTTCTTCTTTATATCTTCTGACTCTTTGTTAAACTTCTCACTGTGTTCATCTATTCTTCTCTCTAGTTTTTTGAGTATCTTTATGATCATTACCCTGAACTCTTTATCAGGTAGATTGTTTAATCTCCACTTCACTTAGTTCTCCTTCTGGGGTTTTATCTTGTTTCTTCATTTGGAACACGTTCCTTTGTCACCTCATTTTGCCTAATTCTCTTTTAGAGATATAGGTCAGTTACAATGCTCTATCTTGGAAGAGTGGCCTTATGTAGGAGAAGTTCCACGGGGCCCAGAAGTGCACTCCCCTTTGGTCACCCAAAGTATATGCTCTAGGGGTGCCCTTGATGTGGGCTGTGTAGTCTCTTGTGTTGTGGTGGGGCCGACTACTATGGGCACTCTGATAGGTGTGGCTGGCTGCACAGCTCAGGGAGTCCCAGTCCTGATGCTGTTCTGCTGGTGGGCAGGGCCAGGTCATGGAGTGGCTGTCTGCATAGCTGGGGATCCTGGAGCTGGTGTCAGCCTGCTGGGGAGCAGGGCTGGGGCCTGGGAGTTCCACGTCTGGTGACAGCCTACTTGTGAGTGGGCTGGGTTGCAATGCAATTGGCTGCAGGGCTGCAGGGATCCTGGAGCTAGTGTCAGCCCAGTGGTGGTTGGGGCTGGGACCCCACACAGGCAGCTGCTTATCCTGGAGGAGTCCCAGGACTGGTGCTGATCGGCTGGTGAGGGGTGTCAGATCGCAGTGCTAATAAGCCAGGGGCAGTATTCCAAAATGCAGCTCACTAGCACCAGCGTCCTCAAGATAGAATGGGTTCCCCAAAATGGCCACCACCAGCATCTATGTCCTTGGAAGGAGTCCCAGTTGCCTCCTCCCTCTCAGGGAGGGTTTCCAAGGTCAGCAAGTGGATCTGACCAGGCTCTAACAAATTATTGCTTCTGCCCTGGGTCTGGAAGATTGTGAGATTTTGTGTGCACTCTTTAAGAGTGGAGTCTGTTTCCTACAGCCCTCTAGCTCTCCTGAAAGTAAGCCCCACTGGCCTTCAAAGCCAGGTATTCTGGGGGCTCTTCTTTCTGGTGTGGGACCCCCGGGCTGGGGAGTCCAATGTGGGGCTTGGACCCCTTGCTACTTAGGCAGAACCTCTGCAATTGTGATTATCCTCCTGTTTGGGAGTTACCTACCTGGGGTATGAGTTTTGACTATACCATGTCTCCACCCCTCCTACCCAACTCATTGTGGTTACTTCTTTATACCTTCAGTTGTAAAAGATTTTTTCTGCTAGCGCTCAGGTCGTTCTTATCAATAGTTGCTCTTGAAAGAGCTGTAATTCGGGTGTGCATGTGGGAGGAGGTGGGCTCAGGTTCTTTCTACTCCACCATACTGGCCCCTCTCCCCTCAACTATGAACATTTTTATGGCTATTGAGCATACCAAAAAACTACCTCCAGAAAGGTTTTACTGATTATAAAGCAATTGCCACCTGAAAGGGGAGTATCTATTTCCCTATATTCTTGCCAACCTTGCTTATTCTCTTTCTTATTGTTAATATAACTGGATTTTTGTAAAAATTAAAAAATAAAACTATAAAAATACATTTTAGTGTATTTCAAATGTATTCAAATATTTTATGATCATTTTTTGAAATCCACGGGCAATATCTTAAAGCTTATAAAGGTCAATGTGTCCACACAATCTGTATAACATTCTAAACAATTAACAGAAATGTAAAGGATTCTTATTTAAATGTTAATGTGTAAAAAGGCATCTTTCAAAGGCAATTCTTAAAGCAACTATATAAAACTAGGGGTGATTTGAAAAAGAACAATAAACTTAAATGTTTCAAGACATAGTGTTGAAGGTGGGAAAAAATGACTTTTTAAATAAAGGTCCAAATGTTTTTTAAAAAGTAATAGGTTTTTCTTTGGAATCCAGAAAGCAAGGTTACTAACTATTCTTCTCATGAACACATGCACAAAATGATCACTACATGATAAGGTCACCTGACTGTAATCCCATGAGATAATATAAATGAAGAGCTGGAAATAAAACCCAACCTATGCCTTTATTAACACATGCAACTCCTAATACAAGGCCTCCTACCTACCTATCTGTCTATCCATCCTGTATCTAGAACAGCTTTACTGAGAATTCATATACTATAAAATTCACCCTGAAAAGTATACAGTTCAGTGGTTTTTAGTATACTCAAAGACTTGTGCAACTGTCACTGCTATCCAATTTCAGACCATTTTTGTCACCCCAAAAGAAAACCCATTAGCAGTCACTCCCCATTCTCCTCTCCTCTCCAGTCCTGGCAACTACTAATCTACATGCTATCTCTATAGATTTGTGTACCATGGACATTTCCTAAAAGTGGAATCATATAACATAGGCCTTTGTGACTGGATTCCTTCATTTGGTTGAATGCTTTCAAGGTTCATCCATGCTGTAGCATTCATTCCTTTTTATTCATGAACACGGATATACCCCATTTCTTTTATCCAGTCTGGCTGATGGACATTTGGGTTGCTTCCACTCTCTGGAAAAACTTTCTGCAAACAATTTCTTTATTTTAATAGATTGCAGTTTATCTAGTCTTTGTTTGTAGCTTGTGCTCTTAATACAATGTCTTTAAACGTTCCCCTCCCCCCTCAGGGGAAATAATTATAAGGATTTAGAGTACATGAATAGTCAACATTAAAAGACAACTGAAAATTAACTCCAAATAAGAACCTCCAAATCTTCCAGTCTACCCCAGTTTCTGTCTGATCTTTGAGAACAGATCTCTAAATAACTGCTACATAATGACTGTATTCAATTTCTTTCTCCTGTAGCTAGGAAAAGGGCTAGAAGGGCTCCCAGTTAAAAAAACAAACAAAAAAAACACATGCCTCCACACACTGCCTCTGCACACACAAGAGAGGAACAAGAAAAAAGATGTATTTTTCCACAGTTGGCATATAAAATCTAATTGATTTGTGATGTTTGGCATAAGGTACCTAAGAATTGCAACTGGCCTATATTGAATATTAAAATATGAGACAAGACTTCTGGACCTAAATTTTCCAGAAGAGTAATGATACTTCTATCTAAATTTTCTCCTACTGCTATGATAATACTGTCTCCAGCCTTCACCTTTCCTGCCCCTCTGCCTTTTGTCTTGTGGGTGGTCATCATTTTGTATATCAGGGAAGGCAATGAATTAACAAAAAGGTACTTGGAATTAGGTCCCTAGAAAATGGTCCCTGCCTTATGTCTTACTGTGCGAGTGTGGAAAGGTGCCATTCCCATTATAGTCTATACAACTTGTCCAACTGCACAGGACGATCTTTCAGCTTTTAAATTTTCCTTCCCAAGGTATAAGGTACACTAAAAAGGCAAATGATTCAAGCATCCAGCTTGCTAAACATCTTTGCCTCTAACATTCTTTCAAATTATCCAACGCTATCAGCAGCATAACTATACTGCTTTGGGTCCTGACAGGTTTAAAACAAAAAGCACTAGCTTTGGATTCAGAATATCAGACTTCAATCCTGACCAGTCACATATCGGTATTGTGTTCTTAGTCATGTTCTTACCTGCAATGATATACATACCACCTGTAAAACATCTCATCTGTAATAGAGGAATGATAGATTCATAGGGATGCTAAGAGGACTAATTAAGGCAACAGCTGTAAAGTTCCTGGAACAAAGGAAGCACTGAATCAACGTGAGCTCCTCTGATGTGAAAGTAATGCATAAAAAAAACAGTAGATTTAGACTACAGAGCCGTGCTGTCCAAAATGGTAGCTACCAGCAACAAGTGGCTAATAATTATTTGAAATTAAATAGTCTTTAAAGTTCAGTTCTCTGTGCTTAATGGTCATATGTGGCTGTATAATGGACAGCACCAATACTTATCATTGCCATCATCACAGGAAGTTCTATTGGGCAATGATGCACTAGAAGTGATAGAATTTCACAAGAATCAGAAGTCCAGAAGCCTAAATTTTTGCCACTAACTATGTAACTTAAGCAGAGCAACTTTATCTCACTATGTTTCCCCAAAGATAAAATGAAATAATGCCTTTACAACAATATTGTAGGGATCAGGTGCACTGAAATCACTTTTTCCTTCGCTTTCTTATAATCTTCCCAGGACCCCAAGATTAAATTATGCACAAAAAATTCTCTAGCAAGGACCACTTTGAGTATGACTCGATAGGTACAGCTCTTTGGGAGTTCAATATTCGTAGCCATGATTTGATATTATTCCAATACACCTGTAAGTAGTTAAGAATAGCATATGTTCAGAAGCACAAAGAGCTATGTACAGGCAGTTCTTGTGGTGATGGAAAGAAGCAAATTAACATAATTTAAAAGGTTTTCATTGGCAAATGGACTTTTGCAGACTAGTCAATTTTCACAGGGTTTAAAATGCAAAGGGGTCAAAGATCATATTTCCTACTTATTCATGTTTCACTTTAATGCCTAAATCTGCCTTTCCCAGGTTTGGAAACAATCATCTGTGCTGTCATTTTGAGGGTAATATTGTATTTTTATTTATATAGAGAAGGGGGTGGCAAACTTTTTCTGTGAAGGGCCAACAAGTAAATATTCTAGGGCCATAAAATTTCTATCACAGCTACTTAACTCTGCTAGTGTAGCATGAAAGCAACCATAGACAAAATGCAAATAAATGGCATGGCTGTGAGTCGATAAAACTTTATTTACTAAATAGTCCCTTGGGCCTTAATTTGCCAACTCCAGATCTAGAAGGATATGGAAGAACACAGCCTTTCTTGCTCTTCCTCACACTGTTTTTTTTTAACCACTATTATATGATTTTTCATTTATTTTAATTATTTGAATATATATCGTATCCTGCAAATAATCAGATTTTTAAATATTTAATTTAGAAATGTCAAAACATAATTTTTCCTCTCATTTTATTAAAACCTTGAATAAAAGTAAAATAATTCTTTAGGATGATAATCTTTTTTCTTGCCGAAAGCAAACTGAGAGAGATGGACATAGCATATGAACTGTAAAATAACTAACTAAAAGGGATTCACAGATCCAGTCAGGTCATTTAAAATTTCCTGGCTAGAGCCTGTGCTCCGCAACAAGAGAGCCCGCGATAGTGAGAGGCCCGCGCACTGCAATGAAGAGTGGCCCCTGCTAGCTGCAACTAGAGAAAGCCCTTGCACAGAAACGAAGACCCAACACAGCCAAAAGTTTAAAAAAAAAAAAAAAAAAAAAATTCCTGGCTATTTTACTAATTCATCAGTTGAATTACAACTTAAATAGAAAACTAAAATTGAGCAAAGGGCCTCAACGCCATTACTTCTTATGTGGACATTACTGTTCAAGACAAATAAATCAAAGTCAAATATTAAGATGACTCAAGCAGCATCTATTCAAAAACCCTGGTAACCTGTATGCATGCGTAAGAACGGACTCCAAAGAAATGGTAAGAAATTAATAGAATAAAATCATGACATTTCAGAGTTGGAACAGTCCTTACAGAACAATTGGTTCAACATAATTGCTCTATGGTTGATGACTGTGGTTATCATCTCTTATTTTTCTTTTCCAGAAAACACTGCTTCTTCTTATTGGATACCCAATTTCCTTATGGAATTACCCCCTCCATTTCTTACTCTCAGCTCTGGTAGTTTGGGTGAGGGTGGTCTCGTTCCCAGGCCAACAAGTGCGTATTTAACCCAGTCTGGACTCATCAGAGCCCTGTAAACTCCTGGCCAGAGGACTGGTTCAGGGACAGGTTCCTGACCTAAAATTGATCATCTCAATTCTGGAACGTGTCTTAGAATTACCAGGAGAGAACCAACCTCACCTTCCTCTCTTCTCTCCTTCCTTCCTCCCTTCCTTCCCTCCTTCCCTCCCCTCTTTCCTCCCTTCCTTCCTTCCTCCTTCCCTCCCTTCTCTCTCTCTCTCCCCCTCTCCTTCTCCCTCTCCCTCCCACCCTCCCTTTCTTCCATCTTTACTCTTTCTTGCCCCCTGTCCCACTCCTTCTCCCTTAGGGATGCTAAGCTTGAGAATATGTACCTGGGATGGCCAGCAGCCATTTTGCCACCTTGTGGAAATGGGCTGCCTGAGAATGAAACCAACACAGAGACAAGCTGCTATAGATGCGGAGTTCACGCTCTGAGGCTCTGAGTTTCCAGATCTAGCCTTAACTGTAACCAAAAACATCTGCCTTTTGTAATTACAAGAACAAATTGTAATTACATAATTACTATTTCTTTTTTTTTAAAGAAAGCTTTTTTCTTAAGCTTGAGTTGGATTTGTGCCACTACAAAAGAATCTATACAAATATGAGAGATTATTCAACCCAAAGAAGTGAATGTTGGTAAGTGAAAGGGTCAGGACTTTAATCTCCTCTAGATCTGATGCTGGTTCTAGGAGATTGACATGGTAGACTAGCAAATCCATTAAAATCTTATGTGCAAAGCAGTTCGGGTAAAAAAGTGTGTACTACTTCTCAAGCTTCTTGGATACTGAGTACCGTGTTTAGACTGTCACCTCCTTTCATGGATATTCTTGCTTAGGATAGGGCCAGGTTTAACAAATACTAATCAAATTTAAAGGAAATTATTTTTCACCCTTACATATAGTACAGCTGAGACAAAGACTCGAAGGGGATGCCAGAAGGTCAGAAATGTAGGGCACCCTGGAGGAGGTAATGTATGGACTTCAGATCCACAACCAACACCAACTGCCCCCACTTCTACTCTGTACTCAGTATAGCTGTGGCCACACACACACCAGAAATTCATTCCATAAAAATTTATGGAAGCTATACTGTGCTGAGCAACAGGGATACTATGCAAGCAACATAAACTCAATACTTTGAGCTTCCAAGAAAATAAAGCTTCCCACTTATTTGAAAATAAAGGGCTATTTGCTTGTTATTAACCTTGTTATAAAATAATCACATGAATGATTTAATTTCTTTATCCCCTCCTCCAAACTGTATTGATTAGAAACATCAATATGTACAGCCATGTGAACACAAGCTTTTACAAAGGGCAAAAGAGTCAAATATGTAGTTTTTGTCTAAATGACAGAGTATACATTATTTCTTTTACAATACCAACTAGTTAATCTATCAAAAACCAAAACACACTTAAAAAGACACTGTTAATATTTTTCATGCATTGCATAACAATTAAGAAAGGACATAAGATTGATCTATCAAATGAGCTCTTTCTCCATGGCAAATATGGATCTATAAAATAATGACTTTTTAACTTTTGTCCAGATATGAAATTTATGAGAACAATGTAAAAACTGGTAAAAAAAAAAAAAAAAAACCAACAAAAAGGTTTGGTCTGTGACACATTTGTACATTGAGAGGAAAACTGTTAATGTTGGCACCTGAGCCTCACATATGGGAGGAGGTTATGTCTGTATATTTCCTTATGCAAACTGAGGTCACATTTTAACCTGTTAGACATCTGTGGCACTTACCTGGGCTTCTGGTGTGTATATAATGTTCATTCTTTCATTAAATAATCTCTTAACAGATACGGCTGCTGATAAAGTTGAGTAGAGCTGGAATAATCCTGGGACAACCCAAATTTTCTAACTTTGGAGATATGCCTAAGACACTAAGGCTAGTGTCTTAGTAAAAGAAAAAAATTGTTTGAGGAATAAAATTGATTAAAATAAGAAACACAGATATCAGAGTTTACAAAACAGAGGATTTTATTTGAATTTCTGTACAGATAAAAATTTACCAAAATTTAAACAAAAACCTAAATCACATTCTTTCCCACCATAAAAATGGACACTGCAAAAAAGCCACATTCTCCCAATTACATTTTCCCAGATGGTAGATTCTGAGGGAAAATGGGAGGGGAGAGAAGACAGTGACACTCACAGCATAATTTAATTTTCAGTGTTGTCTCATCTTGAAATGACAGAGATTTCCAGAAGAATCAACCTTCTTCAGTTTTGATATTAAAAGAGAAACTTCTACTTCAAAATCACAAATAAGGCTTCTGGCTTTATTTTTAGTGTGAGGTAAACAGTATATTCAATATTAAGGCAAATGGTAGGATACATGTATGGGGTATTGACTGCAGATCTTTCATTGTAAAATATATTTTGTAATATTTATGGATTTTCTAAACATGTTGGAGTTGGAAATTGTAAAACCTGTTGCAGTTTATAACACCTATTTGTTTCAATGTCTTAGCTGCACCTTTTGGTGGTAAAACTGTTAAATGTAATCTTGTCTGAGTTTTTCTTTTACAGCCTGTGATTTTTTAATTATTTTATTTTTTTTTATTACACAGGACGAAAATTGTGCACCAAAATTGTTGTAAATGAGCCAGGGCCTGATCTCACATGCACACTGGTTGGCCACGTAGTCTGCTCCCCAAAGTTGGCAAAATAATGCCTACCGAGCTAGCTCACCATGACAGAGAAGTATTAGAATGCAGGGCATTAATTTAATGAAGACTATAAGGGAAATCAGATTATTTAGGCTGTCTAGATATTCAAGAAAATACAGATTGGAGTTTCTTATACAGCGATTCTTGCCCCTCCCTTCCCCATTTTTTCCCCAGTGGGATAACCATTTTCTTCACAGTGATGAGAGAACCATCACTTTTTATGGGTAAATGCACTTCTTCTTCCAAGGGATCAGGACAAAGACATCACTTCTCAGCCACGCTGGCCACAGCTTTCTTGGCTGCATCCTCCAGGTCGACGGCCGAAGTAATGGGGAGTCCGCTGTTACTGAGAATGTTCTGGGCCTCATGGACATTGGTTCCTGGAAGGGGGTGGGGGGATGGTGTACAGTCACTGAGATGGAACTGGAGGTGGTGCCCCAGGAAGTTTCGTACAATCTGAAATCATGGGATGCCCGAGCCTCCTAACACCATTTAATTACAACTCAGTTCAGCTTTTTATGATCCAGATCTGGCTATTTAGATACATCCAGATGACAAATTTATTTTTTTCCTCTTTTCACCTCAAATGTCTGGCATTAAAAAAGATACTGCCTATATTTTCTCTGGCATTAAAAAAATGGAAATATGAGGTTCTTAGAAGACTGTGAACAAAGAAAGATTAACAACATCTTGTTCAACTAGTTTGAAAGAGGAAAATATTCTGAAATGGATTTATCCCTTGATTGAATAGTCTGAATACGGAATCTAAAGAAAAAGTTATGTACAAAAATGAGCAAGAGAATGGTAAATCAAGGCGTTGGGATGGTATGGAGTACTGGCAGTAATACATGAGGATGCTCAGGACTAATCTATCTGTGGCTTTTCACCAGGAACTAAATTAAATTCAGGTTCTAATCAATGTCATTGACGAGAAAGATGATGTGACAAGATCTGTATCAAGTGATGGTCCAGCTAGAAAAAAAGATGAAAGATAGGACTTGCAAGAGGCTAATGGACATTTTTTTACTGATAGAAGTTGAAATTTCTGCTGATAATCCACACTCAAGAGGACTTAATGTGGTTTTGGCCCATTCCAGAAGTCTTTTGTCTTAATGATCTCTTGAAACGAAGGGTCTGAGTTGTGACCTAATCTGAGATCTGAAGTTCAGAGAATCTGCCCACCTAAGGCCATGAATCCACTGCTTGGAGACAATGACAGTATTCAATGTGTCCATTTATGCTTCTTCCCCACTCTATATAAGTTCAGATGCCATGAAAATGAACATCGTAGCCTCTGATGATGTCTCTTGGCCATTCCTTGTGGATCTGTAGCGTTTGCGGGCCAAGCTAAGCTACCCAAATGTGTTCTTCGATGACTATTTAACATGCGAAATGCTTTTCTCTTCTTTCAGTGTGAACAAGCCCCTGGGAGAAATGTGATAAAATTTAAGTGTCTTAAAGAAACATCTCACCTTACATCATCTCCCGTGCTTTCATCTAGTTAGCAAGACAGAGCCTATTTATAAACAAAGACCTTGAAATATAGGCCTTGGAGGACCTCAGAGTATAAATTAAAAGGAGGTGCTCGGTCAGCATGTTTCATACAAAAAGGCCAAGGCCAAGTTAAGGAGGAGCAGATGAGCTGAGAAGGTGGTGCAGTGTTGATTTTCCCGGGACCCTTGGTCCATCAGAGCCATGGGGAAGGGGACACTGGGCACTGTGTCTTCGGGTCAAGGCTGACTCACTGCAACTTTACACAGGAATCTGACCAATGGCCTCTAGGGCAAGCAAGAACTTGCTCTAGGGCAAGCAAGAAAGGTAGGGAAGTTGTTACCTAAAATTCCCAGCCACCCATCCTGGCTAGGCACTCCATTAGTTGCATAATTTTGGGTAAATCATTTAACTCCTTTGCGCCTCAACTTCTTTACCTCCAGACATAACACTGTGATCATCTTCCTCATGACTAATACTGATTAAGCACTTGCATACCAGTGCAATGCTAATCTTGCATACCAGATATAATGCTAAGTGACTTACGTGGGGCATATGAAAACTTTACAATGACTATGAATAAATCCCATTGTCCCTGTTTCACAGATGAGATAACTGAGGCACAGAGAGGTTCACAGGGGAACTTCACAGTCACACAGGTTGTAAGAGGCAGACATGGTACTTGAATCCTGCTCTCTTTAATTATGTTCTAACAACATGCTGGTCTGTTACCCTGTCTTTAAAATGAGGTAATAATGCTGGTAGCACAGGTTGCCATGAGAAGCAAATGAAATAATACATGTGAAAGCATTTTGTAAAAGGCGAAGTCTCTGTGGCAGTCATGGCTGGCTGTCTTCCAAAGATCCATGCTCCTCTGCTACGGGGGGAGAGAGCTACTGCTGGGAAGTGGCTGCCCAAACAGGAACTGCATTTCCCGGGTTCCCTCGCAGGCAGGAGGCTCATGTGACTGAGTTCTGGCCAATACAATGTGAGCAGAAATGAAAAACATGCCCATAACATCTCCATTGGTACTCTCTATATTCTCTCTTGGTTTTCTTTGTCTGTCTTCTGGAATGCTGTCAGCTAAGACAACCTTGGAAGACACTTTTTTCAGATGACAATGACTCCCTCAGCCCGGAAGCTTGAGTAACCCTGTAGAGCAGAGCACCTGGCTCACTCACCCTCTCCGACTTTATATGAGTGAGAAAGAAACTTCTAGTATGTTGCCTCTGACATTTCAGCACATACCTGTTGTTACGGGAGTGAGCATTACTTTAACTAACAGACTACTTTGTAAGGGTGGGAGGCAGCTTCTAAAATGACTCTTAAATGATTGATCCCGACTTCTTGGTGCTCACGCCCCTTGAGTGTGGGCTGGAGCCAGGACCTGCCTCTAATGAACAAGAATATAGCAAAAGTAATGGAAGGTCACTTCTGAGACAAAGTCCACTTTCTGTGTGTTCACTCTGACGAAGCCAACTTCCACGCTGTGGGCGATGGGCTGCCCTATGGAGAAGCTCACGAGGCAAGGAACTCAGGGCAGCCTCCAGCCAAAAGCCAAGGAGGAACGGAGGCCTTCATTCCAACAACCCAAGAGGAGCTGCATCCTGTCAACAACCATGTGACTGTGCCTGGAGGCGACCCTCCCCAAGGCAGGCTGCGACAGGACCCCAGGCTGCAACAATGTGATTGTACTTGTGACAGACCTTGAGCCAGAGGACCCAGCTAAGCCAGCCCTGGATTCCCCACCACAGAAACTTCGAGATAATCCATGTTCCTTAGGTTAATCAGCTAAATTTCGGGGCAATTTGTTTCACACTGGTACTTAACTAATGCAGATGTAAAGATTTATTATTTCATTAAGAACAACCTCAGTGTGCATTTTGATTCATTTGGTAAAGTTTCAGCCAAGGTCCCAGAGGTTGAAAAGTAGGACAGAGGATCACACTGTGGGAGGTGTTGGGTACCAAGCTAAGGGATTCCAACATTAACCTGTAGGCAGCGCTTTCATGGAGTAGTGACGCAGCGTGAATCAAAGTCCTGACAGACACAGAATCGAATCAGTCTTTGCACCAGGAGGTCAGTGCAAGTTAAATGTGGAAATGTTTACCTCCTTCGACAGAGACATGGACTAGCACCCACTCTCCACCTGGCCTCCAACCTGCCAGGGAAGAAATCTATACTAAGATACAGAAGGCTCTTCTCCCTCTTCCTTCCTCAATACACAGCTCCCAAGATCCCCATGCATCACCCCAAGAGGCAGTCTCATCTGCCTGAACACTCCTCACCTTCTAATCTACCTTTCCTCCATGTGATTCCTCCTGTGGGTACAGGTCTCACCCACGCCTGCCAAGCTCTGTCTAACTGGACTGAATTAGCTGTGCTAGTAGTAGCCATAATAATAATAAAAGCAATAATAGCAGCTATCACTTAGCATGGGTCACACATTGTTCTGGGGTTCTAAGTACACTAGCTCCTTTGTTCCTCAGTAGCAACCCTGAGATAGCTTCTATTATTATCTTCCTTTTGCAGAGGAGAGGACTGAGGCACAAATAAGTTAAAGGCTAGTCTAGCGAGCATGGCTAGTCATAGTTAGGAAGCAGTGCAATAAGCATTCAACAATGCTTGAAACATCCATGCTATACTTGAATAAGTCCTTCTTATGATTTTGTAAATATGTCATCATCATCATCATAACAACAATAAAAAAAATCTCTGATTTACAAAGTCCTCCCACATTACTTTATTTGACCCTTACAAGGACTCTGTGAGATCTATGTTTCTAAATGAACTTGTGAGTTTGGTGTTTATAAATCAGTTCTTTTTTTTTTTTTTTAAGCCAAGAGCACTGAGGCCTAGTGACTGATTGGCAGGATTTGGTTTCAAAATCCTTCGCTTTTCAGACTCTATTTTGATTTCCTGGTGACTCCTGTTTGACATTTAAAACACACAGCACTTGCCCATGCATGAGATCATCTGAACCTCAACAAGGCTATAAGTTATTTAAGAACAAGGATCACATACAACTAGGATGTCTCCTCTTTCCAATCTCCCCTTCTGGCTAAACCTTCCATCCCCACTGTCCCCTGTTCTATGAGGGACCACAGGGTATTCTCTGTCCCAAGGCGGACCTCGATTGTTCCCAAGACACTGACTGCACCTGACCCAAGGGTGGTCCAAGCACAGACCACGGTCATTAGCTTGTCCAATTAGATTCGCTCTCCAGAGAATCTCAAAGAGTAGTTTCCATGAAATAGAAAGTAGTAGCATGAAAAGGACTTACCAGTCACAAGTAAGCAGATAAGAGAAAGTCTGTGCAAATACTCAGAGGGTGAAGAAGTCAAGTGAAGAGACAAGTGCTGGAATGATGTTCCTGAGGTCTGCCTCCAAGTCAGACCCTCCTCCTCCTGAGGGCCAACTTTATTATGGTTCCTGCCCACTGAAAGAACTGTTTGTTCATGGTTAGCTGAGTTCCTTTCCATGTGTATGGTTGAAATAAGCTCCTGATCACTTTTTGGGGGGAGGGATAAATGGATTGATATAACCAACTAGCCAGTTCCTTAATTAATCCCCTCTTCAGCACCCAACTTAGCACCAGATATTCCCAAGGGGGAAAATGACTGACAAAGAAATCTGTGAACCTACAGACAAGCTGGGGCTTTGGCCTGCTGTGCCCTCCAACCGGAGCTCTGTTGCCCCCTCTGCTGGGCAGACACCATATGCCCATGAGCTACCTGTTTAAATGACATTTCTTTGGGGATGCCTTCTTGTCACCACATCCCAACCCCCAATCCAGAGTAGGGGATTGTAAGATGAGCTTCTAGAATACTTTGTACATCTACAATCACAGCACTATTTGGACTGCTTATTGATGTTGCTCTGTCCCCACTAAGCATACACTTCACGAGGGCTGCCACTTGGTCAGCCTTGCTCACCGCGTACCTCCAGGCTCAGCACAGTATCCCACACACAGGATGTGTCTGTAGATGGACTGAATAACTACAGATGGGCTCATCCGTACAAAGTGTGCTCCAGGCGGCGGCAAGTGTGGATGAGTCCTCTTCTGATCACCTTGCTGACCCAGCACCCCCAAATAATGCTTTTTCAGGAGGTTGAAATCAAAACCCCAAATGGCCTGAGAGAAAATGAGGAGGGCTGCTCCTGAGCTTTCTCTAAGTTCTCAAGGGCTTCTGTCGTGGCCTCTTTCTCTAAGAAGGTCCATGTATTAACTGGCTGTACTGAGTGCCCTTGAGGGAGGACTCCAAGCTGCTGTCACTGTCGGCCGCCCAGGCACAAGAGGCTGCTGTGCTCAATGTTAACAACTAGCCAGCGGGGCCGGGGTAAGAGAGGGTGGGGCAGCGCCACACAAACACACGGCCCTTCTCTCCCTCCAGCTACTCCTGCAGGGCCATATCAAACTGCCTAATCGCTTCATCATTC
This sequence comes from Balaenoptera acutorostrata, assembly GCF_949987535.1. NCBI lineage: Eukaryota > Metazoa > Chordata > Mammalia > Artiodactyla > Balaenopteridae > Balaenoptera > Balaenoptera acutorostrata. The sequence continues at coordinate 23,241,670 of NC_080073.1, read as the reverse complement.
CAGGATCCACTAAAGTGAATTTTAATTATACTTGCAGTTACACTTTAATTACAGCCTTAATTATTAAGCACATACTAGGCATGCTCAGAACCAAGCAGTTTTGGAAGAGAACCTCGCTCTGAAATATAAAGCTCGGGCACAGGAGTATGAGGAGGAAGGGGGCACATACAGAGGGGCCTTGGTCAGATGCAAATCTGTGACGTGAGGTGTGTGTGGGGGGGTGTCAGAAACAGAGGCAGGAAAGAGAGAAGCACACACAGACAGAGAACAGATGAGACAGAAGGCATGGCAGAGCCTGAGGCAGGAGAGTCGGAAAGAAAGAAACAGAAAGAGAGGCAGGAGAGAGACACACAGAGAGACAAGAGAGACAGAGAGGGAGAAAGGGAAAGAGACAAAAAAAAAAAGAGAGAGAGAGAGAGAGAGAGAGAGGCAGAAGGGATGAAAGAGGAGACTAGAGACGGAGACAACTAAGAGAATGAGAGACAAAGAGTCAAACAGAGAGTGAGGGGAAAACAAGTGAGGTTGCCAAGTCCCTTCTGCAGCAGCCCTACCCTGACCCTGCCAGCATCTCCCTTCCAGCACCCTGACTGGCTTCTCCTTGGCCGGCAGGGCTAGGGACAGGCCAGGGAGAAGCAAAGCCAGGGCAGGCCCTGCTGCCCACGGACCCTGCCTTGGAGAGGAATTACAGGTCACTTCCTGGTTCCTGTTGAGAGAGCAGCTGGAAGGGGAAGTGGGGATGCACAGAGAAGAGGGTTAGAAAGAAAAACAGCAGTCACTGAAACGAGGTCACTGGAAAAGAAAAGAGGAACAGAGGGAGCCTTGCTCGTTTGCGGATTCCTTTCATTAATGATATTACGTGAGCATTTCAGGTTAGTTTCTTCTTGATTCACCAAGTGGCTGACATCTCCCATTCCCTCCCCAGTCTTTATTTCTAAATAGAAACCATCATAGCTGCTTTAAACCGTGACACAGAATCAAGAGTTCCAAACAGACTGTTTATGCCTGTGCACCCAATTACAAAGGAAATTGATCTCTTCCCCACATTTAAATTGCGCTGCTGACATGCTCTAATATTTATTAAATGCTGCACTGGTTTTTAATGAGGCTGCAGGACAACACTTTTAACAACCACCTATACATTAACTGATCAACTCATGCTGGTCGAACTTTAGGCATTTCTTAATATCTGCCTGTTGAAAGCCACTCAGCTAAATCGTTACCTACCCACTGCGTGCCTTAAGAACAGCAATACATAGAGAGTCAAAGGGGACCGATTTAAAAATGAAATCTTGCTCTATTGGTAGAGGATATTATAAAAATAATAATAATAATTATTAAAATCTTTAAAAATTCTCCACCTCTTCTGCATGATTTACCACTGACTTCCTGCCACTGGGTGGAGTGAGAGAGCTGTATACAGAGATGCCAGGTTAATTTATCAAAATTCGTTCTTTGCTTTCATTACATGGAGAGAAGACAACAGTAGTGGATACAAATTACAGGGCTTTGTTCAAAAGGTGCAGCCCCTCCCTGCCACTCAGGCCAGCTTTTTATCACAGGGCTGTGAAGAAAACCACTCTCTAGTCAAAGGGTGCAGAAGCTGTCTTTTTAGAAGTATTATATTAATAGGAATTCAGCTTTTTTAAAAAGAATAATAAGTTAGCACTTATTCAGTATATGCTAGGTATAATAAATGTTTTTTGGACAAGTGACTAAAGGGGTTCACAAGTATCCTATCAGTTGAATCTTCACAGCAACCCTAAAGTTGACATCATTTTTATCCCCACTTTACAGATGAGGCGACCGAGGCACTGGGAGGCTTAGGAACTTGCCCAACATCCCCCAGCAAATCACAGGCTGAACCAGGACTAGAACCCAGGTTTGTCTGACTGTAAAACCACATGACAACCACACAGCCTTGGCCTTTTAGTGCTAGAAGGAATCCCAGGGCTCCTTTAGGATAAGTCTCTTGTTCTCACTAGAGGCAACTGAGTTCATGACATGTGAGATAATTTGCTCAGTCAAACAACCAGTGAACCGTGACAGATCTGACTCTCCGGCTGGTGCTGTCAGGGCTAGCAAACTACGGCCTGGGGGACAAACCCAGCCTGCTGCCTCTTTTTGTACCACCTGGGAACTAAGAATAGTTTTTACATTTTTTAAACAGTTGGGGAAAAAAATCAGAATAATATTTTGTGATACATGAAAATTACATGAAATTCAAATTTCAGTGTCCATAAATAAAGTTTCAGTGGAACACAGCCAAAGTGATTCATTTACAGATTGTCGATGGCTGCTTTTGTGCTACAGTGGCAGAGCTGAGGACTTGTGACAGAAACAGCATGGCTCATAAATCCTAAAATATTTCGACCTCTGCTTTGAGTAACTGAGTCCTTTTTTCCCTCCCCCTGGGACAGGAGAGGTCAGTGGAAGCAAAGCAAATTCTATGAAGCAGCAGATTCCTCCTCAAATGTTCACGGTCCCTGTGCCCTTGGTCCTCCTCCATTATTCTTTCAATTGACAATCAGAGAGAGGAGGTCCATTTTCTTGGTGACACGTAAATTTAGAAAGCTTATCACATCTCTTGTGTCTTGTTATTATACCGTTGGAAATGGAATCATTCATTGAGGATGAGAGGCAAAGCTCCTGCTGCATCAGTGGCCCTCATTCATCTGAGACGATGGGCATCTTACATCTAGCACCTTGCAGGCAGCCAGCGGAGTCCATCCATGTGGAATCACTCGAGTTGTGGACAAGAGCTGAGATAAAAATGACAGCTGACATTTATTGAGCCAGGCATCATTCTAGGTTATTTTAAAACTAATCTGCTCCTGACAATAACCCTGTGAGGCTGCCATATTTTTATTCCCATTTCACAGATGAGGAAGCTGAGATTTAAACTTCGCTCTGTTACCAACTAGCTGAGCAACCTGGGAAAGTTACTGCAGCTGGATGAGCATCTCACTGAAATACCTTGTATCACATTTTATAAAAATTGAAGATAGCATAAGATAGCCTGTGGGGCTGTATCATGCACACCTACTTGCCTCAATGATTTCTTCTCCCTTGGTAAGAAAAAACCGAATGCCCAGGGTGTAAATGTGACAGGCATTCCTATGATGACAGCAGGCGGTGGCAGGAAGCGGAATGCCAGGTTTTTTACCACGTTTCCATGAATGGTGTGTATGCGCTTATGATCATGCAAGCAGGTCTAGGATCAAGTCTGACATATAATTATTGAGGGCTTATGACAGGTACCTATACTCTTGCTTTCAACTATATGAACTCTCAAAAAAGTAACACAGATATTAATGCAAACTAAAGGTACAGGAGCCTTAATGTTAAACTAAAATGGGAGGAACCCTCTGGCAAGTAGGACACTTTACGGTTCTGCACCTGCTGGGATAGGACTGTTCTTATAAAGAAGGAGCGTTCCTACATACGCCCTTATCTATCTGCATGTGGACTTCCCTTTCACGCCTTCCTTGAGTCTACCTCATGGCTTTCAATCCATGTATTGATATATTCTAATTTAAGGTGATTGCAGGAATTTTCACAGGTAATTTCGGTGGTGTGAGACTTCTGTCTGAAACGCTGGCTTTGGAACTCCACTGCTGCCTAAGAAGTGACGTGACTGTATCACTGCACAGGCTCTGAATGTATCTGGGGGAAATATTTTCCTGAGCAGACGTCATTGCTAATATTTTCCTGAGAAGAAGGTAGATTCGGAGAGCTTAATATTGCCTGTCAAATGCTTTGTTGGCTCCTAACGACGTCTTTCAGAGCTGAGGATGGAGGGGGATTTAGACACTGGTACCATGGGAAGTTTCCAGAGTTCTAGATCTTGATGTTGGTCTCTTCTCTACACCAGGCAACAAACTATGTCCCACTGTTTGCTTTCGTAAAATAAGATTTACTGTGGCACCACCAGGCCCACTCCCTTCTGTACTGTCTACGCTGCTTTGGCACCACGATGGCAGAGCTGAGTTATTGCGACAGGGAATACGTGGCTCACAAAGCCTAAAATCTGGCCGTTTACAGAAAAAGTCTGCAGACCTTTCTGCTACACCATCCACATTTGTGGCCCTGTGGCCCAGCCTCATTTGGTGCTTCTCCAGCTTGAAGCTCCCACTTCCTACTTCTGATGCAGGGGCAGCTGTATTTCTAGGGAAGGAAGTCCCACCTGTGCTCTCTTTGAATCAACAATGGCCACTAGCTGGCTCAAGGGCCCTCACTCTCCTTACCCACAGCAGTAATGATCAGAGAACTCTTTTCTGCTGAGCTGGGATATAGTCTCAGAATCTTTCTTGGCAAAGACCGCAGGCAGCCACTGCTAATAAAGAGAAGGTGGCATGAGATGAAAGCTATCTGTCTTCCCTGTTCTAAAACATTCCACGAGAAAGTTAGTCTCTCTGCTTAGGTAACTCTGCCTCCAGACAGCCTCAAGGTGGCGCTCTCTGGGAGAGGCTTATTTCACCTGTCACCTGTAAAACAGCACAGACTGAATCTGCTTCAGTCTTTTCCCTGATAGCAATGTCTCTCTCTCTCTCTCTCTCTCTCTCTCTCATTGATGGCTGATCAAACATGACTTTCAAGGGTCACATAAGGAAACTGAGGCATGAAGAAATGAACTGAGTGGTCACGGAGAAAATACTCAGGGAGCAGAGGGTGGTACTGTGAGGTCATAAGCAGGACGCGGGATATGCCCGTCCCCACACCTGCCATGTGCCTTGTTCAAGTGCTCCACCCCCAGCTTCTGCTCAGGAAATCAACTTTGGGCTCTTGTTTTTGAAGAGATGTCCATCACCTAGACTGGGGTGGGCACCTGACCAAAAGGTAGCCCACTCCTAAGGAGACTAATGGCCTGTAATGTACCTGAGGGGGCATCTCCTTCCGTGCGGAGGGGCAGTCATTGGCATAATATGCCTTGTCTCTTCTTTGACGCTCATTGGCTCCACGGTGGCAGTGGAGAGACTTATCTGGCTGAAATGTGTGAAAGGAGAAAGTTGGCATGTGCAGCCCAGCCCCTTCCTCTGCCTTTCCTTTTGACATGCTGCTCACAGTGAGCCCAGGTCATCCTCTGCCCCGGGGCGGGAGACCTGCCCAAGGCCAGCAGTGGCCATGAATGGCTGTGGAGAGCCGCCTAATTCTGGGGTTCAGAGTAAGAAAGCTCACTGTTAGCATATAGTAAGGTACCTCCTTCAACTTCTTTGTTAGTAATGAAGGTGCTATTTTGGTTTCCTTAGTCTTTTTTCCTATTTCTCACCAGGATCAGAACCCAGATGGGGAAGAATCTGTTGGGTCCCCTCAAAGACCCCAACAACACGGCCTAGTTGGATGGGCTGTAGACAACAGGAGGGATGGTTATTACATAAGCTTAAAAGATGGATGACCTGTGCGATCTGCACTTCTAGGGAACACAGAGGGAGCAGGCTGGCCTTAGCGAGAGGCTGAGGGGGTAGAGGCACCAAGAAAGAACAAGAGGGAGTGAGAAGGTTTGAGTAGGGGGCTTTCCAAGTGCAATTAAAGCCTTACACTAAACCTCCTTTTTACTAAGGTGGTCGGAGAATGAAGTCATTACATCCATAAAAATAAAACAAAAACAAAACACTGCATAACACAGAGGCCATCTTCCTTAAAGGAGGCCTAGTCCTGTAGTTACACTGACTACTTTCTTCAGGTGCAGTAGGCTTTTTCTTGCGCAAGGCAGCAGATGTCCGACACGATATAAATTTCAGTTAGTCACATGAACTACCCAGGGGTAAAATGAAAACTCAAATTGCCAAATATAGTAGATTCTTTGTCTGGAAACTTAAATATTAGATCTCAAAAAACTTTAACTAGCCTAATACTTTAGATAGGTCCTGTGAGACTTGGTCTAAGGTTTAAGTGTGACGAAGTTTAAGCATTCATAAGTGTTTATCGATTCTGAAAATGAGAGGATTTAAGGCTCGATGACAGAACAGGATTGTCTCCAATGTCACTGTCTCCAATGACACAGGGAGAAGATGCTAGTGATTAAAAGGAGGAGAGGAGATAGATGTCAATGTGAAGTGTAATTGGTCCCAGTAAATAAGCACCCACAGGGGACAGTGAAGGAGGGAGGAGATGAAGAGAGGTGAGTGGACAAGGCAGAAAGGCAAGGCAGAAAGGCCGGTGAGGAATGAGGTGTGTAGAAAATGGGGAGAGTGGGAACAGAGGAAAAATGAGACTTAAACAGAGAGAGGAGAAGAGACGTGCCCTGACAGAGAATGTCAGAACCCTCCTCCAGGAGCCACGTTCCCAATGACAGCCGCACCAGAACTGAAACATGGACAGAAGGGAAGATGTGCTTGGTGAGGCTGGGGTGCAGGCGGGGACCAGGTCCATCTCATCTTGCAGGGAGCAGGAACTGAGAAAGGAAGAGAAGATGAAAACTCGGTACAGAGCACAGCTGGAAAATGTGCAAAAAGGCAAAGAGGCCAGGGGTGTTATCAGACACAGAGCCAGACGCCGGCCCTGCTGGGCATCTGCCCTCACTCTGCCCAGGATGATGCCACCACTCAGCTGGGGGTCCCTTAGTCTCTGCTGACTCAGTGTAAGCAGCAAGCCTAGGGCTCAAACATTCTGAATGAAAACTTTCCCAAGCTAGTCGGTGACAGTCAATCTGCCAACGGTTACTTTCTGATGGGAGTCAGAAGGATAATCTCCTCTCCGGGTCTCACGCCCTAGCATAACTGAAGCCTTGCTGAATGGACGGCTGCCAAGTAGGCAGACACAGCTGAAAGCTCGGTGGCTGTCTCTTAACGCTTGAATGCTCGGGGTTTCTCTTCCCCTCAAGCAGACCAAACCATCACACAGCAGTTTCCCGGTGTCCATGTTAAGGACACTTGATTTGCATTCCTCTGGCCGTGGCTCCAATCTGTCAGTATTTCAGGAAGCAAGTATAAAGAAGTGTCCACGGAGAAGAGGTGCTGGTGCCTTATCAAGAAAGTAAGAGAAATAGAGGACAAAGTTTCTGACTCAGGGATGTTTACGTTCTCAACAACTTCAGAGAGAGTTTAGGGAACATTAGAAAGACTGGAAAGGATAAGGAGGGAGACCACAAGGGATTTCTGTTTCTAAAGACATCTGGCAAAAGAGAAGCAAAATGTTTATGTTGCTGAAACAAAATTTTGGTATTGGGTGGAAAAATCAAATTGAGAAGATCTGGCTAAGAGAAACGGGATCCAATCTACAGATTATCTAGACTCATTATTATTTCCTTATGAGCTTAACTTGGAATCATAATGAACACCTGAGAGAAAAGCAAATTCCTCTTCAGGCAAATATGAGACATAGAAGTTAGTTGCAGATTGAAGTGGGACAGTAAGAAGGAAAAATGAATTCTAAAAAAGAAAAGTTCTCTTGAAGTTTTGGCAGATTCTGATCCAGAACCATAAAAATGCCCATATGAAATCCAAAGCTTTGGCTAAAACACATTTGCACACTGAATACACCAAGTTGTCAATAAATGCCTGTACATTTCTCAACAGTATCAGGGGTTGGGCTGAATTAACCATCTAGGTAATTTTTGTGCCAAGTATGAATACATTTCAAAAAGGAAAGAAAAACTAAAACTCATTTCATTTTATTTGTTCTTTATTCATTCCAGGAACAACTGTCTACAAAAGCTAAACTCCCCCCACCACCCCCAAAAAGTGTGCTTCTTCAATTTACCCAGGAGTCTTTTGAATAAAAATAATCCTGTGTCTCAGCTGGTAAATTCTATTCTGATAAGGCAAGTAAATACATGTAATTATAAAGTTACCATTCTCAAAGAGGAGAGTAATCCTTTCCTTATCCACTGGTAAAACAGCTTATAATTATTATACAGCTGATAACAAAGATTTGTCCACAAAATCCCACTAAATCAACAAGCCTGATTTGATTGATTAAAACTTCTAACATCAGGACATTTCTAATACACCGTGTGCAGCAACAGAGTCTTTAAAATGTGGGCCACAAATTGGTGAGACTGACGGCAAGGAACTTGGCTCTTCTGAATGGCCACATAACAGCCAAGAGAGGCCACCTGCTTTATTTATAGGAAACAGATGCTGAACTAGTAACAAATCACAGTATTGGGCTTTTGAAATATCTGTTATCTTGGTCATTAAAAATCTCACATTTATTCAGACTATACAGCCATGTGTCAGAGTATCAAAAACTTAGAAAGCAGCTAATAGATATTAGCAATAGTAATTATTTATTACTGTAATTCAGACTCTGGTAAGGTTTTTCTCCCACACTTAGTTTTTACGTGTCACTCAGTTTTTCATAGATGCTGGGTTGGTGGACACCCCTGTCTCTTCTCACTTTTACTAGCTAGACAATAGTGGGTGTTCTGGGAATGTGAACCAATTTTAATATTAATAGAAATAAAGTTAATTTTGAAGTTTATCGGCTAAAACAAAGTATAGTGTCAAGTTAAACACAAACTATCACTAGAATTGTTCAAAATATTCCTGCTTCTTTGTATCACTTTGTCTTTCTCTGTCACCACCGACAATGAAGAGTTTGCTCTGTTCAGAAAAACAGAGGGAACCAAATCATACTCTAAGTTTGGGTAAAATATAACTGAATGCAGAGAGATTTGTGAGAGGAGCAGAATTTATGCTCTGACCCAGAGGAAAGCAAATGAAAAATTGACATTAAGTCTAAGAGAAATTCCTCAGAGGGCCCTGTAGTTAGCAACTTTTTCCCCACTGGAAGCACTAAGAACAAGACTTTCTGTGACAGGACATTTTGGGTTTTGACTGGTTTCTCATTTTAACTGAGCTGTACTGCAGGGGAACAATTTCCAATGCAGTGAGTCCTGAGTGTGGTTTACTGGGCCCTTCAAAATGAGGGTGACATCCATTTGTCTGTCATACTTCTCTTTGGATCTTCCCCTGTATTCCCACATCTCTGCCTCCACACAGGTTCCATCTGATGTTACAGCTTCATCTCAAACAAAGCATGACTAGATCCTAGTGTCATCCTCTCCCAGTCTCTCTATCTAGTTTCCACTTTTGACTTTCCCAAGTCCATCAACTGTGCCATCCTTCTCCTGGTCATAGATTTAAACCATAGCTCCCCACTTTCTCTCATCTCTTTTTCTACCTCTGCTCTTGTTCCTACTCACTTTTACCTCTATGCGGCAAATCTGCTTGGGTTTTAGATTCTACCTAATACTGTAGATTCTGGCTACTAACTTGATTGTCCTACTCAGTTCTTTTCACCCATAACATGTTGCTGCAAAACTGTTACTTTCTACAGGACAGCCTACTGATCTACTCAGGTCCTGGCTTGCAGTTTTTGCCACTGTTATGATCCCAGTACCAACTCCCAAATATGGAACAGATCTGATGACTTCCTTCTGATCCTTTACTAAATTTCCTCCTTCTTCCTTTTTTCCAATGATTCAAATCTTACTTATTTCCATGTTCAACTTGGAAATTCTCCTTTCATAATATTTCGCTGCTAACTCACATCTGTAAATGTACTATAATTATAGTTGTCAATATTGAGTAAGCTTTAAAAAAAGGGTATGCCATATTCAATATCCTGTGATAAACCATAATGGAAAAGAATATGAAGAAGAATATATATACACAGTAGAAATTAACACATTGTAAGTCAACTATACTTCAATAAAATAAATTTAAAAATAAAATAAAGGGTA